>NW_028258444.1:12305000-12930000 GCF_053883595.1 Heterocephalus glaber | reverse complement strand
GTTGGAAAGTATGAATATGTGAATGATTTTAAAAGATATTATTTTTTTCCCTGATGTTTTCAAATTCTTTGTAACAGTTTCTGAAGACATGGTCACAGCTGCCTGAAGCATGTCTTCTTCACTCACAGAATCACCTAGATCACTCCCAAGTCCTCCTGAACTTGTGGTCGGCCTTGCTCGTGGCTGTGAAGCCTGTCTTGGTGGATCTGTCTGTCTGCTGCTGCTGCTGTTCTTCAAAATAGGCTTCTCTTCTTTTCCACAGCTCTTCAAATGTAAGATTTGTACCTGATGTCTGTGGAACATCTTCAGATCTACTGGAACTACCTTGCATACTGAGTTGAATAGCCCTGCGGAGATCTGCTTCTTCATCTTCCATGTCAATTTCCTGACAACTTAGTGCTAGAGCCCTCTGCAAATCCATCTCATCTTCCTCTAACATTCCCGATCCATCATTTCCTTCTAAGACTTGTTCCGGATCTGTTTTAAGGACTCTCTGCTCTTTTAGTTGTGTTAATTCTTCTCCAGTAAGTTTTGGTCGGTGCATCTGTTGAGCCCTGATCATCTGGAGAAGTTGGTCAGCTTCACGATCTGGCAGATCACCCTTAACAACAAATATAGAGTAACCTTCCTGTTGTAATTGAACCATGAAAAGTGCAAGGTATGTATCTGATATTAATTCTGGACCCGTCAAGACAGAATTCAAGTTAAACCGCTGTTTTCCTAATTTTCTAACTGTAAACCAGTGTTCTTTATAATTGCATATAAATGATTTTTCATTTATAGGATCAGTCCTGAGCTTCTGATACTCTGGACTGTTGAACAGGATTAGTTCCAAACACCAAACTTTCAAGGCATTGCTTATAACTTGAACAGAGAAAAAGCCACTGTCATCCATGTTTCCAGAAGGCTGCTGTAAAAATGTGCGATACTCTTCACTAGTGACTTCTGCCATTCTCATCCTTTCTTCTTCATCTAGCTGATGAGCAATTGAGGATAATTCCACAGGGCTAAAATATTCTCCTTGCAGTAGATTATTTAGGTAATGTTGAGCAGAAAGTGATCCTTCTTGTTTCTCGTGGAAGACGGACTCCATGTTTATTTGTCTGGAGCGAACAGCCCCCGCACGGAACCAGCCTCCTCCAGCCCCGCCCCCAATGCGGGTCCCAACAAAAGATATTTTCTTATGTAATCGTATGAAAGTAGAATCTAAAAGTACACTTTTTGTTATCAGTGCTGGGACTGAACCCAGGCACTGAACCTGAGCATGCTAAGCAAGTTCTCTACCACTGAGCTACGCCTCAGCCCTGCTTATTATTTTCTAAATTGCCAAAATGAAGTGTTGTCGAGGTCACCGTGCCTTCCAAGTGTCTAAATCCAGCAGTCAACTTTGAGTCCGCATCTCACTTGATCGCTCACCACCTTTGACCCTGCTCATCATGCCCCAGCCCCCGACCCCGTCTACTCCCCTGCGGGTCCTTCTCAGTGTCCGGCACTGGTTCAGTTGCTGCTCCTGGAGCTCAGCCCTTGTCTTCCTCTCCTCTAGCTCTGCGCTCACTACTCACTCCTTTGCTGACCTCATCCCGTGTCCTGAGGCCTCTAGGATGCTACTGAAATGTGTATGTCTAGCCCAGATCCCTCTCTCGGGAAAGCCAGACTCTCTTATCCAGCTGTGTACCACACATTGCCGCCTCCAAGGGACTTAACATGACCAGAAGCAGCCTTGACACGGTCGCCTCCTCTATAGCAACCTGTTCTGACCTTTTGCATCTGTCAGTGGCAAATCTTTCTCTTACCCTGGGTAAAAAGTGTATAGAGCGACCATTCATGCCTTTCCTCAAGATGCCCTTTAGACTCACAGGAGAATCTTAAGGAAATAATTTAGGTTTTATCTTCAGTATGAGTCCAATTCCAACCACTTTTCCACCTCCTCTGCTACTACCCTGGACTGAGTCTTCATCGTCTCTCTAGTGGGTTACTGCCGTGAATGTCACCCATGCCTTCCTATAACCTATCCTCAGTACACTGACAAGTGAGCTTTTTAAAAACTTAGGTCATATTGCTTCTCATTCTGAACCTCACACTGGCTCCCAAAGTGGGAGTAAAAGCCACAGGACTTGCAGTGACTTAGAAGGAGCTATCAATCTGGCTTCCAGCTGGGTGTGGTGGTACATGCCTGTAATCCCAGGACTCTAGGAGGCTGAGGCAGGAGGACTGCAAATCTGAACCCAGCCTAGGCAAATTAGCAATTTATGGCAATCTCAAAAGGGGGCCTGGAGATGTAACTCAGTGTAAAGGCCCTGGGCTCAACCCCCAGTACTGAAAAAATAAAATCTGGCTTCCTCTCCAACTTCATTTTAGGGTGTGTGTGTGTGTGTGTGTGTATGTGTGTGTGCACACGTGTGTGTGTGTGTGTGCGCACGTGTGTGTGTGTGTGTGTGTTGCTGGGGAATGAACCCAAGGCAGGCTAGGTAAGTCGCTACCACCATTCAGCCCCACCTTCGTCTTTTCCAGCCTGCTGGCCTCCTCCCTCTTCCTTTCAGGAACCCTAAAGGCTCCCTCTTGCTGGGGGTGGGCGTCTTCCATTGCTGGCTGTTCTGGGACTACTCTCCTCCCGGGTCAACCCCTCATGACCTTCAAGCCTTTGTTCAAATCTCACACAAGAAAACTAACCCTGTCTGGGTCAGGGATTTAACTCAGTGGCGCCATGCCTGCCTTGCAAGTGCAAGGTCCTGACTTTGATCCCCGGAACCAGAAAAAAAAAAAAATAACAACAAAACTAACCCTGCCTGCAACCCCTTCCCTGAACACTCCCATTCAGCTTTACTTCGTTCTGTATTTTACTTGTTTTGTTTTGGTACTGGGGATAGAACTCAGGACCTTGCTCCTGCGAGGCAGGCCCAGTGCCACCTGAGCTAAATCCCCGGCACAGTTCTGTTTTGTTTTGAGTCAAGGTCTTGCTATTTTAGATCAGGCTGGCCTTGAACTCACTATGTGGCCCAGGCTGATCTTGAACAATAGTTCAATAGTGATCCTCCTACCTCAGCCTCCCAGAGTGCTGGGCTTATAGGTATGTGCTGCCAAGCTTGGCTCTATTGTTTTTCTGTAGCACTCCTAACTTTCTAACAAATAGTCTAATGTACTTATGTGTACATGAATTCATTGTATCAAAGAATTATAACAAATTTATAAAGACTTTAATTGCCTTTATTTGTGATTCTAGAATTAGACATCCACCCCAACCCCCAACCATACTGAGGATTGAGCCCAGGGCTGTCACACTGAGCTACATTCCCAACCCTTTTTATTCTCTTTTGAGACAGGGTCTCACTAAATCACTAAATTGCCCAGGCTGTGCTCAAACTTGTGACCCTCCTGCCTCAGCCTCCCAAAATGCTGGGATTACAGATGTGTGACACTACACACAGAAAAAGTGCTCTGATGGGCTGAGAAGAGAAGGTTGGCTTTATAAGGAAAGGCAGGCGGGTCGAAGAAAGCAGAAACAAAGAACAAAAATCAGGTTGGTCATTTTAAAGTTACTTTCCTTGTAGGGAAAGGACAGGAAGACTGAACAATAGAAAAATAAGTGATTGGTTGACATTATTTTTTGTAAGGATTAAAGCAGAGGGAAATTCATTATTATGCCAAGTGAAAGTGGTCTGTTTCCGAAGTTTGCTTTTTTGTCTCTTATTTCTCAGAAGGTCAGACAATACCTTGATTTTGTTTTGGTGAGGAAGAACTTTAGTATGAGTGACTCCATTTTGAGTTTTAGGTTGGTCTGTTGGGGTCCAAGACAGGAGCTTAGTCCAAGACAACAGGCTCTAGGAATTTTTTTTTTTTTTTTGATACCAGGGATCAAACTCGGGTCCTTGCGCTTGCGCAGCAGGCGGCGGAACCACCGAGCTAAATCCTCGGCCCAGGAATTTTTATTTTAAACTTGTTTGTTGTGCCACCCCATGGCCCTCTAGAATACACTCCCTCTGAGAAAGACCTCTCTGTTTTGCTCACATATGTATTTCCCAAGCACCTAGATACTGTGCTTCATATATATGCAGAATAAATTAAAAAGCTGGAAAACTCTACCAAGACTAAAATATTTAACAGATTACTGCCAGGCATGGTGGCACATACCTGTAATCCCAATACTCAGGAAGCTGAGGCAGGAGGATCATTGCATGTTCAAGGCCAGCCTGAGCTACATAGTAAGACCCTCTCTCAAGCACACCAAACCAAACCAAACAACAACAAAATTAACAGATTACAATGCTAATGCTTCCAAATTTCAAAATATCCTACCATTCAGTATGTGTTGAATAAGCATTTGATCAATAAATTATGCATGAAATTTGAAAAGGAAACCCATGCCTATTTCCACAGAGGCCGCTGTGATGCCTGCCCTGACTGAGACCCTCTCATGCCATCTTCAGCAAACAACAGGAAACCACCAAAGGGAGATGCTGCCTTCAGTAACCAGAACAGATGGCCATACAGAAAATTTAGGACAGAACATGAAATCTCCCAGGCACCAAGAAGTCTGATATTATCTACACAGCTGCACTGACTATCCTGGGTACTTGACTCCAAACATTCCACCCCAGATTCCTTAGAATTAAAACCCCCTTCCCCAGACCTATAAAAACTTAATTTCTCCTCCACCCAAGCACTATCTCTTTCTTGATCTCAGCTTGTCTGCACCCAGACAGAATAATCCATTTAGATTTTAGTTTAGTGCATGGTGAAAGATATAGGTCTAGTTTTAGTCTTTGACAAATTGAAACCCAATGTTTCCAGCACCATCTATTAAAGAGACTATCTTTCCTCCAGTGGGGGTGTTTCTCCTTTGTCGAAGATGACATTGCTGAGTGTATCTGGAATTGTTTCGGTATCTTATCTGTTCCACTGGTCCTCAAGTCTGTTTCTTTGCCAGTACCATGCTGGTTTTATCACAGTAGCTTTGTAGTATAGCTTCAAGTTGGGGATTGTGATACACCCTGCCATGTCTCTGTTACCTAGAATTGCTTTTGCTATTCTGGGTCTCTTCTTGTTCTAAATGAATTTTTGGATTGTTTTCTTAAGCTCTGTGAAGTATGCTGCTGGGATTTCAATTGGGATTGCACTGAATCTATATAGCAGTTTTGGAAGTATGGCCATTTTCACTATGTTGATCCTTCCTACCCAGGAGCAAGGGATGTCTTGCCAATTTCTGATATCATCTTCAATCTCTTTTCAGAGTGCTGTAATTTTCAGAGAAGAGATTTTTTTGTTAAGTTGATTCCTAGGTATTTCAGTTTTTTGGATGCTATTGTAAAAGAAATTGTTTGCCCTATTTCCCTCTCAGTGAGTCTGTTGTTTGTGTAGAGGAAAGCTATTGATTTTTGTGTGTTAGCCTTGTATCCAGCTACTTTACTGAATTTGGTTATTAAGTCTAGAAGACTTATGGTGGAGTTCTTGGGGTCTTCCATATAGAGTATCACATCATCTGCAAATAATGACAATTTGACTTCATCATTTCCTATCTTTATTCCTTTTATTTCTTTCTCTTGTCTAATTGCCATGGTTAGTGTTTCCAAAACTATATTGAACAGGAGTGGTGATAGTGGACATCCTTGTCTTGTTCCTGATTTTAATGTGAAGGATTTCAGTTTTTGACCATTTAGTATGATATTGGCTGTTGGTTTTTCATAGATGGCTTTTGTCAGATTGAGGTCAAGACCATCTATTCCAATTTTTTGTAGGGTTTTTATCTTAAATGCATGTTGGATTTTGTCAAATGCTTTTTCTGCATCTATTGAGATGATCATATGGTTTTTGTGTTGGCTCTATTGATAGTGTATTACATTGATTGATTTGTGTATGTTGAACCATCCCTGCATCCCTGGGATATATCCCACTTCATCAGGGTGTATCATCTTCTTGATGATCTTCTGCATTCTATTCATTTGCCTGAATCTTATTAAGGATTTTTGCATCTATGTTCATTAGTGAGATTGGCTTATAGTTCTCTTTTTCAGTTGGGTCATTCTCTGCTTTGGGGATCAAGGTGATGCTTGCTTTTAGGAATAAATTTGGGAGTATTACTTCCCTTTCTATTTCATTGAAGAGTTTAAGCAGTAGTGGCTGTAGTTCCTCTCTAAATGTCTTGTAGAATTTATCAGTGAAGTCATCAGGACCTGGGCTTTTCTTAGTTGGTAAGTTTTTAATTACGTTTTCAATTTCATTGATTGATATTGTGTTGCTTAGAATTTTTAGGTCTTCATTTATCTTTGGTAATTCATATGTATCTAGGAATCTGTCCATTTCTTCTGTGTTGTCCATCTTATTGGCGTATAGGTTCTTGAAGCAGGTATTGATGATCCTCTGGATTTCTGCTACATCTGTTGTAATTTCACCCTTTTCATTCCTAATTGCATGGATTTGGGCCTTTTCTTTCCTTTTTCTGATAAGGCTGGCTAAGGGTTTGTCAATTTTGTTTATTCTTTTGAGGAACCAACTCTTGCCTTCATTGATTGTTTTGTACTGTTCTCTTAGTCTCCATTGCATTAATTTCTGCTCTGATCTTTATAATTTCCTCCCTTGTACAAGCTTTGGGTTTGTCTTCTCTTCTTTTTCCAGAAGGTTGAGGTTCAGCATCAGGTTGTTTGGGCTCGCTCTGTTTTCCTAATATGTGTATTCACTGCTATGAATTTCCCGCCTAAGACTGCTTTCATTGTGTTGTATTGTCATTGTCATTTAGTAGTGGGGGACCTCAATACCCCACTGTCACAAACAGATAGATCAACTAGACTGAAAACAAGGAACAAAATACTAGAACTCAATCAAACTCTTGAACAAATGAACTTAACAGATGTTTACAGTTTTCCACCCCACAAAATCAGAATACACATTCTTTTCAGCTGCACATGGGTCATTCTGCAAAATAGATCACATACTTGCTCATAGGTAGGTGAAAAGGAATTGAAGTTATCCCCTGTATATTGTCATTTTTATTAGTGATAAAGACTAAGACTTAGAAAATTTCATACTAAAAGTTGGTGAAATAAGAAAGTGTGAAAATGCTTCTTTTTTGTTGTTGTTGTTATCAGGGTCAAACTCAAGACCTTGCTCTTGAAAGGCAGGCACCGGCAACACTGAGCTAAATCCCTGGCTCTGAAAATTCTTTCTGAGTAATCTTAGAGACACTACAATATCTTAAGCTTTAATTGACATTTCTTATATATGAATCATCCTTCTGTCCTGATGAAACTAGGTTCCCCTGCCTCAGAATCTATTACAGTCTTCATGTAATATTTTCTTAGCCAGCTAGAATCACTTTCAATCTTGCTGAAATGAAGGAAATCCCTTGGAGGCTTAGCAGCAGCTTCCGTAGAAGTGTGGCTCTACGTACCAGCACACTCTCAATTATTCTGAAAGTCCCAGAGATAGATTACTTCAAATGCAGCAGAAACAAATTAATAGTTCATTGACTTAGATAAACTGGAATAAATGAATGTTTTAAACCGGGAGTGTGTTTACCTTGTACCCTGATGAGATCTGCCAAAAGAACTAAGGGCTCTCTCGAAAATATAGCAATCAGGTTCAATGGGACAATTTGGAATCCAAACTCTCCATGGAAAAGAAACAACTCACACAGACCCAGAATTAGGAGGAAGCATGAACTGCACCTCTCTGCATGATAGCTACACACATCAATACACTTGTCCCACCCAGGATAATTTATAGAAATTTGCTACAGTGACATGGCACTTCCTCTGACCTCACCAATGCGGAGCAATGGAATTACATACTGCAACATGTAACACTCATGACTACCATGGAAACTTTGTTTCCTATTTCATCGTCCACTTTCATTAAACTGAATAAAATTCTTTAAACTTATTTGATGATGAAGTTTTACAAAACATAAAATTTGCTTGATTTATTAATCTATTACCACTTATTTATTTGTGACCAATGTCAACATTATAATTCTGATCATATGCTGAGACTCTTACAAGAATAGAATAATGTCAGCATATATTTGGATAAAGCCATTTATATTTGCAGGTAATATATAAGAATATTAAAATAGTATTGACATTAGAGCTTTCAGATCTCTGATCTAAAAATGGCTGGCAAATTTCTTTACTTGTCAGTAATTGTGGTAAGCAATTTTGATAATCAACTGTAAGAACAGGTTTCCAGGAACTCCTTCCACTAGATATTTTCAATATTTCATTGATATATATTTGTAAACTGATCACCTACCATAATTAAGTCACTGTGTCACCCTCTCTGTTCACAGATTTCAATAATAAATTGTTTTCAGGAGCAATAACAAATTTTGCTTTTTTAAGTGATTACTTTTTATCTAATTACAAAACTTTCTCATTTTATTTATTTATTTATTTATTTTTGGTACTGGGGATCAAACTCGGGTCCTTGCACTTGCGCAGCAGGCAGCGAAACCACTGAGCTAAATCCCCGGCCCAACTTTCTCATTTTAAAATGATTTTCTATAATGCTACAAGGCTTTAAAATTCCTGAGACATACAAATGTGATTTTTTTCTTTAATCACTATTGTTCTCTTTCAGAAAAACAAAATTTCACTCAAATTACCATGCATCAAGGTAACAAAAGAACATATTTAGCTGCACATTATTTTTACCACTAATTTGATTCTATATTTTTAGATGCTTAAGAAATTGTTCCTTCCTCTTACGAAACATGTAGGTTACTTCTGAAAACAATTTGCCAAACTGATATATTTTGCTATTTTATCCTTTATTTCCTCTGCTGAAAAGTTGGTTATTTGACATGATGCAGGGCAGGATGTGACCTGACCAAATCTTTAGCAGCTTTCTGGGAAGGATTATCATTAAGAACATCGATAACTGGAGAAGTTCCAACAGTATAGCTGTTACCATGTGTAAAATAATATACCATTAACTATAAAAGTCATCTTGACCTAAGAGCACATCTTCAAAGCTCTAATACTCACTTTCTCTACAGCACACAGGTTGTGGCTGGCAGGAAAGGGAGACCAAACCTACAGAGACAGAGTGAAAGCTTGGGTCTCCAGAGGGCCTCAGGGAGAAAAGCAGTGGCAGAATGGACCAGCATGTACTGTGATCTGCAGAGAGAGCACAAGATTCTTCTCTGATGTGAGTCCTTCAATAGGCAACAGTTGGTGAGTAACTCCAGTCTAAGTGCCTGCCAACAGAGTGCTTGGTTGGACACCATTCCAAGAAGGACTGACTGTCTGAACCAGGGACTCAGACCAGCTGTGGGATGGCTTCACTTCAGGGCTCCCTGTGTTACATTCCCACAGGGACTGGGTGAGAGACAGCAACTGGAGATAGCCAAGATCGGAGAGTAGGCTGAAAAGAGACCTCCTGAGGGGTCTCAGCTGAAGGGCATGGCCTTGCCCCTGTGGCCAAAGGCCAGGCCCAGCTGGAGTTGCTCTGGAATGAAAGCTGTGGCATTAATGCTTACACCCTAATCCTACTGCCTGCTGGCATCTGCATCCAGCATGAACCTGGGGTCTGACTGCCTTCTTTACCAGTATAAGCAGAGACATGTCAACTGAAGCAATGTCCAAAAACCGGAGATTCCACAAGAAGACTACACGTTCAAAACTACAGAGAAATTTCTTTTCTTCTTTCATGAGTGCACATGTTGTTTTCTTTTTTGTTCCTGTTGTTATTTTTCTTGTTTTGTTTTTTTTCTTTTTTGTTTCCATTCCACTTTCTTCACCAGTTTATTGGGATAGGAGGGGATTTTCCTTTGTCCTCTTTGTTTGCTTCATATCCCTTTCTCTTTTTTTTTTTCACTTTTTTTGCTCTTACTTTAAATTTTTCTCTTTAATTTTTCTATTTTTTTATTCCCCATATAATTTGTTTTTCTCATTTTTTCTTTTATTTTCTATCTCAAATATCTTTTTTCTTTTTAAATTTAATATTATTAGTGTATGTTTGCAGTACACACATTTTACAGTCATCTTGGGGAGTTGGTACATGTACACATGTACATAATAGAACTTGCTTCTTTTTTAATTCCCTTCTGTTGACAAGGTTTGCAAGGGAAATAGATTTATAGACATATAATTTATAGGATTATTTTATAATGGTCACCCAAAAAGTCAAATGCAGAGGAGTGCAAGAGATCTAGCCCCACACTAGAGACCCAAAGGATCCAGCCAAGGCCCTGGATCCCCCAGCAATGTTCCACACAAGTCCAGCTGAAGGTCTAAAGTCCAAGGCAACATCCTTCATGAGTCTAGCCAATGGCCTAGAGCCCTCAGTAATGTCTCATGCTTGTCTGCACTGAGGATCTATGCCCAGAAGGTCCAAAGGCCAGTGGTGGAAGCCAGAAAACCTGCATTGATGGGGTGAAGGATTTGTGCCACCAGGCTGAGGATCTACACTGGATCCAGGAAATGACATTCATGGTGAAGATCAGAGCCCCCCTAATGAGAACTGCAGCCATTCCCAGCAACACTGAGGCCCTGCGCTCCTCCTCTGATGAGAACAACCAAATTCACATCAAGAAAACTAACTACAGCAAGCTTCTTCTAGAAAATCAACAGCCCTTTATCTTTCCCTCCAGTTCTCTTTGTATGTTGTTGGCAACAGTCCTCACATGGGTCTTCCACACCTGGGCCATGCTGATTCAATTAAGCTTAGCCTTCCAATTTCACCATTAGTTAATCCACCACAGAAGAAATTTCAAAGCAGTCCAAGGTTGAGGTGGTGGCATGGCTGCTGTCGGGGGATTTTAGCCAGATATATGTTGAGAATCAAGAGCAAAAGAGCTCAACAGAATGATTTTAAATGTTTTGAGTTTGGCCAGAAAGGAAGCTCTAGCAAAGCTGTAGACTGCAAAGACAGAGCAGAGGAGAACTTGATTGCTGAGAAGGGACAGGAGAATAGAAAAGATGGCCTGAGGACATCACAAGAAGCAGCAGGACTCCACTCTTTGCAGCCTCAAAATTGCAAAAGTGAAAGACTCTGCTTTGAGAAGAAAGCCCCAGAGCACCAAGTTCTGGAATGACAGCAGCCTAGAGAATTTGTACCTCAGAATTGGATCCAGAGTGATCAGAGATCCAGGCACTCAACTCCTACAGCCAAGAGAGAGGGAAGACTGGATACTACTGCTCTAGCTGGCAGCAGACCTGAGCATCATCCGTGTGGCACTAGTTTCAGGTGCATACAGAATGTAAGAGTTGTGGGGTCAGGAAGGCTTTCAGCTAGATTTCAGAAAAAGACCTGGGAGGCCAGGCAGTGTGTGTGAAGCTGTGAGTGTGAAGCTAAAGGTGCAGTGGAGACCCCAGAAGTTTGGAGAAGACAAGAGCGTGGATCATCTAAGGAAAGCTGCAAGGAGGGGGCAGAACAGGTCCAAGAGAGAAGCCATGGGAGATACAACCACCCAAAGGTGGTTAAGGAAACAAGGAACCACTTAAGCCCTTTGGAGTTCACGTTTCACCACAGATGGCCTCAGATGTTGGAACTATAGGACTTAATGTTTGCCCTGCTGTATTTTGGACTTCCCTTGGTCCTATTCCTTTGTATCCCCCTACTTGTACCTTTTGGAATGGTAATGTCTATCTTGTGTCATTGAATGTTGGAAGTGTTTAATTTTCTTTTCATTTGTACAGGGGCTTACAGCTAAGAGTTTGCCTTAAATCTCAGAGGAGACTTTGGACTTGGAATTTTCAGCAATGCTGAAACTGTTAGGACTTTGGCAACTTTTAGAGATAGACTAAATGACGTTTGCATAAAGGGATGGAGGGTCAGGGGCAGAATGTTTTGGTTTGGGTCTAAATGTCCCTCTAAAGCCTCATGCAGTCATAGGTAAGTGAATCTACAGTGACACTAGGATTAAAGGCATGTAATTACCCAACCATTACACATAAGTAATTGGTTTACCATCACCCTAATCCAATAGTCTGAATAAGATAAAAGGAGCAGAAGGACACTGTTAAACCTGCTTGTTGCTTTTGCTACCATGTGGGTGCCACGAACTGTTTCTCCTCTGTGGTACTCCTCTCATGTAAGGTCCTTTGTTGGTTTTGGTGTCTTCCGCCACCACAAACTGTTGCTCCTCTGCCACCCTGCCTTGGACCCTGCCAATTATGGACTGAAACCTCCACAATCTGTAAACCAAATAAACCCCTTCCCCTCTAACTTTGGGTGTCAGGTATTTTGTCTCAGCAATGAGAGAAAAGTAACTAACACACCTCCTTTCCCCATCCCTCCCTCCTCTTCTAGTTCTATGCCTTTTCACTCTTGTTGATATTATTCTTAGTTCACGTATATGACATATAATGTCCATGTTCATTGAGGTTATTAGGACCTTATATATTACCAGAGTTGCATAATTGTTGCCAGTAATGTGTTTTCCTGGAAGCTAACACACAGATAACACTTGTGACATTAACAATACTAAAGTACATTCCCAGAAAACTCAGCATTGGGCCAATTACACTGCATCCTCCCCTCTCAAATTACCTAAGGTAGCTGGATCTTGGGGCTGAGGCAAAGGTCTACTGTTAGCCATACCCAACATACACCAATGAAAAACAACTAACCAAAGAGATCTGTATACTTGCAACAGTCTTTACACAACAAGTGTCCACAAGCCTCAGCACAAAACAAACAAACAAACAAAAAACAAATAGAAACATGAGAAGACAATGCAACAAAATGCCTCCTGAAACTCCCAACTCCTCTGAAGATAATCTAGGGCGATATGAAGGGGAGAATAGCATAAACCATATACTTGAAAGGATAACAGAGGAAATTAGAAAATAAACCAAAGAGATACTCAGCAGGATCACAGAAGATATAACTAAACAGATTATAGGAGTAATAAACAAAATGATCCTGGAATTTTCAGAAATACTAACAAAAAGCTAGTTGATGTAAACACAATCATACAAAACAGAATGATGAATTTAACAAACAATTAGAGTCCATGAAAAGGTTTCAATCAGAATTCCAGGAGATGACAAAGTATATTGAAAGTATGGGCAGAAGTGACAAGTGTGAGGACAAAATTTCAGAACTAGAAGACAATGATGCCTTCAAATAGCAACTACTCAGACACCTTCAAAGCAACAAGATAACACAAAAAATGGATCCAGCAGCTGCTAGATGATGCAAAGAAGACTAATCTAAGAATAACTGGAATTAGTGAAAACTCAGAAGACAACACAAATGGCCTTAAAAACTTGTTCACAACATCAATGGCAGAAAACTTCCTAAACATAGGGAATGAAGTAAGCACATAGATAAGTGAGGCACATAGACCCAATATAGTCATGAACAAAAGAGAACCTCTCCACACAACATTATACCTAAGCCACTAAACTTCATCATAAAAGCTGTTAGAGAGAGGCAACCAATCACATATAAGGGTTATCCCATTAGAATTACAGCAGACTTCTCAACACAAACCTTAACAGCCAGGAGGGCTTGGAGTGAAGTGTTTCAAGCTCTAAAAAATAACTTCCAACCCCAACTTACATATCCTGCAAGATTTTCTTCAAAATTGATGGAGAAATAAGGTATCTCCATGACAAGAAGAACTTCAAAGAAATTCATGATCACCAAGCTAACATTACAAAAATTATCAAACATATCCTAGAAATAGACAATGAAGCCAACAATGCCAATAAATCAAAAGGAATGAATACACATGGCAGGATGAGCAGCTAAGCAAAAGAAAAAAATAATGAAATCAGAAACAGAAAAATAAATAGTTAAGAACTTTCAGTAATAAGTATCAATGTAAATGGTCTCATTCTCCAATCAAATGACACAGACTGGTAGAACTGATCAAGAAACAAAATCCAATGATATGCAGTATCCAAGAAATTCAGTTAATTAAAAAAGAAATTCACAGGTGAAAAATCAAAGGACAGAAAACAATATTGCATTCAACATGAACCCAGAAAAGCAGGAGTAGCTATCCTAATTTCAGACAAAATAGATTTCAATCCAAATCTGATCAAAAGAGACAAAGAAGGTACTACATATTGGTTAAGGAAACAATTCAACAGGAAGAGATAGCAATTATAAACATATATGTACCCAATACCATCATGCCTAACTTCATAAAACAAACACTAATGAACATTTAAAAAATCAGATAAATACCAATACAAGTCTAATAGGGGACCTCAATACTACACTGTCACAAATAGATCAACTATGCAAAAAGTCAACAAAGAAATATCCAGTATGAGGAAAGAAATTATAACAATCAGAGCAGAAGTTAAGAAAGTTGAGACTAAAAGAACAAAAGAATCAATCAATCGGAGTTGGTTCTTTGAAAGAATAAGCAAAATATAAGTCATAGACAAAAAGAATTTGTTATTTTTTATTACAAAAGGAAGATCACTTCATTGTTAACAGATGAGACCACACGAAATCTTCAAAAACATTAAGATATAATTTCAAGAACCTGAGTTAGCTTTTCACAACTTCCTGTGTTCAAACAAAATATATACATATATAAAGTGTATTTTTGTATGTGTAAGAGTGTGTATGTCTGTGTTTTGTTTTCTATTTTCACAGAAACAGAAGCCTACTATGCACACTGATCTGTAATGTGTGTTTCTCACTTAGCATCATGGACTTTGGCAAGGTTACAGATGGAGACCCCTGGCTATATTATATTATGTAGAACAGAGTGTCTCTGTTCCATTCAAACTTTTTCTTTTATGTCATCCACATTGATTTCAGCTATTTGCTGCTACAAGCCTCCTTCTAATTTGCACGTATGTTTATATAAACCTACTTTTATTTCTATACAATAGATTCTCCCAATTAATGGGTCAGGGGTTAGGGCTTCTTTTTAACAAATGGTATTTCTTCAAAATGAACGTGAAAGTTCACAAGACAACCTAAAACATGTAGCAAGTCAAAATTTGCATCTCTGTAGACTCAGAAATTCTAATTCTATAAATTTTCCAAAAGAAAAAATTGAGCAAATAAGGTATATATTTTTAATGTTTATACAGGAATATTCTCTGAAGCCCTGTTTATAAAAGAGGAAATATCCAAAAGTTCAAGAAAATGAGTAAATTATGATAGCCATACAATAAACATACACTAAATGTGGATTATACTATGTATAAAAAATTTGGAAAGATGTTGACAGTGTAAGATGTCTAAAAATATTCTTAAATAAGAAAGAGAATATCAAATTGAATGTCACTATTCTAAAATAATTTCAGAGAAAGGACACTAAAGGAAAATATCTGCCAAAATGCTAATAATAGTTATTCCTGTAGAGTAAGGCTGTTTTTGACTTCATATTTTTGTTTGTCTAACATCTGTTCAATCAATATTTATTGAGTAGCTCTGTACCAGGTACTATACTAAGCACAGTGTTGAAAAAGCAGAAACTTAATGAAAACTTACTGTGTCCTTGAGGACAGGAGGAGCTGAGGTCCCAGGTGAGGAGGCAGTGGGACTTTAGGAGATAGGGCAGTTCAGAAGCTCAAAAACTATTTGGAATTGTAGAATTTAATCTTTCTAACAAGCCTGTGAGATGCAGTATTACAATATCTAGTGTGCTATAAAATTTGTATAAATTGCCTAAGGCTACTGAGCAAATAAATGATAGATTTCTCAGATCTTAGGACCTCAGCATCCTTACCACTAGAATATCAGGGGAAACAGTGTATGGTACTTCCCGCAGAGGTAGTAGGAAGAAAGTGTATGCTCTCCATCCTCTCATCCTGTACCTGGCAGCTGGATACGAGTTAGATGCCCTGAAAATGTCATCTGGCAGATCAATCAAGTCAAACATGATACACCACCAAGGAGACTGACCCAGGAGCCTGCAGCCTGGCTGGGGCTGCATAGCACAGAAGAGGTGAGATAGGTAAGTGGGCAGCCAGCAGATGATTCTGTCTGGGCCCCAGAGAGCAGCCAGGAAATGCTACCATACCTGCATGATCCTGAAGAAGCCAAATTATGATTATATCAGCTGTTGATCTTTACCACATGTGCCAGCAAGATGAACATGGAAGAGACAAATTCCCAGGGACAAGAGGAACTACTAGACAATATGCAGGTGATGAAAGGCAAACCTTTGTTCTCCCAAATGTATAAAGGACATCATGGAGAAGAGGGAGAAAAAATCTGGGACAAAGGCTACTTTACCCAAGGGGCCTAATCAATTAAAATTATCCCACAAGGTTTTCAATTTGGATAACTGATAGTTTAAGCCACTGAAATTATTCCACATGAATAAATTTACCAAATGCAACTACATGAAAGGTTTTCCAGTTATAGAGAGGATGGGGCTTGTGAACCCATACCATTTGGAAAATAACAACAGTAATAACAATAGTAAAAGTAACATGAAATGGGAAAGAGATGAGTACATGAAGGTGAGATAAATTGGCCTCAGATTTTTTCCTGTTGCCCCTTGTTAGCAAGAACCAGGAATGGTGTGATAATTTGTCATTCTTCCTTTCAGTAATAAACAAAGCAGCTCAACATGTTTTTGTTCTAGGCCCCATCCCAAATTGGATCGTCTGAATTTCAAGCAGGTAGATGATCAATGCAACCAAAGTTACAGTCAGAGGAAAGGGAAAAAAAAATAATCAAGAGATTGAAAAATTAAATTATGAAAGAAACTCTATGGGATATGATCCTCTGTGACATTTAGAATAGAAATGAGAAACATAAGCCAAGTTTAATTGCTTGAATTGCTGAAAGCATAAAGCAGTAACATATGCCAAAAGCTCAGATGCAGGTTTCCAGTATCTCAAAAGAACCCAAGTAAATCTAGTCCTGTACCACAGCAGCCAGGACAGTAGACAGTGGGATACATTCAGCCACAGGAAAGCCTGTACGACTCAGCTGGCTCCCAGTACACCTGTGGCTCAGCCCTTTCTGCCTATCCCCTTGCCTGTGCAGACTGATTCCTTTTACACACATGCACACCTACACACAAATGTGCACGCACGCACACACACACACACACTTCCCCACCATACTCCTCATGCTCTTGTTCTGGGTTTAACCAAATCGTAATGTTACAAAGTTACTGTTTGTATTTCACTTCTTAAAAATACATCATTTATATTAAATTTGTATTTTTCAAAAATTTATAGATTTCCAGAAATAGCATAAGCTAACAGCTAAAAATTGCTGACCTTCAGGAAAATCCTATCCCAGTTGTCCTACATCATGTCCATCATTGTAACTTTTTAAATGTTTAAAATCATTTATTAACATTTAAATATATTTCATCTTCATAAAATATGGATCTCTGGTCCTTTTTTTTTTTCTTTTTGGTACCAGGGATTGAACTCAGGACCTTATGCTTGCAAGGCAGGAGGTGGAACCACTGAGCTAAATCTCCGGCCCCATCTCTGGTCCTTTTGAGAAATCAGGTTTGGCAATGCTGGATCTGGGTTGCCAAAGGGCAGTGATTAACTGGAGTTATGCTGCCATTGGTCCCCACAGTTTTTGGACACTTTAGTCTTCCTATTGCTTCCACTGGACTGAGAACAAATGTCAATAATCATTCCTGAGCATAGTTATATTTTTTATAGATATGAATTTTTTTAAATGGAACATTTCTTGTGTGCACATACTGTCAAAAATAGGAAAATGAAAGATCAGCAGTGAAGAATTTGTATTTCAAAATAAAGTGGGGTTGAAGAAGAGAAGAGAACGTGGACACACAGACTTTCTAAATGTTTAAAATCAAACAATAAAAGTTGGTTTTATGGGGAAAATCATTTACAAAATAATATGGGGCAACTCATATCTATTATGCTCAAAGTAACTGAAGTTACTTTGTTTTCCACAGAGAATTAATACAATTTGTATTAACCAGTTCAGCTCCCTTGGGGATCTCCTATTACTTGAAAAGCTACAAGAAAAAACTCATCAAATATCAAATGTTATTTACTAGCAAGAAAGCATAATTCCTACCTGTTCCCTGGAGGGATTTCAGTCACCCTGGCCTCACTCCATCCCATTGATATCACCACTGCCCTTGTAGAAATGAGGGAGCTGAGTTCAAATGCATATCCAGGTGATGAAGAAACCAGAACATTAGACAAGTTCAAATTGGCTCAATTGATATGTACAGAGGGCTTATTGTGTGCTGTATTTAAAAAGGATTTAACCTGAAGAACAAGTGATATTTAAAAGAATACTAAAAGTGCAGGATCAATTATCCAAGCACCTGTAAAGATTAAAGATAAAAAGAGTAAAGGTTTGGGAAAGCAGACTACCCTCTAGGCTATATTTTAGGATTTAATTCTTGATCTCTTAATCCTAAAAAGAGACAAAATCCACAATTCCTTCCCATCTGTTGTAATGGAAAAGCAGAATGTTCCCTTGTCTTCACTATTTTCATTTCCTTCTACAATGTTATTTAAGTAAATTTAGCTTTAGTAATACAGAGAGAAAAATATCCACAATTACCAAAGTGAGAAAAAGCAGCATAGAAAAATAAGAACAAATTATAAAGTAATGAAAGAAAAAAAAGAAGTCAAAGAACAGAGTATAACATCCAAAAAGACATGTGGATTTTTCAGTTCAGATTAAGAGAAAACTCTAACAAAAATAATTATAAGTCAATTGCTATAATAATAAATGATCAAAAGATCATTGAAAGGATAAAGCAAAGGAAGAGAAAAGAAGTATATGCTTTGTAGCTTTAAGGTGGAGAAAAAGGAATGCAAAAAATATATATATATAGAAAACTTAAGGGTTTTTTTCCCATTATGTGTATTGGTACATTTTAGGTATAAAATACAGTTACATTCATCATTGGGATCTTGTACCATTACATGAGTATCTTGGTTCTTTTCTTTTCCCCCTTTCCCTTGCCCTCCCTTCACCCCCTCCACCCTTCCCTATTTGCAAAGACTTTGTTTCCATTTTTTTCTTTTCTCATATTTTTTCTTTTCTCTTTTTTCCTTTCCCCTAACCCTCCCACTCACCCTGCTCCTTTAGACCTTTTCTTCCTGTTACACAATATCAGTTATACATTTTTTAAATTACAATACCAAGATCTAGGAGACATTACCACAGATTTTACAGAATTTAAAAGGATATAGAAAGCATATTTCAAAAATCTTTTTTGAAATAAATTTGACAACTTCTAAGAAGTACCTTGGAAGACAAATTAAGGAAACTAACTCTGGAGGAAATATAAAATTTGAATAGCACTTATTAAAGAAAGTATATTCCTAGCTTGAAAACCTACCTATATGACAACAGCAGGCTCATATACATTTTAACTGATAAATTATATCAAACAATTAAAGCAGAAAAAAGAAGGAACACTTCTCCCCTCATTTTAGGAAATCAACATTGTGCTCATCCTAAAACTGGATAAAGATAATAGAAGAAAAAAATATGAACACAGATAGAAATTTGATTAACAAGACAAACTATTAGAAGTCAGATCTGGCAGTATGTAGAAAGTGGTTTTGTTATAGGGATGGCAGTGTTGGTTCAGCATTGGAAGATCCACCCCTAAAAGTCCTCATTTTAATAGAAGAAAGGAAAAAGCCATATGATCCTGTTACTAGTTGGAGAAAAAGTATTGGACTAAATTCTGCAGCTGTTCATGGTAAAAGCTATCAGGAGCCTAGAAGGAGAACAGAACCTTCTCAACAGATTAAAGACATGTACTCCATACTTCCAGCGAGAACACCTTATATGAGTGGAGAAGATACAATGCTATCTCCTTAAGGTGGGGAACAAGGGCAGATATGCTTACTCTTTATCTGTCCATTAAACTTTGAAACCTAGGCCCCACCAAAATAGTCTGGCAAAAAAATGACACAATTAGGATAGGATTGGCAAGGTAGAAGCAAAATCTTTATATGTAGATGAAATGATCAACTACAGAGAAAATACTAAGAAATCTCTAGGAGCCCCTAGAACTTGTATTTGAATTTAGCAGGATTAGAAAACACAAGGTATATATAAAAATTCAGGTCTGTGTATACTTGCTATAAATGAAGAATTGGATATGGAAATTTAAAAGTTATGTAGGAGTACAAAGGACCTAGAAAAGTTAAAACAACAACAACAAAAAAACAAAAACAAAAACAGTGTTGGACGACGTTTAGTAAATAATTTTAAGACTTCTTCTAAAGCTACAGTAATCAAGGCAGTGTTGGTGTAAGGAAAGACATATAGATCATTTGAATAAAACAGAGAGTCTAGAAATAGAACCACACATATATGGTCCACTGAGTTTTGAAAGATTATTTAACATTAGCATTTTGTAGAATATAAACTCAATTCAAGAGCGGAGGAAGAGAGTGTTTTCACCAAATGGCACTAGAACACCTGATATCCATATATAAAAAATTAACCTCAACCCTTTATTTCCATACATGAAAATAACTTGAAGGGATCTATGAACCTAAATATGAAAGCCTAAAACTATAAAACTTTAAGAAGAAATTATAAGGGAAAATGTTTATGAATTCAGGGTAGGCAAGAACTACCTAGGATACAAAAGACACGATGCATAAAAGAAAAACATTGATAAATGAGATTCCATGAAAATTTAGAACTTTAAATGACATCATTAAAATGAAAAGTAGTCCTTAAACAGACCATATTTACAATGCATATAAACTATGACCAGAATATATAAAGAATTCTTAGAGCTCATTAATAGACGACCCAATTAAAAAGAAGACATAAGAAGAAGATAAATAGCCAGTATAGCACAAGGAAAGGTGTGCAACTCTAGAATCAGAAAAATATTAATCAGTACAATAACAAGATTGAATTATACACTCATTAGGGAGATGAAGTTAAAAGTTTTAAAAGCCTTGTCATGACTTTTTCTTTTTGTTGGATTCTCCCCCTTTGCCTTTAATCTGTCACACCCAATGGATTCATTCTGCTGGATTTCCTGGGGTTGTGATCCTCATTGTCTTTTCCTAGGGTATTGTCTAAAATTTTTTGGAGTGCTGGTTTGATATTCATGAAGTTCCTGAGGTGCTCTTTATCATGAAAGTATCTTATTTCTCCATCAATTTTGAAAGACAGTTTTGCAGGGTACATCAATCTGGGTTGGAGGCTGTTTTCCTTTAGGGCTTGAAATACATCACTCCAAGCTCTTCTTGCCTTGAGGGTTTGCATTGAGAAGTCTGCTGTGATTCTGATGGGCTTTCCTTTGTATATGGTTTGTTTCTTTTCTCTCACTGCTTGTAGAATTTTGTTCTTCTGTTGGATTTCTGGAATCCTAACTATTATATGCCTATGTGTAGATTTTTTTTTTTAATCAAGGCTAGCTGGAGTCCTATATGCCTCACTTATCTGTATGTCAAGTTCTTTTCCCCTCCTTGGGAAGTTTTCTGCCATCACTTCTGTGAAGAGTTTTTTTATGTCATCTGCACTCTCTCCTCTTTCTTCATTGACTCCAATCAGTCTTATGTTATTCTTCTTTGCATCGTCTAGCAGCTGCTGGATTGATTTCTCATGTTCCCTTACAATTTTAAAGCAATTGTTCTTTTCCTCCTCACTAATTGCAATCTTTGCTTCTATATATCAAATTCTATCCTCACATTGGTTCATTCTGCTGCTTTCGATGGAGTTTTTAATCTCCTGGAAATCTGTTTGCATCTGTTTTATGGATTCCATTTGTTTCCTATGTTGGGATTCCATCGTGTTCCTCAGATCCTCTATTTTTTTATCTGTGTCCTCTCTAGATTTATTAATCATGTCTTGCACCATAAGCACAATCTTTCCTGTTATCTGAGTAATTATTTCTGATTTCATTTTTCCCAGATCCTCTTTTGTTGCTAGTTCAGAGTCCAGGTGGTTAAGTATCAGATTGTTCCATCTTGTTTCCCTTTGGGGTTGCTGCAGGTGATCCAGAGGTCTGTTTTTGAGGCTTGTTTACATGTCTTCTCATTTCCATGGAGGGAGGGTTGCTTCTAGCACCCGCACAGCTCACCTTCTCTGCCCTTGGAGCGTGGGATGGCAGTGGGGGAGCTTCCTTCTGGGTGCTGGGACCAGCTCACCTTCTCTGCCCTAGGAGCTTGGGATGGCGGCAGGGGAGCCTCCTTCTGGGTGCTGGGACCGGCTTAGCTTCTCTGCCCTAGGAGCTTGGGATGGCAGCAGGGGAGCTTCCTTCTGGGTGCTGGGACTGGCTCTCCTTCTCTGCCCTAGGAGCATGGGATGGCGGCAGGGGAGCTTCCTTCTGGGTGCTGGGACCGGCTCACCTTCTCTGCCCTAGGAGCTTGGGGTGGTGGCAGGGGAGCTTCCTTCCGGGTGCTGGGATCAGCTCAGCTTCTCTGCCCTAGGAGCTTGGGATGGCGGCGAGGGAGCTTCCTTATGGGTCTGGCCAAAACTTAAGTATTGATGTTGGTAAAGGGCAAGAAATAAACCCTCAGAATACAACAAAGAAAATCAAACAGAAGAAAAATAATAACAGAAAAAAAATAGTAAAAATAGGTGGAAACAATGGAGAAAGAAAAATAAAATATTAAAATAAAAAAGAACAAGCATTTTAATGACATATAATTAACAAAAATTTTTTCCTGCCTCAGCATAAATTTCAACTTTTGGCTGATATCTAATAACTCAATGTTTTTATTACATTTCAGCATCAAACTTAATTGTTAAATAGCAGCTTCATTATAGCTGTAAATCTCTGAATGTTGGAGAAGGCTGATAGTTTTATATCCAACATTAGAATTAATAGACTTTCATATATGTTTGTAAAAATGTAAATATACTCATATTCAAAAAGATTTTGATTAAAGTGGATTTCTCAAACAAATAATTAACTTTTTGAATAATTCCTATGTTGAACAGGACTCATTAAACATGAAAGCTTATATGGCACTAAGCCTATTAAAAAAAAAAAAAAGATTTTTCTTTCACATTTAAACTGTGGGATGGCACTTTGAGAATTCAAATCCATCAAATATTACCATTTCATAAAAAGGGTAGAACAGAGCTGTTTTTATTTAGAAACTGTTTTCTCTATCATCACTATCATCACATTTAACTCTAAGATTCTTCTGTCTTTCCTGAAGCATTCATCACTACTGAGAATCTTCTTCTTAATGTTTTATCTCCTGTGGTATCTTTAATGCAAGTATCTACCAATCTTCCTATCTCTTCTTTGACAATTCCTCTACTCTTTAGATTCAGGCTTGTAATATTTATTTCAAGATATTTTCCAGTGCTGTATGCTGCATTTATGTCATTTCTTATTTTTCTTTCATTGCTCTCTCCCCCAAAAAAAGTGTCAAGGGGGAAAAAGAAAGCTACAATTTATGAATATTATAGAAATTTCATAATGCTACATTTCACTTCTTTGCAAAATGGAGCAAGACATCATGCTTGACATCAGGTAGGTGGGGAAGCAGGTTATTATCTTAACTGTCATAGCTAGAACTTGAAAAAATTCAAAATCACCTTTGCAAGTGAGAGATTATCATCAAATTATGCTCAACCTCTTCCTATACAATATGTCATATAATGACTTATGATTTTCCATTCTTTTGTAATCTAATTCTCTGACAACATAAAAACACACAAAAGCTCTGTAATAAGTACTTGGAAGTTTCAATAAAAGGTAGCAAACCAGATATCTATAAGAAAATACCTTGCAGAAAAATTTGCTACCTCTGAATTCCTGCTGTGTCACTGAAATACACATTGATCAAATATTCACAGTGCCTTAGTCATAGGTTTTCTATGGTTAGAAGGACAAATACTTTTTTATTTTTAGAATAGCATTGGTACTCAAAATGATGTTCTCTGCCAATACTATTTTCAAGTCTATCCGCACTATAGAACATGAGCCAAAAATGGAAAATTATGAATCTGGGTTTGAGATAGGTGGCAGTTGGTTCTGAAGATAGAGTACTTTGAAAAGCCTTAGTCACAACTCCACAAAAGAAGCGGGACTGACACATTCATTTGTATTAATTACCTCTAAGCAACTTTACCATTTAAGGTAAAGCACAGTTCTATGTTCAACAGTCAATAAATGTGTTAGCCAATGAATGAAGGAATTAATATAGGACTCACAAACTTCAAATATATGAATTTTTCCCCCTATCATCAGAACAACAACTGAAAGAACTGCTAAAGATTCAAAGAGCACAGTGTTGTGCAGTAAACACAGGAAAAATTCTTCAATAAATACTGGAAATTTTCTCCAATTAATTCTTTATGAAACATTAGCTTTTTTTGGCATACATCAACTATCAAAAAGGGTTGTTATGAGCATGGCCTATTTTGAAGGAAAAAAAGGAAGTAAGTGCCCAGAGTGGGAAAGTCTATGTGGATGAACAGTGGCTCAGGGGTTCCCTAGATTTGGGGGAGAGGGATTGGGAGAGGATGGTAGTGGGCAGAGTGTCCTGATTTGGGATAACAAAAATGACCTAATGTTTATAGTTGTACAACTCTGTTAACGTGCGAGAACCTATTGAATCTTGCATTTTAAGTCTGTGGATTGTGTGGTATGCAAGTTTTTAGTTCAATAAAATTGTTCTAATTGTTAAAATTATCAAATCAGGTCAATAACAAGTACTCTTTCTCTTATGTTGCAAAATTGCTCTGTTACAGCTTAGATGGTTGTATTAAACACGAGTCACTGCTGTGCACACAGCCAAAGATAGATGTTTTACTGAATTAATTTCCAGTCACAAAACCATCATACCAGTGAGGATAAAGCTACAAAGAGATTGTTTCTTTGTGTCATCTACCATAAGCTAAACTTATGTTTGTTTATTCATCTGCTCATGCATCCATTCAGAAATCTTTACTGAACTCCTGAAATAGGCAAGATGATAAAAGTTTATAGAAAGACAAATAGGGGTAATGTTCAAAATAAATTTTCAAGAGCAGATAAGATGTGAAATGCAGAGATGCAAGTGAGCAAACAGCATGAGTCTGAAAGGCATAAAACAATGGAGTGAGAACGAACAGAAAGGGATCCAGTTCTGCCTCATATCTCAGGTTTTCATCATTGTTTCCATTTGGCATACACAGAAAACAAGAACAAGGTAAAGAGTCACTGATCACTCCGCCAGAGTACACATTTTAAAGCATGTTGCAGTTTGCAAATTTCTGTTACCGGTGAAACAGTTGCGTATATGCTATTTTGCAGTTATTGTGGGAAATAATCTTTCTTGACATTGTTCTTCATCTTATCATCCTTCCTCTATCATCTTACTGTGACACACATCTCTGGCAAATAACATATTATTCAAAAAGCACTAAGAACAGTAATGAAACATAAGTACTAAACTAGCATTAGATAAACTGAATTAATAAATAAAATCTGATTCTCTTTTTTGCTTAGAGGAAGATAACTACAAAGTTCTCAAAACCACAAAAAAGTAGAAACATTTATGCTGGGAAATTTCTCTGTGGACAGGATTTTGGTAATGAATTCAATTTCTTATATAAGAAATACAGCTACTCAGATTATTTCTTCTTATGTCAATATTGACAAATTTGACTATCAAGAAATTTGCCTATTTCTTTTGTGAGGTTTTGGGGGATAATTTATTGAAATAAATTAGCATTGAGGGCCCAGGATTTAGCTCAGTGGTTCCACTGCCTGCCTCGCAAGCACAAGGACCCAAGTTTGATCCCCGGTACCAAAAAAAATAAATAAATTAGCATTTCCTACACTTTCTACTTGTTTAGATCCATACATCCATATTTTTTTTTTATAAATTTTTTTTTTTTTTTGGTACCGGGGATCGAACTTGGGTCCTTGCACTTGCGAGCCAGGCAGCAGAACCACTGAGCTAAATCCCTGGCCCCTTTTTTTTAAATATAAATTTTTTTTGCCTTTTTTTTCCATACATCCATATTAATAGTCCCTCTTTAATTCTTAATAGTCATTCTTGATATTCAACATTTAATTTTTGATATTCATAATTTGTGTTTTCTATCTTTGTTTTTTATCAATTGTACGAGAGATTTCTAGTCATATTAATCATCTCAAAACATTAACATTTAAATCTGTTAATTTTCTCTACTCTTTGACTTTATTTCTGTTCTTATCTGCTCTCCATTATTTTCTTCTTCCTACTTGCTTTTGGCTCAAATTGCTCTTTTTGTATCCTCTTCAGATGGAAGCAGATAAATAATATAAACCCTTATTTTTTAATTTAAACATTTAAAATATAATTGGCCTTTTTAGTACTGCTTTGGTTATATCCTATCATTTTTGATTCATGCCATGATAACAACTCCATGATAAAGTCGTAGTGGGTTAGAACAATGAAGGTTTATTTCTTTCCCACACTATACAACCACTAAGGGTCAGTTAATAGCTCCACCCCACATGGCCTTTGCCCTAGGACTCAGGTGTGCAGCAACTACCTGCAACACTGCTGACCACCAAGGAAGAGAGAAAGAAACTGGAGGGTCTTACATGTATGATCTAATGATCTTGTTCAGAAGCCACCCCTCTTTCCACTAACCCACCAGAATTTACCACAAGACCAGGAAGCATAATCCCACCAGGTGTCAGAGATGGCAAGACAAACATGTCTGACGAATTACACAAATGACCATTATATCACTAGAATACACAACCTGTGAGAACAAAATCCTCCAGGGTTTTATTCGCTGTTCTATTTCCAGTGCCTTAGACGAGCCTCACACATTAGCAGGCACTCTAAAAGTCCTCCTGAATGAATGCAAGACACCTCTTTCCTTAACATTTCTTGCATATGTAAAACTAAAATAATGTCTAGACTTGCCAAAGTATTGTATCCAAAGCTCATACTCCACCCACTGCTGACAGTTTTCTGAGGCAGAGTAAAAATATTCTTGTTTCACATTCAGTTTGTTCTGTCAACTAGAATCAGCTGTTCAGTAAACTCTCTGTTCTCTTTTAGACATGCATTGTTCTGCACTTGTGTTTACAAAATTCAGAGACAGAGTTCAGCAATCTGTTTAGGCTCTAAATAGAAGCAGGAAAGCAATCTAGAAATAAATGGATGTATCATTTGCTTGAGCCTGTGCTGACACTCATGCTGGGGTTGGGCCACTGGAACTACATCACTCCTCATGACAACAGAACATCTGTTCATCCCCAGAGGAAGAAAGACGTTTATCTTACTCTGCACAGTGTTCTGAGAGTCAGTGAGGTTTTCATTGTTCCCACCACTGCTGCTTCCAAGTTGACCTTTCCTCCTCCAATCGGACAATACCACCACAGATACCACCACAGATTTGGCATTGATTCCTTGGACCAGAGATGCTGGCAGGCACAGAGAAAAGACACCCCTAAAAATAGCTTTCTTCACTTCTATATCCCACTTTTGAGAGGGAGTCGGTGTTGACACACCCACCAAGGAGCCAAAATGGGGAGTTCAGAAGATCAAAGAAACTGCAGAACAAAGGCCACAGATTGTTCATTATTTCAGAGGAAACATTAGGGTTTCTCTAAAACACCACACTTCATTTAAGTTAGAAACTGAATAAAGTTACATAGATGTGTTTGTTAGTATTTACCTTTAAATAAAAAGACCTTGTAAAATGAAATCCTGTCCTCTTGGTATCCCACCTGACCTCCATTGCTCCCTCTACTCTCTCTTCAGCTTACTTTGTGCCTCTCTCTACTGTTCACCCAACACTCTGAACACACTGCTGCCTGTGGTTTCCATACTTGCCCTGCCCTTCATGGGATGTCTTCTTCTAGAAAATGCAGAGTTTGCTCCCTCATCATCTTCAGGTCTCTATTCAAATGCCGTCTTATCGGGGAGGGAATTCCAGTGACTTCCTGGACTCTTCCTACCCAACTCCACCTACTGGATCAGTCACCACAGCATTACTTTCCTCTGCCATAGTGGAGAATGGTGTGCATTTGTTTACTGTCTGTGTTTCCCACTAGGATATAAACCCAACCAGAGCAGGCACTTTTTCATTCAATAGTGGTCCCTAGAGCCTAGAAAATGTTCAATAAGTTACCTATTGAGCAAAACAAAATCAAGATCTATACTTAAGTTTCCTACACTTCACAAATGAGTTGAGATAAACCAATAAGCACAATCCAAAAAGTTAGCAAGTTCAGGAAACATTAAGTTTCAAAGAAGAAACCTAATGACATTAATACCTTCACATCTTAACATACATATCTGTGAACATGAATCTGTTTTTTCTGAGTCTTTCCTAGGGTTACAAAAAATAGATTTATACATCCACTTCTTTCTGCAAATTTGGAGAACAGAGTGAGATGATCTAATGAGAATTTAAATTTTCAATTTTAAAAATAGACTGGCATACCTTGTGTTCAGTGTATGATGGGGATGGACTTGGTTAACAAGTCACGAAAATGAAGATGTTATTTTTAAAAGGAGGAGGAGAAGAGTGTACTTGGATCATCAGGTCTTCTTCTCACACTCCCTCCCTCCTCCTGTCCACTCTCTCTGATATCACCTCTAAGTTGACTTTGACCACTGAGGTCAGGTGCTCACCAGCAACTGCACACCTCACTGCCTGGAAACAATGAATTCCGAATTCATCTTTTCACGATTTTGATCTTGCCATCCTTGTGATCAAAAACTTTAAAAACTTTTCTTCTTTTGTTTCATACATTTTGTTTTATATATAACCTAATACAACTTTTTAGATTTAAATTTTTTTCAGGGAGGGATGTGTTGCATGGCTTCCTAATGCTTTCAGGATACATTTCAAGCTCCTGAACCTGGAATTCAAGACCTCCGTTTCCCAAAGCAAGAAACAAAAGTGCTAGGGACACAAAGTGCCTTGTTCACACTCCCAAAATCATTTCCCATTTTCTTCCCCTCAGTTTTGTATTTGTCATTTCTCCAGCTGGAAATGCCCTCCTTCTCCCTTCAACAGATTTTTGTTGGTACTCCTAGGCAAAACTCAGATTCAGACTAAGGAAATGTGGGTCACAAAAGAGATTTTTGTTGGAGATGGTGAGTTCTCCATTATTGAAAGTGTTCAGAGACACCTCAAGATGTACCAAGGAAGCTCTTACCAGATGCATCCACCCTGTGATCCCTGGATCCCACAGACTCCTACTTCACTATAAACCTTATTTGACCACTTATGCTAGGGACGACTTCTTACCCTTCAGAGTGGATGGTCCAACCCACTAACGAGGTGATTATCATCGGCTGGCATTGCAATGATGTTGCAACTGTATTTTTATATGTCTGTGTCTAATCTATATCTGATAATGCAGCTATATTTAAATACGCCTGTGTAGTTGTTTTGCCAGACTGTAACCTCCTGATAGGCAGAGGCTCATGGCATCTAGCACTGTCCCTTGCAAACAATAAATACTTAATGTTTGTCAGTGATGGTGCTGAACATAATGTTGCTGTTAAAACAGGAATAAACTGAGAAGGACATTTAAAGGGGGGCAAGTTATAAAGTAGCAAGAAACATTAACATTTAAACTCAAACTCAGTCTCCCAAGTTTATTCATATACAGGATTTGCTTGTCCACTCTTAGCTAATTTATTCATTTCAGTGGTCATGCCCTCAAAGACACAGAAAGTATTATGACAGTCATGGACTAGGCAAGGAAAATCTTGGATGTGCAATCACACTCCTCTTAAGTCAAAAGGAAGAAACAGAGTCCAGCCTGGAATACTAGGTTACAGATGGTTGCAAGGATGGAAGCATCGCGCTGAGTTTCTCTGAGTTCCACAGCAATGACACACTTTGTGCAATTGTACACCTTCTTGCTGCATCAGTGAAATAACTTTAACCCAAAGAAAGGGCTGGTCATGTAGGAGTCAGAACTAGGAAAGATCGATGAACACAGACAATGTGGAGCAAAGCTGTCCAGAGTGGCCTAACACAGTCTCGTCCTAAAGCAGACAGGCCAGGCTTGCTGGCTGCCAGTCTGCCATCTGGGCTGCCTGATTCCCACCTGGGAATCAGAAGGCTCAGCCAAGTTCCAATTCTGCTGCTGGCTAGTTTGGTGACCTTGGAGCCAGGAAAATCAACCCTGTACATTTCTATTTACCCATCAACAGCCACCGTAAAGATAAAAATCAAAAACCCAGAACTGCTTCTATCAACAACCAGTATTCACAGGGAGATGTACAGTGTCAGGACCGCCACTGTGAAGCAACAGTCTTCACTGGAGAAGCCTCTTAGTCCAGTCAGATACCCCATGTGTCCATAAGTCTTGTAATTGCTTTTCTTTGTCCCCTTCTATCCAGAACCCTGGACAGTAACACAACCACCATATCAGAACATTCTCCTACTTCCTCCCACCTACCATAAATTATTCACCCTTTGGACTGAGATCTCCCAGTCCTGCCAATTGTTAACATCCTTGTGAGTACATCACACCTCCTAAGTAGCATCATATTTTAACTCAGTGAAACTATCTTTAAAAATTTATTCTAGCTGGGCACAGTAGCACATCCTTATAATTCAGCTAGTCAGGAGGCTGAGGCAGGGAGATCGCAAATTTGAGGCCAGCCTAGGCATGTTTTGTGAGACCTTGTATCAAAATTTTAAAAATTTTAGAAGTCCTGGTAATGTAACTCAGTGACAGACCACCCTGAGTCTTATCCGTGGTAGCAAAAAAAATTATTCTAGTTGTAATAATCAATAGAAGAGAAATGACAACAAACCAAGGAAAAAATGTCGATATTCTCTCAAATTACACCTCTCTTTTAGCCAGGATTAATTACTCTCTTATTTGGACAACATCAACAACAACAAAAACTATCAATGTGGTTTTAAATGAATCAAATAAGCAAGTTCTCTTCACTTTCAATTTTACTACATATTATTTAATCAGCTGTCAGGTTCCATGCTGGCTATTTACATCTCACTCACAGTGGAATGGTTTTCCTCTGCATTGTGTGTGTGGATCTTAATGCCTGCGGCAATTCCATTTGAGAGTTGCCCTCTTTAGGAACTTCTGCCTTGACCTCCCATTGATGAGAAATAAGAAAAGGAGAAGAAGGCAATAATTGCACCTGGAAAGGAAAAATCCCTTGGTCTCTGAATGACTAATCTGTATCAAGTACAGTAAAAAGTACCTAGAAAGATACCCTGGTTAGTAATTGCTTAATTATAACGCCCTAACCTGAGTTAGTTTATTAGTTCCTTGAGGTACCTTTTTACAATGTTTGCATCCTGTGTCCTACAGGAACTAGAGCAGCCAGACGATTCTATCACATTGAAGCTGCAGCTGACTGCCTTTTAGTGCTAATGGATGTTCAGCTGACTGCACCACAGACTCAGGGAGGCACCTAGTAAGAGGTGTGGGGGGAAGGGGCTGCAGCTTTGGGATTTCCAGCCTCCTCTTCCTTCTGGGCTCTATGAGTGAGGACATTAAGGTAACAGGATTAAGTCTTTTATAAAGGGCTACTGAGTTCAGTACCTCTTGTAACACCAAATATCCTTTTGATGAATGGTATTCACTGGGGCTTTTTAAAAATATTAATAATTTGCCAGGTTACTTCTCCTAATCTACCTTAATGTGGAATACATAAATAAACTCCTTTTTTAAAAAAAATATTATGCCAGAAGGCCATTCCAAGCTTTGGAATACCATTTTTCTCTAACTTAAATTCTTTGATCACTTTTGGCTCTAAAAATAAAATTACATACTCTATGAAAAGGAATTGAGTTTTGATAAATTAAGCACCTAGAAAAAATAAAGATACTAGCATTTATTATAGATTGGTGAAAAATGAAGGTGGTCATACAGCATTTAAATAGTATTTGTCAAGAGTGTCGATTAATGTATAATATTTTGAGAGGAAAGAATTTAAAACTATAAATGTTCTAAGTAGCATCTGACTACATATCTAGCATTTGTTCAAATAATTTCCCTGAAATGAAGTCTTCATTATCCTGATAATATAATAATTAAAATAATCAAATTGCTGACATTCATGCTGGGTAATCATAAATATACTTTTCAAAATGTACCATCAACTACTGTGATAACCATTTATTTTGTTCAGCTATTTGAATATCAAATTAACAGAGAGGAACTCAGACCATACTTATACCACTGTATTGAGATAACATTTTTTCTTTCCCAAATATTTGAATCTTCATGTTTTCATGTCCCTGAAACATCATGACTATCTTGCTCACATTCCTGGAATGCCTGAATCTTTTATGTTTTAAAATAAAATCTTTTATGTAGCTCAAAATACAAGGGGAAAAAAATCTCAAACTAGGCTTAAAACTAAGACAACAAAAACAAACAGGCAGTTGGTGCAATTAAATTCATTAAATGACAAAATATATATTGAGTCACTTCAATAAAACAAAAGAAATAAAGTAAAATGTGTCTTCTCGAATCTCTCTATAGAATGAGAATCCTTTTTCCCCTCAAAATTTGTGGCTTACAATTAAAACAGACCTAGTTACATAGAAAATAGCAAGCCCTTTAATAGCTCGCATAGTATAAACACAAGAAAAGTACATCTTTGGAATGTATTATAGCCATAAAGTTATTCTTTTTAGCCATCTAGAAACCACTCTTTTTTAAAATTCACAGCATTTAGTAAAAGAATCATTATGCAGCTGCATATCTTGAGGGGATGAAATGCTTATTATAGCCAAACAGAAGTCCAATCCACTTTCTATAACTCTGAAATCCAAAAGACTCTGTGTAACTGTGTAACTAATTTATAGACAAGACCTGAGCATACCTGAATGTTTTAGCAGGAAAACCTAACCTGAATTTATTTGAGGGCTGTTTGTAGTCTTTATTTATCTGACTTCATATGAATGTCTACAGAAATAGACATTCAGCTTCAGAAATATTAACATCTTTGACAATGAGGTATTTAGCAGGGTGCCCTACTAAATATAGGTGCATGAAACACATCTGGCCACAGGGTTCTGAATAAAAATGGTGGGCCTGGATTAAGTTTAGTAAACACACACTGTATGCTGTTCTGAGCACTATTCAAGGTAGGTGGGTCATCGCCTATGTCTTCACTACCTGAAGCCATCACTTATTTAATGCATTATCTTCTCTAACCAGATTCTCCTCATGTCTGTCTCCCCCGCCACCCCGCAGTAAGATGACCATTCTACCAGGCACCCCAGACTATCTTCCTACTTACCTTCAATTTCACACTTACTAAAAGTTTCACAAGATCTCCCATAATCCCAGTCTGTAGACTTCCTATTGTTCTATCCTCAGTGCAGACTGATCCAAACAATCTAAACCTGAATTATTGCCAGCAGCTCCTAAAATGCCTTTCTACTTCCTTTGTACTCCCCAATCACTCACTTCCCAATTCCCCTTAGATTCAGCTACAAGATTAATCATGTCATCACCTTACACCTTGTTCAAAGATTTTCCTTGATTCAAAGACCATAATGGAGTAGATAAAGTCCAAAGCTAGGATACTGGCATCTAAAGGCCAAAGAACTTAGATCCAACCTACCTTTCCACACATTCTCCAGCTCTTCCCTAACACTTCTACTCCTTCAGTCTTCTACTCCTTCAGTCAAGATAATTCCTAAGTTTTCTCTACACTCTCAAAAAAGCTGTTATCCTCACCTACTTTGTTCACATCATGTACCACATGACCTGAACTCTGTAATGAAATCTTTGCATTATTTCTGACTCTTTTAATCTACTCATACTTTAGACTCAATTGAGATGCCACGTTGGCAGCAAAGCATTCTTTTGCCTTCCTGGCCCACTATGATCTCCCCTCTTGAATTCCCAAAGCACTTACATTCTCTACTATTCATTTGATACTTGATATGCACTTCCTTATATTATCAGAGTGCTTAATTTTTCATGTATATCATCTTATCTCTTTAACCAGATTCTAAATTCCTTGTCTCATGTTTTATAAATGAATAAATGAATACCCTTCTACAGCTTACAATAAAATGGCAACATTGGCAAGGCTGACATGTAAAAGATGAAGAAATATTAATTTATTTACTAATTTGAATTTATTGAATACTAGTGTACCAACCACTGTTTTCAGCAGTGAGGATTAAATGGTAAGCAATATCAACATAATCCCTGCCCTCTCAAGGGTTTACAGTACAGCTGGAAAATCAGACATTAAAGAAACAATTATACAAAGAACTGTATTAACAAACATATGTTTGGGAACAAAGCCATGCAATGTGAATACTTTTGCACCATTTTCAGATGCTACACTGTCCACTTATTCAAGAAGATGGGCTTTGGTAAGGTGACTGGATCATGAAGGGTTGATCCACTAATGGAACCATAATTTGATGGTATTAGCAGGAGGCCATGGAAACAGAAGTGGGGTCTAGTTGAAGAGAGTGGATCATGGTGGTATGACCATGGGGACTATATTCAGCCCCTGACCCCTTCCGGTCTACCTCTTTCCCATTGTCTTTGCTACATGACTGTGATAATGTATCTTTCCTCCACCGCACTATTCCCTCATGATGTTTCTGCCTTGGAACCAACCAATAATAGGTTAAAGTTTCTGGCACAGTGAGAGGAACTGGAAGAGTTTGTTTGTTTATTTATTTATTTATGATTTTTGAGACAAGGTCTCACTATGTAGCCCAGGCTGGCCTCAAACTCACTGCTATCCACCTGCCTCCCAAGTGCACCACCATGCCCAGCAGAACTGGAAGAGTGTAAACTGAAACTCCAATGGAATGTAATTTTCATAAATCCTACTATAATACCTCAACAAGATTGAGTTTTAAAACTAAGCGAATTATTTTTTATTATATCAATTCTTATTTCACTTATGCACTCAAATTATGGTGCTACCTGAATAGCCATAATTGCCAGGAATGGTGGTGCATGCCTGTAACCCCAACACTCCGGAGGCTGACGCAGGAGGATCACAAGCTCAAGTCCAGGCTGAACTTAGTGACTTAGGAAGACCCTATCTCAAATAAAAAATGAAAAAGGGCTGGAATGTAGCTGAGTGCAAAGATCATGGGTTCAATTCCCAGTTCTACAATAAATAGTCATAAACTGGAATATTTCCTTCTCATAGAGAAATCAAAGTGATAAGTCAGGTGTTTCCAGACTCATTCACCATTCCTCACTATGCTTTAAATGAATGATGTCATCTCTTGAAGTTTGCCGACAGAATTCCCATAATAAAATGAGAAAAGACTTACAAGTTAATGAAGTGAAAGGAGTAGCAACATTCAAGTTAATACATTACGTTTGGTGTTTTATTTCAGAATTACAAAGGTGAAACTGTTTAATTGATATTACAAGATTTCTCTGATCATTTTGCAAACCATCTCAGTATTTTTGCAATAAAAGTTCTGTGCCTTTCACAGTCCCACTCCTCCCAGCACACACACACACTCACACACACACACACACACACACCCCATCATCATCATTGCCCCCACCTCACCACCTAAGACAAGCTTACATTCTCAAACTGTTACAAGCTGAAACACAGCCTTTTAAAATAAATTATGTATAAATGCCAGTTATTTAGAACAGGGGTGGAAACATTCATCACATACCAAGCCAGTAAGGGCATTTGTGTTTGTACTGCTGCAGGCTATCCATTTCAAAGTACCCTGTTTCCTCTTTTGGTGCAGGTGGACACAAGTGGGAGCTGGAGAGACAACAACTTAAGTCTGACAAGGGTGAGTCTGAGAGAACATCACAGACAGAAATTAGCCAAGTTGACAGGAAGAGGACCAAGTGTGAGAGGCATGGGACTGTGTGTGTGTGCAAAGGTACCACAGGATAGTTCTGTATGGTATGGAATGTCAAGAGACCAGGTCTGGAGTCCAGCAGAAGTAAGTCATAAGAGCTTTGGATGTCAAACAAAGGAGTTTAGATTTCATTCTAGGATAGAAGCCATTTAGCAATATAGAAAAATTATTCTAGGGCTGCGGGTTTAGCTCAGTGGTGCCACCGCCTGCCTCGCAAGTGCAAGGGCCTGAGTTTGATCCTCGGTACCAAAAAATGAATAAAGAAAGAAAGAAAGAAAGAAAGAAAGAAAGAAAGAAAGAAAAATTATTCTAAAATTCATAAGACAAAAATGGTGGAAGAGAGAACTACTAGGAGGAAATGATAAAGAGTTCCTGAACCAAGGAAGAAACAATGCCCATGAAGGCAAGGGAAGCAGAGAAGACAAGCTTGCAGTTTATTAGGAAATTGAATCAGAACTCTATTTAAATTACTCATCAAGATTTGCAGGTTATTGTGCCTTCTGTAATATCCCATATAATTTTGTAGATTTTTAGTAAAAAAGAGAAAAGGATATTTTCAAAAAGTAATGAAGTTGACATTATAGAATCATTTCAATGGTAAGCAAAAATTATGACACACTTTTGCATTATTTTTTCAAAAGCTGTACTCAATAAACCACCTCAGGTGTGGAAAACTTTTTCAGAGATATGTTACTTATGCTAATAGCAAAATTTAAACCTAAGTCATGATCAAAATATGATTTTAGTATGAATTTGTAATAGAATAAAAACAAAATGTAGGAATTACAAAACCAAGTGACCTGCCCTTATTATTACCTTACTATATGACACTCAACTAATCTTTAATAAGGCAGATAATGACTACATAGAAGAACCAAAAAGCCCTGCCAAAAGACTTCTAGACTTAATTAACAGATTCAGTAGAGTAGCTGGATACAAGGTCAACACTCAAAAATCAATAGCCTTCTTGTACACAAATAGCAGACTCACTGAGAGAGAAATTAGAGAAACAATTTCTTTCACAATAGCATCCAAAAAAATGAAATATCTAGGAATCAATCTAACAAAGGAAGCAAAAGACCTCTACAATGAAAACTACAGCACTCTGAAAAAAGAGATTGAAGAGGATATAAGAAAATGGAAAGACATCCCTTGTTCCTGGGTAGGAAGAACCAATATAAATGGCCATACTTCCAAAACTGCTATACAGATTTAATGCAATGCCAATTGAAATCCCAACAATATATTTCACAGAGCTGGAGAAAATAACTCAAAAATTCATTTGGAACCAGAAGAGACCTAGAATAACAAAAGCAATTCTAGGTAAGAGAGACATGGAAGGGGGTATCACAATCCCCAACTTGAAACTATACTACAAGGGCCAGGGATTGAGCTCAGTGGTTCTGCCGCCTGCCTTGCAAGCGCAAGGTCCCAAGTTTGATCCCTGGTACCAAAAAAAAAACAACACACAACTATACTACAAAGCCACTGTGATAAAAACAGCATGGTACTGGCAAAGAAACAGAACAAAGGATGACTGGAATACATTACAAGATGCAGAAACAACTCCAGACATACTCAGCTACCTCATCTTTGAAAAAGAAAGCCAATGATCCTCACTGGAGGAAAGATAGCCCCTTTAATAAATGGTGTTAGAAAAACTGGATTTCAACCTGCCAAAGATTAAAACTAGACCTGCATCTATCACCATGCACTGAACTAAAATCCAAATGGATTAAAGATCTAAATATTAAAACAGAAACACTAAATTGGCTGGAAGATAAGTTAGGTAGAACTCTTGAAGACACTGGCATAGGAAAAGACTTTATGAACAAAACCTCAGTAGCACGGGAACTAGAACAAAAAGTCAACAACTGGGATCTCATCTTATTAAAAAGCTTCTCCACTGCAAGAGAAACCACCAACAGAGCTAAGAGACAACCTACAACGTGGGAAGAATTTTTTACCAGCTGTACGTCAGACAAAGGACTACTATCTAGAATGTATAAAGAACTTTAAAAAATCAGACTTCCCAAATTTAAAGACCCAATACAAAAATGGGCATCTGAAGTGAACAGACATTTCTCAGACAAAGAAGTAAAAGCAGGAAATAAATATATGAAAAAATGTTCAACATCACTGGTCATCTGAGAGATGCAGGCGAAAACAACACTGAGACTCCACCTAACCACAGAAAGAAGGGCTGCTATCAAGAAATCAACCAATAACAAATGTTGGAGGGCTTGTGGGGAGAAAGGAACCTTTCTCCATTCTTGGTGGGAATGAAGACTGGTGCAATCACTGTAGAAAACAGTATGGAGATGTGGGAAATGGTAAAATTCAGCTATCTAGTTGTAAAAATAGATCACAAAAAGTTTGTTAACTAAGAGAATTAAGTCATTTCTAGGAAATCCCACAAGTCTGTTTGTTAAAAGAAGGCCAGAAAACTTTGAGGCCTTGTAAAAGTCTCACAGGAGAAAAACAGGTTTTCCTAGTTTTCTTATTTACCATTTTCTGGGATCAGAGGACCGAGACCCAATGACTCTAAGGGTGGTAAGGGAGATAGGACTCACTATGCGCATCTGTGCTGTTTATGGTGGGCCGGTGGGCTTGATTTTTGGCTAAAGTCATCCTGGTCTCTTGATACTATCTGATAAGAAGAGGGCTGCGGTGCACTCTTTGATCTACGGGATTGGTGAATGGAAACAGGGGACTTGTGAATTCTCCTGTAGCTTTTGTGAGTCACTTACAGTCACTGGTTACCATCAGAGGTGAAAATCAGAAAGACGATAGCCAGAATAACTAAGCTGCTTTCCTCCATGTATAAAAGCCTTGCTTCTTCCCTTTGTGATTGTCCAATAGTGCCAGAGGAATTAAACTGCTGTTCGTCCCCCAGGCTGTCTCCTTTTCTTTCTTTAAAAGTTGGTGCTTTCCAGGGTTCCAGGTCTCCCTCAAGAGAGACCAACGATATGGAGATACCTCAAAGAACTAGGACTAGAGGTCCCATTTGACCCAGCTATTCTTCTGCTGGGTACCTTCCCCAAATAATTAAAAGAATCATAACACAGCAATATATATGTGTACCCATGTTTATAGCAGCACAATTTGTAATAGCTAAAGCTTGGAAACAGCCCAAGTGCACATCAACTGGAGACTGGATAAAGAAGATGTGGTTTTTTAAAAAAATAAAATGGAGTACTACTCAGCCATAAAGAACAACAGACTAGAGACATTTATAGCTAAATGGATGCACATTGAGGCCATACTCTTAGGCAAAATCAATAGAACACACATGTGTTAATACCAAATAGTTTTACTATGCACAACACCATATTTGTTCAATACTTGGTGGATGAGCCAACTACTGCAACATCATTCCTACTGTTATGGCTTGTGTTTAGATGTGTTTAGCCTCATGTGGTCATAGGTGGGGCTTTTTCACAGGTGGCTGGATCTAGAGTGTGTGATTAATTCGTGGTGCAATGCTAGGATTAAGGGTCCAGGATTAAGGCTGGGTGATTACTAAATCAGACCAGTGATTGGCTTGGCACCTTCCCTAATCCTGGTAGCCTAGACAGAATATAAAAAGGGCAGAAAAAGCTGCTACAGTCCCTTGCTTCTTTTGCTACCTTCTGGCCACCATGAACTATTTCCTCTCTGCCATGCCACCCTGCCTTGGAGCCAGCCAATTATGGACTGAAACCCCTACAAACTGTAAGCTAAATAAACCTGTCTTACCTTAACTTTGGGCATTAGGCATTTTGTTTTAGCATAAGAAAAGTAACTAAGACAGAATTTGGTATCAGGAGTAGGGCTGTTACTCTGACTGTACTGACCATGTGGTTTCGGAGCGTTTGGAGCTGGCTTGTGGGAAGGGAAAGAGTTAAGAACGTTTTGGAGATGCTGGATGAAAAAGTAGAGCTGGCTTGACTTGGGTTGTACTTGATAGGAGATTCTGATGAGAGCTCAGAAGATCAGAATGCTAATACAAATGATGGCAGTAAAAACTAGGCTCAGGAGGTTTCTCTTGAGAATTAGGACTGCTTTGGTTATTGGACTCCAGAAGATGAGTGTTATGGCTTGGCAGAAAGTTTCTCTGCATTTTGCTCATGTCCAGAGACTTTGCCTGAGACTGAGAATAAGAGCAACAGACTAATTAATCTTGCAAAAAAAATTTCAAGGCGGCCTAATGTTGAGGCAGTAGTATGGCTACTGTTGGGGGCTTTTAGCCAGATTTATGTTGAGAATCAAGATCAAAGGGACCAGCAGAATGATTCAAAACATTGTGAGTTTGGCCAGAAAGTAAGCTCCAGTAAAGTTGCAGCCTGCAAAGATGGAACAGAGGAGAAATTGGTCACTGAAAAGACTAGCAAGAAAAAGCCAAGTATTTCAGAAGAAGACAACAGAAAAGATGGCTTGAGGATATCACAAGAACCAGTAGGACTCCAGCCTTTGAAACCTCAGAGTTGCAAAGGTGAAAAAATTTGCTTTGGAAAGAGAGCCCCATGTTCCAGAATAGCAGTGCCCTAGAAAATTTGTTCTTTGGGATGGGGTTCAGAGTGCTCAGCAATCCAGGCAGTCAGCCTCTACAGCTAAAAGAAAAGGAACCCTGGCTATTGCTTCAGCTGGTGGCAGACTTTGGTATCATCCATGTGGCGCTGCTTTTGGGTGCATGCAGAGTGCAAGAATTGTGGGGTTAGAAAGGCTTCTATTCAAATTTTAGAAGAAGGCCTGGAAGGCCAGGCAGTATGTCCCTGAGAGGACAGTGCGAGAAGCTGTGAGTGTGAAGCTGAAGGTGCAGTGGAGACCCCAGAGAAGTTTGGAGAAGTCAGGAACATGGATGATCTGAGGAAAACTGTAAGGAGTAAGCAGACCCAGCTAAAGAGAGAAGCCATGGGAGCTACCACCACCAGAAGTGCAGTAGGGGCAGAGCCACCCAAGTCCTTTGGGGTACACATCTTGTCACAGATTGCCTCAGATGCTGTACATGGAATTTAATGTTTACCCTGCTAGATTTTGGACTTTGGTACCATTCCTTTATATCCCCCTGTTTGTACCTTTTGAAATGGTAATGTCTATCTTGTGCCATTGAACGTTGGAAGTGTTTAACCTCCTTTTCATTTGCACAGGGGCTCATAGTTAAGAGTGCCTTAAATCTTAGAAGAGACTTTGGGCTTGGACTTTTCAGCAATGCTGAAACTGTTAGGACTTGGCAATTCTTAGAGATGAACCAGATGCCTTTTGCACAATGGGATGTGCATGAGTCTTTGGCGGGCCAGGGGGAATGCTATGGTTTGTGTCTAGATTACCCCTCAAAGTCTCATGCAGTCATAAGTGGGGCTTTTCACAAGCAGCTGAATCTAGAGTGTGTGACTGATTCAAGGTACAATGGTAGGATTAAGGGTGCAGGATTAAAGGGTGAGTGATTACTAAATCAGTCCACTGATTGTTTTGACACCCACCCTCATCTTGGTAGCCTAGATACAATATACAGGACAGGAAGAGGCTTGTCTTGCCCCTTGCTTGCTTTGCTACCTTCTGCCTGCCCTGAACTGTTTCTCCTCTGCCATGCCACCTTGCCTTGGAGCATAGACTGAAACCTCTACAAACTGTGAGCCAAATAAACCTTTTCTGGGTGTCAAGTATTTTGTCTCAGCAACAAGAAAAGTAATTAAGACACCTATATATCCTCTGTGTCAATGACATGTCTGGCCATCCTCTTTGGCATGCACACTCCAAAGACCACACCCTGGCTGGGAATTACCAATAAAGAATGACTGTACTTTTGTTGCAACAGGTCACTCAACCACACCCACCAATCCTTTCCCTTTTCCTATTTCCATGTCGCCTGTCAGTTTCATCCAAATCTTTGGTCTCTTGCCTAGGCCTTCCAGACCCACTCTCTCCCTTTGCCTCCTTTCCATGTCCAACCAGACATGTTAATTAAATCAGAACTTTGTGTTTACTTTTCATCTTTTGTTTCCAGTACAGCAAGCCTAAGCAGTCCCCACCCAGATGAATCACTCTCAAATTCTGTTCCAGATGACTGAGCTCTCGAAAAGAAAATTGCTTAATACTTCAAATTGGGCCACTTGAATTTATAGTGGCTAACTCTGATGGCCTTTAGCAATAATTCGCAACCCTTTCATTTGTCCCTAGTCAGTTCAGCTCCACACTCCCTAGAGTCATTATTTGAACACTAGGCCACTTTCTTTAACCCCAGTATCATCAAACCCTTCCACCCTTAGCTTCAGCGCTTCTTCACAGTAAAATGGAGCTTACCGTATGGGGAGACACTCCTTCCCTGCTTCTCTACTCAAACATATATTTCAAAACACCATCCTGTATCTCACTCATGCCGGTATCTAATGAACCGGGGCACTCCTCTTGTCCTTTCTTCTAAGGCCACATTTCTCCCTGTGTCCTACATGCCAGACCAAAGGGACCTTCAAAGATGTTGTCTTTCTTCAATGCTTTTAACTTATCTTCACTTCAATCTAGTTCCTTCCCCTGTAACTATAGGTAGGTCAATTAATCTCATCACCCAAATATAACCACCACCAACCAACATATTTTATTTTATATAATAAAAACAGGTGGTAATAGTTTGAGATGTAGAGATTTAGAATATATAGTATATAGACTATTATGTGTGTATACATGAATATTTATTTACTTCTCTATTCCTTAAAACACTGTCATTTATGTCTAATGAATCTCTAGACTGAAAATACCCTTATTCATCTCTGATCTTATAATTGCTAAGTCCAAAGCTCCACTGTTAAATTATCTTTCTAATGGATCCAACTGCAGCATTAAAAATTGGTTTCTTTTTCCCTCCAGCATTTATCATTTCTTAAGGTATCGTACATTCATTTGTTTAATCTCCCGCATATAGGAAATAAGTTGTTATGAGAGCAGAGAATTTGTTCGATTCACTGTCTAGAATACTGTCTGGCATGTAATAAGTGATTGCTGAATATTTGTTGAATAAATATCCACCACTTGGCCGCTTCTGTCCCTTCCCAGAAAATTCAAATTTGTCAAGCTATTCTGCCTGGGTGAATGTAAACTGATTTTCAGGATGAAAGGAGATGAATCAGGAATGATAGAGATGTAGAGACAAAGAGCATCCTGACAGAATTAAAAGCCTGCTTCTATTTATCCCAATGTCCAAAATGAATTCTATCCTAGTGATAGGGAAAAGTTTTAGAAAACTTAATAGATTGAATATTAAGGTAGTTGTAGAAGCAAACTTAAGTAATGTGTTCTTTTAAGATTTGCTTTTCCCATAACTCCTTGTTTAAGGTGATGGTTATCTGACTCTAACCCGTAACTTCATTAACCTAACAAAGTTACCATGCCAGGGTGAATTTACAATGTATATGTGCCTATCTTGTGTCTGTGACTTGTAAAAAGGAACTGGAATTGTATTTACACATCAAAGACCACTAGGGATGAGATGATGGCTAAAAAAGATATAAAAAGGGAAACGCTGAACAAAGGGGCACCATACTGACCAGACCTGTTTCTGGTGCCCCACCCCACCCCACCCCTGCTCCAGAGAAGCAACTTTATTATTTTATCTGAATCCTATGTCTCCATGTATTTCTTTCCGAGATTTCTGCAACACTAGGTCTCTGTGAAATATCTCAATATTTTTTTAGTACATTACCTTTTAACTTAATCTAATTTAGTCTCTTTTTCTGTTGTATAGTACCAAGAAGTTTCTTACAACAGTAATGTGTTGTTCTACGAATGGATTCAAAATAAAGCCAATTTCCCAAGAAAATGAAAGAAGTTAGTGTTCTAGTTCTAATTCCCTGAATGAACAATATATATAAATACATGTGCAATGATTAACATACATTAATGAAAAAAATGCAGTGTGATAAAGAAGCATTCTCTTTACAATTCACAAACTCTTTACTATATCACACTCAGGCTTTTTGGGGGGTTTTTTTGCTTTTTTTGTTTTGTTTTGTTTTTTGGAGACAGGGTCTCTTTATGTAGTTCAGGCTGGCCTTGAACTCACTATGTAGCCCATGTTGGCCTCGAACTCACAGAAATCCCCCTGCCTCAGCCTCCGGAGTGCTGGGATTATAGGCATGCACTGCCATGCCCAGCTTCAGGTTCTATTTATGAAATAAGACCTATTTTCATGTTTTTTCTAAATACAATCACACACATTCATTTATCTCTAAAGTCACATTTCAAATGAAGTTTGCCACTAATTTTACTCATGCTAATTTTCCTAGGCAGTAGAAAAAGTACAGCATTAAACACAGAATAGTTGAAGAACCTAGTTACAACAATGCAGAACAAATTAAGGCTAGGGAACAAACTGAAATGCATCCTAAATTGGCACTTAGAAATCAGGAAGTTCTCTCTTGGAGAGAGGAAATTAAATAATTAAAAACACTGCATTTCCTGCGTTATGGTACTTACCAAACAAACGCTGATGGAACAGAAATTTCCCAGCTATTAGTCCTATGAGAATGGCAAGTAGCCATAGAAGCACCTTCAGAATCCTCCAGCCAACTCCTCTAGGGTATTTATTTGTTACAAATGAAAAACAGTTTCCAACAACAATAACATTGGCTTCAGTTTGGCTGTGAGAAACTGGGTCCTCCGCAAATATTAGGAAGTTAAAGAAGATCACCAAGTAAGCCACAATCATGCGAGACCAGGGATGCTGGAAATAATACCGAAAGTCTTTACCCATCCTTCACAGCTTCAATGCCGTAGTTTACCTGTGTAAGAAAAGATACATACAGTTAGAGTGGGGAAAAAAATAGTTAAAAGAAAGAAGATAGCTCTTCCTGCTATCTGTTCAGATTTATAAAAGCTCAATAAAGAGGTATCTGAAAAAGATGGCACCTGGTCCTACTTGGGGCACCATGACACTTCTGAGATTAAGGAAGGTTAGTAGGTACCTTCCTTATCATCCAATCACACCTAGGATGAGCTGGGAATTTAGGGAAGGAGAATAAAAGAGCAGAGGAAGAGAGGGGATGTCACAGGGCAGAACATTGCCCCAAACTGGGACAATGGCTGAGACGACAAGTAGAGACGAAAATACAACATAAGATCAATGCAATACTCTCCCTCTTTTAGATTATTTTACCTCACAGTCAGAAGACAGTCATTTAAAAGTTAAAACATTACAGGGCCGGGGATTTAGCTCAGTGGTGCCGCCACCTGCCTCGCAAGTGCAAGGTCCTGAGTTCGATCTCCGGTACCAAAAAAAATGTTAAAACATTATGAAAGTAAACTAAACACATGTTAACAAAAAACTAATAATGAACATACCTAAGCCCTCACCTCAAACTTGTCATCACTTGGTAATTTGGCGGATAGACTTGCAGATTTTTTTCTACACACTGACAGGTGTGTATATGTGTGTGAGCTTTTTCCCTTCTTTTTTAGTACACATTGGCTATACAGATTAATGGGTTTCATTTTGGTAGATCTGTACATGCACATAACATACTTTGATCATTTTCACACCCCTGTACTTCTCTACCCCATCTTTGCCCCTAGTTTCATATTTTGGATGGTTTCAGTGCATACAATAGATTTTGATCATATCCACTCCCCCTATTACCCACTCTTACACCCCCTCCCCCTTATTCCCTTACTCTTGTTTAATAATAATGTCCCTTCTATTTTGTTATCTCTTTTGGGTCTACAAATTAGGGTCAATATGTGTTGTTTATCTTTCTGAGTCTGGCTTACTTCATTCAGCATGCTAATCTCCAAATCCATCCATTTTCTTGCAAATAATAAAATTTTTTTCTTTATGGCAGAATAATACTCAATTGTGTACATATACCACATTTTGTATATGACCTTTTATAAAAATGTTCATATTCTAGTTATTAAATGATTTCAACACATAAATTTTATGGAATAGCTAAGTCTATGATAGTTAACCCACATACACACAAGGAATCGGACAGCTTTGGTTTAGGGAAGTGGGGAGAAAGGGGGAGGTTTCACAAAGGAGGACCAGCCCATATTTGAGGCTGACTAGTAGGGGTTTTTCCCAGGTGCAGGCAGGGATTCTCCATGAGGCAATGGTAGTCATTTGGAAAAGCACAGAGGAATTGCATAATAGATGACATGCTGATAGCAATGAGTTTCTAGCCTGGACACGCACTGGAATCACAGCCATCTTAAATATAAATACTTAGGTCAGAAGACTTGCTCTACTCAGTTCCTCTTTCAGAGCCAGCCTGCCCATGAACCACACCAAGCTGTAACTCCCACACCGAGAGCCCTGCCTGGGTCTACCAGGGCCCGCGAATGGATAATTAAGTCTAATTCTAGGGTTCATTTTGATGAATCCATTTGGCTCTGAGACTAAGCTACATCTGTTTTTTCTGCAATAAAACTGTTGAAAGAGTAACAAAAATAATAAAGGCAATGATTTGACTGCCATTTGCCAATTCATTTTTCTTCTTTCTCCATTTATTTATGACTCAGAGAAGAAAAAGAGGGAAAAGGGACCCTTGCAAAGTCTACAGTGCTGAATATAGCAGGCTCTTTGCTGGGTGTATGTAAGCATCATTATGTCACGTTTCTCACAGTTGTTATTATCATTCCCATCTCTTCACTTTAGAGGGCATGAGCTGACACTCAAGAAAGTTTTTGTAAATCCTCCAAAGTTAGTCAGTGGGAGGAGAGCTCTCATTTGAGCCTCTGACCCTAGAGCATGAAAGCCATTCCCTTCAGGGATCCAGGTGTGCCTCAGGTACTTTCCCTTCCTGGAAGAAAAATCCAAGGTCTACTCCCCAAGTACACCATTACTCAGGTGCCTTGAGGAGGTACATTCTTCTCTATAGGCAATTATATTAATTTGTAATATATACTTTGATAGCCCAAGAAAACATATATAAGTTAAAAAGTCCTTCATAAATCCTGAACATTTAAAAAAATCCACTGATAAAACATTTTCATTCTACATACAGCTGAAGGTACAATGATTATACAACAAACCCAAAGTGCTTCTAAAACAATGGGAAGATCTGAGGATAGATTCCAAGACTCCCAAATCCCAATCCGATACTCTAGGCTGATGAATGTCTTTTTTTTGGTACCGGGGATTGAACTCCGGTCCTTGAGCCTGCTGAACAGGCGGTGGGACCACTGAGCTAAATCCCCGGCCCAAATCATTTGTTTCTGAACCTTTTTTTTTTTTTACCGGTACTGGGGATCAAACTTGGGACCTTCCACTTGCAAGGCAAGCAGCAGAACCACTGAGCTAAATCCCCAGCCCTTGATGAATGTCAATTAAACCCACAATTGAAGTTCATGAAAATGTATTGTAACTAATTTAGGAAAGCACCATAAACAAGCCAAAGGATTCATAATATAATTTAGGTAAACCAATAGTGACTGTGCTTCGGATTCCCGAGGCTTGTAAGCAATTTTGTGTCCCTTATAACCTCATGAATATTTTGAAATATCTGTTCCCAGGAGCTGCAGCTCAGGTTATTTAGGAATGGTGGCTTCACAAGATGCCTGCTTTTGTTTTGTTTTTTAAACATGAGGTTCATCACCCACTCCAGAGATCTACATGTACTGTTCTCATGTCAGAGAGCAGAGCAAGCAGAGAATAACAAAAATGAACACTTACATGTTTGCATAGCATCGTTCAATGTGTACAAATGCAAGAATGGGTCATTTGTCAACTCAATTTCAAGCAACACCTTTGAAAGTGTCCAAAAACCACGAAGACAGAATCCAGATCTACAGCTAGCCTTTAATCTTTCTAAGATACCACAGAGGTGAAAGTACTTCTTTCATTAAGATATTTCCCATCATGTTTACAGTTCATTCTTCATTTTTACCAACAGTTTCAGTGAATTAGACACTAGCAGTTTGAAACAGGGCCCTAATATTTATCACTTGATCTTTTTTATTTTATGATAAACATGGACAGTATTTACGCTTTCCCCATAATCCAAAATTAAAGTAGTATCTTCTGGGGGGTCCCAAATTTCAAATACATAATAACTTGAACAAAATATCTGCTTCTCCCCACATTATGATTTCAGACATAAGGCTGTCAAAAGTCTGCCCAGTCATCTTGGTCCCATTTTCCAGTTCCATAGGTACCTTCATTATCATCCAGAGCACCAAATCTATTTTCACTTTTGTCACCCTACAAAGCATCCTTATGATTACTGTTAATAATCTAGCACTGAAGTTTTCGAATTGACAATGCTACAGATAGTTTGCAAGTCCTTTTCATTTTAAAAGCTTCAATTCTGCAACCACAGATGAGAATGTGCTTTTATCATTGCTCTTAACATACCACAGTGCAATTTCCTGCTTATGAGTTTGTTGTCTCCCTCCCTTGATCATAAGCTCCTCAGAGAGATAAGGGCTGTTTACTTTGCAGGTGCAGTCCAGTGCTGAGCTCTGAGTGACAGTCCACAGACCTCTACTGAGCTGAGTGGTACACTCAGAAACAGAACCTCCTGCACTGGTCAGGTGAAATGAGACAAAGGCAAAGCAATACAACATTCAACCTCCACTAAGAGAAGAGGACAGCAGACAGGTCAAAGGACTGCAACGATGATTTGGCGAGTAACACCACTGACACATCCCCATACAACACCATCTCATTTCAACTACAGGCTCTGCATTGTTATCTCATCATCATCATCACTAAGGACTAACATTTACTGAACACCATATACCACTTATATTAATGAGCTCTTTCGTCCCCCAGTACTAAAGACTGAAGCCAGGAGTGCGCTACCACTGAACTACATCCCCATCCCTTTCTATTTTTTTGTTTTGAGACAAGGTCTTACTAAACTGCCATGCCAGCACTTGAAATTGCAATCCTCCTGTCTCAGTCTACCTCAATGCTGGAATTATAGGCATGTGCCACCAGGCCTAGGTTATATTAATGTGCTTTATAAGCATCTCTTTCAAATTTCATAGCAGTCCAGTGATGAAATGCTCCTACTTCACCTATTTCACAAATGCTGAAACTGAAAGTAAGAGTTTAGTAGCTTGCACAAAATAATAAAACTCATCTATATCAGAGCTGGGATTCAAATCAAAGCCATCTGGCCTCAACACTCTGTACTATGCCTTACCCACCTAAAAACATACATTCCAAAAATCTTGCTTTTACATGTTGGTTAGAAAGTTTCTGACAACAAAATCATCTGATATAAAAGAATCACAATATTTCTAGGATGGATTCGAACTGACCTTGGTAGCATGATCAGAAAGAACTGGGATGCATGCAATGAAAGGACTGCCCGAATTTTTTTTCATCTTTAAGCATCAATATAAGCAGCTGAGTTGCCACACTGTCTTTTTTTGGTACCAGGGATTGAACTCAGGACCTTGCACTTGCAAGGTAGGCGGTGGAACCACGGAGCCAAATCTCTGGCCCCTACACTGTCTTTTTTTCAACATCACTGATTTGCATTTCTGAGTTTCCAACTCAGAAGAAGACCAATCCACACCATTTATTTCCCTCTCATGAACAATGACATTTTTAAGTAGATGCCACTATCAATACCTTGAAAACCTCTTTTTCACATAATAGCAGCGATGATGATGTTGGTAACTATAGGCCGAAATTGATCATTCATAGACCTTCCTCAATGCTTTCCAATTCTAGAGGGACAAGTATTTATTTATACTAGGTACTAAGAATGTCACAAATTTTACTACAAGTCTGTATTTCAAAGGAACGCAAAGGAAAATGGAAGAGGTGTAAGGATACTCTAGAGGGGAGAATATTTTTATCAAAATTACAGAAGAAATTGTCTGGGACCAAGGTAGAGACACAGCAGTAGTCCTGTGTGGCTGAAAACAAGGTGCTGGGAGGTATCTTGTGAGAGTTAAGGATCGTTTGGGGCCAATCAAAAAAGAGTACATGAAAGTGTTAATCTATATTTTACTGAGCAGAGTCTAGCAAATCATCAAAGATTTCAGAGCAGAAGAATAATACAACCACACATAAAACGGTACGACATTCAGATTCAATTCCATAAAATCAATCATTCATTCATTTAATCAATCACTCATTCAATATTTACCAAATGCCTATTTTGTGCTAGGCAGCAGCCTATGTGCTGAGGTTACTTGCACCTACTAGGCAGTCAATAAATATTTTCTGATGGATGAATAATTGCATAAAAAGATATGTGAATGATGGATGGATAACAGACCTTGGAGAGCAGACTTAGGTGTGTGAAAATCACTCAGGATTCCATTTCAGAGACAGTAGACTGAATAATATGGTTATTAATTTTCCATATATTTGATCATTTCTTTGAGGGGAACAAACACTAAAGAGATAAAATTCAAATGCATAATATTTTAGAGATTTGATAAAGAATATTAAAGCAAGGAAAAGTAAATAGAGTGGGTCGGGAGTAGGGAATCTGTAGGTCTCACTACAAGGGAACAGCGGATGACAGACATGAAGGGAGGGTGGGAGGCAAGCAGAGATCTGCAGCAATGGTGATTCAGACTGGGAACAGAAGTTGGTAAACCTGTACTGGGTGCATACTTAGTGCATTTCTGGAAGTGCAAAGAAGCTAATATGACTAGATGAGGTGTGGATGCAGGGGAACATGACAAAAATGATGTCCAGAAGGTAGAGTTTGACTATGATCAGGCCTGAAGGCCATCTATATTTGGGCTTTTACTGTGAGTGAAACAGGAAGTAGAGTGGTGAGAAACTCAAAGTATAAATAAATTAAAAAGCAAAATAAAGGATAAATAGAAAACAGGGAGATAAGGCTTTTTGCAAATGGAAAGGGAACCAAGAGACGGAGGGAGGGAAAAGGGGAGGAAAAGGGGGTGTAGAAGGAATTAAGATGTGTTAGGCATGTGTACCAATTCCTCACAACAATGTAGTCATTATATCCTATAAACGTGTACTAATAAAAAATAAAAAGTAAGAAAAAGAAGGGCCACTTTGCTAATCAAAATACTGTGGAGAAGGGCAAGGAGCAGAAGCAGGGAAAATTAGAAAGTTGTTTCCAGGTAAGAGATGCAGTAACTAAAACTAGATACAAGTCAGGACAGTTTAAACAACTGCATTTCCAAAGACAGGAAGAGGTGAGAAGGTTAACTGATGAATTGGACATGAACATAGCCCAGCCATGGTCAAAGTCCAGACTGGAACTGAAATTCCTTGAGAAGGGAAATGTATTTCCTGAGAGGAACAGAAGTACAACAGATGTAGGCAACATATTCACGTTAAAATTATTGAGTGCGTCTTTTGTGTTACATGGTTGGAACGCACTTCTCATGTATTATCTCAATTAGTCCTTATGCTAACTATGTATTTACAAGAAATAAAGATTTAGAAATGTTATAATCTGCCCAAGGTCACACAACTACCAACTGGCAGACACAGGGACAACTACTTCCATATAACACTAAAGTTAATATTTTTAATTACTATTATCTTTACAAATGTGAAGTATAAAATATAGGATAAAGCTTCAATGGGAAAGAGGTAAGAATATACTAGGTGATGACTTGGACCTAGTAGGAACTCAATAAATATCTGCTAATAATGCATAAATAGAAGTATGAATGGTGGATATAACAGATCAGCCTTGGGAGAGAGGAAAAACACTGAAGATTCCATTCCAGAGAGTAGACTCTGTCTAATGAGAAGTTCAAATCTGTACAAGGAGAAATGATAAAAAAAAAAAAAAAAAAAAAACAGATAAATCAGATACACATGCATTTGCCTGGACCAGCCCTGAGATTAGGATAGGTCTTAGTATATTATCTTCTATTATTATATAAAGACAGACATGAAGAGAAGATGTATAGTATTTTACATAATGCAAGCACTTAAATAGGTTTTAAAAAGTGCAAATAGCTATAAAAACAGAAGTAAAGTTGGAACTCTTACTTTTAGTCCAGTACAAAAGACAGCCTTTTAAATAAAAAGCAACCTTTTAAGTCAATCAATGAAATCACCATAAGTGGCTTTGCATAGATACCAGCATGGCACTTGTGGTACCCTGACTAATTTAGAGGACCACATCCATAAATCACTTCCTAGACTTTCTCCTCACATTGTTTCACCTTTGAGTGGTTTTCTTCCCTTGTTTTTATCCTGCAGTCCTCAGAACAACAATCAAAGCAAGTTTTAAAAACAAAATCCAAAAGCAAAGTAGGCCTAGAGGTCCTCAAAGGCCAACTTTTCATTGAAATAGCAAAATACTGATAAACTCTATCATGTCATAAAACAAATCATCAATGTAACCTTTAAAAATATATAGCCCTCCTTTTCAGAAGCATGTTTATGACAAAGAATGGATTGCCATGGTAAAACTCTAACGACAATGCCAAAGAAAATAATATTTAATGAATTAAGTATAATTCATGTCTGAGGTTGCTTTAAAATGATTAATAGCTTAAATAAGCAAATTAAGACTGCAAGTATAGGTTTCTAATCACAGGGATTAGATGAAGGGTGGTCTGGGAGGGTCAAATACCTGAGTCAAAATGTCAAAATTCCTAATTCCTTTTAAACTGGGAAAATAAAAGCTATAAAGTATATCACCCATAGCGTTAAAAAGTCAATATTTTACAACAGACTTTATGGGGTTTCTTCTACTACTATATATATTCAGGAAACTGAGTGAGCTTGTTTCTGAGGACAAAACAAAACCCTAAAAGCTTCCTGGAAGTCGTTCTTGGATTTTACACAATGTACCATTTGTAATTAGGAGGGAAATGCATGGCCTTGTATTTAACATACTTTCACTCCATGCTTTTCCCTTTCAGGTTCCTACGACATATGCATACATACATACTAAAATAAGCATGTGATGTTTACTCCCAACACACACACACACACACACACACACACACACACACACACACAAAATGTTCCACAGAGGATAGAATAAATAATGGCCGCCAAAATGCTACCCTATGGGTCAAAATCACTTGTGGGCCTATGACATTGTTCAAAATAAAAATTGAAAAATACTTCCATCTGATCACTATGAAATTAGCAAACACCCAGGACTATTTTTTTTTAAGACAACACCTATGAACTGCAACCTGTTAATTTAATTAAGAGAAATGCGTTCCCTGTGTCCCTGTCCTAGGAATCACTGAGGCGAAGAAAGTTGAAGGTCCTATCCGGGGGGCCCCCTCCGCCCCGGAGCCGGGACAGGAGGCTGCGCCCTGGAGAGGCTGTGGCCGTTGGCTCCTCCGCCCTCGGCCGGCGGAGCTGGGCGTCTGCCCCCTCCTACCACCTCGCCTTGCCTCTGGACCGGCCCTGAGAAGCAGGAGAGGGGCGCGGGCGCCCAGGCCCGGCCAGGGCTGCGCTCGGTGCGGGGCGGCTCCGGGCGCCGAAGCGCGGGGCGCGTACTCACCGGGGGGTGCGCGGCCGGGCGACCGCAGTCGGACCCCGCTCGGCGCAGCCCGGAGCGCGCGGTGGCCTCGCGGGGAAGCGCGGCGACAGAGGCGGGCGGAGTTGCTGCCGCGCTGCTGCCTCCGAGCTATAAATACCGGCTCGGCCCACACGACCGCCGCCTACGCCAGCGCCACAGAGACAGAGGCAGAGGCAGAGTCGGCCGCCACGGGCCGGACGCGGGAGCGAGGGTGACGGCGCTGCGCAGGGACCGAGCTCCCGCCCAGCTGCCTGCAGCCTCCGCAGCTGGAGTCATGGCCCGCGCCGCGCCGCGCCGCACTTCCCGCCCGCAGCGCGGCCCCTCCGGCCCACAGGCTGCCCACGAACTGCCCGGGCAGCCGGCCTCTGCAGAGGTCGGAGCCGGAGGGGTGGGGGCTCCGCGCTCCGGCCCCGGTGACCACAGCCGCCAGTTCTCCTGAGGGAAATGCAGCGCCCTGCAGGTCACCGCCGAGTTCTCGGGAGGATGTCTTCACGGTGACACGGAGCTGCAAACTTTCTGACGAAGCCTAGGGTCACAGAGCATCCTCCTGCACTTGTGTGGTGGTGATGCTAAGGGGTAGGAGTGGAGAAGCACAGCCGGGGGTATATGGCAAGTCTTAACACTTTACCGCTTCTCTGGCCATACACACACACATCTATACGGTTACATTCACACGTGCATGCCTAGTCACAAGTACACAAATTCACAACACAGACTTGCACACATACATGTGTATGCATACAGGTGTATACACACCTACAGAAGCACACATGTATACCTAGGGGCACACACACACACATATGCACAATTGTTAGATCTTTTTGCAGTCTGAGGCTCTCAGGAGCCTATCATTCTTCTATAGTATTTACATGAGTCTTTGAAGCAGGAGACAAAAGAACTTGACAATACTCAACGAATTCCTTTCTTCTTGATATAATCTCCTTTCATATAGATATAGATACAGACATAGACATAGATAATATTTGGTCTCTGTTTCCCTCCACGCCTCATAGCAACTGCTACCTCGGTTTACTGGTTGCTTATTAAAAGGCACTAACCCGCATGCTGACAGTCCATGCTAATGAGAGTAATCACTAGCTTGTATAGTGAAATGGAAAAATGGGGTGGGTGACTCATACATGACTACAGTAGAAAAATGGAAAATTAGCCCTCTCCTGGACTAATGATTCAGAAATGGGTTGAGCCTCTAGAAGAGCTGAAATGTCAGCAAATTTTGAGATGGGATTAAAAGAGCCATTCCCAAGCCCTGCAGTGCAAAAGTACTTGGAAGTCCACTGCCACACTTCTCAGTTTTGACATCTTTGTAGCTACTGAAAATGACCACATATTATCTATATGGCAGTCAGAGTTAGTAATCATTTTATAGACGTGTTGGCCTAGTAGGATTGTGTACTGTTATTTTCATCAGTTTTTTTCCAAAAAGAGTTGTTTCCTGTGTTAGCACTTTGTGCATTTTGCTATCACATTTTGTTGTACTTTTTTGCAACTTCTTTTCCCCCCCACTAAACTATGAACTTTTTGAAGGAAGAGACTAAATCTTACCATTGACATCTTCAGCACCTAAAGGAGGAATTATAGTGATGACTCAATAAATTGTGGATGAATTTCACAGACTAACCATTAGACTCTACTGTGCTTTTACAATTATAATTAGACCTGTAAGATAGCTGCCACACATGGAGTAGGGTCTCCTTGTCTGCCTTTAAGTAAAGAGCCATGCAGATTGGAGAACTTCATACCAGATCTTCCACATAGCCAGAGTAGTGGAGGAAGGACCATGAATCTGCAAAGTGGCTTTTTGAGCCTACACTGTAACCTCTCATCTTATACTTCTTCCCCATGTCAGGAATGATAGGATTTTTAAATGACTTGATGTGTATAAAATACCTATAGTGCCAAGCATGTAATAGGTGCTCAATAAAGGCCATTCTTCCTTCTCAAACTTACTGTTCTATGAAAACTTTCCTCAGGTTCAAAATCTACTGGTCCAGCATATAAGCAGTGATTGCTTACTTAACAAGATTAGCCATTTCTCTAGTACTGTCCAGTTTTCAGAGTATAGATAGAAATTCCAAGTAGAAACCAAGATGGCAGGACTTCAGATCTTCCATTCCCCCATCCATGTTTCCACCCAAACATCTCCATTTCTTCCCCACATAGGAGTTCATTGAACTGACCGCCATTGCACACAGTGTCAGGGTAAGGACAGAAATGGTTTAAGTAGGAAATTCTCAAATCAAACTAGCCAATCGTCTGCTTACTCTACTTCTACAAAGTCAGTCCTGAAAATAGGCTTAAAAACATGTCTTGTTAAATTCCTTTATAAAATCTGATCCAAGAGTTCCAGTATCAGAAATAACCAAATAAGACATGTTTTCCCATTCGTCTCACATATCTCAATAGTTGATAGTACTATTTACTTTGCATGTTAAAGAAAAGCAAAAAGACAGGGTCAATATGTATTTTAATCATTGGTAAAAACTTTGATTTTGACAAAACTGTATCCTGCTTAAGTGGCCCTTGTGAAACAAGCTGGAAGAATCTGTCTCTCTACCAAGTCAATAAGGAACACTTTTGTCTATGCTTTGATGGACTCCAAGCAAAATTATTTTTAACTTCCAATAGGTCAATCAGGATGATGATAATTGCACACTCTGAATATAAACAGTATAATTTCCCTATTCCCAGAGAAACAAGAATAAAAATGTAAACATGATCCATAATTTTCTCCTGGTACCAAGGAACAGTGATTCTACAGCCAGGATTTTCTTCAGCGATTCAGATTTCAAATGTCCAGTGTATGCTAATATACTTTAGGCCACATGTCCTGGATTTTGTCTAGGAAAAGATGTTGATCACGTGTCAACTGCTTGGCATACTAGAGCCTGTGCCCTGGAATTCTGGTTCTGCAAAATAGCAGTGGTATTAGTGAGGTTCTGGGGTCCTGTGGACTCCTTCCAGAGATTATTTCCAGGTTCTTGTTGTCCTGAACAAAGAAATGGTCAATACACTTGCATGCAAAAGGCAACAAGGTTTTACATTTATTAAATGTAGGAAAAGAAATATGTTCTGCAGTTAAAGTAGTAAAAGAAGGAGGCTGGACAGGGTGAAAACAGGCTACTGAAAGAGAAAGAGCACAGTGGCCACAAGGTTAATGGCCATCATCTTTTGTGTTTTCCCATTCCTTAGGCTGACATCAGATTTAGGCTGGCCTATTAAAAACCTGCTTGATCTTGCAGCAGAACTGAAGATAGCATTTCCTGGTTGGGCCCAGGTACAGCCCTTGGGAATTCTTTTTCTGTGCATGTGTTCTGGATTTCTGTGATTGACAAGTCACACCCACTTGCCCTGCTGGCTGCCCATCCCCTAATCTGCCTCAGTGTAATGCTAGGGAAATTAACCTCTTTATATATTATTAGTACCTGCTTCACAAGTTTTTACAGATTAAATAATGTGTTATGCTTTCAGCCGTTGATATGGTACATATTAAATTGTCCGTAGATGTTGGTTTTTTCATTATCATTAATATTCATTTCATCCCTTCCCAGTTTGTACTCTGTGTGTCCTACAGAGCTTCTCTAAAGGACTGATTCACTTAGCTGTCAGTTAGTCCTATAAATTGCTGGTCAAAGGCATTTTTCTGAATAGTTTTTAAAGCAAAGGAATGACACAGAGGGTGGGCTAGCAGTCTTGCCAGAAGTAGAGCTGCTGCCTGTTGATGGCCAGCATCACCCACACTCATACTGGGCTGTCCTGCAGAATCTGCTCAAATGCAGCAGCTCCTTAAAGGTCATTCCTCCTGCAGTGACAGACGGGCAATTGTGCTGTCCACTTTCTTTGGTTCCTTCCACTGGCTCTTCTCACTTTCTCTGTGGCTCACACTCACTCCTGCCCTGAAAACTGACCACTGCCTCACTTCCAGGGTGTGGTGCTTGGTATGGTGATCTCATCCCTAGGAATGTGATTGCTGGTATTAAATGTCAGATTTTCCTGTGGACAGCTTTGATCTTACCTTCCCTTTCTTCCTAGTTTGATCTCCCCCCTCAAAAAAAAAAATGGTCTTTTTTTTTTTCCTTCTACAAAACTGTTTCCAACATGCCACACTTAGACAAGTTTGATAGATCTAGCCCAAGGCAGACACTTGATTTGGGAACCCAAAAATACACTGGCTTTTAAGAGCTCCATTTCGTGTAAAGTACCAAACATACCATCAAATAAATACACATAACCAAAGCAACTAGTCCATCATAGTACTACAAGGTGCTGAGGTTTCACAGACAAACACAGCATGTGGGTTTCTTCAGGGAACTTGTGATCTAAATGAGCAGACCAGAGACGGCTTATCATCACCATAGATAGTAATATAAGTGATGTAAGATCACAGTCAAATGTGCTTTCCTGGCCAGGAAGACTACAGAAATTAGAAATGGAGAAATAAAACTAACTTTAGGAAAAGGTTAGATGGAAAAAATATAAAGGCATACATTGAAGGATAAGGAAAATCGAGATACACAGTAAAGGAGAAAAGAAGAAATTTCAGGCAACAGGAAGCAGTGCAAGAATGATGCCCATTACCCAGAAGACTCTCAACAAATACATGATGAAACAGGGAAGAAAGACAAGGAAGCGGATAGGAAAGAAAGGAAGGAGGGGTGAAAAGAAGCCAGGAGCAGCAGGCATGTTGTGGTGCATTCTCAGGAGCTGGAATTCGTGGTGGTAGTGAAGTATATGACTTGGAGAAGTAAGGAACCAGACCGTTGAGAATAAACTTCTCAATTTCAAATATTTTATCAGTAAAGGAATGAGGTCAGGGGAACAGGATGGGGGTAGGTAAAATGAAAGACAAGAGAAATAACTGACACAGGAATTTCAAACAATTAGAAATGAAAATTAATTGTTTATTTGAAGAAAATGATCATGTTTACTGCTGCTAAGAAATGAAAAACAACAAAGTTCACCCAGTACTTCTAACCTGGATGGGCTGATTTCCCTGCCTTCCTCCAGGAGAGAGGGGGCCCACATACCCTCACTCAAATTCCAAGTGAAGAAATTAAGTACTATAAATGGCTGGGAATGTTTTCTTTCAGTGAGCTGCCTCAGGGTATACTTGGGGCGCCAGCTCCATCATAGCTGGACTCTCAGCACTCTGAGAGGCTGAATCAGGAGAATCACAACTTTGAGCCCAACCTGGGCAATTTGGTGATTTACTGAGATTCTGTCTCAAAATAAAAAAAGCCGGGGGGCAGGGGACTAGGTGTGGTGGCACATGCTTGTAATCTCAGCGCTTAGGAGGCCTAGGCAGGAAGATTGTTGCAAGTTCAAGGCCAGCCTGGGCTATATTGTGAATTCAAGGCCAGCATGAACTACATAGTGAGACCCTGTCTAAAATAGGGGGATGGGGCGCCTGGGTATTTAGCTCAGTGCAAAGGCCCTAAATTCAATCTCCAGTACCTGCAAAACAAAACAAAACAAACATATATTCCCTATTGTCGCTATATTTACTTTTCTAGGGTACCAAAACAATGACCATAAATTGGTGGCTTAAAACAAAAAAGATTCCTTTTCTCATATTTCTGGATGCTAATATTGTAGGGTGGATCTGATGGATGGATTCCAGGTTCTTGTGCACAGTGGGCAAAGAATTGTAAGTGTACATTTAACAGTAAAGGAAAAAGCAGCTAATTGTATTGAAGTTAATGAGATGTGCTCAGGGCAGGTCCATGCAAACAGAAACAAAAATGTAGCATGAATAGAAAAGTAGTATTGGGGTGATAATAAAAAATAAAAAGCACACAGATAAATCAGGCTGTAGGATTTTAAAGATGTGCACCCCAGCCTAGGTGCTTCTCATTGAGTTTCTGGATGAGATTGACAGGAATGATTGACAGGGTGCTGAGTCATCCTAGGAGCTTTTTAACACACATGCTTGTCCCAGAATCCACTCTGGTTAAATGACATACATGCGATTCAGTCCATATGTATGAACTTTTACCAAGGTTTGAGTGGGGGGAAAGGTCTTTGAAGTTCAGCCTACAAGATCTAACATGCATGTGGCTCTGGCTTGGAGCTTTAGAAACTTCCTGAGTGGGCCAGGGATTTAGCTCAGTGATGCTGCCGCCTGCCTCACAAGTGGAAGGACCTGAGTTCGATCCCTGGTACCAAAAAGAAAAGAAAAGAAAAGAAACTTCCTGAGTATTTGTGATTTCTTTTTGCTTCTCCAAGAACAACAGAAGAAGGATTGGCCCTAGGGTGTTGCAAAGATTCAGGTAGGTGGAGGGCAAGTGGCCTCCCAGCCCCAATTGTGCTACCTGCACTAGGGCCAGAGTGCAATCTCAGGGCCCCACCTAAGCAAAAGGCTGCAGGACAGGACCTTTCCTTGCTTCATCTAGTCTCTGGTGGTTCCTGGTCTTCTTGTTCTAATCGCACCTCCATATTCAAGTCATCCTCTCTGTGTCTGCATGTGTCCAAATCTCTTATCTTCTTTTGTCAGGCTTGATCTGGTCATGAAATAGTTAGTGAATTATGCTCTTTAATTCCAAGCTACAGTTTGACAAGGTACAAAAAACCAAAATGGGTAGCAATGCAAGTGTGTCTCCACCCCACAAAGGCCATGCTATCTCGGAGCAGATAGAACACAGAACACAGGATGGAATGTTCCCAACGTAGCGATAACTACCAAGTACAGCATCTTTTCAATGCCAAGTCACCTGAAAGTATCCACACATCTGCCTCGATCCCTGTGTGGACCCCAACCACAAATATTTGCTCTGATCCCTATATGTGACAGACCTTCCAGACATCTCTTCCAATGCCCTAAAAAGCTTCCTGCCTTTTTTAAATTCAGTGCTGACAGCCTCTTACTTATTGTCAGCCCATCTCTGGCCAGGTAAATAAAGTCTGTACCTCTTTGCTTTCACTAGCCTGCCCAGGCGGCCTCACTCCTCCACCGTTTGTTACATTTTTCCCTTAGAAAGACACTAATCCTTAATTTAGGGCCCACTTCACATAGGGGATGTTTTCACTTGAGATCTTAACTGTAGCTGTGTATTGTTGTACACATTCTGAGAAACGTGTCCATAAGTGATATAATCATTAAATAAACACCTAGAGTGTTTGATGTTTAATAATACTTATTAACATAATCAGTACTTTGTGGCAAAGGAAGTGTTCTGGCCATTATACTGCCAACTATCCATAGACTGAGGGTTCTGTAGTATAGCCATAATTACTTCCTTCTAGGCACTGCCTTGAAACAAGCAATACAGGAAGGACCAACAGAGACAGCCAAGCATTGTGGTGCATGCCTGTGATCCCAGCACTTGGGAGGCTGAGGCAGGAAGATTGTCATGAGTTCAAGTCCAAGCTGTATTACATAGCAAGACCCTGTCTCAACAAAAGAAAAAGAAAAAAGAAGCAAAGACAAAAATCCAAGTATCAGGTAACTCCACTAGAGTTGGACTCACAGACCAGTAGTAGATTTAAATAGAGAAAACTGAGGTATAAAGCCTCCTCAAGCTTTCATCCTTAGTAAATCACTTTAGAGTTCTAGGCCTCCATTTCTAACAAAATTAAGTTAGACAATCTGAATTCTCCACTGACTCCCACAATCTATTGTTTTAGGCTAGCAGTACTTGATTGACAATAGCTAAGGAGGCACATTAAATAGAATTCCAATTCAGGCAGCCATCAATAGTCCCAGAATTATGAGTACAAAAGAGTAATAGAGATCTGCGACCTTGTGTGGGTGGGCTCACTGTGGGAAGAAAATGACATTATCTATTTTGAAGCAAAGGTCTCAGCTGGCAATTAGAAATATGAGGAACAGATCTACCCTGAGGGAATACTGAGCTGCTAAAAATTAGGTGGGGAATTCAGTGGCTTCAAGAAAAGATTGAATTAATACATGCAAAACAAAGAGTGCCAGACTCAGAGTAAATGTCAGCAAAGAAAGCAGCTGCTACTATTGGCTTGTCCCAGAAGAACAGGATTACACTTAGAAAGCCAGGGTAGAGTAAATGCACAGCCATGACAAGGCTTGTGTGGGAAAGTGGCTGCCCCATGGGCATGCTGGTACCTGCCACATACTTGCTTCCTGCATGCTGAGTTCTAGTCCCAACCCACCAAAGGTGCAAGTGCAGATTTCTGGCCTGGACAACTAAGCTGATGATGCATTTTAGTGAAATAAAGATTACTAAGCCTGGATGTAGTCTCTGAAGGGCAATAATAAATTTGGATGTAGACAAGAATAAGTTCAAGATACACAGGTCACAATGGCAGAGATTTCCAGCAGGCAGTTGTACAAATAAATCTACATCCCAGGCAAGAAACTTGAGCTGAGATAACAGATGTGCCACCATCGGCATTCATGATGAGTCAGTGTTTCTCAAAGTGTGGTCTCCAGACCATCTGTGCTACCATAAACTAAGGTGGGTGTGTGAAACAAATTCCAGAATCCTACCTAGTGAAGTAGAATCTCTTGAGGTGGAGTTCAGTAATCTTCATCTTTGTGTACTTTTAATGATTCTTATGCACATTAAAGTTGAAGACTCACAGATAGAAGAAATTCTTGATGCAACCCTCTGTCGTTAAAGTTGCCTATGGAAAATGTAGAAAATGACTACAGAATGCAGCCAGGGCTGCCTCATTGATATAGCCCTGTAGTACTTAAATTCAGTTACTTCCTACCACCTTTAATAGTATGTCTGTCTAAATTTGAGTCATTTGTGGGAAAATGGATGCACTTTGAGGCCATGATGCTAAGTGAAGTAAATCAGACAAAGAAGGTTAAATATCTCATGGTTTCTCTTATTTAAATCCAAAGTATAGATAATTTAAAGAGAAAATTAAAAGATAGGAGATAAACTTTGTGGAGGTGGGAAGAGGATCTGAGGATGAGGGAGACAGGAGGGAGGAGAGGGAGACAGGAGGGAGGAGAGGGAAAGGGGAAGTAAAAAGGATCAAGATGCCATTTTTCTATGTATCAATTCCACATAATGAATGTATTTATTATGTATCACAAATATATACTAATAATAAAATAGTATGTCCGCCCTCTCCTGACTCCTGAATAGTTGCCCTCCTGTACCAAAACTTGCAAACTAGTGGCAATTTGGCTTGTGGACTTATTTCTTTGACTTGACACTACTTTAAAACTTAAACTTAGTCACAATATTTAAAAACTAGTAGACTTCACAAAACAAAATAAAACAAAAACTCATTTCTAACTTCTCACAACATAGAGCCCCGTCTTCCTTCCTCCCTCCCTCTTTCCTTCTTTCCTTCCTTCCTTCCTTCCTCTCTCTCTCTTTCTTTTTCTTTCTTTCTTCCTTCCTTCCTTTCTTTTTCCTTCCTTCCTTCCTTCCTTCCTTCCTTCCTTCCTTCCTTCCTTCCTTCCTTCCTCTTTTTTTGGTGCTGGGAATTAAACCTAGGGGTTTTCCATTTCATACTGAGTTCCATCCCAGCCTTTGTTTATTTTAAAAATTTCAAACAGGATCCCCCTAAATTGCCCAGGTTGCACTCAAACTAGCCATCTTCCTGCCTAAGCTTCCCGAGTACTGGGATTACCACACCCAGCAAGCCTCCATCTTTGAAGAGCAGCCAGCAGCCCAACAAGATATTCTTCAGTCACTGAGTGGCCCCTCTGGCCTCTGAAACCACATGATGCCTATGATGCATACCATCAAGGGTTTTTTCACTTTAGCTTCCCTCATCCCACATCCTATGCTCCAAGCCTCCCAACTTGCTACAGACCCAACGTCCCCTTGAGCATGGTACACAGTTTATGGAAGCCACATGACACAGACCCCACTTATTCTGGGGCTTTACCCTCTGCTTATGGAGCCCACTTTTGAGGGAAATAGTTTCTGAAGTCTCAGGTCCCCTGGAGACAGTGGGAACATCTGTCCTGGAAGCAGCATTCACATCAGGACAAGGCGAAGCCCATTCTAGGGCTGGATGCGCCAACACAAGTCAGCGGGACACCTGTGTCACCCAGAATGAGCTCCGGCAGCCCCAACCTCAACCTCAGGCCCCAATAAAGTCACTCTTTTTCTGGAGGCGGGAGAGCCTGCTTGTCTGGGGAGTTCCCCAAGGTCTACAGATGACTGGAATCTAGAAGGATGGACTGGTGAGGAGAGTTGGAAGCTTGCCCCTCCCTCAAGTCCTGAACTCTTGCCTGTCTCTTCTGTTTCCTTTACATCATAAACATTAGATGATGGATATATTGTTATTTTTAAAATGCCAATGTTAGATATTTACAGACAACTTACTGATTCAGTGCTGTAAGTGTGCATATATTAATCTGAGTAACTTGTCACTTAAAATTATTAATTTACCACAAATGTTTCCTAACTGCAACAGGAAAACAACGAAATACTGGCCTTTCAATCGGTGTTAGAAGTACTTCAGTTAATTCACTATCAGCACATAAAGTTTAAAAAAACTCATAGAATTTTGTTCTCTGTACTGTGAGAAGATTTTCAGACTTACTTAAAAGACTGTGGGTATCTTCTTCCTCATCTGCTCATCTACCTGGCATAAATGTATAGTATCCTGGAAAGGAGGTAGGTTTTTGGAGTTATTTAGGCCTAGTTCAAATCCTACTTTGCTATGTACTCCATCTGTGAACCTGGTCGAGATGTTTTACCTCCCTGAGACAGATACTATCTTAGTCTGAAATATTTGGCCAATTATTTGTAATTTCTGGACCCCAGTGAGGATTAAATGAAATAATACAGATAAAAATCTAGTACATCCTGGCACATCTTCTATTACTTTTTTGTTTATAAACTTTTAAGTTTCCTTGCAGTGAATAGCAAGTCTAATGGAAGTCCTTAGATCTTAAAATGAAATTTACATGTAAGTACCTCAGCAAAATTTTAATGGAAAAATATTTTCAGATCATTTCAGTCCATGACTTTACTTAGAATCTCTTAAAATATATTGTGGATTCAATTTGTCCAGTAAGTCTAATATTGTTTTAATTATTACTATTAAATAGAATTATCAATCAATCAATAAATAGAATTATTTCTAAAGAAAAAGATTTTCGAATTTCAATGGATTGACACTCATTTCAAGCAATATTTAATTAACTCTTTTTTTTTGTACTGGGGATCAAACTCAGGACCTCATGCTTGCCAGGCAGGCACTACGCCACAGAGTTAAATCCCCAGCCCAAATTTGCAAGTATTTGTGTACTACTATAGAAAAAATAAGGCATTGGCTCTGCTCATCTTACAGAGAAAAAGGGAGACACATATATTATCATTATACTTCAGTACAGAAACTGAGAAAAAAAGTGTCCTGTGAGAACACAAAGCACTCAACTGCTAGTTTCACCTGAAGATATGGAAAAATTCACAGAAGAATTAACAAATGATATTACAAAATTACTATGAAAATGACTTTTGCCATCACAAACAGAGGTTGATTTAATGGCTTTTTTTTTGGTACCAGGGATCAAACTCAGGACCTCATGCTTGCCAGGCGGGCGCTATGCCGCTGAGCTAAATTCCCAGCCCAATTTAATGACATTTTACTTGTACACTGCCTGGCATTAATTTGTGTTCTGCTTTTTCTGTACATGGGTTCCTTTGTATATGAGTGCCTTACCCCAAATACAGTAAAACCTTTGTTTGCAAGCATAATTCATTCTGTAAACATGCTTGTAATCCAAAGCACTTGTATATCAATGTGAATTTTCCCATAAGAAATAATGGAAACTCTGATGATTTGTTCCACAACCCAAAAATACTCATATAAAAATGATCATAATACTGTAACATAGTAAAAAATAATAAAGAAAAGACAAAATATAAAGAAAAAATAAATTAACCTGCACTTACCTTTGAAAACCTTCGTGGCTGATGTGAGAGAGACAAGGGAGAAGAAGGTTATTGTGCAGAGTGAATTTCACTATCACTAATGGAATCACTGCTATCTATTGGCTCAACGGAATCTTTTTCTTTTTGTGCAACTTTAACAAGGAACCTATCCAATGACACTTGCTTTTGCCTTCTTTTGAGGATTTCACTGAAAGCTGACATTGCCTTGTCGTTAAACAGATTCATCATTCACAGTGCTACAGCCTTATTCAGGTGGTAATGTTGCACAAAATTTTGCACTGTTTCTCACATTTTACATTTCTCCCTAATCTCATTTGTACTTCTTTTTGGGGGGGGGGGGTACCAGGGATCGAACTTGGGTACTTGTGCTTGCAAGGCAGGCGGCAGAACCACTGAGCTAAATCCCAGGCCCCTCCCTAATCTCATTTGAAGTGAGGAATTCCTCCAGTTTTTTCTCTGCTTCTGCAGAGTAGATCTCCTCTGTAACTTCTTGCTGTTGGGAGGTGATCACTCACAATCTCACAGACAGAGAGAGACAGATAGAAAAACAGAGATAGAGAGACAGACAGACAGACACACACACACAGAGTCAGAGATAGAGAGAGAGGAACCATTGGCTCATTGTGATCATGTGACATTCGGCCTCACATACTACTCATATTTTAAAACATTGCTCATTTGTCAAGTTAAAATTACTTAGAAGTGTTTGCTCACCTTGCAAAACACTTGCAGAACAAGTTACATGCAATCCAAGGTTTTACTGTATGCATTTAAGAGAGATATATCCAGAGAAGTTTAAAAAGACTTTAATTCCAAACTATCATTATAGCATATAATTTTTGATAAATGATTTGTTATATGTAACGGAAAAAGTTAAAGTACTACCTTATATTTATGAATTTTTAAAATACTAAATATAGGTTTATAAAATTATTTGAATTTTGTGACTAAGCTAAAGTATGTTACAATATAATAGTAATGAGAGAGCATTAATCATGATTTACTTGAATCAGAAAAGCTAAAGTTTTTAATAATCCCTGAGATTTCTCTGCAGGATTTAGCAACAGGAAAAGAGAAATTTCCTTTCAATATGGGTGTTGGGTAGTTATCTGGGCTTACATAAGGAATGAGTAACTGTCTTCCTTAAGCTGATCTCACAGAAGTCACCTGACATTTGTACACAGCGCACAGAGTGAATCCTGGATGCCCAGAGAGAAGTCTTGAAACAATGAACATCAATTATATATACACAGATGTCTAGACTTTTTAAAAATGCAGTGAGGCCCATAATCTTTTCCTTTTTTATAGTCATCTTCATAGTCATTTCCATGAAAAAGACAGACAACATTGGGCATTTACACCCACACAATCACACTCATAGCTAAGTCACCCAGTGACTTAGTGCTCAATGTCCTGAAGGCTAAAACCTTAGGCATGTGCAAAAAAAGATAAAATGCTGTAAACATTAATCTTTCTTGATGGGGTCCAAATTTCTGCTCCTCCCCACTTAAGAGGCTCAATGATCCATTTGGTATTCTTGCATGTCATCACATTTGAAATGTAACAAAATAAGAACTGAAATACTAATCATGAAAGGTGGATTTGGGTCAGCTCTGCCCCTGCCAATATGTGTCACCTTGCTTGAGTTATTTAACCTCTATGGCTTTAGCACCTGAATACATTTTTATAAACTTTACTGGAGCCAAGAGTTTGTGAATATGAAATTAATATTCAAGATTTTTGGATCTCTATGGATACCTAAGCTTTAGTCTGTTCAGATATGTGCATTTTTTTACTAAGCATAGCATTTTATCCTGTGAAAAGTAAGCGCATTGAAAAAAATCAAATCTATTTAATCTTTAAAATTCTACACTTCTAAATAAGTCATTTCAAGTACTAATAAATACAAATGGTATTCATTTTGTAACTTTATGCTTCTTGTAGAAAGATAGGTTTGGTGAAGATGTAACTTATTTGATTCTCTGTGTTTGCCCTGTATTTATGAATGAGCAGTGATCTTCTTCCTCCTGTCCTCTGATTATGAGGACAACAAAGTGGGCAATGTGCATGAATTTACATAACTGCAGAATAAAAAATGTTTATTCCATATTTGTCTAAGTAATATATTGTACTATCTGAAAAATACACCTCTAATAACATACTGATTAGGACTAGAAAACTGGAATATCTGAAAATATATGTAATGGATAATCTTTTTGTCCCAATTTTATTTTTAGCACATTTATTCAACTGACTTTATCTGGGAAATATCAGCTTAGATTTTTTTTTCCATATAGAGAAAGGCCACCACATGTTAAAACTATGAATGACAACCCCTTTTTAGAATTCAGCATCTTTCTGCAGAGTTCCATACCGTAATGATGCATATTTCCATTTAACCACCCAGCAGTCATGACTATGATAATAGAGAAAATCAATGCTGCTGGGTCAGACCTGCCTACTGAAATAGGCAAGGGGAAATCCAACACTGTTCTGAGAAATAAGATAGGGTAGTTCAGCTTACAATGGAGTCTGCCACCCACCAAGCTTTAGAATTGAAAATCAGAAAAAACTACAATGAATAAAAAGACTCAGAGACAGGTGAAGTTTTCTGTGTGTTTGTTTCCCACTTAGCAAAGCAAAGATAAGAAAGGAAATAAAAGCATGGGATAGACTGTGTCTACAACACTCCATTGAATGTGAATTATTAGATCCACTGTCAAACAACTGGTTCAACCAATTCCCCTCCCCCTAGGTATTTTGTGACATAATCAGTAGCCATGGTGTAATGTTGCCTCTCTTCCTACAATTCTGTCTTTAGCTTCTTGTTTGCCCCATGTTCTCAATGTATGCAGCACCTCACAGAGAATAACGGAAACACCATTAGTTTTGCTAGACGGATGTGGTGCAGAGATGTATTCTAAATTGAAAGAACAAATGATAAGAAAGAACAGGAAAGTTGTAAAAAGAAATAAAAAAATAGAGTAGAGAAAGGTATCATTAAGATATGTGGTTCTTTTAAAATACATGATACATATATTGCTTCAATTTCTATTCCTAACTTCATTCAAAAACATATCAAAACCTGATCTGAGACCAGAAGGGTAATATCAAAATGGTAAGACTGAGTGAACAGATACAAAATTTAAAATAAGAAAAGTAGACTAAGGAGGATAGGGATTGGGATATGGGAACAGATTGCTGATAAATTAGAAAAAATGTGCTTAAAAGTTCATTTTATTTTCCAGTAAATGGAATGAAAAAAATTGAGAGCACTTTTATTGATTCACACAAACACTTAGGACTAATCATACACACATGGGTAGAAGTGAGAATCTATTTGTATCACTTTATCTGCAAGTTTTAAAGTGCACGTAGGGGAAAAACAAGTTATTCTTTCAGTAATACTCTGATAGTGCACTTAAGATTCTACTAACTCAGAGAGGCATCCCTGAACAATGAAACCTTCTTCCTCATAATTTTTAACTGCTAAATAAGTGCACACATACACCTATGCCACAGCTAAGTACTTATCCTAAGTCAGATAAGCCCAGAGTGGATGTATTCTCCTTGCTTTTGTATAATTTTTTAAAACTTGCATCATCACTCATGAGATAAACTGAGAAGTAGCTCTAAATTTAATCCATAAAATTAGTTTCTCTGAATAATAAGGCTCTTATGTTTGCATTAATATAGCTGATATAAGTAAATTATATACAAGTGGGGAATAATGAAATAGTTCACTTTATAATTCTGAGCTTAGGAAATGATTTTATTTTTATTTTTCTGCCTTGATGTTAAGTAGAATGAACTAATCTAGTACAATATACCTTTAAATATACTGTAGGATGATTGTGTTCATACACTAACATAATTTATGGTCTGAAAAATAAAAGATAATTTTAAAAACTCAAATAAATGATGTCATTTCTGATCAGTTAACTCTAAGATATTTAAATAATTTCCACTGATTTCTTAGCTGTTGTCAAATTTTAAAAATTCTAAACTCTTTCCATTTAAGGTCATGAATTAAAATTTTGCTTTTGTCAAGTCAGAACTCCAAATGAAAATAAACAAATGTATTCATCTCAACCATACAGTAAATAAACAAATGTATTCATACAGTAAAGGAATTTTCTTTTAACTCTTCCTCATTCTTCTTTCAAGAGGACTCTATTTCATTACTAGTTTTTTAAAGCATAACTCTAACTAGCCAAAATATATTTCCCTCAGAAGCGTGTTATTTCTCAGGTAAAGCCAATGCCTTTGACAGAGATCTGTTACGATTTTCCCAGTAAGTGCAGTTTGTACACAAATTGCTTTTCCTTACAATTTAAAACAATTATGGTTTTAGTTGAAAACCATATTAATTTTTGTTCAATTCTATCACTTATTGTTATTTTAAGAAAAGCCTATTAGAATCAACATTTATCTTCATTTAAATGTGGGCCTTTCAAAGGCCCTTTATTTCTCAGATTCTGAAGATTCCCATGCTCTTTGAGGATTAAGAAGGCTGGGCAGTGAGATATGTCTGCATTTCTTCATAGCTCCTGTTTTCAAATAACTTTAACTTATTTCAAATTCTTAATAAACTTCAGGTTGTGTGAAATTTTAATTATACTATTTTGTATAGAATTAACAAATACCAAATGTCATGGAAATTAATGCCTCAGTTTATTTTCAATAATTTGACAATATTAATATTTCATCTAAAGAACTTTTGCTCATGATAGATAAGTCCTTTTTAAAGGGGCACTCATCATGGTGAAGTTATCTTTAGAAGCCTAGAAAGCTTGGAGAATTCTGCTCGATCAAATCACCAAAGTGAGGTATTGGCAATTAGTGGCTAAGTCATTTATTTCTTGCCAATTAGTTTCCAAATCCTCCAGTTTCAGAACCCCTGTTCTGCCAGCCACTCATTTACCTCAACTGTCTCTCCAGAGCTTTTAGATTATCATAAATAGTGGACAAGAAATCAGGAGGCGTAGAGAGCAATGAAAAGGCATGGAGTGTAATGGAGCAGAACAGACTGCCAGTGCCTACCTAACGTTACCTCCTCAATCCAAATACACAGCATTGTGTTTACTCCTCCCTTCCTGCAAGCTGACAAGCCCAGGTGGCTGTCCAAATGCCACCTGAGGGGATAGCCCCAGCCTTCGAGCTTAGAATCCTCACTGCTTCTACACAAAATGAATATTTCTTTAAAATCATTCCAACCAAAAACAACTTACAATAGCAGAAGGCCTACTCCATGTATAAGACTATGCAAAGAAGCAGATGTCCCAAAAATCTACACATTAAAATTTGAATCTACAAAAAATTTAAAGGTACAACACAACTTTAGATGACAAAGGGAGAGCTTTCTTGTGCTCTACCTTCCTGCTGTTGTGCACAGCCAGATATTTGCTCACTCTGTCTTTGTCTTCTGTGTTCAAAATGATGCCGCTGAGGGCAGATGGTGTTGTTCTTCATGTGTGCAAGTGTAGCAAAAAGACAGTTGCACAACCAGCAGGTTTCTGCCTCTAGCATATGTGGAAAGGCAGCCCTTTGGTTTATGGCTATTATAGCAATTTTCACAGCCTGTTACTGTTTATGGCTTTGGGCTCTTCACCTTGTATGCTACCTGACACCTTGATTCCAATTAAGTGACCTACTTTTCACTTCATGATCTGCAGTTGCTGTTTCCTGGCATTTTATAGCCAGGCTGCCTCGTTTGAAAATGTACCTCTGTGTATCTTTATAACACCTCTCTTCTGTCTTCAGCAATTCACTCTGCTTCAGTTCCTCAGACAGCTGATACTGGAGTATTCTATTGTCAGAGCTGAGATGACTGCTGTTGATGAGAGGCAGGGGATGGTTTCCCTGATTCCCTAAATATCTCTGAATGGTTTGTCACAAGACTTAAAATTCTTAATTGTTAAGACACTAATAATTTATGTACAAAGTTAAAACATTAAATGTCCTCATAAGTTATAAGGAAAGAATAAACAATAATCTAATAATAGGTACTATTTATTTAACATTACTTATGAGTGCTCCACTCTATATAATTGTCCTTAAAACTGAAAATCTCCTGCATGAACTAATTGTTCCCATTTTCCAAATGAAGAAATAGACTCCTGGAAGGGTTCGATAATTTTTCCTGGATGACACCTCTAGTAAGTGAAAGGATGAGATTTGAACCCAGGTCTGTCTGAACCCAAAGCCCAAGGTCACTACACAGAGTACTGATAGTGTATCAGGATAGCTTCATCAGTCATTCAAACCTAGCTCAGAAGCTGAAGTGCTCAATAAAAGTTTGATGAATCAGTGAATGGGCACCTTGCTGTGAATTAGTTTACCAGATTGGCTTCCAGTTACCTGGCAAGAATTCTGAACAAACAAGACCCTGGGCAAGTTAACTGCCTTAGCAGGAAGGAAAGGCATAGTCCAAAGGACAGGACTCAACACCAGGAGGCCCAGGTGAGTCAGTACAAATAGGCCTGGAGAAACACTCTACTCTGTTATTTTTGACAAAGGGGCCAAATCCCTGAGCTGGAGGAAAGATAGGCTCTTTAACAAATGGTGCTGGGAAAACTGGCTATCCAAATGCCGAAGGTTGAACTTAGACCCATGTCCCTCACCATGCACTAAACTAAAATCAAAATGGATTAAAGATTAAACATTAGAACAGAAACATTTAATCTTCTGGAAGATAAAATTGGTAAAACTCTTGAAGACATAAGTATAGGCAAAGACCTTCTGAACAACACACTGGTTGGCCAAGAATTACTACCAAGAATCAACAAATGGAATCACATGAAATTAAAAAGCTTCTGCACAGCAAAGAAAACAACTGAGAAAGAGACAACCCACAGAATGAGAAAAAAGTTTTGCCAGCTACTCCTCAGATAGACTAATATCTAGAATAGATAAAGTACTAAAAAAAGTAACCCTCTTCCAATTTAAAGAACCAATTGAAAAATGGGCATGTGAAATGAATAGACTCTTCTCAAATGAAGAAATACAAACAGCCAACAAATACATAAAAAATGTTCAACATTGCTGGTCATTTGAGAGATGTAGATGAAAACAACACTGAGATTCCACCTCATTCCAGAAAGAATGGCTACCACCAAGAAATCAACCAATAACAAATACTGGCAAGGCTCTGGGGAGAAAGGAACCCTTCTCCATTGTTGGTGGGACTGTAAACTGATACAACCACTATGGAAATTCCTCAAAAATCTAAAAGTAGAAATTCCATTTGACCCAGCTATTCTCCTTCTAGGTGTCTTCCCAAAAGAGTTAAAGACATCATACCACAGTGATGCATACATATTCATTTTATAGAAACATAATTTATAAGAGCTAAATCTAGGAAACAGTCTATATGTTCATCAACACATGAATGGATTAAAAAAATATGGTATTTATAATCAATGGAGTACTACTCTGCCATAAATAAGGATAAACTTGAGTCATATGTCGGAAAATGGATGCACCTTGAGGCCATAATGTTAAGTAACTCAGATACACAAGCTTAAATATTACATGGTTTCTCTTATATGAAAAACTCAATATGCAGTGGACTCTTGACTTATGAACTCAATTCATTCTTGAGGGCTGCTTGTAACTCAAGTTGGTCAATTGCCTTCAGCGTCCTTCTCCTATATAATTTTAGGCCAAGCTTTCTTCCAGGCAGATCTCAGTATCCTTGGAGAGACATTGGCCCAGGATTTCTCATCTAAAACCACACAGGAAAGGATGTTGTAATGTTCCTTCTAGAACTCTAAGGGTTAAATCTGCGTTTGAGACCATCTGGAAGCATAAGCGGCTGGCATTCGGGTCGGAACTCAAGACTTTGGTTGTAAGTTAAAACTGAAATTCCAGTCATAACCCAAGTTGTTTGTATGTCAGGCCGGGCATAACTTGAGGGTCCACTGTATATATACAGTACAAAATAAAAGACAGAGGGGCGGGGATTTAGCTCAGTGGTTTCGCCGCCTGCTGTGCAAGCGCAAGGACCCGAGTTCAATCTCCGGTACCAAAAAATAAATAAATAAATAAAATAAACAAAAGACAGATAATAGGAAAAAAGACAAAGGAAAAAAAAGATATTGTAATCCAGTGTGGAAAATGAATCTAAAAGTGTACCCTGACTTAGTACAATTGTCTTACATGTTTTATATGTTCTTTGGCCTATTAGCCTGGTTTTCAATCTGCATATGTGACAATTAACTTTATAAAGTATTATAAGATAAATAAATGAATCTGATGCTGGAAAAAACAAGGGGAAGTGGAGGGAGGGGGGAAAAGAAAGGAATTGAAATGTGTTATGTACACGTACCAATCCCCTACAGTGAATGTAATCATTATGTTCGCAAACATGAACTAATAAAAGTAAAAAAAAAGAAAAGAAAAAACCCAAAGAGGCCTAGAGGAAAAAAAAAATCACAGGAATTCTATAATGTGAAGGATAATAGTTAAGTGAAAAGAAAGAAATGAGTCAGCAAAGATAAAGTGGTATCCAAAACAACTCCCGGGCTCGAAGAAGACTCTGCTGCTATTGTCCCTCTTTCCCTCTATAACAGCTTTCATTCAACATCACACAGCTAGGCAGACATCAAGTGAGATTGGAACCCACAGATTTTCTCGTTGGGAAACACTGGCTCCTGTATTTACACTCAAACTTTGAATTCTTAAAAGTGAAATTTAACTCACTGATAGCTGTATTTTTCTCATGACTATAACCCATTATTTCAAATGTGTTTCTATTCCAGACCTGAGCTCAACAAAAGATCTGTATTGTTTGGAACACTTTATTTCATCTTCATTATAAACATCTAAGATGTGCTATAACAATGAGAGTATACCTGAGAGTACACTGGGGAGTTCTCCCATCTATTCTACTCTTCTGTTATTGACTGGAATAGTTCAGTGGAAAACATCAGGGCATTGACAATGGCTGTGGAAGAAGGATAGGAAGAAAGGAATGCAAGAAAATAGAGAGAAAATAGTCTTTAAAACAAATGAAACTAAGGTGAAAAGGGATTGCAGATTATCTGAAGAGAATCAGGGGAAATGAGCTGTGATTTAATTGGACCTGTGCTATCGTTCTGTGAAAGAATAGTTCAGAGAAAAACAATACAGTGAGTTAGAACTTTGAAATGAGCTTTTTCAAAGAGGGAGTGTAATGAACCCTGAAAGAAAGCTGAACTGATGAGATCCAACTGGGCTGGCCATGTCGCTGGGCCAAAGTGTGGAACAATAAACTGTAATATTATCTCAGAGAAAGGGGAAAAAAGTGTTCAGGATGCAAAGGATAAGAAAACTAGTTCAGAACTGAATGAAAAGCAACCAGCCTCATGGGAAGGGTTGGTCAGAATAGCATGACGGGGACAACTGGGATGGACATGTCAGTGGGTACGTGATTCAAAGAATACTGTAGTTCTATAGTGAGCCCAAATGGAATACCTAGGAATCAAAGGGATACACTCAGCTTCTTAATGAGAGCATCCGGTCTAGATCTGGGATCAACATTAATTGGTTTAGCAATTTTGATCAGAATTGTCAAGTGCAAGGACTAGTGATAGGTGGATGCAGGAGGCAGAAATAAGAAGTACCTAGGAGAACCATGTTGACTTGTGAAACCTTAGCCAGTGTAATAAACGAACAGCACAAAAGAACTTGATATTTTTCTCACTAGAAAAATATATCTTTCACTTTCCTCTTAATGTAGTAAGATCCCCACTTTGCAAACAAAATGAGCACCCCCACTTTAGGAACCTGCTATCCAACTTCTCACTGTAGGAACTAAAGAGTTGTATACTGAGGTGTATTTATACATAAGTTTGGGTAAAGCAAAATGCCTCACTAACAAAATATATTTGACTATTTGTAACAGAGAATAGAAATAATACGGTTTAATAGAATGGAAATTATTTTTCTGAAATGTAATATAATTCCGGAGGTACAAGAGTCACAGTCAACAAGGACCCAGGTTTCCTTCTGTCTTTCTTTTCTACTACCCAAATTTATGGTCTTTATCATCAAGGTTGCTTCAGGTATAAGACAGTAGCTAGAACTCCAGCCATCACATCTTCATTCCAATAGAAAATAGGAAAAAGTGGAATAAGGAAATACAAAGGGAATCTCATCAGCTAACGAACGGCATTTTAAGGAGTCTTTCAAAAATACTCACATAACTTTTCCATCCCATTAGTCAGAACTTAATCAATTGCTGCAAGGGAAGCAGAAATACAAACTTTGAGCTGGGCATCTTGCTACACTAAATTCTGTTCCTTTTATGAAATGGTAAGAGTTAAATCTTTCAGTCACACATCTCTAAATACAGATCACCACACCAATTCCTAAAAATACAGGATATACTGAAACTTTCATATAAAGTCCTTGATATAGAGTAGTACTTAGGAAAAGGAAAACCAATTTAGATCCAGACCATGAAGCCATATTTTTCAAGCAGTTTCAAAAGGAAGTTTAAAATGGACACAAAGGACTTTAACTGTTCCATAATCTTGCTGAGCATTTCTCCCCACACAGTCTGTCAGTTATTTGCTATGAATGTCTTTCTTTCTTTTTTTTTTTTTGTGGTCAAATCTATTTTTATAGAACACAATAAAGTAAAACAAATAAACAAACAAAACTTTTGTTACTCAAACTCAGCTTTTCAGGTGCCCTTGTACCACCTCTTAAACGGATCACAAACTCCAGTACTAAATTCTTCTAACATGCAAATGCTGGAATCTGTTGTGAGTACAAAAATACTTAAAGTACACAAAAAGTTTTCTCTCATTATGGACTTAGTATTAGGCAGTATCTTCTGTATATGCTATTTAAACATCAGAAGCGCTAAGTACTAATTAGTATCACTAGAAAAGACAGAGAAACAGGGAAAGAGCGCTATGTACTCAAAGTGGTTTACAAATATTCCCATTAACTACTTAACCCATCCCTCCCCATATGAGATGGAAAGAAATTCAAGATGCTGTTTACTACGGCACTTCTTCAATCCAGGGTGAAAGTTCACTATAAATAATACATCAAAACCTACTTGCTTTGTGCTTTCCTGTATTTTGATTTCAATCTAAATCCTTATTATCAACTCTTTTGAACTGAAATGTTCCCTATTTCCTTTATTAGGAGTTACACATCACTTATTAGGATTACTTCAGTCCAGATTTCATTTATAACAATATTAAAGCGATACTATTAGCTCGAATTGATCTTTAACCCAAACTCTTTATTCTATTTCCTCTGTGACTCAAACACTACCAAGCCTCATCAGAATAAAAGAATCTTCAGTATAGTCAGATAGTTAAAGGAACTATAATACTTTGTTCAAGATCATACTCATTGACAGTCTTACTTTTCCAAATTAAATTCATATTTGATATCTGAAAAAAAAAAAAAAGAATCTTCATTCTCATTTTGTTAATTTGGCCAGGGTCATATAATTAGATGCATGTACTAAAAGTTAAACTCAGTCAAAGTGTGATGCTTATGCTTGACTCTTATTTTTATGACCCAAAGATATTTTTTTTAATTATTTGATGCCTTATGAGACACAGCAATGAACAGTGATATTGTAGATTTATGAATCTACAGTAATATCTGAGTTCATGAATGCTTTTTTTTGGTGACAATTCTGTTTGCAAACAGATGTGTTTGGCAACATTTTGCTTCTGTTCAAGAACTCTGCATCGGGTGCTGAGCATGACCACAGCCATCTTCCCCAGAATGGAGGAACGAATTATGTTCATGAACTGGGACACCACTGTATTTAAGAATTTAACTTTGAATAGTTGCTCATGATTTTTCAGAAATTCAGTTTAACTGTATATGCTGTTTTTATTGAAATTATTTCTAAACATACTGTATTATAATGTACAGTATTATGTTACACTCAATATTAACCAGCAGATATGAAATCTGAATACCTAATACATCAGTAACTTTATAAAGTCACATCTTGCTTGATTTCCATAACCATAAGACATTGGTATTGGTATATGACATGAAAGAAAACTGAAACTCAGAGAGGTTACACAATTTTGTTCATGGTCATAGAAGTTCTTTCCGGCTTTTAACAAACAATGCAGAATATTACAATATAATTATTTCACAAATTAAAGAAGAAATTATTCTTTTCTAATAAAAGTTTCCAATTCAGAGAAGAAACAAGATGGGTGATTTTTATAGTTTTATGTATACATACACTATACATAACCATGTGTACTCCTCACATGAATGTACACATCATTTTATTTCTACTGTGTAAAGACTTGATGGATGATCTAAATTTTTAAATCATTATTTGACAGTTGACCAGACAGAAGATCTAGGTCAGAAATCAGTCCACAGGTCAAATTATTATTTTGTTTTTTCGTACTTTTTAAATGTTAAAATTGAGATTTTACATAAAAATTCTAATTTCTGACATCACTTGAAAATCAGAAGAGCAGTTACCCTGGGCTTGAGTTCCAGCTGGAGTTGCAGTGTAGTGGCTCCTTTTAGATGGAACCTGTCCTCCTGAACAGCAGGTTCCACTTGTCAGCTTCATTAATTTATGTTATCTAACTGTTGCCTGGATGCATTTGAGTTTGTGACCTTGAACTGATGTTCTAAGCACCAGCTTTGCCAAATTCTGAGCCCATTTTCCAAGTCAAAGACCCATCTTTCCTCCCGTGGCAATTGCCTTTTACTTATGAGCGCTGTAACCAGCCAGCCTGGCCAAGGCTGTTGAGACATCTGAACCAGAAAAATCCAGCCTATGCTTTCTCCTAGGAATTTGGAACTTGGATTTAGCAAAGTTATTTCACTGTTGCATGTAGCTAGAAGTGTGACTAATTTGTAAAGCAGGGTCCCCTTGGAAAAGGACAGAGAAGCAGAGGTGAGATGGCCCGCAGGACACACAAGGTTCCACTGTACCCTTATAATACATCCCTTATTTGTACACATTGTCTTAAAATGGTTTCTATCCTTTCTAAACACTTGTCCTACCCTTGAAACCTGCTAGCTCCCCCTCTCTATGCCTCAATTTCCAAATCTCTGAAAGTTAAAAAAACCCCACCTCATTATAACTCATCTACCCTGCCATACAGGATTAGATCAGTGCACAGAGAAGTCTCTGTTGTTTGAAAATTGTAAAACACTACAAATTTAAGGTATTATTTTCAGGACAGCTCTGGCAAATATTCAACAAGTGGAGGCAAAACAGATGAGGAAAAGTAGGAAAATGTGTGTAGTTAGGACACCGCAGTGCACCTAAGGCTTTTGAAGCTTAATGGCAGAAAACAAGTGCTTTCTGGAAGATTCCAGGGTGGTCCCCACATAACTGGACTTCACCCTTCTTCAGGGCTGAGCATACAGTGGTCCTTTCTAAACATGACCATGGAGGAGTTATCTTTTCTCATCAAGACTTTTGAGCAGTGTGAACTTCCTTAAGCAATTTTCCCTAGTCACCAGATAAATCAGCCAAAAAATTGCAAGTGAATTCTACAATTTTGTCTGCTCAATGAAGCAGTCAAAACTGGTAAATCAGAGAAAACCACTTTGCCAGGAACAACTCGGTTAGTATAAATGCCTCCATATATTTTTAAAATCCAAACAAGTCGGAAAACTCAGAATAAAATGTGCTTATTTCTGAATATGATGACCTGTTTGAGAAACAGACGTTAACTTTGTTTGCTATGGTTTCTGTAAAGAAAAACAACTGCAATCCTATTTAGGAACTAATTAAAACACATTGTATTCAAAGTGATTATTTTTGTTAAGTTATATTTACAGAATATTGGTCTGAATAGTATTTTTTCATAGGAGATTTTAATTGTGTATGTTTATCAGTCTAAGACCCTAAAAACAAGACCTACATTTTCTACCTAGGAGAAGTAGAAAAGCTGAACAATAAATACTAAAATTACCTTTCCAAGAAGAAAGGCATGTTCATAAAACCAAAAAATGAAAAAGAAATTGAATTAATATCTGGTGTTACCATACAAATTTATCCAAGTGAATTCTGAATAATTACTTGATTTTTTTAAAGGGTCATTCTAAAGGCTCATTCTAAAACGGGTCAGTTAGAACTGACCGCAGAGGAATACTCAAGTCGGCTTATCTTTTCAGAGAAAGGAAAACTTGATCTGTGAAAGCGGCCAACTAAAAAGAAAAGTTTGTTAGTTTCAGATTGCCTTGGGGAAAAAACGGTGGGAGATTCCCACTTAACCAGGACGGGGACTGCCCTTTTCCTTACACCAAATACAGGAAGAGTAAACTAGGAAAGAGGTCCTGCACATCTTTGGAGTACAAACGTATGTCCGGTAAAATGGACATTTCCATTTCTAAGCATCCCTTTGCTGAGCCGGCGAACGGCGGGGTCGCCGAGGGCAGAGCCAGAGCCGAAAGCTGTCCGGCCGGCTCCGCGACGCCGGCTCCAGGGTGGAGCCGGAGAGGCGACGGCCAGGGGCGGAGGGCAGTGACCCGGGTGGCGCGGGGGAGGGGGGGGGGACAGGGCGGTGGCGCGGTCGCTGGCGGATGACGCGAGGCCGCGGAGGCGCCGCCACTTCCTGGAGCCGCCGGCCGGGGCCGCTCGCCGCACTCAGCGCCGGAGCCGGAGCCCGAGGCGGAGCCCGGGGCCGCCGCCATGTCCCACCAGACCGGCATCCAAGGTAACGGCGCCCGTGTGGCCCAGAGCAGGGGCTCCCGAGGCGGTGTCGCGGACCCGTCCGGAGTCGCCTCGCGGGCGCCGGGCCTCTCGTTTCTCGGGGCCTCGGATCCCCGCGCTCGGCCTACGTCCCTCGCGCCCCGGCCGGCTCCGCCGCCACGTACCACTCGGAGCGCGGTTCTGAGGGAGCCGGAGAAAGTCTTGTCCGGGCGTCCTGGGAAGGTGGAGTGCCCTTCCTGCCCCGACTGCACCCCAACTTCCCCGTAGTCGGCGGGTGGAGAGCGCTGGCACTGTGCGGGCGACCGGGGATCCTGGCGCGGGCTAGACGGGCGAGTTTTCCTTTGGCTCGTCTGGAGCAAAGTGTTGCAGGACATTGATTATAAAAAGAAATATGCCATTCGGGCGTGGTGGCACACGCTTGTAATCCCAGCACTCGGGAGGCTGAGGCAGGAGGATCCCCACCAGTTCGAGGCCAGCCTGGGCTACATAGTGAGTTCAAGGTCAGCCTGAACTGCATAGCGAGACCTTGTCTCAAGAAGAAAAAAGAAACATGCTAGAGTCTTTCTTTCATCTGTAGGGGTGCTTCCCAAACTGTCTGAGTTTCTTCCAAATCGGAGCATACATTGTGTTCTGAGAAATCCTGAATGTGGGCTGTACTCAGTACTCCGCAGAGTTGAAAAGTTCGATCTGTATGGTTGCATTTGGTCACCAGAGCAAGCAGTTGAATTTGCAATTACTATATCCTGGTTTGAAAATGGGCAGCCTGGAAGCGCTCGCCTCATCAGAATCTGATAATATATCCCGGGGTTACTCGCGATCACTTAACGAGTTCTAGTATAAACAAACTCGAGCTCTCCCTGTTAATACATCCAGACCCCTCCCCCCATGAACACTTGACAGGTTTGTTCTTAAGGGTCTTTGACACCACCCCACACATCCTCCTGCACGCACACACCAGCAAAAGTATTCGAGTTCTAAAAGCATTGTTTTATTTGTTCACATTGACTTTACATTTAAATACGTATTTACTTTCTCTTTTCAAGCCTTATAATGCTACCTAAATAGTAGCTCTTGCTCGTAATAGACAACACAAGAACGAAATTAAAACGAAATTGAAGCTTTATTAGGTAAACAAGTTGAGAAATATGAGTAAGAAAAATATAACAAGGAGCATAAAATCTAATGCATGTTATTGGCTTTTTCTTTAATCGGGATAGGATATCAGATACTGTATTTAGTGGCCAAATACAGAAAATGAACTGAAGAAGCTGTCTTTATTACAAGCTTGAAATTGAACTGGAAGAGAAAGCAAATTATCAAGCATTTTTCAAAAAAGCAAAAAGGGTGTTTAACAAAATTGTAATTTGCCCATTAGTAATTTCATTGAGTAACTTCAGTATATTGATTCCATTGTTACTTATGCCACATACTTACTTAGCTAAAACATTATAATATGCTTTATTAATATTGATTTTTCTTAGGTATATTCAGTGTCCACTATTTTATGCCTATTTTATAATGCTGATAAGAGAATGCCACAGAGTATAGATGTTTTCTTTGTATTGTTATTTTTCTTCACATAGCAAAATAAAGTAATTTTAAGTATAAAAATTGTTTGTTTTTTGGGGGGCGGGTACCGGGGATCGAACTTGGGACCTTGCGCTTGCGAGGCAGGCAATGGAACCACTGAGCTAAATCCCCGACCCTTAAAAATTGTTTTTTTTCCACAGCAAGTGAAGATGTTAAAGATATCTTTGCCAGAGCCAGAAATGGAAAGTACAGACTTATGAAAATATCTATTGAAAATGGTTAGTTAAACATTTAAAAATGTTGTGTGTCACAAAATTATTGGGTGTTAGTTATATTTTTAAATTTCTAACTTGTCAGTAACTTGAACTATTGATTAATGTGAAGCAGGTTCAAACCTTGTCTTGAGAGAACTTGGAATCCTCACATTTTGTCAAAGGCCCCCTTTTTTCTTTTTGTTGATGTTTTTCTGGTGTAACATCTTGCTTTTCCTTTCTGTGTCTCAATGTCTGCACTATAGTCCATGTTTGTGTTATCTAGATGTGTATGTACCTTGTGAATAACTATACAGTGAGGCTTGTTTTTAAGTAGAAACAGAGGATTTAAAACTCCTGCTTTTCCATCTGATTGCAACCTGTGCCACAGAAATGATACCCTTTTTGTTTTGGGAAAGTTCTGAGAACTTTCTGTAACGAACTCTAAACTGACTTAAGTTCTCTAAGCAGAGAAACTGGGTGGGAGACTCTTCATAATCAAGTAGATTGGAATTTGAAAAATTATGTTATAAAATTATTATAACATGAATGTTTTAAAATATTCTATTGGGCTAATTCCTTACTTTGAAATATTTTGCTTTAGAAAAATTTATTTGTTTTTTTCATGGAAGTAAATTATTTTGTTTTCCATTTCTGCTTACATATTAAAAATTAGTTTATTACAGTAATTGTTTTATAGATATTGCAACATTTGCCAGAAATAAATGTATACTGTAAAGCAGTGTGTGTGTGTGTGTGTGTGTGTGTGTGTTTGTGTGTGTGTTTAGTACCAGGGAATGAACTCAGAACCTTGCACTTGCAAGGCAGGCTCAGTGCCACTGGGCTAAATCCCTGGCCCAAGCAGCATATTTTAAAAATATTGAGGGCCGGGGATTTAGCTCAGTGGTTCCACCACCTGCCTCCTAAGCTAAGGACTCGAGTTCCATCCCCGTTACCAAAAGAAAAAAATTAAGCTGTACTTTCCTAAGTGACCAGTTAAGTAACTAAAATGGAAAAGTTAGTTCCTCTTATTAATACCATCTCAGAAAGAAAATACTTTTATTTTTATGATACTACTTTCTAGTTTTTGTATTGAAAAAATTTTTAATAAGGAAATTTCAAAGAATATAGTAATATAAATATCTATATCTCACCTTAATGCCTATTAATATTTTATGGTATTTTTTCAATCCTTTTTAAATTAAAAAGTTTTCTAATATGAGTGCTTCCTTTAAACAATTTTGCTTCTTGATTTCCTTCCCCTTAAGCAACTTCAGTCAGATTTTCATATTTTTACATGTATCCCTAGATAGATACAGTGTGGTTTGAGTTTTTAAGTTCATATAAACTGCAAACCATCTTATTCTGCATCTTTCCTTTTGCTGTAAATGTTATCATTTTGATAGAAAACTTACGAGTCCTTTAAAAATATGAATATTTTTCATGTAACTGATATATTTGTTTCCCTTTTATTGTTAAACAGTGAGGTTGTTTACAGTTTTCACTGTTAATACATGTGCTGTAGTGAGCACTGTATACATGTGTACAAAAGTCTGTGAAGAGCACATTCACAATTTTACTTAATTCTGCCAAATGGCACTTAGTATTGGCTGTACCAATTTATGTTTCAGGCAAATACTTGAATCTTGACCAAATAGGAGGTAAATCTGGTTTTATTTCATATTTCTTACTGAACAGTGCAATTTCAGAAATTATATTTTTGATTGTTAGTGCAATTATTTAAATGCATTTTGTTGGTAATTTGTGGGATAGATATTTTGAAAAGAAAAAAGAAATATAATCACCCATTATTCAGTCATTCAACTCAATTGTTAGTTGTTTTTATATATTTTATTTTTCTAGGCTTCATCACACTACTACTTGGTATTTCAGATCATGTACATGTCTTTTTAAACGATTCTTTTCATAGAGCAACTTGTGGTTGGATCATGTAGTCAGCCTTCAGGTTCCTGGGATAAGGATTATGATTCCTTCGTTTTGCCCCTATTGGAGGACAAGCAGCCATGCTATATATTATTCAGGTTAGATTCTCAGAATGCCCAAGGATATGAGTGGATATTCATTGCGTGGTCTCCAGATCATTCTCATGTAAGTAATTTTTTTTGTTTTTTGGTCAACATGACCATACTAGAAATAAGTTTTTCCTGAAATACTTCTTAGGCCAAATGCAGGTTAAGACCCAATACTCACTTCCCATAGATGGGAATGAGCATAGGGAAAAACCTTTGGACTGGTAATGTGGAACCCAGGGCAATGTTTGTAGATTCAGAAGTCTTGCCCTTAAAATCAAAAGAATTCTTGATTTAAAATTTTTAAATTTTTATGGGCTCTTGAAGAATGAAGCTAGTTTTCCGTAAGAGTGATAGTTCTGAGAATGAATTGAACATTAAATTTTGTTAATGTTCACCATATATTATCAATAGCTATCATTCAAGTGATGGGCATGCATACCAATTGTTCTTTTAGAAAGGCTGGTAGTAGACAACTAAATAGAACAAAAGATGGAATTAACATATGAACACTACCAATATTTTAATGATTATCTCTCAGGTTTTTTATAAAATAAGTGTTAAAGCTACCTAGATATTGCTTTCATCCCATCCTTTTTAATTCTATACATACTATCTGGAAAAAAAAATACTGGATTTCACCGTTCAGGATTATGAAACTGTTTCCTATTTTGGCTACTTAAGTTTAGTAGTTTTCTATAGATACTAGTAGACTAATAATAGTATGTGTTACCTTTTCATCCCTGTGTGCTTCATAGAATGGTACATACCAGTGGTGGTGAACCTATGCCACTTGTGCTTCAGTGGGCTGTTCCTATCATTCAGAGTACTAAAGGTTCGCCATCACTGTTGTGTACATAGGTAAGCCATGAATATTCAGTTCTTAACCTAATTAGTAATATCTAATTTAGCTTTGAGTAAAACATCACCATCAAAGTTACTTCATTTCAGTTTGATATTTTTCCTCATATTTTAAAACAGTTTTTTTGGTAGGGGGAGTTTGAGACAGGGTTTCTTTTTCTACTCCAGACTGGCCTTGAACTCACTTTGTATCCTAGGCTGGCTTGAACTAGGGGTGATCCTCTTGTTTCAGCCTCCTGGGTGCTGAGATTAGAGATGTGCACCACCATGCCTGGTTTAAAATAGTTTTTTAAAGTAGTTTTTTTGTTCCTGGAATTTATTTTGCCCCTTGAAAATAAAGAATTTAAATGTTTTTCTAAAAATGTGATGTACTATAATTTGAAACCTTGTTTAATAGCTATTGATAGTATTTTAGATGCTCATGTTATGATTATTTATGCACATAAATTTTAGCATATTCATTGAGCTACAGTTATCAACAGTTTTTTTTTAATGTGCTTGAGGTCTTAATACAGTCAGAATATGTTTGTGTAATACGTTTTCACCTGTAAACTTCTAAGTGAGCTTTCACAACTGAATAGGTTCGTCAAAAAATGTTGTATGCAGCAACAAGAGCAACTCTGAAAAAGGAGTTTGGTGGTGGCCACATTAAAGATGAAGTATTCGGTACAGTAAAGGTACAAACTTACATTTTTGTGATGGGGGGTTGTGTGGGACTCATTAAGTTACCCTGAGTGATCTCAAACTCAAGTAGTTCTCCTGTCTTAGTCCCACGAATAACTAGGACTAAGGTGTGTGCTCCCTCTCTTAGCTAAAACATATTTTTATGTGTATTCTATATGTTGCAAATAAAATAATAAAAAGAACTGTTAGGTTATGGGTGATATAAATTCAGATGGATAAATTTGTAAATATGAATTTAATAATATATGAATATATGAAAACATATGCAAATTAACTGTAGTGAATAGGTAACTTTAAATTTATTCATTTACATCTATTTAGCCTTGAGAATAATATTAAAACATTTATCCTTTTAAAATATTTACATTGTAAATACATGTATTTATGCATATATACACAAGTTAAGAAAACTGAAAAATACCTTTGGGCAGATCTTGTTGTTTACTTGTTCAAAGCTATTCTTTTTTGGTACCGGGGATTGAACTCGAAACCTTGCGCTTTCGAGGCAGGCACCAGACCCACTGAGCTAAATCCCTGGCCCTGTTCAAAGCTGTTCTGATTCAAAAAGTAATGCAATCCAGTGGGCAGAACACAAGAACAAATAGGAATTTGTTACTTTTTAACCATCAACTGTGAAATGGGCTGGTTTCTCAATTCTCTGGGTCTCAGTCTTCCAACCCACAATATTTTGATGATGAGTAGACCTCTCTGGAGTACTTGTTTCTTTTCATACCACATCTACAATAATTTTCCATGAATAGTTGCAGGGAAACTATAAATTATTTTGATACTGAATTCAGAATCTAGATTGGGTGATTACTGAATTACTGCAGGACAGCTTTCCCGAAAAGTTTCATTACAGTTGTCCTATCTGCTTCAAGTATGACCAGGTTCATTATTTAGCTGGCATCATCTCATACATGGGAGCAAACTCATACAGGATACTAATTATAACACTACAGGAAATGGAGATGAGATACACCCTTTAAAGAGTCTTGAAATCTTTAAATAGAAGATTAAAGAAACATGAGAAAGTAAAATTCTTAATGCTATTTACTTTCATTTAAAATCTTTTCTATGAAATTAATAATCTTGCTTTTCCTGGAGTCGCCTCACTCTGGTTTTGTTTCTAGAGAATAACTGATGATAGTCCATTGCTATGCTTACAGGAAGATGTCTCATTACATGGGTATAAGAAATATTTGCTATCACAGTCTTCCCCTGCCCCCCTGACTGCAGCAGAGGAAGAATTACGGCAGATTAAAATTAATGAGGTAAAGTACAACTTTGAAATGTCGGCAAGAATTTAAGTTTTCCAAGATACTATATTTTTAATTGATAGATGTTTGGCTAACTACAAGATAAAGATATTAAGCCATTTAGGTTTATTCTGTTTAGAGACAAGGTTTTAAGCTTAATGGTTTCAGAAAAAAATTTAAATGTCATGTGAACTTAAATAACTTTTTCCTGAAATATATGTGTCAGAAAAGTAAATCTTCATGTTAGAAGTACAAATGTTATAGAACTCTGTACTTTGAATGGTATATAAATGGGAAAATTTGTTACTCATATATTGCAAAAGATTTTATGTCTTATAAAGTTGCCTGCAGTAGGGTTTTTTGGGTTTTGGTGTTATTTCAGACTAGTAATGGCTAAAGGGAATAAATAAATGCTGTAAAATGTTTAAGATTTCTAAACACTCTACAAATTAACTTCTATCAACTGTAATGGAGATAGTATGGGAGATTATTACTTGAGTACGTGCTGAACATATTAGTCAATAAATTTTAGTCATTATAGTTTATCATATTTTAATGTATTTTTGCAGCCATTCTAATTGATTGTTGGAATAACTACTGTGTTTCTGTTGAGATTTTATGGAAAATAAGTAGCCAAAACCATTATTCACTAGCCTAAAACACTAATAGGGATCAATCTGGATGTTGGGAGCAATGCTACATAATTCTAGGGAAAAATCGTTTGAGTAGGCCTAGTTCTCCTGCCTACAGGCCAGCTATGACATTCCAGACATAATTGCATTTTGGCCTTTTGTAATCTTAAAAACAAGTTTAATAATTTAGGTTCTAAGGTAGAGCAGACCATAGCTCCTTCCAGTCTTTGAGTCAAGCAAACTGCATAAGAGGAATCATTGAAAATATTAAGAGGTTGGGGAGGGAAGTTTTCAATCACAAATAAAATGGCTAGCAACTCTGACCTCTGAGCAGAGTGGACTAAGGCTCAAGTGGGGAGCGTTTGAGGGGAGAGACGATCACCCCTTCACCAGGCCTCATGGAGAATGGTACCTACACGTTCCCATGCTATTAAAGTTAGTTGTCCCTTCCTGGGGAAAAGATGGGACATACATTTGTATGTCTTTTAACAAATCTGTCACAGCATCCTTAGGTACTGGGTACATAGCTTGCTTTAACAGCGACTTAAGTAATTTGGCAAAGTTACGCTGCTCCAATGACAGAGACTGACCCATTGTTATAACTCAGCAAAGATAGAAAATTTCCCCCAGCTGGACACTCTTACCACCAGTGTCCCTCGTCCGAGTCTGGAAATCGTCCTGGGACATCTGGGTGTTATCTCTTTTACTTGGAGTTTGTCTCACAGGCGAGTTCACTTGTGGATCCAATTCACATCCATGTTGGGCGCCAAATGTAGGGAACAGGGGAAGGGGACGTTACCAGAACCTCTGTAGTAAGTCCTAGTCTCCTGCGAGCCATGGCAGTATAAGGCGAATTACAGGAAAGGTAGAAAAATGAGACTGAGAAGAAGCTGAGCTTTGGGTCTGATCAGTGCTGCTCTGGGCAGCAAAGACAAAGACCCCCCTAGCTTGCAGCACCTTTTATTCAGTACATGGGGAAACAGATGTAACAAGTGAAATACAGAGTTCAGTACTTCACATTGGGATAAACAAGGTGTAAAAAAAGACTGGGGGACAGTGAAAATCTAAGAACAGTGAGGAACTATGCAGATGAATATTTGGTTCCTCCTTGGCATCTCCCGCAGGTGTGGTCTTGTCCTGGAGCATTACAGCATCACGGGATCACTGAGGTCTCAGTTGTGACCGGAGGACAAAATGCAGTTACGTTTGGAATGTCATAGCTGGGCTGTAGGCAGGAGAACTAGGCCTACTCAAATGATTTTTCCCTAGAATTATGTAGCATTGCTCCCAACATCTGGAAAATGGTTAAATAACATTTAATGTTAAATTGGTAGACAGCATCTATTATTACATCATCTTAAACCAAGTTATTGGAGAAGGGTTTCTTATGTGATTTTTTTTTTAAAGTTTGATAGTTTGTTTTATTCCTTGCAATCAGAGCCCTGAGGATCATCTTGGGGTATGCATTTGCATATGTTCTATGATGTTTTCATTATCCAGTATCATGCTGTAGAATCTCCATTCATATTTTTTAAAAGCAAAATTTCTATTTGACTTTCTATTGCAACACTGCAAATGAGACCCTATACTAGCTGTCATTTTTTGAGGTATAAAAACCTTAAACATGTGCATTGAAAGCTTTCTTGAAGTATCATTCTATTCCAGTCCATACACACTCATATTTGTAGTAAAGAAAGCTCTAAGTCTGGAACTTCTGCAGTAGTATAACTTGTTGAGCTGTGTTGTGTCTTTGTATATTGTTTGTACTCCTTTCAATTCAGTGCATGGTGTTTGTGTTGCATTTTATGTCCAACAGAACACAGTAAATTTTTATACTTATTACATATATTTTACTATTCATAAACTCTAACAAGTAAAATTTTGTACTTAAAGGGATAATCATAATTTAATGACATGTTAAGGAGTTTGTGTAACTCATTAAGATTGTGCCAACCTAAGCACATAAACTAACAGAATCCAAAATCCCCTCAGACTGCATATTCACTCATTCACTTTGAGGATTTCATGAAGATGTGTCATGCACTCTGTATGTCACCAAAGTGCTAGCAGAACCATGAACAAATGTACAACATAATTTGCTTTTTAAGGTCATGGTGTTTATTTAAGTATGAATTTTTAATTGTAGGTTGGGACGTGGTTGAATGATGCTATTTTATAGAAATTGGAGAAATTATTTTCTCTAGGACTCTTCCACCCGCTAAGCTTTACCAGTACACTGTATCTGTCACTTAGGTACAAACTGACGTGGGTGTGGACACGAAGCATCAAACACTACAAGGAGTAGCATTTCCTGTTTCTCGAGAAGCTTTTCAGGCTTTGGAAAAACTGAATAATAGACAGCTGAACTATGTGCAGTTGGTAAGATGTATAATGTTTATAATTAAATGGCTGGTTGTTTTGGTAATTTACAGCTTGTATAAGATTTATTTTTAATAGACTTTAAATTTTTTAATTTGTTTCTTGAGTATTTTTATTTTTTAAATTATAAAAGCTATATGTATTCATTATAAAAATACCAAATGATAGAGAACTGTGTAGTTTACTTGTCTCCTGGTCTTAAAAATACATTTTAACTTAATTTGACTGCTTCAGTGTATATATTTTGTTTCTTGTTGACAGGAAATAGATATAAAAAATGAAATTATAATTTTGGCCAACACAACAAATACAGAACTGAAAGATTTGCCAAAGAGGATTCCCAAAGATTCTGCCCGTTATCATTTCTTTCTGTATAAACATTCCCATGAAGGAGACTACTTAGAGTCCATAGGTATATGATACATTGTTTTTGACATGTTATTTTTAGTTTGCATATTGATGTTTCAGCACTATATTCTTATTTATTTCTTACCCAGAGGGTTTAGTGTGGTGGTGGTGAACCTATGGCATGCATGCTGCAGTGGGCTGTTTGTATCACTGAAAGCTCTAAAAGGTTCGCTGTCACTGGTTTAGTTGTAGCTGTAGTCTATGTATTTGCTGTAAGTGATATGGTGCTAATTGTATTTGTTATTATTTTAACTTAACAGTTTTTATTTATTCAATGCCTGGATACACATGCAGTATAAGAGAACGGATGCTGTATTCTAGCTGCAAGAGTCCTCTGCTAGAAATTGTAGAAAGACAACTACAGATGGATGTAATCAGAAAGGTAGGTTAACCTCATTTTAAACCTCGTTTTTGCTAAATTTCTCTTGTCATTTCCATGTAGCATGAGATGTACTGTGATTTATACATGAAACATTTTTAAATTGTTAAATTCTTAGGATCTCTCTAAGTTCCTGAGATGACCTATCATGATCCCCAATTCTATAGATGTAGGGTAGCCACAAGCCACATGTGGCTTTTTTTTTTTTTTTGAGACACGGTCTTGCTATGTAGATCAGGCTGGCCCTGAACTCAGTGGTGATCCTCCTGCTTCAGCCTCCTGAGTACTGGATCACAGGCATCCATTACCATGCCTGGGCCACATGTGACAATTTAAATTTAAATAAAATTTAAATTCCCTTTTTTTTTTTTTTTTTTTTTTTTGGTACCGGGGATCGAACTCGGGTCCTTCTGCTTGCGAGGCAGGCGGCGGAAACACTGAGCTAAATTCCTGGCCGAAATTCCCATTTTTAATCACATTAACCACAATGGAAGTACTGATTAGCTGTGCATCTAGTGGCTACAATATTAGGAGGTACAGCATTTCCATTATTTTAAAAGTTATTTTTATTTTTGTTTGATTTTTGAAACAAGGTCTCCCTGTGTACAGTAGTTCAGGCTGGCCTTGAACTCATGGTGATCTTCCTGCCTCAGCCTTCTTAGTGCTGGGATTACAGGTGTTCACCACCATGCCTGGCTTTTAAAAGTTGTCTTGGACAATGCTGCTAGAGCTATATACTTGAGATTGTTTCTGGACTTCTATTAATAAGAAGCTGCAATCTCCATTTATAACTGTGAATCCTGGGATGGTTGGGAGTCTTTCTAGTTATTGGGGAAGGAAACAGTAGGTATAAACATTTGAATTTTGAGAACTAAGCTTTCATTTTTCTTATTTTTTTAAATACAGATAAGGCATAAGGAAGATAGTTTATTCTTGAACCACTGACTCTTAAAATGCAGGTCCTTATCAATTTCGTGTTTCAGGTGCTGAATCATTTGAGCTTTTTAAGATCTAAAAATCACTGTGCATGGGTAGCACCTTTTTTTTGAGACAGGGTCTTGTTATATAGCCTAGGCTGGCCTTGAACACACTATATAGCCCAGGCAAACTTCAAATGCATGGCAATCCTGTCTCAGCCTCTTGAGTGCTAGGATTACGGGTCTGAGCCACCATGCCTGCCTGGTAGCACCTTCTACTATATATAGCAGGCATTGGCTGAATCTTTCTAGGAAAGACTAGATAGTAAATATTTTAGGCTTTCTGGGGCCACCTAAGGTGTCTGTCCTATGTTGGTTATTTTACAACCTTTTAAATGCATAAAATAGTCTTGATGTGGAATAGATTTGGCTTGGGAGGCTGTTTGCCTACTTTTCTTCAACAGTTATTCCACCCAAGAGATGGAGCCGTGAATAATGTTTCTTGAATATATAGTAAACCAAAATAGAACGCATTGAGAATATAATACTAGCTTTTAAACTTTTAAACATTGAATAGGAGCAGGAAGAGCTCCTATTAACTTTTAAACACTGAATAGGAGCAGGAAGAGAATAGCAAGTGATTATAGCTGCTTACATATTAGCACCCCTTCCCCATTTAGCTTCCCTCCAAAAAGATGAGTGAAACTTTATATATGGTCTTTATTCTGTCTTGCTGGAATGGGTATGCCTTTATTTGTGAATATTTATACTTGAAAACTGGCTTGTTGCTTGTATTTGGTTTTGAATGTTGCTTGTATGTATCACACTGATTTCCTGTTCTACAGATCGAGATAGACAATGGGGATGAGCTGACTGCTGATTTCCTTTATGAGGAAGTACATCCTAAGCAGCATGCACATAAACAAAGTTTTGCAAAACCAAAAGGTCCTGCAGGAAAAAGAGGGATACGGAGACTTATTAGGGGCCCAGCTGAAACTGAAGCGACTACTGATTAAAATTGTTATATTAAACATTGCAATACTAGTTTTTTAAAATTTAGCTTTTAGTACAGGAGAACTGAAATCATTCCATGTTATATAGTAGGGAAAAAAATTGTACTTTTTGAAAAAAAGCACTTTTCACTTCTGTGTGTTTTTAAAATTAATGTTATAGAAGACTCATGATTTCTATTTTTGAGTTAAAGCTAGAAAGAGTTCAACATAGTAATGTTTAATTTTGTCACAGTTTTCAGAGAGTGTTGATTCCACATTTTCACGTGATTCTTAAAATTTTATATAGTTGGGTCAGTTTGAGAAAGTTGAATGTCTTAAAGTAGGGTATATTTCTTATTACTCTTTAGTGAGACATCTGATTTTTTTTTTAAGAGAATCAGACCTTAAATATTCATACTACTTGCTGAATATGTTAAGGACCAGGTTAGATTATTTTCTAAGCTGAAATTTTAGTGTGCCTCAGGAAAGGTGGAAAGTTGCTTACTCTAAGGAGCAATGCTAACTCTTTTGTCAGTCTGTGATCAAGTCTGCGACTTTTACAAATAGTGCTTTATCGCAGCAGTTTTTTAGATTTGACTTTTTAGGTTTTTTTTAATGGCATTAAGATTTCTGAAGATCAGCTCATTCTGAAACTAGGGTACCAGATATTTCCTATACTGCAAAATTTCTGTTGCCATTGACTTTAAACAGTCAGTTCTTTTTTCTAGTACTTTAAAAAATGTTTCTTTCCAGAGTAAATCATTTCATTTTGAGTACTGTGAGGCCAAATGTTCATGTTCAGATTAAAGATTTAAGTTACTATCATTCTAAAGGAAACAAATGAAAATGTTGAGTTTCAGAATTTTTTTCTCCAAAACCATTTATAGGCAGATTGAGTTCTTTATCACTTTTTAGCAAATATAGAAATTGAAAATTGTTTTGGAGTCCTAATGCTAAACAGCCTAACACAGATAAACACTTAGCCTATGAATCTTGTTTCCTTTAATACCTTATTTCAAAACATATTTAACTTTTCTCTAAAGCTTTGCATCTTCATTTACAAGGTAGAGAGATTTTGAGCCTCGTATTTCTTTGATACTTGAAATAGAGGGAGCTAGAACACTTCATATTTAATCTGTTAAACCTGCTGCAGAGCCATAACTTGGAGGAATTTTCTAAGTGAACTGTGGGTATCCAGGATTTGGAATTTCTTGACCTAAACTTCATGCTGCATAAAACAAATAGTAAAAATACACATTTCATAATATAAAATATGAAGCACTCCTTGCTAAACCTTAATATCTAAGGTAATACATGCACCTTTCTGAAATTCCATGTGTGTTGAAGTAAAGCATATAATTATGGTTTGACAGATTTTTAAAGATAGAATTAAGAGTATTTGTGTGGATTTTTGTTTGTTTACAAATAATTAGACTATTTAAACTTTCAGAATAGTCAACAATAATGTTGTACTTGTTTACTAAAGATACACTTTTTTTTCCATGGGTGCACAAATAGATACATACACACACAAATTATTGCATTAAGAATCCTGGAGCTGTGTTGTAGACCATAGCTGAAGCTGTAATTTTCAGTCAGGACAATTACCTGTCATGAAGATATAAAATAATTTACTAGTGAATGTTTTTCCTGTACGATTCATGTGCAATTGTACTCAAAATTCCACTACACTACATGAAAGAAAATGGACATTCCAGAATATAGATGTGATTATATAATCTGAAACTAATTATTAAATCAATGATTGCTGAGAATCAGTGATGTGTTTGTTTTCGAATATAACTCATTGTTTATATTGTTTTAGGTGACACTAGATGATGAATAACATTCCCAATAAATTTATATTGCAGTCAAAAATTACATGCCTTCTGTGGACATTTTATAAGTGCATTTTATATAGCAATAAAAATTTTTTCTCTTTAAGTTGTGTACATTTTGTGCCATTTTTCTAGTATACCTTCTTTTAATGCTTGACTAATTTTGACTAAATACTTGCTGATAAGTCAGAAATCATATTCATGTGGTCATTTACTAATTAGTCTGCTCACATCATGGCAGCCAGGAAGGACAGCCAGGATGCACATTCCTCTTCTCCATCTATGAAAGACTCCAGGATAGACTACATTTAATAAGATAGCACCAATCCTTGTGGCTTCACTGACTTTAAGGCTACACATCAGCTGTGGGAAGCAGGGAGGGCTTTATTTTGAGAAAGCACTTCAATGTATACTTCAGGGGGGGTGCGCCTTTTCTCTGCAGTGGTGTGATGTGCTGCTTGAACCTGTTACAGTTAAGTCTGCCCAGTTGTCAGTTCCAGCTATTCCTCCAGTGACAGGGATAAGCTTTATTGATAATAAAGTCTCCCTGAACCCTGACCAGGATTTCCTATGTGATCGTCCCATCTGACCCTCCATCCTTGTTAATTAACTACAGTGAGATCAATGTCTTTGTCTAGAGCAACAATTCTTAGATGTGGTTAAATTCAGACTGTCAGAAATGGTTGTTCCCAAGGGGGCAGATCCTAAGAGATCCAGTGTAACTGGGCATTGTGAAATATGGCTCTGCTCCTTTTTTGTCCAATATTTTAATGTGTAAACCTGCAAGAGGAAGGGGATGACCACTGTCCTGTTCAGCTGGAGAACCTGCCACTGGAGGCTGCTGTTTTCAAGGTGACTAAGCCAGGAGGTAAGACATGGGATTGGGATGTTAAAACTGCCGCAGAGCTTACTCTTACCGGGTAAACTCTTCCTTAATTGTGGCCTTTGGTTAGATTCTGGTTCTATTTTTTTCATTGTTTTCATGGAAGGGTAAATTTTCAGAGGTCTTTTGCCATTTCCTAGGCCTAAATATTTCCGTGGTATGGCAGTACTTCCTAAAGCAGAGTGATGATAGCATGTTTCTTCCACTGACTCAGGAGCTATGAATGCCTGACCGAAGAAAATTATTAAGGGAAGTGATACTAAGGTTTTTATCCAGCTATGGTTCAGTTTATCTTTAGGAATACTAATTTATGATAGCAAAAGTCTTGCAGTTTTAAGTGTAGTTGGTAGTATGCATTTCTATCCCATCCCCACCCCGACCCCTTCGCTGTGCTGGGGATTGAACCTACAGCTTCCTGCTGAATTTCCTTATAATAAAAGTTCAGTCACTGGAAGGAGCTAGGCTGCAGTCCTTTGTTAAATTTTAAGTTCTTAAAAAAGGTGGAACCATTATCTAGAAAGATACAATCTAGCTACAGAATGGTCATGATGTCAGGAAACTAAAAATAATGACAATATTCTTAACATCTGCTCATAGAACATTGAGAAGCTTATAATTAAAAAATTAAAACTGGCTAATCCATAAAACAATGTGTCAGAAATACAGAAACGTGGTTACTCTTTCTAAAGACTAGGTAGGCCAGTGGTTCTCAACTATGCTATCATCACTCACTAGTTTATGCAAGTTGTTGGAGGCAACATGAAAGTACCAAAGTTTATAAACCCTCTGTTAAATGTGTCTACAAAATCCTTTTTTTTTTTTGTATTTAAAAATTAGGGGGATACATCTTTCAAAAAAAGAAAGCTCTACCTAGCTGTCACCACAGAACCTCCAAGTCTGCCTTGTGGGAAACAATTAAAAGGGGCCTGCACATTATTTCTCTTCAGAACTTTCGCACAAGTCATGTCCAGTACCAGCTGAGGGCAACCACTCTGCTTGTTCATTCTCATAGTTAAGAGTCACACAAGATCAGAGGTCTGTGATGGTTTAGAAACCTTCAGGCCATTGGAAGAAACCATGTACTTAACCTCTACTTTGGTAGCTTAATTTACTATATTATTGCCTTCAAGAGTTAAGGTACATCTTATGTATGGGAAGTTAGGCCAAAGATTCATAAATACGATATCAACTGCATTTGATGAAATAGAAATGTCTCAAATTATGATTTTGAAAATCAATGAAACAGTTTATTAAAATTTTTATAGTGTGATCAGAATCCATAAAACTACATATATGCTATTTTACATGTTTTTCAATTACCAAATTTAACATTAATTATATTTAAAATAATTACCAGGTGTTATAAACCATATGTCTCAAATTGTGTAGGTTCCTGTTGAGATTAATTTGAATTAAGTAATATTATTATTTGCCTTTTTCCTTTCCAATTACCAAATGTTTCATTTCTGCTTACTTAATTTATAAAGGTCATTAGGAAAATGTTCTTTGTTTCCCAGAAGACTGTTTCGGAAGGTCTCAACAGTATGCCATAAAGGATGATCATCTTCTGCTACATCTCGCTTTACACACTTTTGTTCTGGGTTTGAACTGAAAAACCTAGTAACAAAGTGGTTACTGAATGAGCAAACAGATGCAGATACTAGGTATTCCTTCCACACATAGTAGATTTTTTGTCCATTCCTTCTGCTCACCCAAATGTACAAAATGAATTTTCAAATGATATAAACTAAGAATTTTAAGCTTAGAAGAAATAGTTAAAAATCATTTTTAAAAAATGTATTTGCCACTACTAGTAGAGGTGTTTCACTCTCTGCAGTGAAAACAGCAAATTACAAAAGACCAAAGCCTGATGAAAAGCAAAAGCTAGTACCCTAAACCTCCTGGTCTACTGTAAGCATGATGAGATCACCACAGAAGAATCATCATAGGAGTCTCTGTATTCATTTTCTATTGCTACATAATAAATTACCACAGCTTCAGTTGCTTAATGCAACTCATTTATTATTTCACAGTTCAGTATGGCAGAGGTCCTGGCATATCTCAAACAGGTCTTATGCTGAGCATCTCACACAATGGAAATGTAGTTGTCATCCAGGACTGCGGTATCATCAGAAAGTTGCAGTATTCTTAGTCCTTTCAGCCTGCTGGCAGGCTTCCGTCCTTGGGTTGTACAACTGAGGCCATATTTGTTTCCTGTTGGCTGGAGTTGGAGGGTAGCTCTCATCTGCTTGCGACTCCTGTAGGTTCTGGCTGGTGTGGACCTCTCATACCAGGGTACTCACTACTTCAAGGCCCACAGGAGAATCTCTCAACTTTCTGTCAGGGTACACCTGATTCCCCCAGGCCTTATTCTACACAGTTTGCCTTTTGATACTCAAAGTCAGCTGATTAGGCCCTTAACTGCACCTGCAAAATCCTTTTAACTTTGCTGTATAATACAGGCTAACAATGGTTATATCATCATTGGCATGTCATTAGTTGATACTTGCTTTGTGGTGAATGTTGCAAATAATGTGAACATGATTTTATAACTGCATCTAGAAACTTTAAATGTTGTATCACTTTAATATTTACAAAATGTATATTTTGCATCACTTATTTTCATGACTGTCAGGGAAGCACAGTGGGTATTTATCCAATGTTATAGACAGAAAAACAAGGCTCAAGGGAGCTAAGAGTTTGTCCAGTTTTCAGCAGGTTAGTAGTGGGGTCAGTTGGCCTTCAGACCAGCGTCTTTCAGCCCAGTGCTGTAAGTTTTCCAACTGTGTTTGGTGATGTTTGAAGGAAATGTTTTAGGGATTAATGCGAATCCCAGGTTGGCACTAAGTGAGTAGAGCTAAGTGTTGATATGATGGCACTACTTTGATTTGTTAGATTCAATACATGCTTCAATAACCACTGCATTGTCCCATGCTGCCTTGATAAAGATAAAGAAGGCTTAGCAAAAAGATAATTTTAAAAATAGTGTAGATAGCTGTATATAAAAAGTTAAAGAGTCTAAAGTTTTAGGAAGCTGTTATCTCTTGCAGCTGCTGTTGAACCTTTTAAAAAGAACAGACAAAAGAATCATTGCACAGCTGGTTTGAAATGTACTCGTAGGAAAAAAGGATGAGCCCTATCCCCTTTTGCTTTTTAAATGAATGTAAAAAGTTAATACCTTCTTAATATCTGGTCTCCTATTTTTCTTTTCATGCAGACATTGACTAGCAACAGAGTACATAGTTTCAACTGAAGTGGAATCAGCATCATTTATCTTCACATCAATATAATCTTCAATTGTCTTTTCTTCATCTTCGATTTCTTCTTTAATATCCAGCTTAGAGTATTAAAACTTTGTTAAAAGTTTCAAATAAAAGTGAAATAAACTAGACTATAATATTTTTTGACTATGACTTTTAATTATTTAAACTTACCTACTTTTTTTTTTTTTTTTGATACCAGGGATCAAACTCGGGTCCTTGCACTTGCGCAGCAGGGGACAAAACCAGAGCTAAATCCCCGGCCCTACTTACCTACTTTTTAATAACATGTACTTTCATTTAACTATCTTCTTCTATGACTTTATTAAGACTTGAAGACATATAATAGGACAAATCTTAAACAAACAGATTGATTTTTGCTCTTAGACACTTTTACCCATTTGGCTTCTAAAATTTTGTCTTTATGTTATGAGCTCATTGCTTATGTGTTCCCATCAGCAGCACAAGGTGATCTAATTCTTGCTGTGCTTTTGGACTCATATCTCCTGTCTGCCCCCAAAAAATCAAAAAGAAAAAGGAGGCAAGCCCATGATAAAAAAAAATAATGAATGGGAGAGAGGTGTACAGCATTACTAGGATGGGTTGAATGGTGACCTCCAAATTCCTGGAACCTATGAAGGTCATCTTACCAGGAAAAAAAAGGTTTTGTAAATGAAGATGGCCACTAAATCCAATGACAACCATCTGTATATGAGACACAAAGAGGAAGAAAGACATAGAGAAGACTATGTGGCCAGAAAGCAGAGACTGGAGTGATGGGGTGGAAGTCAAAGAATGTGGTCAGAAGCTGGAGGGAAGCAAGGAGAGATCCTCCCCTGGACACAGAATTGCTGACATCTTGATTTCAGGCTTCTGGCCTCCTGAATTGTGAGACAATAAATTTTTGTCACTTTAAGTCACCCAGTTTGTGCTTTTTTTCCGTGGTAGCCCATGGAAATAGTATAGATGGAAAAGATTATTTATGAGAGGTACAATATAAACATTCCAAAAACCTTTCCAAAAAATAATCTTTGAAAGTGTTTGGGCAATGGCAAAATCTAGTGATATAAAGGCTTATTAAAGGACCCCTCTCAGTGGTACTTGCATTAAAATCTTACAGTCACATCATGTTTAAACCTTAAGAATGGGTGAAAGAGTATAATCCTCCCTGAAGCTTTATGACTCTTTACCACTAAATGAGGAAGTACAAAACTTATGACCATGAGAGATTCTGTATTCTTCTTTACTTATCCTTACTCAAGCCAAAGTTATGAGGTGTTTATATACTTTGAGGTGAAAAAAGTCTTAAGTAATTGCACAGAAAATTTAGGACTTTATACAGGCAGGCTTTGCCTAAAAAGCACAAATTGTAAGATACTGAAATACTAAGTGCCACCTTCAGCCTTCCCTGCCTCTTTTTCCCCCTTCTTCTCTTGTATTTTTATTTTATTTTTTTGAGTCAGGGGCTTGCTCTGTAGTGCAGGCTGGCCATATAATTGCAGTGATCCTCCTGCCTCAGGCTCCTAAATGCTGGAATTACAGGCATGTGGCACCACGCCTGGCTTCCTCTTGTATTTTTAATATATATACTTTCTTTACATAATCCAATCTATATCCAACGCTCTGCCAATGTCTGCATATTGAATGGTTCAAAAATGGCACCTCTTTCAGGATGTGGTGATACATGCCTGTATTCATAGTGTACTCTGGGAGGCTGAGTCAGGAAGATGGCAAGATTGAGCCCAGCTTGGGCAATGTACATATGTATATGTGTGTGTGTGTGCGCGTGCGCGCGCGTGTACACACACACACACACACACACACACACACACACACACACAGCATCTCCAGCACAGGCTTCTTTCCTGACCTCCAATAACCAATGAGAGAGTGAATTTTATTTTTCTAAAACAAAATTTTACTTTTTAATGTGTCACTGTAAAAATTTAAATATTACTAATTGGTAACTTTTCATAATACTATCTTCTATACATATTTTCCAATCTGAAATATATTTTATGTAATATAGCACTATTAAATTTCCATTATAGCATAGAAAGCTTTATAATATACAGTTTTATAATGAACATGTAATAAACTATTTCACATAGATTTTATACTTATGATTTCCTCAGCAGTGTATGGCACCAGACCTTTGAGCAAATAAATTAACCTTTCTAATTTCAATTCTAGGGGACATAATCTGATATATATATAAAAAATTATATATATATCAATTATATATAATATATATAATTGATATATATATATACAAATTTTTACCCTCTGGATTTGTGGCATTGGTTTTTCCCATTAGTTCACAGAAATTAGAATACAAGTCAGTGTAGATGTTTACCTAATTTTACGAAAAACTTACACATGATAGTAGATATTTCCATAAATCTTTAATTTTATAAAAGTGGTTCTCAAAGTTTTCAAAATTTACTGCATAGAAACAAAACAACATGGCATAATTTTCCTATTGTTTTACCATTCAGTTATCCTGCTTATAAGTTATCAATGAAATGTCTACTATAAAAAATTAGACAGTGTTTTCTATGATAATTTCACAAATAAAGTACTCCAAAATTGAATTAGAGAATTTTTACTAGCAATTGTATTCTGACACGAATTTGAATGGAAGCCATGATTTTTTTCTTTCTTACTGAGCTCAAAATACTATTGGTAACCCACTCTAAAAATAACAAAAATAAACTAAGTGACCTCAGAAATCCTTTAGTTCTAGTCTCATTTTTTTTTGCTACTGGGGATCGAACTCTGGACTTTGTGCTTGCGAGGCAGTGGAACCACTGAGCTAAATCCCCGGCCAGTTCTAGTCTCATTTTAGTCAAAGAAATTAGAATGAATATATATGATTTTTCTAGGCTTTACAAATATTTCATGGGTGACCTGAGATTAGAAATATTTAATGCTCTTTCCATATTTCCATAATATGCATTTTATATAGTCAGTGAAAAACATCACTGATGGAAAATATCTTCAGATGCCAAGAAGTTACCCATATGTATGAGGACTATAAATGCAAAAGAGAAGAGACAGAAAAACATGAATCTTTTGCTTACTAATAACTGAGGTTCACGTTTTTCATCCACAGCTGGAAGTCCAGTTATTATTTCCAATAAAACCTATGAAGAAAAAAGAAATCCACTGACACAACACTTAAGACAACATATAGAAACCAAAAGCAAAATGGGATTTTTGAAAATTTTGTGGTGCCAAGGATCGAACCCTGAGTTATACCCCTAGCCCAGCAAGTTGGATCATGATTCTGAACTCTGGTGAGTAGTTTCTGCACAAAACACACAGCTTTTAGGTCTTAACACGGAAGAGCACAAGCTGTGGGTGTTTCTCATCACCTTTCCTTCCCAGACTCCATGGAGCCCGTAATGTCCACAAGCATTCCTTTCCACTGACAACTTACTAAAGAACTAGCTCCACTCAACATGTATTCTGGAAACTCTCAATCCCTTTCCTCTCTTGTAGGGGATTTTTCACAAGAATAATTTCCTCTGTCTTCTAGGAGAACATTATTTTCTAAACATTAGGCATATTCTGTAAACTGTGCCTTTACTTGACAGTGCAATGAAGTCAAATTTCCACACTTGAAACATACATGAAAAAATAAGATGAATTAAAAAGCTCCTAATTTCTCCAAGTACCCACACTTACCCTTTTATCTCAAAACTGTTTAGGAATAGACTGTTAGATCAGAAAATGTTAAAAAAAAATCAGAGACTAAAGTATGTATTGTATGATGTCATTTTATGCTTTGATTTAAGCTTCACCCTACTTCATGAGGCTAGGTGACAACAAAATCATTTCCTGCAGTAATTTCAAAAATCAACTAAAATTTTTTACACACTGAGAGTTCTTACAAACTGTCTGGTGTAACTCAAGGTTAAAGTGAAAAAAAATATATATATGTATATATATATGAGAGCTGAGCAAGAAAAGAGTATATTAAAATATTCTACTTTAATTTCACAACTGTGGAAGGATGGTTACTACAGGTAACTCACCACACCAAAGCTATAGATGTCGGACTTGGGTGTTATTTCTCCTCGCAGAGCTTCAGGTGCCATGTAAGCTGTGGTGCCTACAACCCTGCTGGTCATGACTGTCTGGGCAAACTTCTCAGAAGCCCGTGCAAGCCCAAAGTCAGATATTTTGGCAGTGAAGTCTTCATCTAATAAGATATTTGCACTGAAAACATTTAAATTTTGAAGAAGAAATTTTTTCTTTTCATGTATATTTATACTGTATGACACTTTATAGTAAATATCATAAAAATCTAAAATTTGTGTATCTGGAATTCACACTAGAGCTAAAGAGAAATGATTGTTTTCCTTTCTGTTTCTCAGAGAACATTTATAAGAGTAAAAATAAAATAAGGTTTTCTAAAAAACAAATGAAGCTTTCTAAACAAGAGGGATACTTCTATTATTCTACAAACAACTTTTTATAGGGTAACTTCCTACAAAGTCTTACAAAGTATCATTTTTCTTTTTCTCTATCTTCCTTCTTTCCACTTTCTTTCCCTCCCTTTCTTTCTTCCTTTCCTTCTCTCTCCTCCCTTCTTTCCTTTCTTTGCCTTTTCTTTCTCCCTCCCTCTTCCTTGCCTCTCTCTTTCTTTCTTTCTCAAAGGGATTGAATTCAGGGCCTTCTGCATGATAGACAAGTGCTTTACCATTGAGCTACAGCCCTGGCCCAAAAGTACCTTCTTTTTCTTTTTAAATTTTATTTACTTATTTTTATTACAACATACTATTTGTACATTATGGTAATTCAATACATGTATACAATGTAATAAACAAAATAGGGTGAAAAGTCTATCTTTTTAAACAATAATTTTTTTTTTGGTACCGGGGATCGAACTCATGACCTTGTACTTCCGAGGCAGAAGTGGTGCCACTGAGCTAAATCCCTGGCCACCTAAACAATAATTTTTATGTACTGGGATTTTCATACTCTTTCTTGTCTGTCATTTTCAGGTATGTCATTATGTTATTTTAACCCACAGCCATCCTACTGTGCTAAAGAAGCAGCAGAAGTGTTTCCTGCACTCCAACTGTGCTTGGGTCTCCTCTATGAACGTCTTTCTGTTCCCCAACCTTTGCTCTTCCCAAATTTCTATACTATTCTATGCTATTTTTTCTGTTCTGCTCTGTTCTAGTCTATTCTCCTATAAGATTGAGACCAGATGGTATTTTTTTAATGACTGGCTTTGAAATATGCCAAAAGTACCATCCTTAATTTCTTTCCTAAATTTTTTCAATTTTTTAAAAAACAAATTTCCAAAATAACTCAATTATTCATTTCCTCAAACTATTTTTTCTCTGTGCCATCTGGAATCTTGTGAAGAGGAAAGATTATGGCTAAAAGACCTTAATTTATTCATTATATGCATTCATTTATTCATTCAACACAACCTTATTGAGCTCCACATGTATTGTAGTATTTAAGCTCAGAGCTAAATATAGGGGAACGCTTAGGACTTTATCTGTGACCAACACATATGAATATTTTTTTAAATTAGTAAGTACTACATGATGGTAATAGGGATAAAAAGCTGAGAGAACAATCATGTGCCTATAAGAATTGAGAAAAACTCCAAAGAGGCAGTGAGAAATAGGCTTAGTCTTAAGGATTATTACAAGTTGATAGATAATGGAAAAAAAGGCACATCAGGCAAATGGACCAACATGTACAAAGTGATGAAAAACCATGAAAGAACAGGGTATATACGATCAATGTCGAGAAAGTAGTGTCTAAAGAACCCGGAGAGAATCTGAACTCTATCCTCTAAGTGATACGAAACTATGTGAAGTTTCCATTGAAGGTAACTGATGTTACTGGACTTGACTTTAGGACTATAGCCTGGCAGTGTTGTGGTGAATAGATGAGAAGTAGTACAGACTAGTTTTAGGTCAACTAGAAGGTTTATAATGAAGCCAGCAAAAATAACAAACTCTTAAACAGAGACAGAACACTGGGCGAAAAAGTAAAGTGCAAATTTTCAGGTACACATAACAGAACTTTGTAAGGGGCATAGAGAATAAGAAAGCCTTAAGTATGGGAGACAGAGTGAATAGTGACTTTTTCTGATCAGAAAGAAAACACAGGAAAAAAGCTTTTGAGTTGAAGAGATGATGAATTTGATTTCTGAAGTACAGGCTTAGAGGCAATCCAGGTGAGGTGTTTTGGTATAGGATACTGAAAATATAGGACTAAGCTGATGTTACAGATTTGAGTCACTACATATGGGTAGCAGGTCAAATCTACATATCATTCAGTAAGAACATGTAGAAGAACAGAAGACATATTAAGGCAAGAACATGGGATAGTGATATTTCTCATCCTTTCCACAGTTAGTGCTTTTGCTTGGGATCCTTCCTGCATTTCCAGAAACCTTCCTTTATGACTTAGTTCACTCCTGTCTTCTATTATATTCTCTCTTATCTGGTTCCATCCCATAAACATATAAGCATGCAATAATCTTTGTCATCTTAAAAACTGTTTCTGGAATGACACATTTATTTCCAGGTATCACACTTTAGTAGCAAAGTATCTTAAAGACCTACCTATTTGGAAATCTCCGTTTTCTAAAGCTCCTACTTCATCCTCAACGGCAACCTGACTTCTGACTCAACTACTACACGGAAATGGGTCTCCATAAAGTCATTAATGACCTTCATGATACTAATCCAGTAGCTGAAGCACTCGATCTCCCTGCAATCTCCCTATCTTACCTTTGCGCATGTATACTTTCTTAGGTTTCTTTTTCGGATTATTCTCTTCTACTTCACCATAAGTCTTGGGGTTCCTTAAGCCTTAATCTTGGGCATTTTTCTTATCCTTTAAGTAGCTATAATTAGATAACTCAATTATCAAGTGTACATAAGTAATATACACATTTATATCTTCAATTCAGACTTCAGCTCCAAACCTGCATATCACACTAACATCTCCACTTTTATATCTTAAAATAAACTAACACACAACATGTATAAAAGAAAATTCACATTTTTTACCCCTACCCTTATCTGTATAAAGTGATTCAGGCCAAACTCATTCCAGAGTGTACTTCTGGATGCCATAATTCCAGGGGTCATTCCTGACATTTTCCTCTCCCTGATCTACCCATAGCCAAGATATCAGCACATTCCACTATCTTAATCTCAAAGCTGCTCATGTCTCTTCACAGGAATTGCCACCACTAGGACATCTATGATCACCACTATCTCTTCTTACAAGCTGCTCTCTACACTACAGTCCATGTGCTCATTGCAAAATTTAAATATGATGCCACATTTTACTTCTTCAACAGCATTTCATTACACTTACAATAAAACTAAAATCCTCACTTTGGTCTACCAGGTCCTACAGGATTAAGCTCCTTCCTATCTGTTTCATTTTATTTTACCTCCATCACCTCCTCACTTTTTGCATATCATTACAGCATTTATTTCCCTTCTTGTAACCGATCATGTTCCCATATTCTCTCTCACTATGGTCTTACAAACGTGGTTCCTCTGCCTAGAATGTTTTTCTACCCCTCTCCTACAGTCATCTTCCAGTTGTGCCTCCTTATTTCCTGTTCATTCTTTGGATTGCAGCTTAGATATCATTTCCTTGGGAACTGATCTTTATAATAACACTAAATTTTATTATTGTTCTGTAATCTGAATGATATCAAACTCTACATATACTGCTTCATGTATAGTCTGAGAACTGAAAGAACTTACAGAGGATGACGGTGACTCAGAAAACAGTTGCAATGCAGAAGCTAAGAAAGAAACAAATTTTCACAGGCAATAAAAAACAAGTCAAGTAGGAGGACTACTGGAAACAGGTCACTGGGTTTAGAATAAAGGAGATTACAGATGTCCTTAAAGAGAAGAACGTTCATGGAGTCATGGGGAAAAAAGTCTAGCTGCTCTAAGTTAAGTCATGTACGTGGAATAGTAAACAAAAATAGTGAGAGGAAATTATTCTTTAAAGATGGCTTTTCTAAAAGATTTTTCACAGTAGCATTTACCTTTTAATATCTCTATGAATATGATGGTTTTCATGTAAAAAACTGATGCCATTAGCTGCACCCTGAGCAATCTTGCATCTCATGTGCCAAGAAAGTGGTGGAGTACCATCCTTATGAAGAAATAAACCAATTTATAAAAAAAGAGGATAAGAAAAGATCTGTAGAGAAACATATACCAATATTTTTCTAGGCAACAACTGAAAATGATATTAAGTCACTAAGAATTGAGGACTGTTAATTTTTTTAAATTGATAAACATAATTTCTAAATAAGATCAAATAGGGATTAACACTCACTATTTGAAGACAAAAATATAAATGAGCAACTTCAAAGTCTAGGCTTGACTGATAGTTTTGTTTTAGATTCTCACCAAAGAGACTGGCAATCCCAGTGGTTTCCATAAAAATGGTCAATTTTTACAAAACAGAAAACATATTATGTTTAATGTGCCTTACATGATCCTGTCACAAAGTATTAGTATTGCAACATAGAAACAGAAAGCTAAACAGTCTTATGAATAACATCTTATAGTAAATATCTTACCAAGCAAGACAATCTGTCTAGCAATGAACCGTTGGGCATGTAGACATACACTAAGCAGAGATCATCGCCATCACTCGAAAAACCAAGCAGTTCTACTAGATTTTCATGTTGACACCTGTGACAAATAATTTTGCATGGGTAATTATGGTCATGAACATATATTCAGCTGCAGGTTAAACGCTATTCAATTGAGAGAAAAAAACAGAATGTTATAGACCATTTATAATGTAGTACATGTTTATGCCTACATTGATTACACAAAAATGATTCCAGAAAAGTCTACTGAAACTTTTATAATACTTTCAAGAATTCTGTAACATGTTAAAATACTCCCTAAATGCTCAAAGCATCTTTAATCACATCAAGTTCACACATCTCTGATCTTTAATTGTATCTGATTATCTATAACAATGAGACTTTTTAGCACATTTGAGAGTAATAAAACTAAAGAGATGCAGTATAACAAAACTGCAGGCATCTGCGGGATAGCAAGGCTGAGTGTTCCAAGTCTTAAACTGAAGGTCTATCTCTGCTATATGTGACCTACGGCCAGTTAACAACTTCACTGAGCCTCTGCTCCTTTAACTTCCCAGCATAGAAAATATTACCTGTTAGATCATATGGATGCTACAAGAATTAAATGAGGAAATATATGTGAGCCTAGAAACGTACCCGGTACATGATAAATGATCCATCCTGTGCTTACTCGTTCTGTTCACTCAGAAATGATCTATAATTATGGCGATACTTTTTACCAAATCACTTTCTCTACCTACATACATATTTTCAGAAGTATAAACTGAAGTGCTCCATTTTCCACCAAATTGCCATATTTTAAATGAGTAGTTAACATTTTCTGCATATATTATCTATAAGGTACTTTGATGATTTATCTGGTTTGTTTTATTTCATCTTCAAAATAGGTTACAATTATCCCATTCTACAGATGAGAAAACCAATGGACAGAGTTAAGAAACTTGCCTGAGGTTATTCTGCAAGTAAGGTCCAGAGACTGGCACTTATTAAAAAATGGTAAAGCTTGTACTCAGTGGTAATAAGGTAGTAATGAAGCTTGAAACTGTAATACATTGATGACAGGAATATAAGTTACCATTATTTGGTGCTGCGTATAGCTCAGTGGCAGAGCACATGCTTAGCATGTGCATGGCTCTGGGATCAGTCAGTGGTAGTAAATTACCACTAATTATCTATGAAGCAATCTGAACATATATTTGGAAAGTCTCTGAAAGTTCATACATTCTGAACTAATAACCCTTGCCTAGGACTGTATCTTGATGAAATAAGCAGAAGTGGATTTAATGATTTATACATAAGCAACTTTAAAGGAACTTTAATTTGTAATACTGAAAATTAGATTAGAAAAATTTGGTAAAATATGATCTTCATCTGTGCTAGAATGTTGTAAATAATTTAAAATGTTTTCAAACAATTTTTTTTTTTTTGGTACTGGGGATTGAACTCGGGTCCTTGCACTTTCGAGGCAGGCGCCGGAACTGCTGAGCTAAATCCCCAGCCCTTCAAACAATTTTAATGACACGGGAAAATGCCACATACACATCTTCAAGCAAGCACATCAAACTATTAGCAGTGATTATCTCTGAGTATTTTAAGAGATGGTTTTTTATTATTTAAAACATATTTACCTGTATTTCCCTGATTATCTACTTTGAACAAGTTACTTTTAGAACTGGCAAATGGAGGTAGGAAACAGAAATCCTGAAAAAAGAGTTTTGATCTTCTTACAGTGTGTATCATTTTTATGGAGGCAAATCAATTAATGGGGAGGCCCATTAATTATTTCTTAAGGTTATGTAACTAGGAGTGATGATATATAGCAATGGCCTCATGCATGTGATTTGATAAATCCTATTAGGATTCAGATCAAAAGCTCAAACTCTGGGATCAGATCTAGATTTGAATTCCATCTCTAACAATACTGGTATGTGACCTAGGGCAAGTTATTTAATGTTTCCAAATTTTTGTTTAAAAAAAGAGGTCACATCAGTTGTTGAGGCGATTAAATGCACAAAAAGTACATAGCACAGTTGTCTGCATGTTATATGTATTCAAATATCAATCACTGTAATTACTAAAATAAATTCCTGACTTGATTTTCCTACCCTTCCCCATGATGATTAATAATATCTCAGTATTGTGGGTCAATGCCTTCTAAACATCTTTGCATATAATACTTCTCTAGTTACTTTACAAGTGTTACCTCATCTAAGGGCCTGTTATTCTATAGTTTTTTTCTTTTTTAAGTATCTCTACAATTGATTTCTCATGAATTCTGGGAGCAGAAAATAAGGTAACTGAAGATAACAGAAATTCCATGTAACATTACCGTGATTTAAAACGCTGACTAGGGCTGGGGATTTAACTCAGTGGTTCTGGCGCCTGCCTCACAAGCGCAAGGTCCCAAGTTCAATTCCCGGTACCCCCCCCAAAAATATTAAAATGCTGATTGCTATTAACATACAGGCATATGAGTATACATATGTCACAGAACTGAAGAGCCCAAATTAGTAGTCTAAATACTTTGATTTAATATTATATATCTGTATTTGCAAAAATCCCTAGTTCATGGTACACTTTGGATAGGAAACCAGAATCTCACACTTTGTCTTGTTCCTTTTTCCTACACCACACTGCAAAATTAATACTTACTTTGCCATTACTTTTATTTCCTGATCAAACTGTTGTTTCAGTTCTTCAGTGCTAATGTCAACCATCTGAAAAAAAGTATATACAATATGATACAATATGATAATCCCATGGTTCCTAAAGCTGAAAGGTGGCTCAAGAGAAAGAGAACTGATTTGCTTTCTTTAAAATCATAAGGTATTACTCTCATTTTATAGAGATCTAGAATTATGAATGATTTGCTCAACGTCCATGGTTTGTAAGTGAATGGAAAAAAATATAAACCTCACTGAATTGTTTTAAGAACAAAATAAAATAATACAAGACTTCATTGCACAGAACATTTTTTGGGAAAAAATCTGTAGTAGAAGACAAGCAAATCTGAATGCAAACAGAAAATCAAAACCTGCAAAAGTATTTTCAACTTATATGACAAAAAGTGACTTACAATGTAATAACAGGCTTACAATAGAAGAAATTACCAAGCATAAAGTGAAAAGCTCAACGGAAATGGGAAAAAGAGATGAAATTTTTTGATCTCTTAATGTGTTTTCCAAACTTTTTAAACGAGAAAAGTAATGCAAATATACTCACATAAATTTTTCTTAGTATTGTTACTATTTTAATCTTGTTTGTACTTGAAGCAGTGTGTAAAGGAGACCTCAACTTTATTTTGTGAATCTCTCAAAATTATCTGATCCTAAGTACGTGTGCATGACTACATTTTTCTAGGATGGGGTTCATAACTCTCACCAGATTTTTAAATGTTAAGAATTATGAGCTTAGTATAGTATTTATTTAAATAAAGTACAAGGCTGGGGATTTAGCTCATTGGTACTGCGCCTGCTTTGTAAGTACAAAGTCCTGAGGTCCTGAGTTAGATTTCCAGTGAAAGAAAAGAAAAGAAAAAAAGAAAGAAAATCCTGAAATACTGTATTTTCTAAAGATTAAAGCTTACACTGATTTAGGAAACAACTTTTTTATTTTTTATTCTTGAAAACATAACTTACTGCTGCAAGCTTCTTCACAGCCACAGTTGTGTTGTTCACACAGCCTTTATACACAACTCCAAATCCTCCCTCTCCCATTTTATTGCCACCAAGAGAAATAGGTCGCTCATCAAAGTCATTTGTGACATTCTTCAATTCATAAAATGAAAAACAATGAAAACCTATAATGTCAGTAAAATAAGAAAAAACAATTAAATAAAAAGGAAATGGGTTGTAATAATTTTGATATTTTCTCACTTTGAGGACTATATGCACATATATATGTATGTACTATCTCCAACTATAACTTGGAGGAAAGCAAGACAGAAGAGGGTAAAACCATTTTTAAAATACAAACTGTGACTTTTATGATGAGAATTCTGTTTGGTGATACTATCCATCAAATACTGTATATAATCACCTGCCCAAAATTCTAATGACATATTGGTGAGTGTGGTCCACTCAAGCCAAACTCTCTAGTCATATATTTTCTTTTTTAAAAAATGACCTGCAAGTTATATAAACATTTACTTATTTTTTCTTAGTTCCTGGGTTGTCTGCATGTCCTATTGCTTCTAATCGCTGATAACCCGATGACTACTGCAATGAAAATAGTACTTAATAAATTAGGAGATAAAACCCCACAAGAGCTTTTGCCAGTGTGCTTCTGATTGCTAAAAAAAACAAAAGGAGAGATTTATTTTATAACAGTGATTATCTCAATGACAAATCCACTAGAGAAAAGCACTGAAAATGTTACTTACGTGTATCACTAACTTCTAAACTGTTATTTTCTGAACTTGAGGAGTCACGTGGGATATGGTCTTGGTCAAGGCTCTGCACGGGTGCTGGAGGTGTGGTCCCTTTTTCATAGAAAGGCATGTGTTGCTGCTGAACCGTTACAGCTTCTTTAGATGGTACAGTATTGACAGGTTTGGGAATAGCATCTGCCAAATGGAGTAAGATACAAGTTGTCTTCACATAGGAAGAAGTGTTTGTGAGAAAGTTAAACCCGGAACTCAGTTCCTTGAACAACGTTTCTGTTTGCCTAGGTTGCCCCTATCTTCTCACAACACGGAAGAAGCCACCCAGTAAAAATTTGTCATTGGTGATCGACACGGGTAGACAGTAAGGCTGCATGTACAAAAAGTGGTTCGTGAACCATCTGCATCACAAGCACCGCAATACTTGTGTAAGAACATAGTTCTTGAACCTAATTCCAGAATCCTAGTTCAACAGAGTGGGAAAAGGCCTGGGAATCTACATGTTTAACAAGAACATTTAATGATTCTTATGTACAATAAAGCCTGGGATTTACTGGTGTAAGTGACATCCAGGGGAAAAAAAGTAAGATTATGTGGAAGACAGCTAGGCCCGGACATACCAGAATGCAATATAAGGGAATCATGACCACGGAGCCCTATCAGTGTGGAAGTTAAAGGTTGAAAAAAAGCTCAAAAGAATAACTAACTTCTTCTAGCTCACACTACATATCTGAGGTTTATATCCATTTACACTTCCTCCTGGGGCTGGGGATTTAGCTCAGTGGTTCTGCCACCTGCTTTGCAAGCCCAAGGTCCTGAGTTCAATCCCTGGCACCTAAACTTCCTCCTGGCTCCAAGCCATCTGACTTTAATGGTAGATCAGATTCAATTACGAAGCTTCCATCACCTTAGCAGCAGAATCCTTCGCCTCAGTTGCTTGGTAAAAAGTTGGGGAGGGGGACTGAAAGAATAAAGGGACTCAAGTGGAAGGTTTGTCAATTAAGAGAAAAAAGTAACAGTAAGAGGAAACTTCTATTTCTTCCCTTTATCTTTCTCACCTAACTGTTGACACCCTGGTCACACCCAGTTTACCTGGCAGCAAAAGACTTGCAGGAGCAAAAAGCTCATTTTGGATCAAAATATCCACAAGATCACCAACAGTGCAATTTGTGGTACCCCAGTCAAACAGTAACTCAGAAGTGGGACTTTTTCCAGTTTGAACTAATGCTTCAAATCTCCTTAAAAACAAGTAAGACAGAAACAAAGTTAGCATATAACGAGTTCATATGAGAACAGGAATGAATTCCCTCTGTCCCTATGTTGTTCATACTACCTTCTATAATATTAAAGGAAAAAGACAGCAGATGAACTATCACAAATTACAGGGAGGCAGGAAAAACAGGCAGAAGGAAAAAAGATGCTCAAGATGATAATGAAAGTTAATATTTACTGAGTACTTAATAAGTCTATACACAGTGAGCTGTAGGATACACACATATAAACTTCCATAAAGCTACTTTGATTATTGTACTGATTTACTAATGAGAGAGCCAGGCTTGGGGTGGGGGAGAGGGTGGAGGAAGGGAGGGTACAGCCACACAGCCAATAAGGTGATTCCAAGTTAAGATCCAAATTCAGATCTCTCTTGACATAAGAATGTGCTTTCAACTTATTTAGCTGTATTATTTTCTATTGGACTTATTAACTCTGTTAGCTATATAATTTTTGTGTGTGTGTGGTACTGGGGATCAAACTCAGGACCTTGCACCTGTAAGGCAGGCGGCCAAACCACTGAGCTAAATCCCTGGCCCAGCTATATAGTTTTTTTTTTGGTACGGGAGATCAAACTTGGGTCCTTGCGCTTGCGAGGCAGGCGATGAAACCACTGGGCTAAATCCTTGGCCCTCGGCTATATAATTTTTAATAAATTGGCCAGCTTAAATAGACTATGCATGAGCTTAGGGAATTATGCCTTTGATCTTAACTACATTTAATGAAATTGAAGGAAAAACAGATCCTTTTTTCATTCCATTTCTTTTTTTTTTTTTTGGTACTGGGGATTGAACTTGGGTTCTTGCGCTTGCGCAGCAGGCAGCGAAACCACTGAGCTAAATCCCCGGCCCTTCATTCCATTTCTTAAAAGAAGTAACACTTAAGAACTTAACCAACATAGCTTGGAGTATTTTTCCTTCAAATTTTTTATTTGAAAAAACTTCAGACCTTCAGGAAAGTTGGAAGCATAATACAATGAGTAGTCATTTAACCTTCACCTATACTCACTAATTTTCTACTTGGTAATTTGTTTTCTCTTTCCCTCACCTTCCTCCTTCCCTCCCTCCTCCTCTCTCCACTGTCCATATTTACCCAACTACTTTCTCCTGATTAAATTGAGATTAAAATTTTTGGTAAGAACACTACACAGAGGACAATGTGATCTTCCAACTGTATTATACCCAGAGGCACAAAATGGTATCATATATTATCGGTGACACTAAGTTTGATCATTCAGTTAAAAAGGTGCATTTTAGATTTCTTCATTATAAAAAAAATTTCACCCTTCCTAATTCATAAGAAATTTGTGGATCATACTTTAAAATCTTGTGCATATCCTGTTCATCAGCAACTTCTTAGGCCCACTGACGAGCTTTGAATGAACCAATTATTCACTGGTTGTAAAGTGGCAACTTCCTCATTCTACCATTATTCTAATCATTATTCGCTAGTATTATTCTATAAAGAAGAGCTTTTTTCCTTCCTCACACTGCTGCTGCAACTATTCTCTGTAAATTTTAATAGTAATAGCAACAATCTTTAAAAATTGGCTTTCAAGTTTTAAATTTGAGCTTCTCCCAAGTAATTCAAGATGTTTACCCTTCATATATGGTAATATTTTCTGGAAGGACTAACATAAGAGCCAAGACTTTGGGTTCTTTACCAGGTTACAGCTGTAAAAAAAATAAAATTTTCTCCCTATTGTTATTAGACAAATTTTGACACAAGTTTTACCTTCAATGATTGACAAAAATAAAATCTTTGCTTACATTTTACACTAATAAGCAGAGATGGTTAGAGAGAAAGAATGAAAATTATCCAGATGATTTTGAAAAATCCTGGCTAAGATCTAACAAGTCTGTTTGTAGGCATGTACACTTATAAGCAACAACCATTAAAACGTCAATTTGAAGAACTTCCAAAAGACACTGTTAAGGGTGAATTAGAGATTTACACTTAGAAATTTAGGCTCCAGAATTTCACTAGGGATTCTTATGACATTGTCATGGTCCTTCAAACTGGAAATGCAAACTGTGAGGCAGAACAAACTGATTTGGGTTTAACAGAGAACAAGAGGAAAGGTAGGAATCTTGATTCTAACTCAAAAACTTAACCACAAGATCACAATACTAGTCTAGCTGAAAAGCTGGATAGTAAGCAAAAATTGCAAAGAAAAGAAAAAGTAATTACTGACTGCTCTCATCTCCACAGCAGGTAGGTTCACTTTCTAAACTTTAACATTAGACAGTATTTATACTTTGATCATTCTTGTGATGTAAGAATTTAGAAAGAAAAAGCATTTTATATGTTACCTTATGTGAAACTGGTTGTATCTATCATCACCAGATGGTTTTTTAATAGCGACAGCTAATTTCTTCCAACCTTCTTGAGGATCAATAAAATCCGACAGCTTCCTTATTAGTCCAACATTGAGGCAGCGCACATATGTTGATGGTGTTATTGGTTTGTTCATCTTCTAGACCTGAAATATGAAAAAGTCTCATTAAAAATTTACAGTGGTTTTACCGGTGAAATCTGTAAGCTTATATATTATACACTGGATATTGTATGAAAAACTGGCAACAAATTATACATAGGAATACTCCAAAGTCATCTAGGGGATGTCCTAAGGAGAAAGCCATATTGAAATGTATCCATCTGATTGTACTCTGCATTTCCTTCCTTTTTCCATCAATAAATATCAATAAACACTGAAGGACTTTGTTCTGACTCAGATATTTTTCAAGTGACATTTGTACAAAAGAGCAAAAAGTTGACTTTAACTGAAAAATTCCTGTGATGTGTTCAGAAATCAAGTCTTTTTAAATTTAAAATATTTTTCTCAACCAGTACTTATTTAGTATTAAAAACGTATGCAGTACTGTTTGATAAAAGTAAAAAACAGGACTGAAATAGTTTACATAGCATTAAAAGATATATGCCACCACATACTTTGTACAGAGTGTATTCTTCCCTGACCTCTCCACAATTTTGAGTTCATGAGATCTGCCTGACTGCAATTCATTTGCTACTAAACTAAAACCAACCCATGGTTCATTACTTCAACTACTCTGCAGACAGAACGTTTATTTCCTCAATCATCTTTTATTCTACTACTCCATCCTGGAGAGTTTCAAGCAGAGATAAATCTCACAATCTCACTTGTATACCAGATCTGCTAAATACAGCTGCAGGGAAACAGATAACTGAGGAGATTGGTGTGAACACAATTTATGATAACACTTTTCTCATTGGGCCTTCAACACTGCTGTTAATCCTTTTACTTCTCTCTAGACTTCTATGTTAGTATTCACTTCTTTTTTGGTCTTCCTTGACTACCACATCTATGGTAGGTGTGTTACTTTTCTCTCACTGCTGAGACAAAATGCCCAACACCCAAAGTTAAAGGGGGAAAGGTTTATGTAGCTCACAGTTTGCAGAGGTTTCAGTCCATAATCAGCTGGCTCCAAGGCAGGGTGGCAGAGGGGCAAGAGTGCATGGCACCGGAAGGCAGCAAAAGCCAAGGGGCCTTAACAGCGTCATTCTGCTCCTTTTATCCCATCCAATCTATGGGATTAGGGCGGTGCCAAACCAATCACTCACAGGTAGTGGTTTAGTAATCAGACACCCTTAATCCCAGCACCACACTCTAGATTCAGCCACCTTTGAAAAAGACTGCATGAGGCTTTGGGGGAACATCTAGACACAAGATACACTATTATCAAGACAGATCTGGTTAAGTAAGAGGTTGAAAGGGTGAGTGAAAGGGAATGATGATGAACTCAAAAGGAAATTCCATGCAGAGGGAATAACATGGGAAAAGGTGGGACAACCTGGGTTAGGCTCAAGCAAGGAGCCTCCTGTGGCTAGCCACGGGATGCACATGTGAAGGGAGAAGAAATGAGGCTGGAGAAGCCGAAGGGCCAACTAATAGTGTGCTTTGTGTGTTACACAAGGAGTTTTAACTTATACTGTCTAAAACTTACAGGGAAGCCATGTCAGAAGTTTTAAGGAGGTGTGTCATACAATCTTATTTTCTTAGGTAGATTCCTCTGGATAAAAAGGAGCAGAGATGTATATCAAGGCAAGGAGACGAGTTTGAAAACTTTGTGATAATCTAGGTGAGCAAAAGTGAGAGCCTAAAAAAAAGTAGAGAGAATGGAGAAGAAAAGTGTTAAAAGGTTTAGAAAGTCATATCAAAACAATTTCACTTGAAATAAAAATACAAAAAAACCCAAACAATTTCACGAGATCAGAGTTAGAGGAAAAGGAGACTGAGGAAAAATAAAGATGATTACTGGGTCTGTGAAATGCCTGCACCATATAGGGGAGCTGGCACCAAGCGGCTACAAGGTCTGGGCTTAGCAGAGAGGTTTCAGCAAAGAATGCTCACGATGTGCACATTCTTACGTGGGAATTAAGGGTATACATACATACATGGTTGAGGCAGCAAGTTGAAGTGAAGTTGCCTACTGGGAATGCATAGGATGGGAAGGGATGAAATAAAAAGAATTTAAACAGCACTGATAACTCATGAAGGTAAATAGTGTGTCAGATTTCTAGAGTCAGGGAAAGGCTGACATAAAAGACTCAGAGAGGTTAAAGAAATCTTGATGGGTGTTAGATGTGGAAATAAGAAAGCCACTTAACTGTTCTTAAGTTGACTGAAGAATAGTTGTAGTGATGGCTGGGTGTGGTGGCACACATCTGTAATCCCAGCACTAGGGAGGCTGAGGCAAAACATCACCATGAGTTGCAGGCCAGCTACGGTTATATAGTGAGTTCCAGGCCAGCCCGAAACACAGAGTGAGACCCAGTCTCAAAAAAAAAAAGAGTGAGAGGGCCAAGGGGAAGAGGGACAGGAAAATGGAGGATAGTAATTCTCAAACTTTATCTTAAGACTCTTTACACTCTTAAAAATTATTGTGGACTCTATAGGGCTTTTGTTTATGTCAGCAATATCTACCAATGTTTATGATAGTAGAAATTGACAAAGAAATTTAAAAATTACTTAATTCACTTAAAAGTAACAATAAATATGCATGTTAGCATACATATTTTAATAAAGATAATTATGAGGGGCTGGGGATTTAGCTCAGTGGTTCCACCACCTGCCTGGAAAGCGCAAGGACCCGAGTTCGATCCCCAGTACCAAAAAATAAATAAATAAATAAAGATAATTATGTATGCCAAAGAAATAGAAAAGTGACATTATTTTACAGTTTCACAAATCTCTTTAGTGTTTAATATCCCATCTGTGTTCAGTCTACTTCAACATATTATGTTCGTTGGTGCATATGAAGAAAATACAACTTCACACAGATGCATAGTTGGTAAAGTGAGTTTTTAAAGAGCCTTTTCACAAAATAATCGTTATTTTTCTCTAATATTAAAAGTTGGTAAAAAAATAATTTTCTAACAGGTAAGCTGCAAGTTATGTTAGAATCTGAAGTTGTATCAATGAATACTGCACATTAAAATCTGCTACACTCAATGAATCATTTACCCATATGTAAATTTGACTTTACAACTCCCCTGAAAGAGTCCCAGAGACCTCAGTCACACTTAAGAGAGCTGCTGGGGTGAGAGCTGCTGGGGTAAGAGCTGAAGGCTTAGGCCAGTTGATGATATAAATGGGATAGCAAATAGAGTATAGTGAAAAGCTCAGCCTCAAACAGAGAAAAACTCTTCTTTTGAATCCAGAAAAGCAGAGGTCTCAATGCAGACTTGAAGGAAAGGGAGAGTTCTCAAATGGGGTTATTTTCTCTGGGAAAGAGGATGTGAGGTCACCTAGGGCGAGGTAAAAGAACTGCCCCAAGCACTTCCTGGCTCAGCCAGTAAATGCCTGCTTCTCCTCTCAGCCCAACTCAGAAGGCACTCGAGGCCTTCCTGAGCAAAGACTATTGGTACAAAATGTCACCTGATCTTACTTCTATTACAACAATTACTATATTTTATTGACGATGCTTCTGCCTTCTCTGCCAGGCAGTGTGCTCTCCCGGGCAGGGACTAAACCAAATTCAATTCAGTGACCACATGAATTCGTGTTGAATAAAGTCTGATTTTTTAAAAAGAGAAATCAAATCTACCTATAGATTTTGCAATTGCTCCCTTCAAGTTATTTCTCCTTATTTATCCAGATTTTTTCTACTATGATAAGTACAATCTGACTGACAAGAAAGCTGTTAAAGGAAGAACTGCTTATTAATCCTAAAAACGACAGCTAAAATGCGGGGAACCAACTATTTTTTAAAAAGCTATTGTACAACCAGGGGTGAATTGTGTAGCTTTTGGCACCCAGATTTCTAGCAGAAGTGATAGCAAATAGAAGGAAAAGGAAGCTTTTTGAAAACTGCTTTACATATATGCTCAGAAGTTCCAAATTCCAGAATTTAAAATGTTATCTTAAACACATTCATATACCATTCCCAAATACATATCTGGAAGAACATAAACCACAATATTAACAGTGGTTGTGTGTATGGGGTGAGGTGTGTGTGTGATGCTGAGGACTAAACCCTGGACCTCCTACATGTTAGGTACTCTACCATGAGCCACAGCTCCAGTAATGGTAATTATCTCTTGATAATGATCTTTTACAGTGGTTCCATTTTCTCTTTGCTTTTCTGAATTTTTAGCAATAGACTATGGAGAAAAACTAAAAAGTGTCACCTTTTTCAAACAATTTAAGATTTACTTTGGTACACTTAAGATTAACGAAGGTAGAACAGGATATATTGCTGATGAATGAATAAGTTCATGACTGTTTCCTCATACCATCAATTTTATAAGGGAAAGCCTTTCATATTTTTAAATAAGATGACTTGGAAAAGCATACAAGGTGAGGTGGCAATTGAGAAAAATACTAAAATCAGTGTCTGCTTGTAGAACTCAAATGCCTACTTTCAAACAGACAAAGAATTATGCCCAAATAGGAGTTCAAGGACTTCAAGAAGTTCTTGTCAGATTGTGCTTCATCAGCACTATGATCAAAGGAAGGAACTGTATAAGGGTAGAAGGAAGATGGACTCTGGGGCTGCATGGGCCTGGGTTTTATCATAGCCAAGTGTACCCAAGGTCACTAAATCAATTTCTCTAAACCTTGGTTTCCTCTGAAAAAACAGAGACGCTAATACTTAAGAATTACTTTCAGAATCAAAATCAGCAAGTGTGAAAGGCCTAATCTTGTCACAATAATTAGTCCAAAAAGGCAACAATTATTATTTTATGGTATGTTATTCTTTTTTCTTTTCTTTTTTTTTTTTTGGTACCGAGGATCGAACTCAGGACCTTGCACTTTCGAGGCAGGTGGCAGAACCACTGAGCTAAATCCCCTGCGGTATGTTATTCTTATATGACATTTTAAAAACACAAAAGTGCAGAGGTTATTTAAGCTCAATTTTCAGAATGAAAGGCTGCTGGTAGGATACAAACAAGAAATCTGAGAATATAGCTAAGCTTTTCAGATGTGGCAGTCTTATTTTATTAAGCATAGTACTTTTAATATATTTATAACCTTTCTAATACATTAACCACTTTCATGCATTCTTAGCAAAATAAAACCATTTTTTATTTTTGAACAAATAGTATCAGGACTATGTTGAAAGCAGACAGTTTCCCAATCTATTAAATTCTACAATGCTCTCCTTTTTCAAACTGGGTTATGTGCTGCTGTGCCACAAATCAAGCATAAATCTTTCAGGAACATTGATCTGAGTCACTGGTAAATAATTTAAAGTGCTTTTGATATGTTTAAAATATATAATTTCATGCATTTACCAAATACTTACTGAGTGCCTATTTTGCGCTTTACAATAATACAGGTCCCTGGAACTAAAGCATTACAAATATTACAGAAATAAAAAGTCATGAACTCATGGAGCTTGTATTCTAATGAAGGAAGACAGGTAGTAAGCAAATGAATGAATTCTATCATGTATTAGATGGCACCAAGTTGAGTAAAAAAATAAACAGAAATGGGGTTGCAATTTTAGATAGGACAGTCAGAGTGGGCCTTGATAAGAAAGTTCCACTTGACTAAAAGTCTGAAGGAGAAAGAGAGCTAACTCCTGGGCTATCTGTTGGGAAAGCTTCTGGGAGAAGTGAAAAGACGACAAACTTTGAGGTTGCATGGGCCTGGGTTCTATCATAGTCAACTGTCACCAGGGCCAGTAAATCAAGGATCAAAGTGAACAGCAAAGAGCCAGTGAGACTGGAGAACAGGCAGCAGCAAGGAAAAGGGGCCATCTCTCCTGGGCCTTTGAGCCTTTGTACTGACTTCACCTCTGAGGGAAATGAGAGAGACTTAAAGTTTTGAGAGGAGTGCAGACATGCTCTGTTACAAGACTGCTGACACTAGAGGATGCCGGAGTAAGGACAGAGAAGTAGGAAGAGACCAATCAGGAGAGGACATCAATAACCCAGGTAGGAGGTGCTTGTGGTTTAGACCAGAGGGTGACAGAGAAGGTGCAGAAGTTCCTGGATTCTAACAATTCTGAGGCAGAGCCAATGGCATTCTGTGTGTTGCACAGAGGGACAAGAGGGCACTGAGGTTGTCGACTTGAAGTTTCCAGACATACAATGGTGAAGACTGGAAAGCAGAAGTTAGGCCTTGAGGATCAAGAGTTCAGGTAGAAACCAAACTTTCCATGAGCATTTAGCATGAAAACAGACGAATAAAAGAAATCTGAACTTTCCAACAGACTTCAAGAACTACTCCCAGAAGGGAAAAGACAGATTTTAATATCCTCTTCTTTTAAGGTGCCTTGGGCAGAAACGTTTGTGAAGCACTAGTCTATTTGTTTCCATTCCAAATGGCTAAAAGCGCTCTCAGGGTTTGCTTTTTGTTCTTTTGCCTCTTTTGTTTCCAAATCTGCTAATGCACTTACCTGAACCTACAACAGGCCTCCCCACCTTCTAATTCCCTGAAGGCTGCAGGTCCTACAGAAAATTGAGGCTCTGACAACTTTCCAAGTGACAAGCATCTCCGCAGGGCTCTGGCCTCGCTTCCGGGTTCTCCGGAGGAGATCGCCCCGAAGATGGGCTCAGGAAACAGCCTGGAAGCCTCGAACCTGAAAGGTCCATCTGAGGTACAGATGCTGGCTGACGCCCCTTCAAGCTCAGGTTCATCAGACCAACTTTCTGGTTCCCAGGGACCCACCCAAGTCCTTACCTCAGAGAGCTCTGACCTATGCAGCCCACTTCCCCTCTGATTTTTTCTCAATGTGACAATAGGGCGATTTAGGTTCCGCAACGCTCGGCTACAACCCTGGAGCCGAGGGCCCGAGCCCGCCGCAGACTGCAGACAACCTTCGCCGCAGGAGGCACCGGCACCAGAAACCCTTACCTGAGCAGAGACAGGCGCAAAGCCAGGCAGTGCGAACGACTGGCACTCAGAACAGGAAGCACGCGGATGGGGAGGGGCCACCGGGAACGGGAGGGGACAACCCGGAAAGGTCCCGCCCCCGACTTCTGTAGGTGGCTCCATACCTTGTGTAGGGCCGCTTTAAATCTGCCCCGTCGGAGGCTGAAAAATTTTAGGGCTTTCGGGCATGCGCACTCCGTAGTGCTGAGGAACGCTCCACTTGGACATGAGGTAGATCCGGCTGAGCTGCTAGCCCTGTGTGGGGATTGTACTACATGTGGATTCGTGGCTGGGTCAGCGTTGAGGATCTGCACGCTTCCCCCAAGAGAACGGCGGCGTGGGCTAGGACCGCGCCTTGGGATGGGCTTGGTGGGGCAGGGAGAAGGAATGAATGTGTGGTGCTCCTCAGCGAGACTTGGCGGACGGGAAGGCCGCGCCGCCCACGCTCGGTTCTGCGGAGGGGGGCGTCGGCAGGGCCAGTTCGGCCGCGCCGGGGGGCTGGGGAAGAATACGAAGGAAAAGCAGCTACTTTTTTTCCATTTTTAACCCTTCCCAGGATCCTTGCTCAACCCACAGCTGCACTCAGCCGGCTGTCCCCGAGGAGCGTGCACGTTCCTGCGCGTCCTCTCGCGCCCGCCCTCTACTTCCGGTCCACTCAGATGCTTGGCTGAAATTAGCGCTTGGTCTCCGCTCTCCCCAAGTTTTCCTACCTATTTTCCTAGTGTAGAAGGCCTTTGTAGCGTCTTTCTTTTTTTTCCTGGGGAAAAGTAAAAATCATTCTTACAGGACCAACCCCTACAGAGGTGGACTTGTTTTTCCGACTCCTCCAGCTCTAAAGATGTTCCATCAGTCATGTTAGAAAAGGGTCCTTTATGATTGTGTCACTTTTCACTGAGACGCCTCCCTCCAGTGGCCATCCACTAGTGATTCTCTGTCTTTGTCAGGGCTTTTGGTGTTTGTGTGCTCCATACCCTGGTGTAGCCCTTTCTCACCAAAGATCCCTGACAGGGCTGTTTTTCTTTTAACACGTTGCATAAATGCATATTTTGTTTGTACATTACTTGATTGTGATGTCTCTGCCCTGTTTGTCTCGAACTGTAAGGACTAAGATGGCATCTTAGCCACTTTCCTCATCACTAGGACAAAATACCTGACACCCGCAATTCAAAAGCAGAAAGATTTATTTTGGCTCACAATGTGTAGAGGTTGGTTTTTGTTTTGGGGGGGTTTTTTTGGTACCGGGAATCGAACTTGGGTCCTTGTGTTTGCGAGGCAGGCGGCGGAACCACTGAGCTAAATCCCCAGCCCTGTAGAAATTTTACTCTACAGTAGAGTGAATCTAAGAATCTTAAGACAGGGCAGTATGGCAGAAGAGAGCTGAGGAGAGCTACGTAGGGTATGGTGTCCAGGAAACATCAAGAGAAGAGTCGAGGAAGGAGATAAACCCTTCCAGGCCAGTGCCCCAGTGACCCACCTCTTCTACCAGACCTCACCTCCTAATAACGAGTCAGCTATAAACCCTTATAATCCAGTCACCTTCCAAAAGCCCCCCACCTGTGAGCACATATGGCTCTTGGGGGATGTGCAGATATAAATCCTATCAAATGGCTACTCCTTGCATTGCCCCTTTCCTAATTATCATAGGCCAAAATAAACCTTTTTTCCTCTTCTCTTTTACAGCTCATATTTTCTACTATTGTTTGGTTGTACAACTGTCAGTATTGATTGCAGACCTTCTATGATCTTGACACTTCTAAATGTGGTCTAATCATTAGTAAGGCAGATAATGTTCCTATTCATATGGAATTGACATTAGGTTTGGGGAGAAAGACAGTAAATAATTAAGAAAAACATTCCCTAGAAATACTACCCAAAAAATTAAATACAAGGGATTTAGCTCAGTGGTGCCAGCCCCTGCCTCGCAAGCGCAAGGTCCTGTGTTTGATCCTTGGTACAAAAAAAAAAAAAATTAAATACAGAATGACTTGCAGGCTCCTATTGATTAGTGATCAGGGGAATTTGCAGGAATGTGAATCCTAAAAGATGCAGCTGTATAATTGTAGAAGGAACAATATAAGTAGCAGGAACAGTTAGCATGAATGTAATAAAGAAGACTAACAGAATAATGGGTTGAAGGTACAAGAAGAGTTTGGAGAATGGACAGGGTCCAGAACCTTAGATGTCTTTGGAATTCAGGAACAATAATTTGGACTTTACAATAAGTGTGATTATAGGGTTTTAAACCGAGTTGCAATATAATTTAGCTTTTAAAACAACATTCTGGCTGCTACACAGAGAATGAGCCATAGTGGCCAAGATGTAGAAGTAGGGATTAGAGGCCTTCACAATGTCTTAAGAGTTTTTGGAACAGAAATATTAAAGTAGGGCTGATGGAAGGACAGTGGGAGTGATTGGGAGTCAGGTGTTTAAAGTTTGATGGTTTTTGGTGATGAGAAACTCAAAAGTTAGGACTGTAAGAGCAGATGACCAAAATGAAATAGAGGTAGGAGGTTGAGGATAAGAATGAAGAACTGAGGTGGTTTCGACACCTGCTGTGCAAACTCAAGGACCCGAGTTCAATTCCCAGTACCAAAAAAAAAAAAAGAAGAATTGAGGAACCAGGATACTGAGTGCTGATCCCTATCATGAAGTCATCGTGCTGGATAGGTGGTGAGCCAGAAGTCATCAGAGGATAGAGAAACATCAAAAGGGACCAAAGAGGATGACAGCAGATGATAAAGCCTGATGGCACGATCTGCAAATAAACTGGGTTTTTTTGGAGGTAGAAGAGGAAAAAATGGTTTAGAAAGATCAGTGACAAACAGAAAACATTTATAACCACCTGGTCCTAAAGGTTGATAAATGTGAAAGAAAAAATAGCCTTTGGTTGGGAGGACTACTGAAGATGCAGTCTGGGGAAATAGCCACGTTTTGATTAGGGCAAGAAACGGGTCTATGCAGGGAATTATAGAAAATAAATATACCTTTTTTCTTGTTTTGTTTTTCCTAGAAATTTAAAATACAGAGAATTTGTTTTGATATTTGCATGACACAGTGGAAAGGATCAAGACGGGAAGTAGTTTGCCAAATTGTTTCAGGTTAGTAGATTACATTGTGGAAATGGGATGAAGGACCACATGATGATAAATTTTCTGGGGAGTGTGGCTACCATAGATAACTAAATGGTGAGGTCTTGGATAATTTATTTTTCCCGCAGCCCCATGTGGTATAGTAATGATGAGTTGTGTGTCAGCTAAAGGCGTTTATCACAAAACTGTTCTCTTGTTTACTGCCCAAGAAAAACCTATAAGGGTTTCTTTTTGCTGATGCCAATAATATGTCTAGAATTTTCCTGTGGATTAACTTCAGAATTCTGTATTGGGTGGCTTTAGAGAAAGTTTAAGGTTCAGGACTAATTAAAACCTGCCTTGAAATATAAACAGGTTGTAAGCTGATATTTACAACTTTATTACTTAGCAGCTTAAACTTTTGTTTCTGCCTTATTGTCCCCCTCTCGTGTTCTAACCTCTAATATATAAAAATCTGGCCATAATTTCTCAAGAATTAGTGGAAATTTTAAGCTCCACTGGTGAAACCAGACAAATCATTGTGAAATAGTCCTGTTCTTGTCTCTTCTTTATGGGCCTAGAAATAGTACTTTTAAGGTAAACTTGAAATTCATCCACTTTAATCCTACTTATTAGACAGGAGCCTGGAATGAGTGAAAAAATCAAGTTCTAAATCACTAGTCATACTGAAAATAATTTGCCTGTTTATTCAGCTTTGTATAGGGAAGTCAACCTACACAAGATATATGACCATAAATTATTAGTGTCATTTATGAGAGCTCAGTATGAAAACGGAGACAATTAAGTAAATCTTGCAAAACCATTTCTTTGTTGTTATTTGCAACTTTTCTTTCTGGTAACTGACTCCTTGTTTCTTTTGTAGGCATTGCTATTTGTAATGGAAGAGGATACAGATTATAGGATCCAGTTTAGTTCTTTGTGGTTCATTAATGAGCATGTTGGATTTCAGGGTACTATAAAAAGTTCACCAAGTGACTTTATTGTTATTGAGATTAATGAACAGGGACAATTAGTTAATATGACCATTGATGAACCTGTTTTGGTTAGTAAAATGCTACCGGAGATGAATAATTTTGCCAAAAAACCAAAACTAGATCTTCAAAATTTGCCCTTTGAAGATAGAAGTAACCAAGAAGTTAATACTTTGGCTGTTTGCTCCAGTGGTGACCAAAATCATCAGCCAGATTCAGAAAAAAAAGACACTATTGATGACAGGACATGCAAACAAGAAGAAAAACCTGCTGTATTAAGCTCTTTGTTAGATGAAAAAACTAATGAATTACTGAATCAATTTGCCTATGATATAAAAGAGAAGTGGAATTCAAGAACTGAGTCAATTGAACCATTCCCTGAATTTTCATTAGGCAGAATCCTTGACAAAAACCAGAGGGCCAGTTTACATAGTGCTATTAGGCAGAAATTTCCATTTTTAATAACTGTAGGAAAAAACAGTGAAATTGTTGTAAAACCAAATCTTGAATATAAAGAACTGTGTCACTTGGTGTCTGAAGAAGAAGCATTGGAGTTTTTTAAATATTTAGATGCTAAGAAAGAAAATTCCAAATTTACCTTTAAACCTGATACAAACAAAGACCACAGAAAAGCAGTCCATCATTTTGTCAACAAGAAGTTTGGAAACCTTGTAGAAACCAAATCTTTCCCTGAACAGAATTACAATGCTAGTAATCCAAACATAGTGATAACAGTAAGATTTCGGGAAAAGACACACAAGTGTGGAAAAAGGTCTCTTCCTGGATGCCAGGAAGGAAAAATTATACATACAGGTAATTTAATAAAACATCATCATTTTCTTAGAAAAACTTAGTTAAATTTAAAGTTGAGTGGAAGCAGAATTATTTAAATAATTTGAACAGACTTGACCACAGAGGCATTGGAAAGATTATGTGGGTCTGTTACTTAATGAAATATAAAGCCTGTCAAGTTACACTGAACATAATCATTAGCCTTATTGATGGAAAGGTGAGTGAAATAGATACTCATTCACAGTTAACACAGTCACAAACATATAAAGTTGAAACATTTATTTTGGGCTTAATAAGTTATTGATGTTAAATTTTGATTTCCTATTTTGAAAGTCATCTTAATTAAAATTAAATATTTAAAGAAGTGTATGTTTGCTGTGCTTCCTAAAGTAAAAAGAATATTTGCAAAACCCTACCTGAGGTATGGAACCTGAAAACTTGGCTGTCAGTCTCTCTAAGATGTGCTCAAACTTCGGCATGCAATATAATTTCATAAAAGTTAAAACAGACTTTCTAGTATAATTTCCAGTTTCTGATTTGGAAGGGCTAAGTGAGATTTATACATATTCCACAGTGCTGCTTTCTCTGCTGATTTGGAAAGTATTTTTTGAGAATTATAGTTTCAGAGGATATGTGTAATTCCTCTGGTGGGTGGAGGAATGAAGTCTCACTGCACAAATCCAGCTGACCGTATCTGACTTGTGTATATCTAACTTGGAGGATGAAACGTGTTTCAGATGGTTGTGTTTTACAAATTTGTTTAGCAAATCAATTTAAAGAAAAGTAGCCCAAGTTTATAAAGATGTGTATGGCACAGAAGCAGGATTGTACTCTGTAGGGACTCTAGGGTATAAATAAAGAATTGGAATCTTAAAAGTTATGCATGTTTGAATGTATATTATGACTTTAGTTTACAAAGATTTATGAAATTTTAAATATCTCTAAGATTTAACTTCCACAGATATAAAAACAAAAATAAGACTGTGGGCAAGAATGTAATTGATACGTGGTAGCTGCCTTTTTTTTGTAATGTAGGATTATTTTTGTTTCAGCTTTTACCCTGCGAAAGGAAAATCTGGAGATGTTTGAAGCAGTTGGTTTTTTAGCTACAAAACTTGGTGTGATTCCTTCAGATTTTAGTTATGCAGGCCTTAAAGACAAGAAAGCCATCACCTATCAAGCAATGGTTGTTAGAAAAGTGACTCCAGAGAGGTAATAAGGTATTGCTTCATCAGATAAAAGTTTCCTTTTATATTTCATCAAATAAATAAATACAAGATTAAAAACTCAATATTTGGAGCATAATAACCTCACTGTCAATATTAATTGATCACAGGCTACCAGCACATCTTACATTGTTAGAATTGTCTTATAAATGGAGTTATATCTTAAATTTGTATTGAAAATATAGGATATTCTATGATAACTAAGCAGTGGCAGATTTTTAAATTGTCTAAATTTTTCTAAACATCCTGGACTATATTCAAATAAGCATTTATGTTCAGGAAAATGTCCTATAAATCATTTTTCCTAATATTATAATACTTGTAAGCCTTTATTTTCATTGTTCCTTGCATTTAAAATACATTCTTGTTAAATAGAATGCAAAGAACTAAAATTTTGCATTCCTTCTGCTCAATAGTATAAAAAATTTCTTTTACTAAAAATATTTTTGTAAAATAAATATATGTTAAATGTAGATTTAGAAAGTAGAAACGAGTATAAAAAATTAAGTCACTAATGATACCACTCCTCAAATATAACTGCAATTAACGTTTTGATCTGTTTCTCTCAAGATATTTTTCAGAGACTATACCACATGCATAGATCACATATATATATATATGAAAATTACATTGTACATGCAATTCATATTTTTAAAAAATAATATATGAAAATTTATGTCACAAAATATTTTAAAATCATGTCCATAGTACACAGGCTTATTTAATAGTCATCTATTTTTGGAAATAGGAATTCTTTCTAACTTTCACTGTAAATAATATTGCGATTCATGTACTTATACTAGAATCTGGATCTTGTGTATACTTTCCTTAAGATTAACTTCAAAAAGTGGTATCATTAGGCCAAAATTCAGCCTAAGTTAATGTTTTAATCCTTAGTCATCAATTATTTAAGTATCACTATTTGTAAGTAGATTTTTCTAAGTTTTCCTAAACTATCATATATGGGACAAAATCAGGTATTCTCTTTTTGTGGTCAAGAACTACAGTATGGGTAAGAAGAACTTTGGATTATGTATTTAAGACAAATATTTGAAGGGACAGTAAACAGTCTACCTTTAAAGGTAGTTTTTATGAGGACCACAGAAAATGTGGATGTAAAGCAAAATTTATATTGGCTGCTACAACACCTTGACATTTTTATGTTAAGAAATTGCAATCTATTGTTTAGATGTTGGGGAAGAATTGAAGGTTTGAATAAGGAAGTGTTTAAAGCAGAATTTCAGGAAAATTGCCTGATGCTAGTGATTTTTCTTGGTAATATTGGGGGAAGAGAGATTGAGAAGGGAAGGAGCTGAGTCTGGGGATAGGACGGCCCAACACTGGGCTATGGAGTACCCTGACTTTGGGGTTTGCCTGGAAGATCAGGAGAACAGTTGGGAGATTCTGTCACCTGAACAAAGGAGAAGTCAGGAGCCTACACATGTGAAGTGATAGCATTAGTAATGTATGTTCAAATTCCAGAAGTAACTGTTAGTATTCTCATAATAGTGAATATTTAGTGTATATTTATTGAAATAATGTTAACTTTAGACTTGAGGGTATTCTAAAGTTAATGTTGTATTAGTACCTGTATTCTGATATGAGGAATTGCCTGGTATCGATCATTTAAAATCTTATATTGAAGTATATTTGAATATAAGATACAACTGAGTCTGTATGATTTATCACTCACAGGTTGAAAAATATTGAAAAAGAAATTGAAAAGAAAAGAATGAATGTGATTAACATTCGCTCTGTAGATGATTCCCTTAGACTTGGTCAGCTCAAAGGAAATCACTTTGATATTGTCATTAGAAATTTAAAAAATAAAATAAATGATTCTGCAAACCTGAGAGAGAGAATTTGGGAGGCAATAGAAAATGTTAAGGTAAGAAAACTCAATTTTAAAATAGAATGTTACAAGAAAATCTTCATAGTACCTCTCTTTACAGTGAGGAAAGAAAGACAACTTATTTTTCTTGTTTATGTGCATGTATAATTTTTTAAATGATAATTAGAACCAAGTGGCTTATTTTCCATTTTCTTCTTAGTACATTGTTATATTAAAACCAAATATAAGTATAGTTTTAAAAATACAGTACAATGTAGGGAGTTTCCCAAAGAAAGAAGGACAATCTCTGTATAAGTGGAGATTTTTTTAAGAATGTCTTCCTTGTCAAGTAGTATTTTAGGCAGAGAAATTTACTTTTTGAAAATATTGTTCAGTAATTTTTTTCAGAAATTTTTAGTAAATATGTTACTTTTAAGAGTATGCATAATCTTTTTAATCTGTTTTTGAATTTTCTATATATACATACATATTATAAGTCATATACAGTTTATTATGTCTTATAGTAAAAAATTACTTACATTTTAAAGTGACATGCGTGCTATTTAAATCTTCATGTGAGAACATAGCTTTTAGTCTGATCATCTAGGGGTCAGCAAGTTTTTTTTTTTTTTGTATTAAATTCTTTTTTGGTACATTGTAGGTATACAACACAATTACATTTCTCATTGGGAATTGTACCTTTACATAATGCATCTTGGTTCTTATTGTTTCCCCATTCCTAGCCCTCCCTTCACGCCCTCCACCCTTCCCTATTTATAAAGTCTTTATTTCCATTTTTTCCATTTCTCATCTTTTTTTCCTTTCCCCTGCCCCTCCCACTACCCCTACCCCTTTGGACCTTTTCTACCCTTTCTTCCTATTTTACATTATTGATTATTCATTCTAATAATTGGTACATTTTAGGTATACAACATAATGACTGACATTCATCATTGGAAATTTGCCCCTTTACATAGTCTCTCTTGGTTCTTATTTTTCACCCTTGCCCAGCCCTCCCTTCAACCCCTCCAGTCCTCCCTGTTTACAAAGATTTTGTTCCTGTTTTTCCATTTTCTCATATTAATCCCATTCCCTTCTATCCTTTCCCCTACCCCTCCCACATCCTTCCCTTTTGCCCCTTTTCTTCCTATTTCACATGACCTATTATACATTTAGTCCTTTTTTACACTTTCAGTTTCTCACACCAGAGAAACTATTCGGTATTTATACATGTGTGTCCTATTTATTTCACTTAAGACTATTCCCTCAGTGTGCATCCACTTAGCTATAAATGTCTCTAATTTCTCATTTTTTATGGCTGACTAGTACTCCATTTTATAAAAAAACCACATTTTCTTGATCCAGTCTCCAGTTGATGGGCATTTGAGCTGTTTCCAAGTTTTAGCTATTACAAATTGCGCTGCTATGAACATGGGCGCACATATATCACTGTGGTATGATTCTTTTAATTCTTTGGGGAATATCCCCAGCAGTGGAATAGCGGGGTCAAATGGGACTTCCAGTCCTAGTTCTTTGAGGTATCTCCATACTGATTTCCACAGTGCTTGCACCAGTCTACACTCCCACCAGCAGTGGAGCAGGGTTCCTCTTTCCCCACAGCCCCACCAACATTGGTTATTGGTTGATTTCATGACAGCAGCCCTTCTTTCTGGAGTGAAGTGGAATCTCAGCGTTGTTTTCATTTGCATCTCTTGAATGACCAGTGATGTTGAACATTTTTTCATGTATTTATTTGCTATTTCTACTTCTTTGTGTGAGAAATGTCTGTTCATTTCAGATGCCCACTTTTGGTTTGGGTCTTTAAATTTGGGAGGTCTGATCTTTTCAAGTTCTTTATAGATTCGAGGTAGTAGACCTTTGTCTGAGGAAGAGCAGGTGAAGATTTTTTCCCACATTGCGGGTTGTCTCTTCACACTGCTGGTGGTTTCTCTTGCTGTGCAGAAGCTTTTTAATAAGAAGAGATCCCATTTGTTGATTGTTTGTGCTAGTTCACGGGCAACTGAGGTTTTCATAAAATCTTTTCCTACACCGATGTCTTCAAGGGTTCTACCTAACCTCTGTTCCAACTGGTTCAGACTTTCTATTTTAATATTTAGATCTTTAATCCATTTTGATTTTAGTTTAGTGCATGGTGAGAGATATAGGTCTAGTTTTAATCTTTAGCAAGTTGAAGCCCAATTTTTCCAGCACCATTTATTAAAGAGGCTGTCTTTCCTCCAGTGAGGGTGTTTGGCTCCTTTATTGAAGATGAGATGGCTGAGTGTGTCTGGAGTTGTTTCTGCATCTTGTAATCTGTTCCACTGGTCCTCAGGTCTGTTTCTTTGCCAGTACCATGCTGTTTTTATCACAGTAGCTTGGTAGTAGAGTTGCAGGTTGGGGATTGTGATACCCCCTGCCATGTCTCTGTTACCTAGAATTGCTTTTGCTATTCTGGATCTCTTCTTGCTCCAAATGAATTTTTGGATTGTTTTCTTGAGGTCTATGAAGTATGCTGCTGGGATCTCAATTGGAATTGCATTAAATCTATATAGCAGTTTTGGAAGTATGGCCATTTTCACTCTATTAATCCTTCCTACCCAGGAGCAGGGGATGTCTGTCCATTTTCTGATATCATCTTCAATCTCTCTTTTCAGAGTGCCATAGTTTTCAGAGAAAAGGTCTTTGATTTCTTTCATTAGGTTGATTCCTAGGTATTTCAGATTTTTGGATGCTATTGTGAAAGGAATTATTTGCCCTATTTCTCTCTCCGTGAGTCTCTCATTCGTGTAGAGGAAAGCTATTGATTTTTGTGTGTTAACCTTGTAACCAGCTACTTGACTGAATTTGGTTATTAAGTCTAGAAGACTTTTGGTGGCGTTCTTGGGGTCTTCTATATAGAGTATCATGTCATCTGCAAATAATGACAATTTGACTTCTTCATTACCTATCTTTATTCCTTTTATTTCTTTCTCTTGTCTAATTGCCATGGCTAATGTTTCCAGAACTATATTGAACAGGAGTGGTGATAGTGGACATCCTTGTCTTGTTCCTGATTTTAGTGTGAAGGATTTCAGTTCTTGACCATTTAGTATGATATTGGCTGTTGGTTTTTCATAGGTGGCTTCTATCAGTTTGAGATAGAGACCATCTATTCCAATTTTTCATAGGATTTTTATCATAAATGCATGTTGGATTTTGTCAAATGCTTTTTCTGCATCTATGGAAATAATCATATGGTTTTTGTCCTTGGCTCTATTGATATAGTGTATTACATTAATTGATTTTCATATATTGAACCATCCCTGCATCCCTGGGATGAATCCGACTTGATCAGGGTGTATGATCTTCTTGATGATCTTCTGCATTCTGTTTGCCAGTATCTTATTAAGGATTTTTGCATCTATGTTCATTAGTGAGATTGGCCTAGAGTTCTCCTTTTCAGTTGGGTCTTTCTCTGCTTTGGGGATCAAGGTGATGCTTGCTTCCAGGAATGAATTTGGGAGTATTGCTTCCCTTTCAATTTCATTGAAGAGTTTAAAGAGTAGTGGCAGCAGTTCCTCTCTAAATGTCTTGTAGAATTCATCAGTGAAGCCATCAGGGCCCGGGCTTTTCTTAGTTGATAAGTTTTTAATTACATTTTCAATTTCATTGGTTCATATTGGGTTGTTCAGAATTTTTAGGTCTTCTTCGTTCAACTTTGGTAATTCATATGTATCTAGGAATCTGTCCATTTCTTCTGTGTTTTCCATCTTATTGGCGTATAGGTTCTGGAAGTAGGTATTGATGATCCTCTGGATTTCTGCTGGGTCTGTTGTCATTTCACCCTTTTCATTCCTAATTGTATGGATTTGGGCCTTTTTTTTCCTTTTTCTGACAACGTTGGCTAAAGGTTTGTCAATTTTGTTGATTCTTTCCAAGAACCAACTCTTGGCTTCATTGATTTTTTGTATCATTCTCTTAGTCTCCATTACATTGATTTCTCCTCTGATCTTTATAATTTCCTCCCTTGTATGAGCTTTGGGGTTGTCCTGCTCTTCTTTTTCTAGAAGCTTGAGGTTCAGCATCAGGTTGTTTAATTGGGCTCATTCTGTTTTCCTAATATGCGTATTCACTGCTATGAATTTCCCTCGTAAGACAGCTTTCATTGTGTCCCATAGATTCCGATATGTTGTACTGTCATTGTCATTTAATTGAAGGAACTGTCAGATTTCTTCTTTAATTTCCTCTGTGACCCATTGGTTATTCAGAAGTGTGTTGTTCAATTTCCATGTGTTTATGAAATTTTTTGAGTTTCTTTTGCTGTGGATCTCTAATTTCATCGCACTATGGTCTGATAATGTACAGGGGACAACTTCAATTCCTTTGCACTTACTTAAACATGTTGTATGTGTGTGTATGTGGTCTATTTTTGATAATGACCCATGTGCATCTGAGAAGAATGTGTATTCTGATTTTGTGGGGTGGAACACTCTGTAAACATCTGTTATGTTCATTTGTTCAGGAGTTTCATTGAGTTCTAGTATTTCATTACTTATTTTTAGTCTAGGTGATCTATCTATTTGTGACAGTGGGGTGTTGAGGTCCCCCACTACAATTGTATTAGTGCATATATGACTTTTTATGTCCATTAGTATTTGTTTTATATAGTTGGGTTCACTAGTGTTTGGTGCATAGATATTTATGATTGTCATCTCTTCCTCTTGGATTCTTCCCTTTACAAGAAAGTAATGTCCTTCTTCGTCTCTCTTAATCAGTGTTCATTTGAAATCTACTTGATCTGCCAAGAGGATAGCTACTCCTGCTTTTTTTCGAGTTCCTGTTGCATGCAGTATTGTTTTCCACCCTTTAACTTTCATTCTATGAGTTTCCTTTTGAATTAAGTGTGTTTCTTGTATGTAGCATATTGTTGGATTTTGCTTCTTGACCCATTCTGCCAGTTTTTTTCTTTTGATTGGTGAATTGAGACCATTAACATTGATGGTTATAACTGAAACATATTGACTTGTCATTGCCATGACTTTTTCTTTTTGTTGGGTTCTCCCCCTTTCCATTTAATTTCTTGTCTTGCCAGATGGGTTCATTCTGCTTTGCTTCCTGGGGTTGTGATCCTCATTGTCTGTTCCTAGGATATTGTGTAAAATTCTTTGGAGTGCTGGTTTGGTATTCACAAAGTTCCTAGGGTGCTCTTTGTCGTAAAAGTATCTTATTTCTCCATCCATTTTGAAAGATAGTTTTGCAGGTTACATCAATCTGGGTTGGAGGTTGTTTTCTTTTAGGGCTTGGAATATGTCACTCCAAGCTCTTCTTGCCTTGATGGTTTGTGTTGAGAAGTGTGCTGTGATTCTGATGGGCTTTCCTTTGTATGTGATTTGTTTCTTTTCTCTGACTGCTTGGAGAACTTTGTTCTTCTGTTGTGTTTCTGGAATCTTAACAATTATATGCCTATGTGTAGATTTTTTTGATCAAGGCTATTTGGAGTCCTATATGCCTCACTTATCTGTCTGTCAAGCTCTTTTCCCCTGCTTTGGAAGTTTTCTGCCATTATTTCTGTGAAGAGATTTTTTATGTCATCTGCACTCTCTCCTGTTTCTTCATTGACTCCAATCAGTCTTATGTTGTTCTTTTTTGCATCATCTAGCAGCTGCTGGATTGATTTCTCATGTTCCCTTATAATTTTGAAGCAGTTTTTCTTTTCCTGGTCACTAATTGCAATCTTATCTTCTATATCTGAAATTCTGTCCTCACATTGGCTCATTCTGCTGTGTAGACTTTCAGTGGAGTTTTTCATGTCCTGAAAAGCTATTTGCATCTGTTTTATGGATTCCATTTGTTTCTTATGTTGGGATTCCATCATGTTCCTGAGCTCCTCTCTAGATTTATTAATCATGTCTTGCACTAGGGGCACAATTTCTCCTGTTATCTGAGAAATTATTTCTGATTTCATTTTTTCCAGATCCCCTTTTGTTGCCAGTTCAGTGGGTCCAGGTGGTTGAGTATCAGAGTGTTCCATCTCATTTCCCTTTGGGGTTGCTGTAGGTGATCTGGAAGTCTGGTTTTGAGACTTATTTACGTGTTTTCTCATTTCGACTGGGGCGGGGGGCTGTTAGCGCCTGCACGGATTACCTCCTCTGAGCTGGGTGAGGTGGGATAGGGGCTGCGAGCAGTGGTAGGGATGGTGACCCAAAAGCCCTTTCCTGTGGGTTGGGAGTAGCCAGAGGGATGGTGGCTGGGAAACCCCTTCCTCTGGACCAGGAGCAGTGGGATGGTGGCTCAGAAGCCCCTACCCCTACCTCTGGGCCAGGAGCAGTGGGACAGAAGGTGGCCCAAAAGCCCTTTCCTCTGTGTTGGGAGCAGTGGGAGGGACGGTGACCGGGAAGCCCCTTCCTCTGGACCAGGAGCAGTGGGACACCGGCTCAGAAGCCCCTACCTCTGGGCCGGGAACAGTGGGACTCAGTACCTTGGTCTGGTGTCCTCTGCATCTTTGTAGTGTGGAATCAGGTGGCTGCCTGTCTTCAGTGGGATGATTTGGTGTCTTCCCCATGACTCAGGACCTCGGTAGGGCGTGCACAGACCTGCCTATCTGCAGCGGGCTCATTCGGCGTGTATTCCGCGCAACTCCAGCAAGTTTTTCTATAAAGAACTGGTAATATTTTTTGCTTTGTAGGCATATGGTTCTTATTGTAATCAATCAGCTGCCAGTGTGTAGAAGCAGTTATACAATATATAAATAAATGAGCAGGCTATGTTTCCCAAAATGTGTTTATAAAAAATGAATAGTGTATTGAGCCAAATTTGACCTCTGGGCTCTAGGAGTTTGCCAATCCCTCATCTCTACCAGTAATTCTCAACCTGAGGAGCTTTGAAATAATTTCAGCAGTCAATTTCTACTTTCAAACCAATTAGGTAGGAACGTTTGGGGGTGAGGTTTTGGTACTGGTATTTTAAAATAAGGTCCTACTTGATTCTACTCTGCTGCAAATATTGATTCTGATCCAAGTTTTGACCACAAAATGTTTTTTACACAGTTTTATACCTCTCTAATAGGAAGACAAGCAAACAAAGCCTGACGGCCTTATAGGCAGGAAATATCTTCTAGCTAAAGATCTTTTGTATTGATCACTTTCACCTATCTGTAATATTGCCCTGGTTCTATATTCTGTATATTGTATGTCTTTTTCTCCTGATTGACCAACTTTTTTTTTTTCATGAGTGAAAAGCTGTTGCTAAAATGATACGTCTTAAAAAATGGAGGGAATTTCTGTGAACTCTGATGGCATTTATTATCAGTCTTTGATCACTACTTATGAAGGCATAATTGCCTCTTATAAAATTCCCATTAGAAATAATCTTAGGTTTAGCCAACTGTCTTTTAATTCTCATGATGAAGGGAGCTGAAGGACCTTAAAACTAAGGAGTCATTTAATTTTTCATTAGAGAGTTATAGCTCTGATTGTTCTATATAATTAATTTGGAGGAGTAGTAGTTAAAATTATTCTGGTTATTCTAAATTATTTCATTTTAGTTTATTCAAATTTAAAGTGATGAATAACATTCAACTATGAGATTTAATTCAGGGAGTATTTACCTATCTGTAGTTGAGTGTTGTGCTTGATGTAAAGATTCTGTTCCTTTTATATGATGCTGATAAACTGTCTGAGCCTTTTATTCAATAGTCTTTGAGTTGGTGCTTGATAACAATTATTGGCTGAATAAACATATACTCCCCTTATAACGTCAGTGTAGAGGAATCTTTTGTCTTTCAGAAAACCATCTGGGCTTGGTGTTTTCTTGGTGAGAATACATTTATCCACTGACCAATTTTTTTGGGGGGGGGGGACCGGGGATTGAACTCAGGACCTTGCGCTTGCAAGGCAGGCGCCAGAACCACTGAGCTAAATCCCCGGCCCTCCACTGACCAATTTTTGTAATGTTTACAGTAACAAGTTATATTTTCTATTTCTTCTGAGTAACACACGAGTTTTAAAACATGACCTGAAGGTTCACGTACATCTAGAGGTGAATTCTCTGCTTCTCCCCTGGAATCTAAGCACTGTGATCCTTTACCAGTAGAGTCCTGCCAAAATGATACCTACATTGGCACTTTTTTGGTGAGAGAGGGGGCACACTTTAAGAAACTGAGATGCTAAATAATAAATGTATATGTAAAGGGGCCAAGACTTGTGGAGTTTGAAAATAAATCTGTTTCTCATTCCAAACATCTGACAGCAGAAGAGTCTCAAAACAAGAATGAACTTCAGGGCAGAGATCAGATCCAGTTAGTAGGTAACCAGCTTATCCTAGATTGCCCAGAAGTTTCCTGGCTTTAGCAGTGATAGTCACATATCCCAGGAAATCCCTCAATAATGTGACTGGAAGGCTGACTTTCTTCACTGGTCATATTGCTGACTTTTATTTTTTTATTCATTTATTTTTTACATTTAATTTTTAAAATTTTTATTAGTACATTAGTAATTTTTATTTTATTAGTTTGCAGTACACAATGATTTTATTTATCATGGAGTGTTGGTACACATACATAACACATCTTAATTCTTTTTATGTCCCCCTTCCCATTGTATGTTTCTTCTTTCTAGTCTAAATATTATTTTTCCCATTGGTCCCTATGTACCTATTACTGATTATAGAATTTTTTAATTAAAATAAATATGAAGAGAAATATCTCATTAATTTTTAATACAATAAATGAACTTATTTACTTAATATATGGAATATTTTACATTCATAGGCTAAAGGTTTTGTGAATTACTATGGACCACAGAGATTTGGGAAGGGAAGGAAAGTACACACAGATCATATTGGATTGGCATTGCTGAAGAGTGAAATGGTATGGATTTTAAAAAGTATTATCTGTTTATTCATTTATACTTAGTACACAAGCTAGCCTGTTCCTTTTTTAACCATAACTTACGTATATACACATATATACATATATGACATCATTGAATATAAAATAACTGCTTATAGAGTATCACATTATAAAAAGCAAAGTATATGTAATGTCTCTTACATGAGACTGGACAGAGAATTGACTAACAAGCCCTAAGTCCTTAGTGTACTGAATAGAAGAGTTAGAGGAAACAACCTCTTGTACCATAAATTAGGTATCAGATCGTGTGGAAATCCAGAGACTAAGAAGAGCAATAAATTTGAAAACAAAGTCTGACTAGTCACAAATGAAACTAAAAATACATGTCACAAATACGAAGCTACATTGTCCTATTAAAATGTTTATATGTGTATACTTTTAATATGTATTCATATATAATCATATGTATATTTTTTACATTGGAATGGACTACACATAATGAAGGAAAACTATAAAAATTATGTGTTTGAATAAATGTAAGATAGTCATATGATAGTATTGTACTCAAATGATCAGCTCTCCGCCATATTTCCATTTGTAAGATATGTCACAATTTAATCATCATTCTTATTTCACTCCAAGAAAAAGTGAATTCACATATCTTGTGATGTTGCATTATCCTAGACTTCTCATCTTAAGTTTTATTATATTTTATTTTGTCTGCTTATTTAATCTTTTATAGTAAGCTTTAATAGGACAAGACTGTGCCTCTTTTCCTCAACACTCTATCCCGTTGCCCTACACAGTACCTAGCGTATAGCAGGTGCTTAATATTTGCTTTAATATATTAGCTTCTAAATTAATATTTGTTTGAATGATTGAATACTGTAAAAGAAGATTGAGTTGAATGATTTTGTTTTTTGTTTCCCTTTAAGATAGGGTCTCACTATGTTGTTTAGCCTGCCTTTGAACTCACTGTATAGCCCAGGTTGGCCTCAACTCATGGCAGTCCTTCTGCCTCTATCTCCTGAGTGCTGGGATTAAGTGCATGCACCACCACTTCCAGCTCTAAATGACCTGTTTTAAGATCCTTTCCCACTCTAAGACAGTACAGTACTTAGAAATAAATTCCAGTGCTGGAGACACTTTTTTCCAAAGAATCCAGGGAATTGAAGATACAAATGAAGGCTCACCATTTCCTTATTCTTGCTTCCTCCTATTTCTGTCACATGTGTTGATCAAGTTCGAGTATTTAGGTCACTACTTTACACTTGTGTTCATATCTCAGTTGATGCTAGAAGTGCAACTGTGCAAGTGAGTGCAAAGGGGGCACTTTTTTCATTCTGTAATATTTTAAACTTACATAGAAAGTTAATTTGTACAGAAGATTTTTATTTCTGTATGTAATATTGACTTTAATTTTGGAAAGTCTAAAGAGAAATTTATTTATAACATCACAAATCATTTGTCAAATGCCTGTTCTTTTAGTGTGGCCAAGAATTTGCATATTTTTACAAATTTTTTTGACATTTTTATTCAACCTATGTTTTCTTGGTTTTTCAAGGTGAAGGCTGTAAAATTATTTCTTATGCCAGAGGACTCAGAAGATCCTGTAAATAGAGCCAAGAAATATTTTCTTCAAACTGGTATATAAGTTGCTTTACCACCCTGCATGTGGCTGTACAGATATGTAATACAAATTTTATGTCAGCTGTGGGCATTTATTGCAATTTACATGTGATAAGAAATAGATTGAAATATATTGTATTTTGAATCATTTTATCACATGATCTAAACACTTCATTTTTTTCCAGATCTCTGGGACTTTTGACTGTTCTAAATATTTCTTGAAATTAGGAGAGAGGGGAGAAATAGTTTTTTACTTTTCCCTGGCCAAGATCCTCTGTGGGGAGAAGAGTTCCAAATTCTAAGCCAGTACTGATGTCAGTATAATTTGTTACAACCAGAGGAGACTCAAATGTAAAATAAATGAAAGTTCTATGCTTTATGCATTGTTTTTGATCTAGTTGCCATTTGGTCCAGACTGTCAGCTTTGAAAACCTTAGATCAATGTGGTGGTTTCTACATAGAGAGCTTAATGGGATGCTCTAAAGGAAAGTGGCTCCGGTTAAATTGCATGGGCTTCTCCCTCTACATGAGGACTCTCCGAATGAATGATCTTGTGCAGATGATTTAACCCTGTTGTTTTAGTTGCCTTATCTCTAAATTGAAGCTAATAATGGTACTTAAAAAACTTAATTAAGAGATTTAAATAACATTTTTAAAATAGTGCCTGGCACATATTAAACCTTGGATAAATATTACTTGTATTAAATAATAATAGCAGCAACCATACCACTTTGATTCATTCAAATGTCTGATCTACTTACTGAATTATGGATATACTGAATTTCACTGAAATAAAGGACAGTAGTTTTCAAATATTTCTATTCATTATTTTAAATTATATATACATTATATAGAGATAATCATTCACAAAAGAGTAATATGTTTGTTCCATACCATGTTTTGTGAACAGTGTGCATTTGTGACTGTTAGGAGAAATCTAATTAATGGTGAAAGAATTTCAGTGTGACTTACTTGCTTGTATCTGTTGTAGAGTCTGAGGACATAATTTCTTCAAGTCAGTAATTCTTAAACTAATCTGCATAAGGAACACCTAGTATGTTTATTGAAAATGCCAAATATAAGGAACTACTTGAAAAAACATCTTTGCAGTGGAGCCCAAGAATCTACATTTTAAAAAGCACTGTTAGGGCCCGGGGATTTAGGTCAGTGGTTCCACTGCCTGCCTCGCAAGTGCAAGGACCCGAGTTCGATCCCCAGTACCAAAAAAAAAAAGAGGATCTGGATGTCAATTCTTTCTTATTCTAAAAGTCTGTATGTATGTCTGTAAAACTCTTTAAAAATCTCTAGGCTGGAGCGTGTAGCTCAGTGATGCAGTCCTTGCCTACCGTGTTTGAGGCCCTGGGTTCAATTCCCTGTATCATACACACACACACACACACACACACACACACGTGCACACACACAAATGAACAAACCTAGTCCCTACTAGCTTGGTGATTTGTTTAATCTGTAGGAATTTATCTGCTGTTTATTTTAACAGTCCTCTGAATAATTAGCTCCATTTCAAAGAAAGGAATTCTACGAACCATCCTTAATTTTGGACTTTTTTGCTTTTTTCCCCCCCTAATCTAAGAAGGAAAAAGAAGGGTCAAACAATGAATGACTTTTTATTTCAAAAAAATAGCTCTTTAAGCATAACTGGATTTAACTGATTGTGTCAAGGGTCATTTTCATATTTATGGTGATTCATTTAGACAGCATAAGGAAGGGCTCCATAAGTGGCTTTTAAGTAAAAGTGGCTGACTCTGATTTGCAATTCATTTCAGAAAATGCTAAAGGTACGCTTTCACTGATGCCTGAGTTCAAAGTTCGAGAGAGAGCATTGTTGGAGGCGTTACATCGCTTTGGCATGACAGAGGAGGGGTGCATCCAAGCATGGTTCTCTTTTCCCCATTCTATGCGCATATTCTACATTCATGCATATAGTAGCAAAATTTGGAATGAGGCAGTGTCTTACAGACTTGCAACCTATGGATCAAAAGTGGTGAAAGGTGATTTGATCTGTTTGGATGAAGATATTGATGAACATTTCCCAAATAGTAAAGTAAGTATTATTATTATTTAGAAACAAGGTCTTTGCGGCTCTCTATTGTTAAAAGAGAGATGTAGTTAACAAACAAGGGATATTAATTTTTAGAAGCCTTGATTTTTGAAATAATTTAAACCTAAGCATACATTGTGTGTGTGTGTGTGTGTGTGTGTGTGTGTGTGTGTGTGTTTTGCTTCCTAATCTCCAGATGCTATTCTGCTGTTAATTTAGGATGTCAATATATGGAAAAATAAAAACTTGTAAGAGAATCTTTTTTGGTTTTAAATAAGAGAAGTATAACTCAAAAGTTATTTAAGGAAGAACCAACAAAAATTTATCAGCCCTTAAAACTGAAGACCTTTGATTGATTCAGGCATAGCTTTATCTAGGGGATTAAAGCCTAAATTATCTTTTTTTTTTAATTTAATGTTCCATCTCTGCTTTTCACTGTGTTAGATCCAGTCTGGCTTTTAAGATTCTTTTATAGTTTTTTAGGGGGAAAATGAAATATGGGTTACACAATTTAAAACTTAGATGAACTCATAGTTGGGGGACAGTCATACAGCAGAAGTATGTTTGATAGTTAATTGTTTAATATCAACCTGGAAGAATGCTCTTAAAAACAAGGTGTGGTGCTCTGTACTTGACTGTGTTTGTTCAGTGTATTCATAAATTATTTAAATCCCAGTATGGTAAGGATGCCCATAAATCTGTGAAAGACAAAAAACTGGAAGAGATGATGCAAGAAAAATCATAGTTCCATGTACTTTATCTGTCCTTTGTATTTTAGTCAGGTAACATCTGGGGATGTGGAGCTTTATATCCGTTTCTGAATGCAGTAGTTAAATGGGACTATTCACCCTCTGTAAACAAATAAACCCAAAATGAGAACAGAAAGAGGAAGGACATCATGGATGAGTAGGGAGAATTGAAGGAAAAGCAAGTTAAGTTAGAGGGGATCTAGCACTATATTATGTGATGAATGCTTTAGAAATATGAGACTGCTCTTACCCATGTGGAAAGATGATAGCTGCCTTTATACTTGAGATTTTCTGTGGAGCAGAAATCAGAATTGTTTATTCTGTAATTTTCTTTTCTTTTTTTTCCCTCTTTGGGTTTTTGAGACAGTGTCTCACTATGTAGTCCAGGCTGGCCTTGAACTCACTATCGTAGCTCAGACTAGCCTCAAACTCTTGGGAATCCTCCTGCCTCAGCCTTGCAAGTGCTGGGATTACAGGTGTGCACCACCACACCTGGCTTTATTCTGTGATCTATAGTAACATTTCTCAAACTTAATTCGTCATAATCCTTTTTTTCTTCTTTCTGTGACACCTACTACTATTCTATGAAACAAAGGTTGACAAATACCATGCCTATATAGAGTATTATGATGCAGTATTTATTGGGGTGAGGCTGGGGGAATTGGTTGTACAGAAGCTGATTTTTTGATTCAGCCTAGTAAAGAATAACTTTATAAGTTAGGAAAAAAATGTTGGTGACTGAAGTGAAAGTATTGCCTTAGAGCAGCCCACCTTTCTGTTTGTCTTTCAACTTTAGTTCTCAGTAGTTGAAGCAGGAAAAATTATTCTAATTTTCATGTAGTCTACTTTGCCAGAAACATATTGTTAGGAAAAGATCCTGTTTGGTTATATTTATATTCATCATAGGAATCAAATTATACAAAATGGAGTTAGGGAAAATTGATGTAATTTGAACACATGGGAACCTCGTTTTCATCATGTTTTTAAAAAAATAGGTTCATCTGGTAACTGATGAAGAGGAAGCAGCTGGTACATATGAAATACACCAGGTAAATTTGCTTAAAAATTACTGTCACTTTACACTTCGGTGTAAGCATTGTCTCAAAAAAAAAAATTCACTTAGTTTACACTTCTACAAATTTTCATGAACATATATAGTCATATGACCACCTTAAAAATCAATATAAAGAATAGTTTCATCTTTCCCTCAAATTTCCTCATGTACTTTTGTAGCTACCCCCACTCCTGTCCCCAGACCTGGAAACCACTGGTTTATTTCCTGTCACTATGGTTTTGCCTTTGAAAGCATATCGTATAAATGGAATTGAACAGTATAACTTTTATGTGTGGCTTCTTTCGTTTGTGTAATTAACATCTGTGAGATTCATTCATGTTGTGTATATTTGAAGGGTTTTTTTCCTTTTTCTAATTACCTTTTGGTACTATTCAAGCAAACTGTCTAGAACTCATCAGCAAAAGAGGAAATCCCCACAAAATGCAATGTTTATTCACAAGCAGCTGAGAAAATAAGCATTGTATTTGCTGTGACTTGGTTACTTTCTTGTTTTTAAAAAGTAAGAAGCATTTAAAATTGTTATCCAAAATACTAGTTACATTATAGAGCAGTAGAGGCCACTCTTGTGTTACAGAGTATGCTTTTAGGATTGCATGATCATAGAGATTCAATCTTTATTGACTAAATAGTCCTAACTTCTTGAATCACGGTTTGTCTAGTGATATCTGCATTGAATCATTTACCTTAGTTATTGCAAGTTCTTTACCTGGCAGCATTAAAAATGTAGTTTAGTATCCAAAGCAAATTTTAGGTTGATTGAAATATTTATATTCTGAGACTGTTTACAGATCTAGGCCCTAGTTATAAAAGTAAAATGTGGTCATATCTCTTTCTGAAGGCTGTTTCATGTATTTTTTTTTCCTTCCCACTCACAGGTGGTTCTTCCAGTACTTGGATACAATATTCAGTACCCAGAGAACAAAGTAGGGCAGTGGTATGGGGAAATACTTAACAGAGATGGACTACAGACATGTACGTTTAAAGTACCTGCTCTGAAACTGAATGTACCAGGATGTTACAGACAGATTTTGAAGCATCCCCGTAATCTCTCATACAAACTAATGAGAGATCATGATACTGATGTCAAAATGCAAGGTTCCCACATTGAGGAAGCAACTGTGTCTCTTTTGATCTCTTTTGATCTTGATGCTTCATGTTATGCCACAGTTTGTCTGAGGGAAATAATGAAGCATGATGTTTAAAACTGATACCCTTAACATACTCATATGTATATCACTCTTTAAAGGAAAGGGAGCTGAAATTTCCTGAGCATCTTCCATACACTAGGAGCTTCATAATTGTTGTCTCTTAATTTTCACAACATCCTAGGAAGTTGGAATTTGATGCTTTAATGTTCCAGGAAGGTAAGTGTCAGAGTCATTTTAAGATCTATGTGACTCCATTGCCTGTTCTATTATATCATGCTTCAATAGTCTTTGTTCAGTGTCATAAAATTTACAGTCTTTTTAAACTACTAAAAACATATACTGTAAGATAACATTTAAGAAAAAATATCTTAAAGTAATACTCCAGCTCAGTGGTGGCAAACCTATGGCACATGTGCTGCAGTGGTGACACAGAGCCCTCTCTGTCGACAAGCAAGCCAAGTTGCCCCAGCATCACCCCAGCAGCCAAGCATCGGATATTCAGAATTAATTACAGTGACAAATAAATGGGTTTTGGGTTGCAGTTTTTACCCCTTTATGAGATAAATAATCTTTGATGAAGGATGAAGTAAAATTTTCCATATAGTTTTTATATCTTGGCTTACATTAACTCCCTAAATCTTTTTTTCTATTATCTAAAACACAGACTTTAGTGTCAGACAGGTCTGTGCTCTGACTTCAGCTCTGACATACACTAGTATCTTAGCATATGTTATTCTTTTAAGAATCAAGGCAAGAGGATTGCTGCAAGTTCAGAGCCAGCCTAGGCTACATGGTGAGTTCAAAGCCAGTCTGAACTACATAATGGGATCCTGTCTCAAAAAAAAGAGGTAGTATCAGTTTCATAAATGGCAAAGAACACAAATATCTGCACCTTTTATGTTGCTAGACAAAGGAAACATTTTGCCCATTTGAAAATTTTAGTGTTTCTCAGTTTAACTGTCCCACATTAATAAATTGTCTTTTTTTTTTTCTTAAAGACGAAGTTTCACTATGTAGTTCAGGCTGGTCTTGAACTCACTATGTAGCCCAGGCTGGCCTCCCGCCTCATGCTCTCAAGCCTCTCAATTATGGGTATGCACCACCACACCTGGCTCTCATAAATTATCCTTAATGACTTTTTAATCAGTTAAATTTGTGGTGGGAAGATGACTGATTCTTACGTATGGGGAAGATCTGAGCATCCTTTCAGTGCTGGTATGATGATGAAATTTAAAGAGCAGTATAGAACATTAAATATCAGTAACCAGGCACTTTAATATGCTATAAGTCAGTCTAACAACTTAGGGAATATTAGCACAAGAGAATTAAATTAAAGACAAGGAAAAAGGTTATATGTAATGCAAAATTTGCTTATTATAGCATGTTATATATAATGAAAGAAATTAGAAATAATTTGAAAGCATTAAATAACTAATGTAAGTAAAATGAGATAAACCAAATTGATGGCAAGGATGTAGTTATTAAAAATGAAGGGTTTAGTAACATTAGAAAATATTACCCTCCCTAAAGCAGAATATGTGTATTACATGAATGCAGTAATATACTGAATTCACCTTTTACAAATGAAAGGCATTTTGGCATAGTGATTAAAAGCATATATATGGAGACAAATTCTTCCTGTTTGAACTCTGGGCCTATGTTAGACATAGCACTGGGCAGATGATTTAAATTTGTATGCTTGATACAGGTATTACTAACTTCATAGGATTATTGTGAAGACTTCCTGAGTTAATATATGTACAATAGTCATAAAGGAGTGCCTGGCACTTAAATTATTGCTAAATAAATATCTGCAGGTACAAATTTAGAAGAGAAAGAAAAAAGAAATGCAAATATTCAGTTAAGATGATGGAGTGTTTAAATTACATTTTTGATATATATTTTAGCAATAAATTGAACACAAAAATTGGATATTATAGTCTTGATTTTTAAAAATTAACTTCACAGTTCTAATATTTATTGAAAACGAAGTGTGTTGCTCTATTAGGTAGCAAAATAAATTTTTTTAAAATGACCTATTTTGTAATAAATTATATCTTATGAATGTTATCAGAAAATAAGATATCAATTATTAAATCCTAGTTTTCTTTAAAACGTCAGAAAATAAAAAAACCATAAAAATATACTATCAGTAATATTTTCTTCACCTGTAGGTGGCACTATAATTTTAGATATCCTATTTAGTACAGTAACTGCTTTAGTCATGTATAAAGACAGGATCACTGTTTTTTTCATTATGAAATATTTTGATATTATGTGAAAAATGTCAGTAATATTTGCCATGATAATTTTTTTTCAGTTTAGGAACTTTATTAATGTACTTTGGACCAACTAACGACCAATCCAAGTTTTCATGGGCATTTAAGATCTTCATAAGTATGCCTTTTGGTTTAGTTTTAATTATCAAAGTTACATTTGAAACTGAATAATAGTGCCTGTGGATCAGTAAGGTGAAATAATTTCCAGTTTTCTTAATCAAAATTTTTTGTTAGTTGTAATAAAGTTTTGACCCAACTAATGTTTATTTATATTAAATGTTTTATTTAAAGGCTGTAAATGTGAAAAAAGAAGATAACACAGATTACATTATGATGATCAAGGCCGTGTTCTATATGACAGAAATCAAAACAAAACAAATTTATACAGTAAATATACCAGCACTGAACACAGTACTTGAAATTTAACCCAAGGTACATATGCATAAAATGATCTGACTACAGGATTATGCAAAATAAACTTTTTTAGAACATCAGAATGTCAAGCATTCTGACTATAAACTGACTTATTCCCCTAAACAGTATTTTGAGACAATTTCTATATGACATGAAAAGAACTGATGTAACACTTAAATACTATAAAAATAGTTGAAAACATTTGTAATGCAGTTCTCTATAAACTATAGTTAATCTTATTACTTAAAAAATTGAAAAACAAAAGACTACCATGGATAATGGTGAAAACCTCATCAAAGAAAAAAATGCTCATCATTTGGATATCATTGGCAGAAAACTGATAAGATTTTGTTGAGGGGAATAGAGAAGGTATCTAATGAGGTCATGTAAAATTTGTTTAAAAATGTTCATAAAGTTGTAAATTTCTGCTTTTACCATCTTAAAATATTATACCAAGAACACACGTTCTACTGTTTAACTGGAGGACAAAAGAATATCTTGAAAAAAGCGTTTCTCAAAATGAGGTTCAAAAGCCCAAAAGAACTCTAATGTGGGCTCAGTAATAAATATGTTAAACAAACACCCTGTGTGATTATTCTACATTCTGAATGCCCTACGGAAAAGAGCAACACTTAAAAGCAAGATCATAAACATATTTCTGACATGTTAGAATTGTCTATAAGTTTATGTTGTGAATACTGCTTTTTGTTTTAAAACAAGTGCCAGGCATTAAGAGAAACATACATGCCTCTGAAATGAACATGTGTATGCCTATAAACATTTTCCTTTGATGCTTTCATTAGTTTCAAACTAAATTATATGAAAAGACAGTACACGACCACAGGGTTTGGAAAAGTAATATTTCTCATGAAATGGGGCATCTGAAAAAGATCAAAGACAATTTATTAAATGTTTACAAATTTCAAACCATTCCAAATCCAAAACTAGATCATTAACTAAAATTAAATTAAACTAAGATTGTACCATTATATCATTTACATTTAGATGATGGTTACCTTTCAAATCCTTGGCATAAAAATGATACTAAAACAGAAGGATGATATATAGCATCCTAATTTTACTTAATGATCTAGCTCTAAACCTAGAACAATTTAAAATTTGCAAACATTCAAGAAACAATCCATTAACCATTTTCAGATGCCCCATTTCATGAAAACCATTACCCTTCCAAAGCTTGTAGCCATTTATCTTCTTCATATAAAAAAGATACAAGTATATGTGTTTTTATTCAAAATTGTTGCTATTTTTTGGATTTTCCTGAAGACTACATAAACTGAACCCAAAAAGTACAGGTAATGTGGTTGGAGAGAAACTAGCATAGGTAAGATATTTTACTAAAAAGACATTGTTTTCTTGTATCATAAGTAAAAAGAAAAAATATTAGACAGTATGTCTCACTTAACAAATGGAATGCATATACAAGTGTGATTAACAAGTGATTGCCTCATTATTTAAATCAGTTCATAAAAATCTAATCTATGAACAAAAAATTCCATAGTCTTTACTATAGACTATAAGGATCAAGTATTACATCTAAATATAACTTCAAAACAATAAATTAAAATTAGTTTCCATACAATTCTGAAATGGTTAATTCTATCCAGGCTGGTAACAAGTTCTTCCAAGCATTAAATGGCAACAAGCAAAATGTATAGTTGAAAAATGAGGATCTGACCCATTCTTCATACATCGTAAGATGATTGATATACTCAAACCCTGCAAATTCATATCCATCAAGCTCCCGCATGATGTCATTGTCATCTGGGGTGAGCCAGACAGGTTCTTTAGTAAATTCAGGATCAAAGTTCAAACCAAATCCCTCGGAGATATTTGGTTTAAAGGGAGGCACCACCTGCTTTTGCTCCATCATGTCCCAGTCCACATTTTGAAAGAATGGATGCTCCTGAACATCAGCAAAGCCCCTGTGAGGGTGACAACCCAGTCATTCTTTTGGCTCCCTGTTCAGAAAATTCTTCAGGACACTTGCCACTTTTACAGACAGACAACGAGGTATGAAAATGTCTCTTTCCAAAATTACTTGCAAGATATTCTCAGTTGAATCTCCATAAAGTTTATCAGAGCTCTCATCAAGATGGAATGGAGGGAGACTCTCCGATCATCATCTCATACATCAGTACTCCAAGAGTCCACCAGTCCACACTGAAACTGTAATCTTCCCCTCTTATAATTTCTGGAGCCACAAAATGAGTGCCACAGAAAGTGCTGGTCATGTCTCCTGGCTGTAAGCCTTCCTTACTCAAGCAATAATCGGTGAGTTTAATGTGCCCTTCTGAGTCCAGTAATACATTTTCCAATTTTAAATTTCTGTGATGTATTCCTTGCTGATGAAGATAGTTGAGTGCTAAACTGATTTCTGCAGAGTAAAACCTGGCATGTTCTTCAGGAAGCATTCTTTGTTGCTGCATATGAAACATCAGTTCTTCACCATTTACATAGTCTAGAATAAGGACAGTCTGCTTTCTGTCTGGAAGCAAGAATGCAGTCCAACAAGAAAGAACAATTGGATGCCTGCTGTAAAATGTGCTTCTCTGCACCCAATCAATGTTGACATGCTCTTTTTTCACTGCTTTCATTGCATACATACGATTTGATTTTTTTCAGTTGGACTAACAGTACTTTCCCATAACTTCCTCTGCCAATCACTCAGAGCAAATCAAAGTTCTCAAGACCTAAACCAGATGAAGCTTTGCCACTTTCCACAGTGTTCCCTGCCTCATTCTCTTCATCAACTTGTTCTAAAGCCTCATGAGTTGAAAGGTTATGTGGAATCGCTGAGTGTGCAGGGTCTGAAGCCATGGGTGATGGATCGACTGGCACCATAGTCTCTGATGGTAAAGAATGCTTCCCACATTCAATTGTGACAAGTTTGTGGCACTTCTTGTGAACCGAGAGTTTATGGTTGGTGCACTTATATACCTGGTGGCCAAGTCCCCCTACACGGTCTGTGCAGACAGCACAGTGAGTGCATGTGCTGAAGCATTTGGCCTGAAAAGTATGGCCATTCACATAATACAGCTTTCTCCAGTGGCCTGCAGCTCTGTGGTGGATGGATTTCTCTTCTCGTGGACAAGGCACTTAAGGATGTTCTGGTATACAAGGTGATGAATGAATTAAGAGCTCAGAATCCTCCTTTAGCTCAGAAAGCCTAAAGGCTTCTTCTAACTCCAACTGATGTGACACAGTATATGGGTCTCCTTCCTCTACCCAGTGTGTGGTGAAAAGCTGTTTATTCAAACACCACACATCTCGATCTTTATCACACAGGCCCTCAAAGGAGCTGGAATTCTCAAGAGACCTTGTCATGATGCCTCTTCCCAAAATCAGGGCTGATCGGGTAGAGATGTGGGTGGTGGAGGTGCCTGGGAAAAGGAACCATAGATGGGTTGGCTGCCCAGGAAAATGGACAGAAAGGGCTCAGAGAATGAGAGTGGCCTGACTGCCTGCAGGGACCACACTGGCTGGAATTCTGCAAGGCTCTCTGTGAAGTTGTTTCCAATAGTAGTGTCCAGGCCTGGGTGGATGTACACCAGGCTTCTCAGTGTCTCTCAGGGGCCAGTGGCTATGACTTCAGACTCCCTCTCTGGACTTGGACTCTCTAGGTTTTTTGTGCCTGGCTCTGGGGAGACCTGCCCAGAGCTACTGGGTGTTTCTGGGCCTGGTGATACTTGCCCCATGCTTTTCCCAGTTTCTGCACTGTTGCTATTTGAGCTCAGGGAGACTTCACTGGGGTACCTTGATTTTGGTAGGTCACTGTTGGTCACTCCTGGGGAGACCATCCCTGGGGTGTCTGTGACAGTCATGTGGCTGCTGCAGCATGGCCTGCGGTGTCTGGATGGAATCAGCCATCTTCTTAATCTTTCACAGATACTTTCTCTGCCTGGGGTCCTGAGGCTGCAGCCTCTTGAAGTGGAGAAGCAGTTCAGCATGCTCACGGTTGACCGTCTCCACCCAAGTGAGGTCAGGAAACAGCTTTTACTAGATTGTGATGCCCTTTAGCAAGGGTTCCAAGTTCTGTTTGGAGATGTTGCCAAGGAAGTGAGCTCATGTCTTGGGGTTTCATAACCTGAGTCTCCATGTATAGAAAAGCCTATAGCCCTGTAGGGTTAGAGACCCTTAGGCAGGGAGAGATGATCCCCTCCCCATAGGAGTTTAGATAGCTGGCAGAACAGGCTTAACCACCCATAAAAAGCTGACAGTCTGCTGAGGTTGCACCTCTTCTGCACGCTGTGCCTTGCAAAACTTAGTTTGCTAAGATCAAAAGGAAAAAGAACCTTGACCCTAAGATGTAAAAGGCCCCTGAAAAGACCCTTCTCTGTTGTCCCTAGTAATGAGCTAAGTTAATCATTAACCAATCAAATAGGGGAGCCCTCAGCCCAGAGGCAGGATAGACCCTCAACTACTATAAAACTAGCATCTTGAGCCCCCCCCCCCCAATGGTGGCTCTGTTTCGGGCACCCCTGCTTGTCTCTCTGAGAGAGGGCAGTTGTACTCCTGCATGCTTGCTGAATAAAAGTACAACTTTGCTTCTATGCTTTCGGTCTCTATTTGATTCTTCCACAACCTTCTGCATCATTGGGAGAGTCAGGCCTGGGACTGCGGGGACTCTCCACCTGTTACCACTGCCTATGTAAGCCATTTTTTCTTCATACTAAATAAATCAGTGGCCACTTATTTTGTTATTTTTCTCTAAGTATCTATGAATATTTTTATCTATTTATCATCTATCTGTTAGTTTTTCACTTTTGCATTACTGGGGCTTGTACTCTGCATCTCCTCAGTGAAGTATATCCTCAGACATTTTACTTCAGATACCCACTAAGGGTCTCACTAACTCACCAAATTGGTTGGGCTGGACTCCACCATGTGATCTTCTTACCTCAGCTGTCCAGAGTGCTGGGGTTACAGCCTAATTCAGTGTGTTTTAATAATATCTTCTTGATCTTCTCTTTTACTTTTTTATATTCTTGAGAGAATTACAGGGCTTGTGACCTTCCATCCTCCAGTGTGTACTTTTACTTTGCTTTTTCCTTTTTTACTCAGCCCAATATCCCTCTTGCAGAGCCAATTTCTCCCTCACTCTTCACTTCTACTTTGTCAAATATACTTTTTCTCTGTTATTTGCTCAATTCTTTGTTTGAGATGAGAAGAACCTTGCAGGTGGAGTACACTCCGAGTTTCTCCAGTTTCTTGGCCTGTGGTGCAGAGTGCAGCTGCACCTTCTTCACGGCAATCCGGGCCAAGTCGCTCCCTTCTGGGCCTTTGGCCAAGCCTGCCGCCACCACTGTGGTTGCTGGACAGCAGGCGCCTGAGCCATGGCGGCGGTGGCACAGGGGGGCCCCTGTGAGGGTGTGGAGGGCAGCGCCCTGGGCCCAGCCCCCGCCCCACTGCCCCCCCCGCCCCTCCCCTCCAACCTTGGACATGTGACCCAGGAGCGCCACTCAGGCGCCGAGCTGAGGCGCAGCTGCGGCCAGGGTCCTGCTCCGGCTGTGCACCCCAACTAATGTTTATTGAGTGTCTGTTTTGATAGCATCTCTAATTTTAATCCGTATACCATCCTATAAGGAGGTAGTAGTTTACTTCACCCCTTTTTTGCATATTAGAAATATATCTGAGTGGTTTACTGATTCAAGGTCAAACAAAATAGTGTGTGTTGAACTTGATTATGCTTCCTACATCAGTACTGCTTTTATTTGTGTAACATTTGCCTTTTTTTTTTTTGTACTGGGGATGGAACTCAAGACCTTGTGCTTGTGAGGCAGGTGCGGTGCTACTGAGCTAAATCCCTGGCCCAATATTTGCCTTTTGTAAACAAGTTTTTTAGGTATAATTTCCAATTCTACCAACCTGATATTGTCTCCCATTGATTAATAGGCATATTGAGGCATGTCTTGAGGGAAACAAGATTCCTTTTGAGATTCTGAGACCAAAACAGAAGTAAAAGAGATCATTCAGGTAATTCCTAAATCATTTTGGGGGTATTCCATAGAATATTTGGGATTTGTTTAACAATGATATACAAAATTTTCATAGGTTGAAGGAAGTTATTTGAGATGGTTCCTGGCACAGTGTTAAAGGTCATTGAAAAGAAATATATAGTGAGGAAGTTCCTCAGTTCTCTTGGAGTCTTCTTATCAGTCTGTAAGAAAGAAGAAAGCTGATCAATACTAGTTCACATACATCAATAATGCTTGCTGATTTTCCTTTTCAACAGAGATGCAGATGTCATCCTCAGAAATATCAACAGGAAATAATGTCTAACTAGAATTTAATAATATTGTTTTGTTTTATGAATTCTATTTACAGTGTATTTTTGGCAAACAATTCAGGTTTCCCATTTTTGTGATGATGTTTTCTTTAAAACTAAATTTAATTTTGAAAACAGAATCAATTGAAATGTATTAAATAATAAGTGTGACTAGAACAGTAATTATAATACCAGTACATGAATGATTAAAGTTTGAGAAACACTTGGTATGGTTGAGAATCCCTGAACTTAGGTTCTGCCACTGCAATGGGATATGACTTTAGTAGCCCACTGAATTTCTCTGTTGTGGGTATTCTCAGATTCGAAGTAATGTTAGTCACAATTTTTCTAATTCTGGATAGTATTACATCAAATAAAATTATGAAAAAAACACAAATTTGAGATATGAATAGAGGTAGTAATGATCATTTATGCCATATCTTGATGTTTAGGTGACAGGGACTTCATTTTTGAAAGTTTATTGAAATATTGAGAACAGTGACTACCAAATTCTCAATAAATTCCAGCTAGTGTTTTTATTAATAGTCAGTTCAATGACCTTCCATTGAGATCTGATCTGAGGTTTAGTGTAATTATAATTCACACTTGCAGTTTTTTGTTTTTTCTAAGTGGAAGTAACTATTTCTGTGTCTAAGGATTCAGTAGTTTGTTCAAGATAGGTTCTATAAGAACTATGTAGGTTAGTGTTCTTCATCATTTTCCACCTGGAAACAATCATTAGGAGGCCAAAAAGAAAATGAAACCCTGTTGTCTTAGTTACTTTTCTCATTGCTGAGACAAGATACTCGACATCCAAACTTAAAAGGGGAAAGGTTTATTTAGCTCATAGTTTGTAGGGGCTTCAGTCCATAATTGGCTGGCTCCAAGGCAGGCTGGCACATGGCAGAGGGGCAATAGTTCATGGTGGTCCTAAGGTAGCAAAGCAACAAGGGACCTTAATAGTGTCTTTCTGACCCTTTTATCCAGACTAGAGGGATAAGGGTGGTGTCAAATCTAACATTGGACTGATTTAGTAATCACACACCCCTAGTCCCAGCATCACACTGAAATATCCCTATGACCACATGAGGCTTTGGGGGGACATCTAGACACAAACCATAGCATTCTATCCCTGGCACACCAGAGACTCATGCACATCCCTTTATGCAAAAGACATTTAGTCCATCTCTAAGTGTTGCCAAAGTCCTAACAGTTTCAGGATTGCTAAAAAGTCTAAGTACCATATCTTCTGAGATTTAAGGCAAACTCTTAGCTATAAGCCCCTGTACAAATAAAAAGGAAAGTTAAACACTTCCAACATAAAATAGCACAAGATAAGACATTTCTTTTACAAGTGGGGATAGCAAGGAAGGGTAATAAAGCAAGACCAAAATCTAGTAGGGCAAACATTAAATCCCACAGTTCCATTTCCAGCATCCCTGGCAATCTGGCAAGTTATGAACTCCAAAGGGCTTGAGTGGCTCTGCCCCTAAGGCACTGCTGGTGGTTTTAGCTCCTGTGACTTCTTTCTTGGGCTAGCTCTTTTCCCTCCTTCCAGTTTTCCTCAGATGACCCATGTTCCTTGCTTCTCCAAACTCCTGTGGTCACCACTGCACCTATATTGTTTTTTATTAAGTTTATTAGTACATTTTAGGTATACAATATAGTTACATTCATCACTGGGATCTTATACCTTTATATGATGTATCTTGGTTCTTATTTTTTCCCCATTGCCTGGCCCTCCCTTCACCCCCTTCACCTTTCCCTATTTATAAATAATTTGTTTCCATTTTTTTCCTTTTCTCATATTTTTTCTTTTCTTTCCTTTTCCCTACCCTTCCCATTTACCCTATTCCTTTAGACCTTTTCTTCCTATTTCACAATATCAATTATACATTTTGATTCTCATTTACACTTTTAGTTTTACACGACCAGAGAAACTATTTGGTATTTACACATGTGTGTCCTATTTATTTCACTTAAGAGTATTGCCTCAATGTGCATCCACTTAGCAATAAATGTCTCTAGTTTCTCATTCTTTATGGCTGAGTAGTACTCCATTTTATTTTTTAAAAAAGCCACATATTCTTTATCCAGTCTCCAGTTGATGGGAAATTGGGATATTTCCGAGTTTTAGCTATTATAAGCTGTGCCGCTATAAATATGGGTGAGCATATATCACTGTGGTATGATTCTTTTAATTCTTTGGGAAGATACCCACCAGAGGAATAGCTGGGACAAATGGGACCTCCAATCCTAGTTGTTTGAGGTATCTCCATATTGATTTCCACAGTGGTTGCTCCAGTCTGCACTCTGACAATGAAGAAGGGTTCCTTTCTCCCCACAACCCTGCCAGCATTTGTTATTGGTTGATTTCTTGATAGCAACCATTCTTTCTGGGGTGAAGTGGAATCTCAGTGTTGTTTTCATCTGCATCTCTCGAATGACCAGTGATGTTGAACATTTTCTCATGTTTATTTGGTGCTTTTGCTTCTTTGAGAAATGTCTGTTCATTGAAGATGCCCATTTTTGAATTGGGTCTTTATATTTGGGGGGGGGTCTGAGTTTTTTTGGTACTGGGGATCGAACTCGGGTCCTTGAGCTTGCAGGGCAGGCAGCAGAACCACTGAGCTAAATCCTGGGCCCTAAGTTTTTTGAATTCTTTATATATTTTAGATAGTAGACCTTTGTCTGAGGAACAGCTGGTAAAATTTTTTTCCCATCACATTGTAGGTTGTCTCTTAGCTCTGTTGGTGGTTTCTCTTGCAGTGCAGGAGCTTTTTAATGAGGTACCAGTTGTTAATTCTTTTTGCTAGTTCCCATGCTACTGAGGATTTGTTCATAAAGTCTTTTCCTATACCAGTGTCTTTGAGAGTTTTACCTAACTTATCTTCCAGCAAGTTTAGTGTTTCTGTTTTAATATTTAGATCTTTAATGCACTTGGATTTTAGTTTAGTGCATGGTGAAAGATAGGTGTCTAGTTTTATATCTTTGGCAAGTTGAAATCCAGTTTTCCTAACACCATTTATTAAAGAGGCTATCTTTCCTCCAGTGAGGATTGTTGGCTCCTTTGTCAAAGATAAGGTAGCTGAGTGTGTCTGGAGTTGTTTCTACATCTTCTAATCTATACTGATCCTCAGGTCTGTTTCTTTGCCAGTACCATGCTGTTTTTATCACAGTGGCTTTGTAGTATAGTTTCAAGTTGGAGATTGTGATACGCCCTTCCATGTCTGTGTTGCCTAGAATTGCTTTTGCTATTCTATGTCCCTTCTGGTTCCAGATGAATTTTTGGATTGTTTTCTCTAGTTCTGTGAAATACACTGTTGGGATTTCCATAGAGATTGCATTGAATTTATATAGCAGTTTTGGAAGTATGGTTATTTTCATTATATTGGTTCTTCCTACTCAGGAACAAGGAATGTCTTTCCATTTTCTTATATCCTCTTCAATCTCTTTTTTTCAGTGTTGTAGTTTTCATTGTAGAGGTCTTTTGCTTCCTTTGTTAGATTGATTCCTAGATATTTCATTTTTTTGGATGCTATTGTGAAAGGGATTGTTTCCCTAATTTCTCTCTCAGTGAGTCTGTTATTTGTGTACAAGAAGGCTATTGATTTTTGAGTGTTGACCTTGTGTCCAGCTACTCTACTGAATCTATCAATTAAGTCTAGAAGTCTTTTGGTGGCAATTTTTGGGTCTTCTATGTAGAGTATCATATCATCTGAGCCACACTTTAAAGGGACCTACCAAAGTAGGGACACAAAGGCTGATAGATGATCACTTCAAATATCCTTCTGTAAAACTCTATAGAGAAGTAACAATATTACAATGCATTTTCCTCCTTTTAAGATGAAGACTCTCCTATTTTATTGTCAATATGTGGCAGATATAGGTTTTAAAAACTTACCTTTGGCGGTATCCTGGGGCAACACAAGACCAAGACAGTAAACCTAGGCTACTTTCAGGGCAAAAAACAAAACCCGCCAAGTCATCCCACCTCTGAATACATGGTGTTTTTCTGTGAGGCGAGGGGATATGTGCATTCCTTGCTTCTCTGCAGGCTATAGAGGCAACACTGAAGGGGGACTGAGGGGTGTGGGGGCGGTGGGGGGGTGTCACTCCCTCCCGTTTCACCTTCCAGAAGCACGGGGACCCCAGAAATGGCTAGCTTTTGTGACCGTCAAGCTGCTGTTCTGTCCCTCCTATTCCGTGCAGCTGCCGTCGCTCCTCATTGGCTAAATGCTTCTGGTTTGATGAACTACGATTGGTTGCGCCAATCAGTCAGGGCCACACCCCCTCAGCATCCCAGAGGCCGCTTCTTTGGTCAAGAACCGAGAGAGGTGCAGGGGAAACTAGAGCATGATGGTAGCTTCGCACAACCATCATCTTTTTTCTTTTCTTTCTTTCTTTTATTTTTAAGCTCATTCGTGCCTCTCCCAGGTGCTGTTTCCCCTGAGCACCTCTCTCCAATCAGCACTGCCTAATAACAGAACCACTGCACCTTTAACTTCACCCTCACAGCTTCACACACTGCCCTCTTAAGGGCACACTGCCTGGCCTGCCAGCCCTTCTGAAATTTTGGTCTAAGTTTTCCCTACCCCACAACTCTTGTATTCTGCATGTGCTTAAAACCAGCACCACATGGATGATACCAAGGTCTGCTGCCAGCTGGAGCAGTAGCCAGGCTTCCTTCTTTCTTGGCTATAGTGGTTCAGTGCCTATAATCCAAATCCTGAGGAACAACTTCCCTAGGCTGCTGCCATTCTGGAACATGGTACTCTGGGGCTTTCTTCTCAAAGCAAAGTCTTTCATCTTTGGGTGCTGCAAAGAATGGAGTCCTGCTGCTTTTTGTGATGCCCTCAGACCATCTTTTCTATTTACCCATTCCTTCTCAACAGTCAAGAGCTCCTCAGCTCTATCTTTGCAGGCCACATCTTTACTGGAGCTTCCTTACTAGCCAAACTCAAAATGTTTTAAATCATTCTGCTGGGCCCTTTGCTTTTGATTTTCAACATAATTCTGGCTAAAAACCCCCAACAGTAGCCATGCCACTGCTCCAACATTATAGTGTCTTGAAATTTCTTCTGAAAGATTTAGTCCACTGCCCTAATCTCAAGTCTCAGGCAAAGTCTCTGGATACAAGCAAAATGCAGACAAACTTCCTGCCAAAGCATCACTTGGGGTCCAACAGCCAATGCAGTCCTTGCCAGCAGAAACCTCCTGAGCTTGGTCTTTACCAGCTTGCTGTTCTTCTGAGCTCTAACCAGTATCTCCCATACAGTACAGCCTGAGGTGTTCCAGCTCTACTTTTTCAACCAGCATCTCTGGAACCTTTCCTAACTCTTCCACCTTCCCACAAGACAGTTCCAAAGGCTCTTGAGTCATATGGCCAGGTACTGTCATAGCAATCACCCCATGTCTGGTACCAAATTTCTGTCTTAGTTATTTTTCTGCAACAAAATACCTGACACTCAAAGTTAAAAGGGGAAAGGTTTACTTAGCTCACAGTTTGTAGTGGCTTCTGTCCATAGTTAGCTGGCTCCAAGGCAGGGTGGTACATAGCAGAGCAACAAGGGAACTTGGCAGCATCTTTCTGCCCCTTTTATTCGGACGACTGGATTTATGACAGTGCCAGACTAATCAATGAACTGATTTAGTAATCACATACGCTTAATCCCAGCATCACACACTTTAGATTCAGCTACCTCTGAAAAAGCCTTATGACTGCATCTAGACACAAACCATAAGGCCTGTATAACTAAATGTAAAGTTTCCTTGTGTTAAAGGAAAAGGTAGCAAAAGAGGTTGGAAGATGGTATGGGGAGGTAACAATAGGATTTTTTTTTCTCTACTTCTGAAATATTTGAATTTTAAACAAGAATATACTTTTGTAATAATTCTAGATAAAAAACTTTGAAGACTACTCAAGGTTCAGCGGGAGAATGGTAAGGTAATTCATGACTTCTGATTGCATTTGTTCAGTATTGTTTTGATGGCCCATGCTGAAATGCAAGAGAGAAATTTATGCATTAAACATTTTAATGGCATCATGACAGTTATGTAAATATTATAGTTTAAAATGTAATGCCTATTATGGATTTCACTTTCAGATTTCTGATAAGTTCTATCTTAAAGATAGCTTGGTGTCTTATGGTAGTGTTTTAATCTGTTTTGTTGTTGTTGTTTGTTTGTTTTTGGTGATACAGGGGATTGAACTTTGGGCCTGCATACTAAACTACACCCCATCCCTTTTTTTTAAATTTTAGAACAAAGTCTTGTTAAGTGGCTAAGTTGCCTAGGCTGGGTTCAAATTAATGACCTTCCTGCCATAGCCTCCCAGGATATTTTTGATAGACTATTATGCAATGCCAACTATATGGTACAGTTATGGTATACATATTGTCTAAATATATGGTACAAATACTTGAGTGATTCTAAATTAGAGGCATTCTACACTTTGCAATGAGAAAGACAAAAACAAATAAGATAATATGCCTCTGTTTGAGGGTTTAACAGTGCAATATTCTTTTAAGTTGTCATTTGATTTGAAATTCAAAAAGTACAGATTAAATGGCAAAGAGAAAAGTAAGCAGCATCTTTATATTAGCTTATGGCTCATTATGTGACTAATAATATGTTACTTGACCTTTCAGTACCCCATTTTAAATCCTTAACTGATACTTAGATTAGCATTTCCAAGCATTTTGAGACCTCTTAAAATATGCTTTGAACTATTCAGTCTAAATGCTGTTTTCTAAAAACCTAGAATGAGGAATGGTGTTAATGGAGTTAATCTTGGGTAATTTCAGTGTGGTTTGTCAGGAATACCTCTACGTAAAGAAAATGACTAATCTTCTTAAATTCATTTTCTCAGCAACTTTGAGGCAGGAGATAATTTACTCTGCCTGTGTACATAATAAGCCCTCTCTTACTAAAGAAATATTTTACTTATGGGAAAGAGGATAACCATAAAATTATTTAAATTTAGACATTGGAAAATATTAAAAGTATAAGATACTTCTTTTTAATTATTTCTTTAATGAATTCTCAACTACCAGTGTAGAAATAAAATCTCCCATTACAAGGAGAAATTTAGCTATGAAGTCAAAACAAGAGCTGTTTGGTTGCTTTAAAAGGAAAGAGATCAAAGAGCTGGTCACTCCTTAACTGAGGGTGTTTGGGCAGCAGGATAGGATAGAGAGTGGAGGGGGGTAGGAACTCAATTCTTTATTGCTTTTATATGAAGCCATCCTTTTCCACTAAGCCTTAGTGACATTTTCTTAGACTGGTTAAGTAAAGGATTCTGCATTTTTCATTACAATAGGGTTTTAATCTTGATTGTTTCTTCCCCACCCCTGGTCATTAAAGGACTAATGCTCTTTCCAAAAGGTTAAAATGAAAGGGTTTTTTTGATAGGAATCTTTATAATTGCCTTAGGTTAAAATAAAATGAATTATTTTGCATATGATTTTCAAGATGGAACTAATTTTAATTGCATTATTTCCATGAAATATCTCAAGGGAATCCAATTTATTTTATGCTATATAAAAAATAATGCAGTTTTCACATTTACGAACCAATAGCAAATCAGGGAAGCTCTTATTTTAAATTCAAAGAGCATTCTCCCAGTGCATTAAAAGGCACTTTTATTTAATTTCACAGTGAAGCATTTGATGACTATGTTTTCTATGTTCTCATCTCACTTAGATTATTGTGGCAGTTTTCTAACTGTGTGGTCTCTATACTGCAGTCTAGCCAGTCTGTCTTCTAACCTAATGTCACATATTGTTCTGAAAGTAGAAATCTGATCATATCATTGTTTGTAGGCTATATAACATTTCAGTGGCTTTCTAGTATTTATGGAGTAAAAGTCTGAATTCCGCAACTTAATACTTGTAGACCTGCACAGTATGGCCCTAAATTGTCTTTCAAATGTCATCTGATACTATTCCACAGAACATACTCTTTGTTCCAGCTGTTTGCTTTTTTCTCAAAGCAGAATTTCTCATGTTATACAACTCAACTTTCCATTCCATTGGCCAAAATATCTCATTTACTTATATTAAATGTCTTGTATATCAGTGTACTGTTTACTGTTTGCATTATATTATGCTTGTTTCATTAAATACCTGGATCATCTCCTATGAACTACTCAGGGCATTCATCTTTATATGTCAGGTACCTATCAGTGTCTGATGTATAACAGATTTAAAAGGTTGTATGAGTGAATACCACAAACATACCTTATCAGATTTATTTGTTAAATACACATCTCAAGAAAGTACCAAAATAGTCCTCTTTCCTCTGAAAGAAAGTTTAGAGCATTAAAATTGGGTATCATAATGTTTTTCTATTTTATAGGCATTGTCAAGATAATTTTAATATTATTCTATCAAAAGATAAAGGGACCTAAATGAAAAACCTAAGGCACAGAATGAATGATGAGAAGGAAAAGTGGTAAATATATGGTAAGTATAAACAAACATTCACCTTATGATAATGTTTTCATCTTTCCCTCTTACCTAAATAGTAAGTGCATTGTTGAATTTTATTTAAAACTTTCAAAAAGGTGTCAGTTAAGGTAACTATTCTTATTTTACAAATGAGGATTCTAGGGTTTGAAGAGTTAAGTAGCTTAGGTTGTAAAGAGAGAGGATAACTACTTTGCTCTGCTGATTCCCAATACAAAGTCCAATTCTTCACTTTGCTTAAATGGTGATTATTTTCTACCCCTCTCTGAATTTGTCTGTATATTTCTAATATTTTGTGATGTTAAGACAAATTGGGGGATGACTCGTCTTAAGTGCTATATTAACAAGAGCTGTCAGTTATTGAACATTATTCTAAGCATTTTATATTTTATCAAAAATACTTAACTATAGGATAGTTAGTATTCTCACTTTATACTAAAGACAGAGATTGAATACAATTAAGAAACTTGAGAAACGTAAAACATAGAGAATTATCTGGAAGTAAGAAGAAACTTAAATATAGATTAATGAAGTTTAGCGAACCCCAAGCAGTGTAAATAAAAAAGCAACATTAAGATACATCGGTGAATTTGGAGAACATCAATAAGAAGAAGAAATCTTAAAGGCAGATAAAGAGTAATCTTCAAGGAATGACAAGAATGATAACTAACTTTCTAGACTAATGATGGAATATTTTAAAATAACAAAGTTTGCAAATATTTACAGATTCTTACTAAAGGATATTCCAAACAAAAAGATTCTACAGGCATAAGATAAAAAGTCCTGGATGAAAAGTTTATGGTGAAGAAATGAATGACAGGAAGGAAAAGTGGTAAATATGTAGCTCAGTATAAACAAACAGTATAAAATGATAATTTGTCTTTATCTTCTGGTTTACAGGGGATCTGATATGAAAGCAGGGACTAGGAAGGGACTAAAAGAAATTAATGATCTAAGGCTATTATCTTTAAAAGGGGTAATTATATAGAGATGATCTTTCATTTTTAACTAATTAGGTATGTGTGCTGAAATACCTGTGATCACTGAAAGAATAAAATGTAATATCCAAACTAGGAGAAAAAAATTTAAAAAAATAACAAAAAAATAAGAGAGACAAAAGAAAAATTATGAGAGAAAAACAAAAATGAAATTGGTAGATTTAAATTCAGATATATCAATAATTACATTCTTAATAGGTTAAATATTCCAGTTAAAGTTGTTAAACCACATTTTAAAGAATCTTTAGTTATATGTTATTAACATTTTAAACATAAGACACTATATAGGTTGAAAGTAAAAGGAAGAAGTTAAGCCATGCAAATACTAAGTAAAAATGCTGTTATAGCTCTATAAAATGAGAACAAAATCAAGAAAGACAAAAGACACTTCATGACCAGTGTTTCCATTCACCAGGTAAAAAAATAACAATTTTATATTTTAATGTACCTCATAACATTGCCTCAAACTATACAAAGGAGAAATTGAAAGACTATAAGAAGTGGAGATTTTTTTTTTTTGGGTACCGGGGATCGAACTCTGGTCCTTGCACTTGTGCAGCAGGCGGTGAAACCGCTGAGCTAAATCCCTGGCCCCAAGAAATAGAGATTTTTTAAAAGCGTGAATCTCTTAAAGTAGAAGACAAAAGTCAGTGAAATTCTGTAATATTTGAACAATAGAATAAAGTGATCTGACATATATAGAATAGTACTCTCAACAAATGCAGATCTAGGTTCTTTTAAAGCATAAATAGAACATTTGTAGAAACTGACTATAGGCTCACACAATAAATTTCTAAATGACTAAAGCCATATGGATATATTCTCTTGCTATAATTATACTAGAAACAACAAAAAGATACTTAGAAAATATTTATATTTATATAATATTAAATGAAGAGATACAATTCTAGGTAACCCATTGGCTGAATAAATAAAACAATGAAATTAAAAATTGTTTTGAACTGAGTGATATTGAATAATGCTACACATCAAAATTTGTGGGATGCACTTAAAGCATCATGCAGAGGGAGATTATACCTGTAAATGCTTATAGAAGAAAAATAAAGTTGTACATTAACAGAGCTATGCATCCATCTAAAAATGTTAGGAAAAGAACGTCAAAATAAAGTATCAAAAGAAAGAAGGGGTGCATTACTTAAAACAGACATTAATGATATAAAACCAGAATAGAATGGAGAGGATCTACAAATCTAAAATTAGTTTGTTGAGAATATTAATAGGAATGAAATACCTTTGGTGACACTGATGGGAATAATAGTCACATGACCACTATCATAAATGAGAAAGAATTCACTATATATATTGATACCAACCAAAGATATTAATTCCCTCATCCTTACAAACAACCAGAACCTTTGGGATGGTCACTGTGGTCATGAGCAGCCTCATTTAGGATTCCTTAGAGTCACAACCTGGGCAATATCTCATGATGTATTTTAAAATCACTGAAGGTGGCAAATATGATAAATAACATCTGTTTCTATTATGAAGTTTTTAATTGAGATTTTTGAAGGCTAGGAGAGTTGCTAGCTTCTTCAAATATAATCTCAATGTTGGGACTATAAAAAATTCACAGATTTTCCTACAGAATTTTATACGCAGTTACATAGCATTTACTGTTTGGTAGACAGTGTCACAAACACCTTATATGTTATTTTTTTATCATAAGTTTTGGCCAGGAAGTATGTGTAGCCATTTCACATATAAAACCAACTATGAAAGTATTTTATGGTCAGAAAACCAAGTTCATATTTCTCATTAAAATTGTGAAAAGGTTTCTTTTGAAACTTTATGCAAATTCAGTTTTTAATACCATCTCTAGTAGTCATATTTTCTTTTTCTTATATAAATAAAAGTAACAACTTTTTTCACTAATACTCCTAATCTCCAGTCTGCATTAGTCATCTGCATTTGAGGGCAAAAAGATGGGTTTCATTATGTTATCAGAGAGGATGGGGGAAGTGTCTAAAGGTAAAATTCTTCAAATCTCTAATCAGTCTGCATTTCAAGGCTGTACTAAAAACAAAAAAAAATTGAATTTGTGTAAAATAACTATCCTTGCTTATTTCTTTGTGTGTTTCTTTTTAATTTTTCTCTTCTTTTTGGTTCATGGCCCCATGTTCTCAGTTTTCATTTGACAGTGGACTTGATCAGTTCCTTAGCCATAAAAAGTTGTGATTTGGGCCAGGGATTTAGCTCAGTGGTGCCACTGCCTGCCTCACAAGTGCAAGGTCCTGAGTTCGATCTCCAGTACCAAAAAAGTTGTGATTGGCTTCATGAGACATTTCTGTGAGCTTTGTACCAATGATTACTTAGTGTTTGCAAAAGAAAACTCAGAAGGACCCAGCCTTCGCCTTCAGTGCCTACTCTGATTTCACAGTGAAATCTAACGTTGTGCTTACAATCCTCTCATAGCTTATCTAACTCTACTAGGTATTCTTTATACCTTAGTTCTCAAAAAAAGCTGAGGGCTACCCAACAATTTTCTCTGCCTATTTCTGGAATCTTGGACTGCTTATTTTGTCATGCAATCATTTTCCAGATGATAAATCAAAGTTCTATAGATGTTGAATCAAAGTATTTTGATAGCCAACTGAATAGCTCTAGTAATTGTGGCTGAATAGAATTTCAGTACAAGCTATTGGGTAATGCTCTGTAAGTATTATTTAATAAGACACTAACCAAACTTAACATTTTCATCCTTTATTGTGTTTATAATTGTGACTCATGTTATCCAAGATAAAACACTGTGTCTTATAAGATATGAATTAGAACTTAGGTCTCTGCCAAAACACTTTGATGTGACTTCTAATGTGAAAAATGTTGTGAAAGTGGACATTTTTCCTTTTCTTTTGGAAGTCATACAAAAGCAGTAAAGGAAATGACAATTTTAAAACCCGCAAATATAATACACAAACTCAAAGCACGTAATAAGACTTATAACAGCAACTGAGAAAAAAAGTTACATGATCAGAAGTGAAAAATAACAACATATCAGAAAAGAAACAGAAGATAATTGTCTCAAAAATCATATTGTTTTTCTTCAGGAGTGTAAGAAATTAGGTAAGCAAGCTGGCAGGAGAAACCCTTCTGAATTATATTTGAGCTAAACAAATCATCACAAGTAATACTGTGCTGCATTTGTAGGAAGAAGAGAGAATCCTTGAATTATAAAGCCTGGACATTATCTTGGCCTCTGTCTCCTCAGCAAGAACTTCCTCCAAATAGCTGGTTCAGGAAATTCAACTCGTTAATAATCAGTAATAAAGGCCACTTGCACCACCTCAAAACACTTGATTGTAGCTAGAAGTCCAAAAAGGGATACAGCCTCAATACAGATACTATAAGATAAACATGGAAGACAGAAGCAAAATTTGTCAGCAGACTATAAAAAGGTGGCCATGAAAAGGGAAAAGGGCATCAAACATTTCATTTTTTTCTGGTAAAAGAGTAACTTCTATAAAGGAAAACTACAAAGAAGAAATTACAAGAAAGGTAAAACAGCAAAGATGTAACAAGAGAAGGAAATGAATTTGAGACAGCTGGTCTGAGGAGAGATTAAGAAAAGGCTAAAGCAAAATTATCAGAGAAATGAAGAAAAATTGGAATAAGCATGGGTAACAGTAGACAACGAGAAAAACAATAAGGAACAAAATACCACTAGAACAAAATCTAACTCTCCCAAATCTTTGAAGATTTAAACACACACACACACTCATACTTACACGTGCATGCACACATGAAAATAAAGTGAAATGTTAATGGCTATGATGTAAAAGGATACAAAAGAACTTCATGTTTGGAGTGGCAAGAATATCTGGTACAAAATGGAAATTATACTCTTCTATAGAATTAAAGGGTCTTAGATGCAAGGAAGGCCTGATGGAAGGAGGAGTAGGATGAAATGGGTTCTTCGTAGCTACTAGTCAGAGGTAGTTTACTTCCTCCATCCTGTGGGTAAATGCAGATTTACCAAAGCCATGGATAAACCTCACCCAATCCAAACCCTATAAAGAATCAGAAAGAAAACAACAACCCTTTCTTCTGACAGCTAAACAAGGAAAGAGTTTGTACTATTTGGTATGTAAATAAAATAATTTACTCTTAGTGTCAGGAGTAAAATTTTTAAAGATTAAATGAAGCAAGAATATGATCCGTATTGAAGAGAAAAAATAATGGTGAAATTTCTCTTAAAGATCAGGGGCAAGGCAAGTTTGCTTTCACCACTTCCTCTGTGCTATAGGTCCTAGCCATAAGATAGTAAGGAAAGGAAATGTATAAGTGTGGAAAAAAAGAAATTACAATCTTTAGAAGATATGATGTTGTACAAAGAAGACACAAAGAAATATGCAAACATTATTTTAGGCAGTTCAAAGTAAACAAGATCAATGTACAAAAATCAGCTTTATTTCTAATTAATAGCAATGAATAATTGAACAATGAAAAATTTAAAATGATACTATTTACAATAGCAGAAAAACATGAAACATTCAGGAAGGAATTCATGAAACATTTAAGGAAGTAATTATTTGTTCAATTGTCCTCTACATTATTAACAAAACATTTATGCAAGACAGTTAAATTACCTAAGTAAATAGAAACGTATATGATGTTCATTGGCTGGTAGATTCAATGGCATTAAGATGTGAATTTATTACAAATTGGTATATAGATTCCATTAAATACCAACCTAAGCACAATCAGCTATTTGTGTGAAAAGTGGTACAAATAGTTTGGAAAATTGTCAGTTTCTCATAAATTTAACATGTATTTAGCAAATGGCTCAGCAATTCTATTTCTAGATATTTACCAAAGATTAATGAAAACACATGTTCACAAAATACAAAAAGATGTTTACAATACTTTGTTTACAATAGCCAGCAATAAAAAATGCACAAAAATTCTGTAAAAGGAAAACAGATAAACAAATTGTGGTATATTCATGCAATGGAATAACAAAATTAAGACTACTCATATCTGTAGTAACATTAATATAAAAACCATGTTTTGCATGAGAGAAGCCAGAAAGAAAACAGAACATGCATTCTGATTCCATTTACATAAAGTTCAAAGCAGGAAAAATAAACTATGGCAATAAAAATCAAAACAGTGGTTCCCTCAGTGTATATGTATGTGTAAATGGGGTGGACAGAGGAAGGGAGTTGTTTGGATCTAAGGGCCCAGGGCAACATTTTCTGTATAAAGGAAATATTCGGTACCTTGTTTGGGATCAGGTAAATTGACTTATGAATATGTTGAAATTTGTTCACTGTGTACACTTAAGATTTGTTCATTTCTATATGTTAATTATATTTGAATAAAAATATTGTGAACTATGTGGCAGCCATGGAGATCTTTCACTCATTCTTCCTAAAGTGTGAGCATGCCTCAAGGTGTGAAGTTAACTATAGTCTCAAATTGTAGCACCAAGATGTGCTGTAGCCTTGGAGTCAAGGTCATGTGGTTTCCTGTAACTCTAGACTTGGTATGGCAAGGGATTAAAACCAAGCCATTTCTTACCAATCTGAGTTTCTCTAATGCATAGTCTTTGTCCAGTAGCTATCTGTAGGGTTGGTCATGACTTTTTCGTGAAATGAGACTCTTCCTACTCAGTTGTCCTCTCTTTCTTCTTTCTCAAGTTTCAGAACTACACCACGGTGTAAACTTTTTCCCTGCCTACTTTTGCTTCTGTTATCTTCTACCTGTCACACTCATTACACCCAATTAATCTTCTGTATGTCTATTGAATGTTGGCTTCTTATATAACCTGGCAATTTAAAATTGAACTGTGATGGAAATGTGACCAAATTTATGTCATAACAACACATTTATATTGGCTTAATTCAGAGAAAAACTTTTTTCAGAAAACAAATTTCATGTTATGCTTTGTGCCAGAGCTCACCTAAAAAAAGTAGATTGAACATGGCTTGAGTATGAACAAAGGCAAATATAAATAGAAAGTAGAGGTCATGATCTTAATAGCACTTAGGACAAATTGAAGTCAAAACATATTAAATGAGACAAAAAAGGAGGCTTTATAAAGCTAACATTTCCTGATCACAAAATTATAATGGGATTGAATAGTTATTCATTGAATAAAGTTGTTGTATCAAAAAAAGATACTATATAGATAGAGAAGTGGAATACCTTTTATGACACTCTACTCCCTTCTACCCATAGCAAATTAAGTGATTAAATATGTTTGGATAAAGAAAGATTACGTCAATAAGATGTATTTTATGTAATATAAAATGAGCTATATATGTAGAATAGAGAATAAAACTTCCTTTTCATTGCCAAGGTAGTGTAACTCAATATTGCCATGTCTTAAGCATCATAAACAACCAATGAATTGTAAAACATTGAAAACGTAGAAACATTTTACAGTTGCAACTTGATAAAAGTTGAAATAATAATGGATGCAGTAAAAACATGTTAAAAATAAAAGAGGAAGAACCACCAAAAAAGAAGAGACAAAGAATCATAACTGTCCTGGTCAACTTTAAGCATACAGATTTGAAAACCTGAGCAAAATGTGTAATTTCCTAAGAAAATATTTATCAATAATGACTACTGAACAAATAAAAAATTGAATCAGTATTTCCATAAAAATATAGTTATCAGATATTTACAGCAGTTTCAATATCAGTTTTACAGGGAATTCTAACAAAACTTTAACACAGAAAATCCTAATGTTTTTTATGTTGGAAGAAAAGAGAAAGAATAGTTCCAGGTTCTTTTGCTGAAGCAAAGATAACAATGAGGCATGCAATAAAGCCTGATAATTTCTTATGAAACTCTTTACTTTCTTTCATAGTAACATACCTGTCCTTGGGCACATGAGTACCCACCTAGTGATTCACTTGTAGTTAGGCATGATCATATCACTAGATTCTTGCTAATGAAATATAATTAGGAGAATGTAGGCCTCCAAACGTTGATTGAGTGTATTATTTTCCTTTTTCACTTTTGGAACATAGTATCTCACACAGATTCAGTCATAGTCATGAGCAACATTTGAGGAGTTGTCAAAGAAATAAAATGAAGTGTGTGGCCATAAAAAAAAAAAATGTCAGAGACTCGCTGTGAGCTTGAACTACTTGCCTCAGAATAGTGATGTGAGTGACCTGAACTCATTGTATATTCAGTTCTTACTGTTATAGTAGTTTTGCCTCCATTTTAACTAATAGGGGACCAAGACCAGAAGTAGATTGAACAACAAAAAAGTACAGATCGGGTGCCGGGGATTTAGCTCAGTGGTTCCAGCGCCTACCTCACAAGCACAAGAATCCGAGTTCAATCCCAGTACCAAAAAAAAAAGTACAGCTCAATCTTACTAAGAATAATTATGTAAAAATGTTGATATATAAATGATACATATGTTACTATCTTTTAGCACCTTAGCAAGCAGAATCTAGAAGTGGATTGAAAAAGTACGTAGTATAACTCCATCATTTAATTCCAGAAATGAATGAACAAACAAAAAATATATATGACATCCACAGTTACTGAGAAGAAACTTGGTAAAACTCAACATCTACTCTTAATTTTAAAACAGAAAAAATTAGGGGTAGATGAATATTCCCTTAAAATAATAAAATATATCTCATTCTAGAAGACAGTGTTATTAATGGTGAAATATCAGAGATATTTCTCACTAAAACCAGTAATAAAACAAGGGTTCTCACTGCCACCACTGTTACTTAATGTTGGACTAGGGATTGTACCCGGTGCAGTCAGACAAATTAAAATGGAGTCGTGTAATTATCACTCTTTGTATGATTGTATACTTGGAAAACCTAACAAAAATTTGTTATACATTTAACAGGATAGTGGGGTATATAAAAAATAAATAGCTCAAGAATTTATATATAAGGAAACAAAAACCAGTTTGGAGAAATAATGGACAAAATGATTCTATTTACAATATCAACAAAAAAATGAAAAACTAAAAATAAACTTAGGAAAAAAGTGCTACAATTTATTGAAGAAAAGTTTAAAACCACTCCAGGATTCAAAAGAAAATTTAATAATAAGACATAATATTTTATTTTCTTAAATTTATGCATAACTTCAATGTGATCCCAATAAAAATATTTAATAAATTTTATTTTTAAAAACTTAATTCTTATTCTAAAGAATATTTGTGTATATCACTATGGTCATAAAACTTTGCAAAAGAAGAATGACAGGTGCTAGCTTCAATAGATATGAGATATAAAGTCTATGATGATTAATTTTGTATCTTGACTCAACTGAGTCACTCAATATCCAGAAGTCTGGTTAAGCATTATTTCTGACTGTCTGTAAGGGTGTTTCTGGAAAAAAATTAGCATCGCCCTCAATTTTTTCTGTCCCTGGTAATTCTTGTTCTCAGGCCTTCAGTCTGACTGTAATTTATACCCGAGGCTCTGCAGCCCTTAGGCCTTTGAATTACATCACTGACTTTCCTGTATCTCTAGCTTGAACCTGGACATTTTAAATTTGTCAGCATCCATAATTGTGTGAGCAAATATTTTATAATACCTCTCTTTCTACAGATATAACCTATTGGTTCTATTTCTTTGAAGAACTAGACTAATACAAAGCTTCAATAGTAATGGAGCATAATCAGGGATATCAATGCAGTAAAAGGTCCAGAAACAGACTCAAATACATATAGAAATTTAGAAAACTATAAAGGCTTCATCTCAAATCATAAAAGGAACATGAATTAATCAATAAATAGTGCTGTATAACTGACTAGTCATTTGAGAAATATTAAAACGTATCTGTGGGCTGGGGATTTAGCTCAGTGGTTTTGCAGCCTGCTGTGCAAGTGCAAGGACCCGAGTTCGATACCCAGTTCCAAAAAAAAAAAAAAAAACCTAAAACATATCTGTGTCAAATATGGTATAGGATAAATAGCAAATACAAGATCTAAATGTTAAAGTATTAATTTTTTCCTTTTCCCTTCCCCCTTTCCATTTGAATGTTTTCTTCCCACTTCCCAATATCATCCTTTTTGGTCCTTATTTCACTTTGGATTTCTCACACAAGAGAAACAATGTGATGTTTAAACATAAGTGTTTGATTTATTTCACTTAAAATTTCCTCAAGGTGCATCTATATACCTAACAATGTCTCAAATTTATCCTTTTTATGGTACTACATTGTATATAAAAACCACTTTTCTTTATCCATTCATCTGTTGATGGGTATCTTGGCTGTTTGCAAGATTTAGCTATTATAAATTGTGCTGCTGTAAACATGGCTGTGCACGTATTGTGTATGATGCATGTGATGCTTTTAATTCTTTCAAGAAGGAGAAATGGAACCTCTAGTTTTAATTTTTTGAGGAATCTCCATACTGATTTCCATATTGGTTTTACCAATTTATACTCCCACCAACAGTGGAAAAGGGTTCCTTTTTCCACACAGCCTTGCCAGCATTTGTTATTGCTGATTTCTTGATGTTAACCATTCTTTCTGGAGTGAGATGGAATCTCAGTGTTGTTTTAATTTGCATTTCTCTAATGACCAGTGAAGTTGAACATTTTTTCATGTATTTATTTGCTGTTTGTACTTCTTCATCTGAGAAGTGTCTATTCAATTCAGATGCCCATTTTTGGGTTGGGTCTTTAAATTTTGGGGTCAGATTTTTTTGACTTCTTTATATTCTAGATATTAGTCGTCTTTCTGAGGAATAGCTGGTAAAAATTTTTTTCTCTTTCTGTGGGTTGTCTTTTCACTTTGGCTTTTTAATATGATATGATCCCAGTTGTTGATTGTTTGAAATGTTTCCTGTGCAATCAGGTTTTGTTCATAAAGTCCTTGCCTACACCTATATCTTCAAGAGTTTTATCTATTTTATCTTCCAGCAGAGTAAGTGTTTCTGTTTTAATATTTAATTCTTTGATCCATTTCAGTTTTAGTTTAGTGCTTGGTGAGAGATATGGGTCTAGGTTTAATCTTTGCATGTAGAAAGTCAGTTTTCCCAACACTATTTATTAAAGAGGTTATCTTTCTTCCCATGAAAGTGTTTGACCCTTTTGTCAAAGATAAGGCGGCTGAGTGTGGTTGGAATTGTTTCTGCATCTTCTGTTCTATTGATCCCCTATTTTTTTGTTTGTTTTTGTTTTTGCCAGTACCATGCTGTTTCTATCATGGTAGCTGTATAGTATAATTTCAAGTCAGGGATTGTGATGCCACTTTCTTTTACTCTTATTACCAAAGATTGCTTTTGCTATTCTAGGTCTTATCTGGTTCCAAATGAATTTTAAGGTTGTTTTCTCTAGTTCTGTGAGTTACACTATCAATATTTTGATCAAGATTGCATTAAATCTGTAGAACAGTTTTGGAAGTATAGCCATGTTCACTGCACTGGTTCTGCCTATCCAAGAACAAAGGATATCTTTCCATTTTCTGATATCCTCTTTGATCTCCTTTTTCAGAGTACTGTAATTTTCAATGTAAAGGTGTTTTACCTCCTTCATTAGATTGATTGCTCAATATTTCACTTTTCTCGATGCTATTGAGAAAGGCATTGGTTCCCCAATTTTTTTCTCAGTGAGTTTATTTGTGTAAAGGAATGCTACTGATTTTTGATTGCTGACTTTGTATCCTGCTATGCTACTGAATTTGGTTTTTAACTCTAGGAGTCTTTTGGTGGAGTTTTCAGGGCCTTCTATTAGAGTATCATGCCATCCACAAATAATGATATTTTAACTTCTTCCTTTTCTGTCCTCATTCCTTTTATTTCTTTCTCTTGTCTAATTGCTCTGGCTAATATTTCCAGAAGTATGTCGAATTGAGGTGGTGATAGTGGTCATGCTTGTCTTGGTCTTGATTTTAGAGTGAACGCATTCAGTTTTTGACCATTTAGTATGATGTTGGTTGAAGGTTTGTCATAGATGGCTTTTATCAGATTGAGATAAAGACCTTCTACTCCAGTTTTCTGTAGGGTTTTTATTATGAATGGGTGTTGGATTTTGTCAATGCTTTTTCTGCATCAATTGAGATGATCGTGTGGTTTTTGTCCTTGATTCTATTAATATGGTGTATTATATTTATTGTTTTGTTATGTCAAATCCTACTTAGTCATGGTGTAAAGTCATCTTGATTTACTGCATTCTGTTTGCCAGTATCTTATTGAGGATTTTTGCATCTATATTCATTAAGGAATATAGTTCTCTTTTTTGGTTGGATCCTTCTTTGGTTTTGGTATCAGCGTAATGCTTCCTTCCAGAAATGATTTTGGGAGTACTACTTTCCTTTCAATTTCATTAAAGAATTTGAAGAGTAGTAGCATCTTTGAAGAGTAATAGATCTTCTCTAAACTTCTTGTAGAATTCTGTAGTGAATCTTTCAGGACCTGGGCTTTTCTTTGTTGTTACTTTTTTGGGGGGGAGGGTACTGGGGATCAAATTCGGGACCTTGTGCTCGCAAGGCAGGTGGAGGAACCACTGAGCTAAATCCCTGGCCCTCTTTGTTGTTAGTTTTAAAATTACCTCTTCAATTCCATTGACTGATTGGGTTATTTGCATTTTTATACCTTCTTGATTTAGCTTTGGTAATTCATATATATCTAGAAATCTTTCCATTTCTTGTATATTTTCCATTTTATTAGAATCCAAGTTCTTGAAATAAGTGTTGATGATCTTATGGATTCCTGCAGGATCTATTGTGATTTCACCTTTTTCTTTCCTAATTGCATGTGTTTGAGTCATTTCTTTCTTTTTTGATAAGGTTGGCTAGTGATTTGTCAATTTTATTTAATCTTTCAAAGAACCAACCCTTCATCGATTCTTTGTATTGTTTTCTTAGTCTCAAATGTATTCATTTCTGCTCTGATCATTGTTAATTCATATACTAATTGGTACATTTTAGGTATACAATACATTTACACTTATCATTGGGTGTTTGTACCTGAACATGATGTATGTTAGTTATTTTTTTCCCCATTACCTGTGCACCCTTCACCCCCACACCCTTCCCTATTTACATAGACTTTGTTTCCATTTTTTTTTCTTTAACATAATTTTTCCTTTCCTTTCTTCCCTTTCCCCTTCCCCTTCTGCCACTCCTCAACCTTTGGACCTTTTCTTATTTCAAATTATCAATTATTCATTTTAATCATTTTCATCCTTATTTACACTTCCAGTTTCTCACACTAGAGATACTATTCTGGATTTACACATGTGTGTCCTATTTATTTCACTTAAGAGTATGGCCTCAATATGCATCCATTTAGCTATAAATGACTCTAGTTTCTCATTCTTTATGGCTGACTAGTACTCCATTTAAAAAAAAAAAAACCACATCTTCTTTATCCAGTTTCCAGTTGATGGGCACTTGGGCTGTTTCCAAACCTTAGCTATTACAAACTGTGCCACTATAAACATAGGTGAACATATATCACTGTGGTATGATTCTTTTAATTCTTTGGGGAAGATCTCCAGCAGGGGAATAGCTGGGTCAAATGGGACCTCTAGCCCTAGTTCTTTGAGGTATCTCCATACTGATTTCCACAGTGGTTGCACCAGTCTGCACTCCCACCAACAATGGAGGAGGGTTCCTTTCTCTCCACACCCTCACCAGCATTTGTTATTGGTTGATTTCTTGATGGCAGCCATTCTTTCTGGGGTGAGGTGGAATCTCAGTGTTGTTTTCATCTGCATCTCTCAAATGACCAGTGATGTTGAACATTTTTTCCTATATTTATTTGCTGTTTTTATGTCTTTGTCTGAGAAATGTCTGTTCATTTCAGATGCCCATTTTTGAATTGGGTCTTTGAATTTGGGAGGTCTGATTTTTTTCAGTTCTTTATATATTCTTGACAGTAGACTTTTGTCTGAGCTACAGCTGCTAAATATTTCTTCCCACATTGTAGGTTGTCTCTTAGCTCTGTTGGTGGTTTCTCTTGCAGTGCAGAAGCTTTTTAATACAATGAGGTCCCAGTTGTGGATTCCTTGTGCTAGCTCCTGTGCTACTGAAGATTTGTTCATAAAGTCTTTTCCTATGCCAATATCATCAACAGTTCTACCTAACTTATCTTCCAGCAAGTTTAGTGTTTCTGTCTTAATATTTAGATCTTTAATCCACTTCGATCTTAGTTTAGTGCGCGGTGATAGGTATGGGTCTAGTTTTAATCTCTGACAGGTTGAAATCCAGTTTTTCCAACACTATTTATTAAAGAGGCTATCTTTCCTCCAATGAGGGTGGTTGGCTCCTTTGTCAAAAATGAGGTAACTGAGTATGTCTGGAGTTGTTTCTGTAACTTCTAATCTATTCCACTGATCTTCAGGTCTGTTTCTTTGCCAGTAGTATGCTGTTTTTATCACAGTAGCTTTGTAGTATAGTTTCAAGTTGGGGATTGTGATGGCCCCAGCCATGTCTCTGTTGCCTAGAATTGCTTTTGCTATTCTAGGTTTTTCTGTTTCCAAATGAATTTTTGGATTGTTTCCCCTAGTTCTGTGAAGTATATTGTTGGAATTTCAATTGGCATTGCATTGAATCTATATAGTAGTTTTGGAAATATGGCCATTTTCACTATATTGGTTTTTCTTACCCAGGAACAAGGGACATCTTTCCATTTTCTTATATCCTCTTCGATCTCCTTCTTCAGAGTGCTGCAGTTTTCAGTGTAGAGGTCTTTTACTTCCTTTGTCAGGTTGATTCCTAGCTATTTCATTTTTTTTAGATGCTATTGTAAAAGGAATTATTTCCTGAATTTCTCTCTCAGTGGGTCTCCTATTTGCATATAAGAAGGCTATTGTTTTTTGAGTGTTGACCTTGTAGCCAGCTACTCTACTGAATCTGTCAATTAAGGCTAGAAGACTTTTGACTAAGTTTTTTTGGTCTTTTATGTAAAGTAGCATATCATCAGCAAATAATGACAGTTTAACTTCTTCCTTTCCTATCTTTATTCCTTTTCTTTCTCTTGTCTAATTGCTATGGCTAATGTTTCCAGAACAATATTAAACAGGAATGGTGATAGTGGGCATCCTTGTCTTATTCCTGATTTTAGCGTGAAAGTTTTCAGTTTTTGACCATTTAGTATGATGTTGGCTGTTGGTTTTTCATAGATAGCCTTAATCAGGTTGAGATAAAGACCTCCTATTCCAATTTTCTGTAGTGTTTTTATCATGAATGAGTGTTGGATTTTGTCAAATGCTTTTTCTGCATCTATTGAGATGATCATGTGATTTTTGTTCTTGACTCTGTTAATATAGTGTATCACATTTTTTGATTTACGGATGTTGAACCACCCTTGCACCCCTGGGATAAATCCAACTTGGTCAGGGTGTATGATCTTCTTGATGACCCTCTGTATACTGTTTGCCACTATCTTGTTGAGGATTTTTGCATCTACGTTCATTAGGGAGATTGGTCTGTAGTTCTCTTTTTGGTTTGGGTCTTTCCCTGGCTTTGGAGTCAAAGTCACACTTGCTTCCAGGAATGAATTTGGAAGTATTGCTTCCCTTTCAATGTCCTTGATGAGTTTAAAGAGTAATGGCAATAGTTCTTCTTTAAATGTCTTGTAGAATTCAGCAGAGAAGCCATCGGGACCTGGGCTTTTCTTTGTTGGTAAATTTTTTTTTACATTTTCAATTTCACTCATTATAATTGGGGCGTTTAGAATTTCTATATCTTCTTCATTTAACTTTGGCAATTCATATGTATCTAGGAATCTGCCCATTTCTTTTGTGTTTTCCATTTTATTAGAGTACAGGTTCTTAAAGTAGGTATTGATGATTTTCTGGATTTCTGTTGGATTTGTTGTGGCTTCACCTTTTTCATTCTTAATTGCATGGATTTGAGTCTTTTCTTTCCTTTTTTTGATAAGGTTGGCTAAAGGTTTATCGATTTTATTTATTCTTTCAAAAAACCAACTCTTTGATTCATTGATTTTTTTGTATCATTCTCTTAGTCTCCATTGCATTGATTTCTGCTCTGATCTTTATAATTTCCTTTCTTATATGAGCTTTGGGTTTGTTATTCTCTTCTTTTTCTAGGAGCTTGAGGTTCTGCATTAAGTTATTTAACTGAGTTCTCTCTGTTGTCCTAATGTGGGCATTCACTGCTATGAATTTCCCACATAGAACTGCTTTCATTGTGTCCCACAGATTCCTGTATGTTGTACTGGCATTATCATTTACTTGTAGAAACTGTCTGATTTCTTCCTTAATTTCCTCTGTGACTCATTGGTTGTTCAGGAGGGTGTTATTCCATTTCCATGTGTTTGTGGGGGTTTTGTGGTTTCTTATGTTATTGATCTCCAATTGTATTGCACTATGGTCTGATAATATACAGGGGATAACTTTGATTCTTTTACATTTACTTAGATATGTCCTATGAGCTAGCATGGGATCTATTTTGGGGAATGCCCTGTGTGCAGCTGAAAAGAATGTGTATTCTGATTTTGTGGGGTGGAACACTCTGTAAACATCTATTAAATCCATTTGTTCAATAGCTTGGTTCAGTTCTAGAATTTCATTGTCAATTTTTTTTTTCTAATTGATCTGTCTATTTGTGATAGAGGGGTGTTGAGGTCCCCCACTACAATTGTATTAGTACTTATTTGGTTTTTCATGCCCATTAATATTTGTTTTGTACAGTTGAGGGCATTTGTATTTGGTGCATATATATTTAGGGTTGTCATCTCTTCCTCTTGGATTGTTCCTTTCACAAGGATGCAGTGACCATCTTTGTCTCTCTTAATTAGTTTTGGTTTGAAATCTACTTTGTCTGCAAATAAGTTTGCTATGCCTGCTTTTTTCTGGGTTCCTGTGATGTGGAGAACTGTTTTCCATCCTTTTACTTTCAGTCTATGGATTTCCTTTTGAGTTAGTTGTGTTTCTTGTATACAGCATATTGCTGGGTTTTGCTTCGTAATCCATTCTGCCAGTCTATTTCTTTTGATTGGTGAATTGAGGCCATTAACATTGATAGTTATAATTGACAGATATTGACTTATCCTTGTCATGATGTTTTAGTCTTGTTGGCTCTTTTATTTCTTATTTTACCCCCTTTCACTTTAGTGTCTTACCTTGCATGGTGCCTTCTCTCTGCTGGGCCTCATGGAGTTGTGACCTTCATTGTCTTTTTCTAGGATATTGCTTAGAATTGTTTGGAGTGCTGGTTTGGTGTTCACGAAATTTCTCAGATGTTCTTTGTCATGGAAGTATCTAATTTCCCCATTGATTTTGTAAGATCATTGTGCAGGATACAACAGTCTAGGTTGGAAGTTATTTTCTTTTAGGGCTTGAAATACTTCACTCCAGACTCTCCTTGATTTGAGGGTTTGTGTTGAGAAATCTGCCGTGATTCTGATGGGCTTTCCTTTGTAGGTGATTCGTTTCTTTTCTCTAACTGCCTGTAGAATTTTGTTCTTCTGTTGGGTTTCTGTGATCTTAACTATTATATGTCTAGGTGTAGATTTTTTTTGGTCACGGCTGTTTGGAGTTCTATATGCCTCACTTATCTGTACGTCCAATTCTCTACCTCTGTCTGGGAAGATATCTACTATTACTTCTGTGAACAGTTTTTTTTATGTCAGTTGTACTTTCTCCTGTTTTTCGTGGACTCCTATAAGTCTTAAGTTATTCTTCTTTGCATCATCTAGCAGCTGTTGGATTGATTTTTCATGGTCCCTTACCATCTTTAAGAAATCTCTATTTTCATGGTCCTTAACTGCAGTCCTGTCTTCTATATCTGATATTTTGTCTTCAGATTCTCTTAGTCTGCTCTACATGCTTTCAGCGGAGTTTTTAATCTCCTGAATATCTGTTTGAATCTGTTTCATGGATTCCACTTCTTTCTTATGTTGGGTGATCATGTTTTCCATTTCTTTCTTATGCTGGGCATTCATGGCTTCCAGAATGTTTCTGATCTCATCTATTTTCTTATCTGTTTTTGCTCTAGAGCTTCTAATCATGTCTTTCACTCTGCTCACCATGTCTGTATTTATCTGGGAGATTATTTCTGTTTTGAAATTTTCTAGAGCCTCATGCATCTGCTTTGTTACTTCCTGTGCTATCAGTTCAGGGTGTCCAAGTGGTTGCTTATCAGACTTTTCCACCTCATTTCCCCCAGAATTTCCTTTTTGTGGTGTGGAAGCCTGCGTTTGTGCCTTGCTTAAGTGTCTTCTCATTTTTGTTTTTGGTACTGTCCTTGATTTAATTCCTGGGTTGATATTTCAAGATTGCTTAATGTAGGTATCTTTGTTGCTTGTGTTTAAAACCCTTGTGAAATGATTGCTTTTCAGAGGTGTCTTTCAGATATAGCTTGTGTGTGGGTTTTGAGACTCTAGTGACCCTGAAGCTATTATATTTTTCTTATACCAAGAAGGAAAACTAATTAGATCAATCACAACATGTTAGCCCAAATGACATAGTCAGCAATACCATAGCATCAAGCACAGTTTAGAAAATGACAATTTGTGGTAGTTACTAATCTGTCACTTTTAACTATGTGAGTTAAGTTAAAACCGAGGACCAACCCAACAGAAGTTTATAATGAATAAGCTCTTCAATATAGCATCTTTCCCTTTCAGGGTGGGGAGCTAAAAGGAGTTGGGGAGGGAGGGACAGGTAGAAAGAACAGGTAAGATTAGCGGTGAGGCCAGAAGACACAGAAAGATCACACAAACTCTAAGCAGTTGTTAAAGGCAAGAGAAAATGGCAGAATGAAAGAACAAAGATGTGAATAGAATCACCTAACAGCAACAGGGAGGCTAGATACCAAATTTACTTTCCTTTAAACCTAATGATAATCAAGAGAAGGAAAAAGAGAAGAAAAGAACGGTAAGGGAGAAATCCGAATTCAGTGCAGAAAAGAGCAAATGGGGAGATGAGGAGCAATGTGGGACAGTGAGAGAATGATTGTGTGAGAGAGAAACAAAAGATAAAAGAAAGCAAAGAAAGAAAAGTAAAACTTTGAAGAGTAGAAAAAAAGTAAAAATTAAGAAGTAAAAATAAGAGAAAACAATTTTTTTTTTCTTTTTTGCAGATAGCAGTAGAAATTACGGGCCTCCTTCAGGGTATGTCTCTGCTGTCACAGTAGGTAACGTAGGAATTCCTGTGCATATACAAGTCAATGAGTCTCAGCAAGCCAGCAGCAGACCAAGTACAGTGGTCTGATGTGCCTTTATTGTAGAGATTCTCTTTACTTTTCTGTTGAGCTTCAGTTTTCTTTGAGGACCCTGAGAAGCCTTCTTTCTGTTACTAACTTCTGCTCTATCTTGTGGCCCTCAGGACAAGGGTCTTTATAATCTCCTGTGCCTCTGTAGTGTGGGACCAGGTAGCAGAAAAGCCAGAAGGTAGGAGGAGCACAGGGCGGGGAACGGGACAAGGGGGACACTGAGCGTTGGAGGCGCCAGCGCAGCTAAGCGGACCTCACCGTGCCGTGGGCGTGGCCCGGGACCGCCGCAGGAGCTTCGAGCTGCTGGTCTCACCCGGCCGGTAACCACAGCTTCTATTTTCATTTAGTTTTGATGTTTTATACTTTCCTAGGAATATAAACTTTTCCCCTGAAATCTCTGGTTTACTTGTCTATTGGTTTGCAAATAATTTTGTGAATTTCAGCAGTGTCCATTGTAAATTCGCCTTTTTTTTTTCATTCTAATTGCACTGATTTGAAGCTTTCCTTTTTTGGATAAGATTAGCTAAGGGTTTGTCTATTTTGTTTATTCTTTCAAAGAACTAGTTCTTCATTGATTCTTTTTTCCCCTCTCTTTCATTGATTTCTGCTATGCTCTTGATAATTTCCTTCTTTGCACTAGCTTTGAGTTTGGATTGTTTTTGTTTTCTAATACTTTGAGATGCATCATTAGGTTTTTTGGGAGGGTCTTTCTGTTTTGGTAGTGTGGGCATTCACAGCTATCAACTCCCTTAGGACAGCTTTCACTGTGTCCCATAAGTTATGGTAAATTGTTCTGTCATTTTTTTAGTTTTAGAAACTGTTTTATTTCTTCCTTGCTTTTATGTGTAATTGATTGATTATTTAAGAATGAATTGTTTAATTTCCATTTGTTTGCATAATTTTTGTAGTTTCTTTGCCATTGATTTCTAGTCTCATTGAGCTATGATTTGATAATATGCCTGATAAAATTTCAGTTCTTTGGCACTTAAGCATGCTTTATTGGATGGTATGTGGTCTTGGAGAAAGTTCTAAGTGCTTTTGGGAAGAATGTGTATTCTGTTCATAGATTGGACACTCTTAAAATATTCATTAAGTTCATTTATTTCAAAGGTTGTGTTCAATTCTGATATTTATTGATTTTTTTGTTTAGTTTATTTGTATAATTGTGACAGTGGAGTGTTGAGGTCCCCCACTATCATTGGGTTTGCGTTTATGTGATCTTTTATGTTCAGTGTTACTTCTTGTTTTTCTCTATTGCATTGTTCTCTTAACTAACATGTAGTGACCTTCTTTGCTTCTTCTGATCAGTTTTGGCTTGAAATTCACTTTGTCTGAAAATAGAAGAGCTGTACCTCTTTTTATCAGGTTCCTGTTGCATGGAATATTGTTTTTCCATCTTTTCATTTTTAGTCTATGAAGTTCATCTTATGATAAATTTGCTTTTTTTGTGCAGCATACCATTGGATATTGTTTCTTTATTCACTCTGCCAATCTGTGTCTTTTGATTTGAGAATTGAGACCATTCACCTTGAGAGTTATTACTGATTAGTATTGGTTTATTCCTGCTACTGTTTTATTTTCTTATTGCTGATTCCCTTTTTTCTGTTTTCTTTTGGGCTTGAAACAGTTAACTCCAAGCCCTCCTGGCCTTTAAGGATTGTTTTTGAGTCTGCTGTAATCCTAATGAGTTTGCCTTTGTATGTGATTTGTTGCTTTTCTCTAACAGCTTTTAAAGTTCATCTCTTGTGTTGGACTTCTGGGATTTGGGTTTCTGATCATGGCTATTTTGGGTTCTATATTCCTTACTTATCTATATGTTAAATTCTTTTCCTATCATTGGGGAGTTTTCTGTTATTATTTCAGTAAACAAGTTTTTTGTGTTATTTGTGCTGTCTTCTGATTTTTCACTAATTCCAATTAACCTTACTGTAGTTTAGGCTTCTTTTCACTGTCTACAAACTGTTGGATTTATTTTCATGTTCTCTTCTTGTTTTCAAAGTATCTGTCATTAATCTGTCACTAACAATAGCCTTGTCTTCTATTTGACACGCCTTACATTGGTCACTTATGCTGCCCCTATTTTTGATAGAATTTTTAATCTCCTGAACTTCTGTTTGGTGCCTTTTTAAGGACTCTAATTCTTTTCAGGGCTGATCATTCATGATTTGGATCATTCTGTTTATCTCAACTAGCTTTTTATTAGCATCATCAGTGGGCTTGCTGACCATTTTGTACATTAGGACTTTATCTGTTTTGTTATATCTTGTTTGAACTCACCCAGCCTCTTATTGATGTATTTTGTTATCACCTCTGTTACCTTTTGAATAATTTGGCTGTGTTGCTTTTGATTTTTTCTTCTTTGATGCCACATGGGTCAGCTTTGGGGGAGTTGGGCATTTTTGGAGGCACTTGTTTTACCTTGTCCTCTCAGGTTTTGATTTATTTGTTTTTATTTTTAGTTGAGGCTTGCAAGGGTGATTATAATGGAAAGCTTTTTTCACTAGTATTGCCACGTCTTTAGTTCATGTCTGCTTTTCCATGATGCCCTCTGGGCATGGCTATTAACTACTGTCTCTGTCTTAGGATCCAAACACCTCTGTTTATTTGGGAGGGGAGTTGCAGCATATTTGGCCCTGTACCTAATTCTCCAAGAATGGGCCACAATATTGTTAATGATATTAAGACAATCCAGATATTGGCATCCCAGGAAAACCAATTAATAATGACAACTGTGTCACCTTGGTTATAGTAATAAATCAGGAACAATAATTGCATCAAAGACCAATGGGGTATTAACAAGCCCTAAGAAGCAATAATGTATCACCATTTACCATAGAAAAGAGATCTATAATTATAGTATAAATACTAACACTAACCAAATATTGACCTACAGTAAATATCTACTAAATGAAACAACTTTACCTCCACTAACAATAGAGCAGTACAATATTTAACAGTAATAGCACAGAGTTAACTAGCTAGCTAAAGATTCATAAAGCTTAATAGTTATATCAGTAAAAGTAGAGGGGTTGGAGAACCAGAGAATGATAAAAGTAAATTTTGTAATATTAATCAGTGGAAGATGAGAAGGAGGAGAGAAAAAATAAGATAGTTGGTCCTATTGAAAATACAGGAAATACAAGATAAGAAAGAAAAAAGAATTAGAAGAGGGAAACAAAAATAAGAGAAAAGAAAGAAAAGAAAAAAAAGAATTAAAAAGGAGAAAAGATCTCCAAAACCAATGAAGGAAAATGAGATATAATATTAAATTAAAAATTTTAAAAATGTAAAAACAGTAAAAAATTTTGCTGTGCTTTTGTGGTTTCCTTGCAGCCTTTACAGTTCTGAAATCTAGTCTGTCATGATTTTCTTCACCTAACTTTTGGGTCTGCAAGTTTGTGAGGTGACCTCCCTGCACCACAAGCCCCTCTCCCTGTTCACCCTAGACTGGTAACTGTGAAAGCCAAGGTGTGTCCTTCGTACCTTGATAAATCAGAAAAACAATCAGCCTTCTGATCTCTGCTGGATGTAGGCCATGAAATGGGGTTTCAAACACACTGTTAGACTTAATACCAGTTCTCACTGGGCCTGGTTTCTCCATGCAGAGGGCAGGGCCCATGTCCTCTCAAGTCTAAGCTTAAACTTCTCTGAGGGTCTACGTCTAGCCTGTACCCTGTCTTTAGCAGTCTCCCGTGGTTGTCTCTTATTCAGTCACTTTGGGTGGATAACACTAAAATACCTGAAGCTGCAGGCCAGGTTTGTACTTTCTCCATAGATCTACTGGCCCTCTGGGCTTACCATGTCTCCCTGGGAACTGTCCTTGTCCAGTATCAGGCTCTATATTTTAACAAGGAGAAGAAAAATATAGAGCCAACTTGAAGTTAGTGGATGGTTGTGCCATAGGCAAGCAGCCTGATGATGCATTACATCCACTGTGGGCCAGTGGCCTGTTCCTGAATCACTCCTTCCAGAAGCCTTTAATTAAATCTTTAAAAAAACCAACCTGGCACCACTCTATGCACTTACTCAGTACTGTGTTTGTTTATCTATTAATTATTTTTTTATTAATTATTTTTAAAAACCTATTCTCTTTATTTTGGTATTTTTTTAAAATTGGATTTTGATTTTGTTGTCAATATAATCTACTTTTGTCATTTTCACCACTGCTCAAATCTTAACTGTTTAATAGCTTACATGCTATGTGTTGAATGCATTTGCAGCTGTTATTTCTTTCTAGGCCACTGCCTTTGGGAATGTACAAAAAACAAAAACAAAAACATAAATACCCTACCCGTTTATTGTTGGCATTTGATTTTTCTGTTCAGGCTCTTTTCCCCTTTACTAATATCACTTGATTGTCTTTTATTTCACATTACCTTTCCTTAATTGAATAGTCTTGATATGAGAAGATCCAAGTGCCTGGTTTGCTCTAACACAAATCAGGTAAGTTCTTTGGCTTATTCCTTCCAAATGCTTCTTACTATCTTCCTCAGTATTATCAGAAGGAAAGAAGTAACTTAGAATGGCCAATCAATTGCTCTCCAGAACAATGGACTCTTGAGTGAAGAAATAAAAATACAGTAGGAACAGTTGTTCACATATGAGCAGCAGTGGCCATATGAGGTTGGGAAGATCTTTTGGTGTTGTTTAGTTTCATTTTTCTGTTTCTTTTTCTTCAGCTTTCCCTTGGGTTCTATGAGCTGTGGATATTATGTTTGCTTTGACTTATCCTAGCCATATTTAGTTTCTGTTGTTATTAAAGAATCCTAAATAATACAGGATTATTCACATTCCCACAAATAAGTTCTCTGAGGAAATAAGTCCTGCCAGGAAATATATGGCTAAGCTGATAATAAATGTTAACTGTGGCTTTAATAGTGGAATATAATATTCCTGCCAGATAATTGCATTTTTATAAGAAATCCTTTAGTGAAAGAAACATTTTGGTAATAATGTGGTAAGGTCTTCCTTCCTCCAAGTTGCCCAGAGACCATTCTGAACAATATTTCTCACTGCTGCAGTACCACAGATAGCATTCACAGATTATACTTATGAGCGAGGAGTAATGTGCAGAGATGCAGAAGTAGGACTTGTTTTCAGATCTATGCTCCCTAAAAGGCACTTAAAGCTTTGGTAAATTTAATTTTGAACCTAACACAGATCTTTTGTATATTTCACCTTTCTGTTTCCAGTATAAGTTTCAACTTAGTATTTTCAAAATATAATGCAGGTTTTATAATTTTTAAGTCCATGTTGTAGTAGATTTAACAATTTTAAAAACAATATCAAAAAGACTTGAAGATTAAAAATTTTTTCATAACTTTCCAGGTTAATGAAAATAATTGAATATAGTTTTAAAATATAATGTTATCTTTAAAATATGAAATAAACATTAACACAAAAAGCAATATTTTAAAATAAAGTTATTTCAAAAAGTATCGTTTTACTAAATATGAAATATTTTAAATGACTATATTTATGTTTATTTTGGCTTACATTTCTTTTATTGATTTTTGGTTTCTGGTTGACGTTACCCCATAATCATTTATTTTTAAATGTCCTTTACATAGTAAATAAGAAATTGTCTTAAGAGCTATCTCCTATGTTTTGAAATTGTTTCTTTTAAGCTAGATGTAAGCAGTGTTTAAAAGTTGTATTACTTTTTCCTTCTCATGAATGAGAAATAAGAAGTATGAATATCAATGCTTTATATTTTTAGCCCCATTATTTTGCTGTTTTCCATTCTCATTCTTTATTATTACTAGCCTACTCTAGCCATTCTCATAAACATAAATATTTCAAGTCTTTGCTCTCTCAGAAAGTCTTCTAAGTCTATTTCATTATAAACTTCTCTGTTTCTAACACTCATCTAACATGGACTCATGGCTCTTCTGTGACGTTTTTATTGTCTTATTCTTTAGGGTTCTACATTTTTCACACCTAGATTATAAATTTCCTGAAGGGACTGCAGGAGTATGGCCAAATATTTTAGAAACACAGACTCCATAGCTGAATTGCCTTGGGGGAAGTTCTGCTCCATCACTGCTGTACACCTCCAATTCTTCAAAGAGTTTACTATTTTGCTTAAAAAATTCTAAAATAAACATCTGTTCTTATTTTTTGGCAATAACAACAACAGAGATAGTAATAATAATATAAGCATCATTTACATAGCACATGGGCACAATTTATTGGATTTAATTCTGATTATATTCTATTAAATATATTTTACTATTCTATACTTTATAGATGAAGATTTTCTTGCTCAAGGAACCCAAGAGCTTGAATGAGATGACACTATAGAAGGTGAAGGTAGGCTTGAACCCAAGGCCTTTCACCTGTAACAGTCTGCATGCTAGAGACTAAATTGGGTGACCAATAAGTTGTCCTTTGCTTGAAATCTTTTTCTGTTTGAGCTTTCTTATGTGCCAGCTGTTAATTTCTTCGAATTTCTCACCTGTTTATTTCCCTGAAAATTCCTCTTTTCTTACCTCAAGAATTTAAGGAAGAGTGGATTATCTATGAGCTACTATTTCACAAATATTTAATCAAACTTTGAAATGAATTTGAAATTTCCTGCTCAACTTGCAAAGTCAATCTGTCCATTATTTTGTACTTTCTAACCTCTCCTCTCTGATCACTTTCTGTGACAGCGTAGCTGAATCACTTCTGCTCACTGCTCCACTGCTTACTTCCTCTCTTCCCCTAAAGCCATTACATCTGTCCTTCCTCACAAAATATGTTTCTTGTTGGTTGAATCTGTTTTTAATTGAAATCTTCAATCATCCGCATTGCCTGAAATACTTACAGCTTGTCTGAAAGCCCATCTGTAATTTTATCTTTTTACTTTAAATTTTCTCTCTTTCTTGCTCTCTCTTTTTCTCTCTTCCTTTTAGAAGTCTAGTTGTGTTGATTTTCTTATGGTATTATCTCTTTATCTATGGTTGTTCAAACTTTACTATTTTTCTATGCTGACTATAGCAGAACAAGTTTTGTTAATAATCACATATATATGATTATAATTCACTCAATATTTTAACTATATGTCTATAGAAGTAAGCCTATTCATGCCTCTTTTTATCAATATAAATTTAAGAACTATGATTTTATATTTTTTAATGATGTTGCAATTCCAGAAGTAGGTGAGATTTGGATAAGGGAAATTTCTGTGGAAACTTTGATAGACTTCAATCCTACACTGATGGAAATAGATTTGGTGTAAATGAGTACTCAATGTGTACACAGGACCTGAGTCTCTCAGTATGCTGACATAGGGAGCTCACAGTATTGCTTGTTCCTGTATCTTGATTGCCTTTTTTCTTACAGTAGCATTCTGTCTGTCATGACTGAAAGTGACAACTTACAGGGATGAAAGGTTTTCTCCTCAGAGCAGAGCCTAAAGAGGAAATGTTCATATTTTTACATTTGAAACAAAATGTTTCAGTTTTCAAGCAATAATTTAGATTATGCATTCTCCTTTTGAAGTGATGAGACTAGTCAACATACTTAATTCTACCAAAATAAGAATGCTGTATCGGAGTGTCCTCTAAATTGTTCTACTTCATTTAAAAAATTGAACCTATTTTAATTATACAAAGTTATGGGGTGATATGATAATGTAATACATGTATACAATGTATAATGATCAAATCAGAGTAGTTAACATTTCCATCCCCTTATGCATTCTATAAAGTTTTGGATAAAATAAAAATTGAACATATTTATGGAGTACTGTGTGATATTTCAATCATGTATGCAAGATATACTAATCAAATTAAAATTATTATATTCTTATCCTTACTATGTGTTTGAAACCTTTGAACTCCTTTCTCCTAATTATTCCTAAACTATATAATAGGTTATTGTACAATATTGTTCCCTACTTTTCAGTAGAACTTTGACACTTATTACTTCCATGTATTGGTGTTTGGATACCCATTATCTAACTTCACAATATGGTCCCTACTCTACCTTTCCTAGAATCTCGTAATCACTATTACATATTTCAATTTTTAAAAAATTCTGGAATTTTGCTTTTTGAATCTTAGCTCGATTAATGTAATATCTTCCAGTTCTATCCATTTTGCTGCAAATGATAGGATAACATTTTTATGGCTAAATAATATTCCATTCTATATGTATACCGCATGTTCTTTATCCATCCATTGATGGACATCTATATTATGTACTTATATCATTGCTATGAATAAGAAGAAAGCAAGAGAACTGGCACTTGGTTGAAACAAATAAGATGAATTAGAAATTCTAACAAGTATCATTTAACATAAGGTAGGGGTTGGTTGGGCTAAGATCAGAAAATTAAGAATACAAGCATAATTTGTAGAACAGAAACTGAAAAATGCCAAAAGTAACAATATCAGCTTTTGCATGTTTAGTATTTTCATATTGTGAATGAATACATTTTAAAAATAAGGAAGAAATGTTTACTCATTTACATTTCCATGTAAGTTTAAAGAGAATATTAACTTAAAAAGATTCCAATTTTGATGATCTCTTAATTCATCATTTATGTTACTCGTTTCCCATAATTTTCTTTTCTTTTTTTGCACCTCCATTCCCAATATATAAAAAGTGTGCAACTCTTCTCCCTACTCTGGGAGCACTTTATTCAATTTATACTTTACTTCATGAGGGGGATCTTAGTGTGGTTAGTGTTTTTACACTTGAAAAGATTGAATTCTCTAAAGTTATTTTAAAACATGTTGTTTATTAAATAGTTATATTTCCTCATTAATCTTAGCATTTTTCTCATCTGTCCTGCTATTAAATTGTAGCAAAAATAAAACTTTGCAGACTGTTGGAAGCATCTACGGTGCAGTCCCTTCCTTTCTTTGCTTCTGGAGCAGCTGTGTTTGAGAGTAAGGCATAACAATAATACACACAGGTATATTAACATAAAATAATTAACATATTACATGTACTATGTAATTAAGTTAGTATTGTAGTAGTGTAGTAGTGATACAATGAGGAATAAATAAAAATACCTATTATGAGTTACTATATGGATACAAGGACCTGTGAAGGCCTTTGGCAAGGTCCCATATTGATAACAGCATTTATTGGGTAGTCACTATGGCCAAATACTGCTGAGATGAGTTACACATATTTTTAATCTTGATGTAGTTGTAGTCTGTTTTATTTTATAGACATGAACATTGAGACACAGATTAAATAAGATGGCAGAGATCATACAGGTACGAAGTGAAAGAATTGAGTCTTGAATTTAAACTCAAATCCAAGAGCATTAAAAAGAAACTGAGTACTTTGTGCAGGTACAAGAAGATGCCTTGAGGGCATCTGAGATATCAGCGAGTCCCTGCCCACTGCAGGCTCTGGGGTATAAAGGTGTTAACCTTTTGTGAAGGGAGTCCATGGGACCTCTGCTTAGAAAGACTTCCTAGGTGGCCAGGGATTTAGCTCAGTGGTTTTGCTGCCTGCAGCGCTAAGCGCAAGGACCTGAGTTCTATCCCCGGTACAAAAAAAAAAAAAAAGAAAGAAAGACTTCCTAGGGAATTGGTTCCCTAGGATTCATTTTACCACACTCACCCATGCAGGCACTCAGAAGCTGCTACAGCCAGGGTCCAATGGGGCCTCACTACTGCTTCTAGTAACAGCAGACCTTGGCATTGTCCACATGATGCTGGTTTTATTGGCAGGCAGAATTCAAAAGTTTTGGGGTCAGGGAGGCTTCCACACAGATATCAGAGGAAGACCTGGAAGGCCAACAAGGAGCCCCCGAGAAAGCAGTGCATAAAACTGTGAAAATGAAGACAAAGGTATAATAGAGGCACCAGGAAGTTGGAGATGCCAGGAACATGGAATGTCTGCTGAGGAAAGCTGTAGTTTGTCTGACTAGCCAGGCTAAGAGAGAGGCCATGTGGGCTGCCACCAGGTCATCAAGATGGAGCTTCCCAAGCCATTTGGAACTTATATTTTACCAGTGTGGTCCAGAAGCCAGATAGGGGGCTATTAGACTTAATTTTTGCCCTGCTAGGTTTAGGTCTTGCTTTATTCTAATTTTTTTCTGTCTCATGCCGTTGTACCCCTCTATTGAAATGGGAATGTTTATCCTGAGCCATTGTTCCTTGGGATCATGTAACTTGTCTTTAAGTTTTACAGAAGTTCAAAAAAAAAAAAAAAGTTTTACAGAAGTTCATAGCTAAGTTTCCCTTGTGTCCCAGAAGAGAGTTGGATTTTTGAAGAATGCTAGAACTGTTGAGACTTTGGGGAAGGGACTTGTATTTCCAGTTGAATGCAGGATAGTTGTATTATGTTAGGCAGAATTATGAACTTGCTACTGCCTTTATTTGGAGATTAAGTATGATTTAAGGAGATGTGTTTAGGTATCAAGTTGAAAAGGGGTGAGATGTGGTTAGGGCAGAGTTTCAATTTGATTGGCTTTGGGATTTGCCTGAGGGATTAGTGAAGCACACTTCTAAGTGTGCCTGGGTGTGTCCCAGAGGTGTGACCTTGGGGTCTATGTCTGGTCCATTACCCCTTCCACTTTGCCTCTCTTCTCCTGCTATGGTTTCAGGCTGGCATGAACTAAGCAGTTTGGCTTTGCTGTTCCCTTCTGTCATGATGTCTTTGTCTTGGAGCCAGATCATCATAGACATAAACCATGAGCAAATTAAACCTCCCCTCCTTTAAATTGCAGGTATTGGGTACTATTTATTAGCAATGAGAAAGCTGACTATCACAGTTGCATTATGTGTAATTATACAACAGTAAAGTTAATTTTCTTGGTGAAATATAAAGTTCTGAATCCATTGAATGCAATGAGTTAATGGATCTTAGCAATAGTAGGTCATTTATTCTATGTACAATGACTCATTTATTCAGGCTCTTTTCTTAATGATATGTAGAAGTTTTTTAAAAATTTAAAATTTTTTTCTAAAAATATAAAACAAGGGCTGTATAGAGGTAATGAGTATATTCTTCCTGGCAGGACCAGTTTAAAACACAGCATTTATTTGAATAAGTTAATTTTTCTGTGTTTGTTTAAAAAGACTCATATTTATTTTTGCTCTGATATTTATTATTTCTTTCCTTCTAATAATTTGGTGTTTGTTTTGGTTTTGCTTTTTCTAGTCCCTTGATATACAATGAAATTGTTTCCTTGACACCTTTCTGCTTTTGTGATGTGGGAGTTGATTGCCATAAACTTCCCTTTTAGTACTGTTTTGTGTATCCATAATTTTGATGTGTTGAGGCTCTATTTTCATTTTTTTTTTTTTTTGGTACTGGGGATCGAACTCAGGACCTTGTGCTTGTGAGGCAGGCACTGGAACCACTGAGCTAAGTCCCCGGCGAGGCTCTATTTTCATTTGTTTTAAGGAAATTTTTTTTTTGGCATCAGGGATGAAACTCATGACGCGTGGTTGACAGGCAGGTGCCGCGTCTCTGAGCTACACCCCTGGCTCTGTTTTAAGAAATATTTAAGATTCCTTCTTGATTTCTCCCTTGATCCATTGGTTGCTCAAAAATAAGTTCTTTAATTTCCATGTATTTTCATATTTTCCAAAGTAGTTCTTGTTAATATCTAGTTTTATTGAATGGTGATGGAAAAGATACTTGACAGAATTTCAATTTTGATTAAGTAGAGTCTATCTACTTTTTCTTTTGTTATTTGTGCTTTTTGTGTCATATCTAAGAAAGCACCTTTTTCTAAGGTAAACATTTACACATCTGTTTTCTTTAAAGAGTTCTATGGTTATCGTGTTTCAATTTAGTTCTTTGGTGCTTTAGAGCTTATTTTTAAAAATGGGGGATAGGGCTCTAACTTGACTCTTAAGTATGTGGATGGTGGATGTCCCACTTTGCCATAATGCTTTTTTTTTTTTGGTACCAGGCATTGAACTCAGGACCTCATGCTTTCCAGGCAGGCCCTATGCTGCTGAAGTACATCCCCAGCTGCTATAATGTTGTTTTGAAAAGACTGTAACTTCTCTACTTTGGCATTCTTGCTCAAACTCAGTTGATGTAGGAGTTTATTTCTGATTCTATTTCCTTGAGTTAGATTTCTATGGCTATACCAGTCCTACATTGTCTTAATTAGGATAAATTTTTATAAATCTTAAAATTTAAGAAGTGAGTGTTCTCCAACTTTGTTCTTTTCAAAATTGTTTTGGCTATCCTGGGTCCTTTGCAGTTCCAAGTAAGTTGTAGCATGAACTTGTTTTATGCCTTCTAAAGAGCCAGGTGCAATTTTACTAAGGCTTTCATTGAATCTGTAGGTTAATTTGGGGGTTATTGAGTTTTAACAATATTAAGTCATTTAACCCATGAACAAGGACATTTATCATTTACATCTCAATAGTATTTACATTTTTAAAATTTAACAAAAATTTATTCCCAACATTTTTTTATACTATTACAGTTTTTAGTTATAATTTGTTTACCCTTTGTCTATAAATTTTGAATTATTTATGAGCAATTTTGATAGGCTTTGTTGATTTATTCAGTCTCTTACCTAAGATTTCAACTATTGTGTTTCTATGTGGAAAGTCACCACAACCTCAAATGCAACAATTTATTGTGAAAAAACAACCACTCTACTTTAGTATTACTTTCTTGCTACTTACATGCCAAGTTAATATTCTAGGGAAATGTTTTCCATAATTAATAATCTTCCTTTATACCTTCACATTTACCTGTAAGTTTATGTATTTTAAACAATCTAATCACTTTAAACTCTAAATTTATTTAAAAGGAAATTTTACATCATTGACTTAAGGAGCTAATACTGTAATATTTTTATTATGCATTACAATAAGTATACAACTATTAAAGTTTAAAGTGCCATTCATGTAGCTCCTTTTCTTTTTAGGTAACCATAAGCTTAACACCCTTTGGGAAGCTCTGCTGTAACAAGCTTAACTAACCACATGAAATAGAAATTTTCCTGAAATTGGTTTTATGGTGGCCAGATTATTCCTTACTGACATGAAGCAAGAATTAGGGTCATTATCAGAACACCTATATAAAAGACAAGAATAATTCCTCCAGTTTCTGACTGTGTTTTTCTACATAATACTGTAAATGATTCATATCATTCATAGTGGTACTCATAAATAAAAATTTGTTCTCATTCAGTGCTATGTGGATTACATCATGTTGCTATCTGATAAATATGAATAATTTCCTCCTAGAGGGTAGGGGCTGTGTCTATTTAACTTGCCTCTTACAGCATGCAGCATAACATTATGTTCATTTGGGAACTTAATAAATGCAAGTGGATGATATAATGCATTTGTTAATCACCAATTATCCTGAAAAATAATGATGTGCTGAGAGCTGATGGGTCCACCCCAGAGTTTTCTTCTTGAGGGTTGAACACTATTGAGAGGCCTCCACTTAAACAAAACACAGTAGAAAATTGTTCAGCTTTTTAACAAAAAAAGGGGCTTTTTGTCCTTGGTAATTAAATTTCTTTCAAAGCTCAGAATTACCTGAATGTTTATTTCACTTGGAGAGTAGTTCTATTTATTTAAATATTGCTTAAAGCATTTCATCTAGAAAAGAAAATATTGATTTTGATTTTTAAATAAACTTCAATAAAAATCAGGCCACAGGATCATAGATAAGAAGAATTAGTTAAGGGTTAAAAGGTGGGAAATAGAGACTCTTTGTCTATCCCTTGACACAACAGTCTTGAAAGATTTAGAAAAATATCCAAACTAGCCTCATCCCAATCTTCCTTATACTCCTGTCTCAAATCCTAGGTCCAGCATCTGTGGGTATAAGGACAATCTCCAAGAACAGAAGGGGCCTTCCTTTTTTTTCTTTTTTTGGTACTGGGGATCGAACTCGGGACCTTGCGCTTGAGAGAAGGGGCCTTTCTTGTAGATATGTCCTGGCCTAGGAATACAACAGCAAAAGGAATAATTGTATTCAAATCAGGAACTGCTAGAGAGATGTGACTCATGTAATTTGATTTTAAATTTAAAATTTTTTAGATGTCACACTTCATAAAAAAAAAGAGTAAGTGCAGCTAAAGAAGGGGGGTATTGTTAAATAAACACACAAAGGTATTTAAAGAGATTTATAACCTAATATAGGCTGTGAATTAAGTTTAGATTGGCACCATGCTGTTGTAGGCCTGAAAGAGATACCTGAAGTGAATTTAGTGTGTTTAAAAAAATATTTACTATGTAGTTCTGGTAAAACAAAACAAACAAACAAACAAACAAAACAACCCAACTACTGGTACTGTTATAACATGCATATTTCCCTCATATTAATTGTTGCTTTCTTTCATTTGAGTATTGTACCTTAGCTTAAAGAGTCATTAGCTTGATTAAAAAGATAACAGTGCATCCATCTAACTGATAGTCTATATAGAAATTCCTGTCCAAAGGTGACAGGAAATTCTTTGTTCAAGGGTACAGACTAAAGGCAATGCAGTTGTCTTCCTGTTGAAAAGGCCCATAATTCAAGATACTTAGAAAATCGAATGGAGCACTTAGAATTAATGAAATAGTACTCCAAAATGCCAAAATTAAACATCTACAAGGCCATGCATTCCATTTGTTTATTTATTTATTTTGTACTGGAAATTGAACTCAGGGCCTCATGCTTGCCAGGCACGCACTGTGCTGCTGAGCTACCTTCTGGGCTCTGTTTGTTCTTTTACTTATTTATTTATTTATTTTTTGGTACCGGGGATCGAACTCAGGACCTTGTGCTTGTGAGGCAGGCACCGGAACCACTGAACTAAATTCCCAGCCTGTGTTTGTTCTTTTAAAATCAGAGAAGTTTGGTTGCAGTATTAAAATGTAAAATGAAAGGAAGGATGAATGGTTTTGTAAGAGTAAAACTAAAACCCAATCTATAGTTCTTTTCCTTCTTCTTTTTTTTTTTTTTACAGATAGCAAACATATCAAATAAGGTAAAGGTGGGAGTTTTTGTTTTTTAAGTAATAGAGAAGTAAGATGAATGGTTAGAAATCTTAGGTCCAGGGCCTCTTTGCGATGGAAGACTCACTCCCTTTGCCAGAACTAACCTACTTTTTCTTTGATACAGTCAAGTTTGCTGGAATAACTTCCCTTGCTCCTGAGTGCCTCCTTGGTATTGCACACAAACTGGGCCCTGCTTTACATTAGCTCCATCTCCCTTTCTGCTTTTCTTGCCTTTTCCCTTCTGCCGATGCTTTGGGTTTATACTCCTCATTTAAGTGATAGCTTTTACTTCAGCCTCCTGGTTGACAGACTCACGCTAAGATAAGCACACTCTCACACTTATTTGCTGTGAAAATTTATATACAAATTAGGATTTAACTTCTTATTTCCTGTGACCAGAAAGCTCTGTTTACAAAGTTTATGAATTATTACAATTATGAATGTACAAATGATAAAAACATAAACATAAATTTTCATGCATGAGTAATAAACATAAAAATAAAATTTTGCTGGTAATATGATACTTAATGACACCGGTATAGAACTATTTTCTCTAGTTCGTTTGTACACACAGGTGAGTTTCAGTTTATGCCAGGGTATATCTTGAGATGGCATACATGGTAAGATTAGCCTGGATGAGAGTGATGGCTTTCACTCTAGGAGGGACAGTGACTATCATGAAAGAGGGGGTTGGAAAGGAAAACCTGCCTCTAGAGCAAAGGCACTTTTTCAGTCACTTTTGGGACATGTTAGTGTCTTTATAAGAAACGATTACCTGAAAAATACCCTTGTCTTTGTGCACCTGTGTATTTTTTTCTGGGGATAAATATAAAATGGTTTGAAGACTGCTGATATAGATGGTGGCTGCTAGCCTAACCTAGACTCCTGCTCTTTATTCAAGGCCTAGGACCTTCTTTGACATAGAAGCCCCTGGGCCAAAAGGAGCTCATTTATTCCAGAGAATCCAGATTTTCTTCATGATACACTAAAAGTTTTGAGATTGAGTATGAACTAAATTAATCTGAAGGCAATGATAGTTTGCTTTAGAGATATTAACTGATTTAAAAAAGAATATAATGTTTAAATCAATTTTCTATATTTAGCACCCTGAGAAATTTAGCTCTGAAATGAAATTGGGTAAATTAATTTTCTCACAATTTCTCAGTTATTTTCCTTTACAGCCTCTTTGATCTGATATTTATTGTTGCTCTTTTCTGTTTTTTAATTTGAAAAGTTAAGGAAAGGAAAACTTCATAATGACCCACATCTCATGACCCAGAATAACTCTTAACATTTCAGCTTTTGTCATTTCTCTGTGTATTCTTTTAGAAGAGTGCATAGTAACATTTTATCTAGTTTCCTGTGTTTGCTATTACAAATTATCACAGACTGGATGACTTAAAACAACAGAAATTCATTTTCTCATACTACTAGAGGCCCGAAGTCTGAAACCAATTTCACCTATTTCACTGAACTATAGATGGCAGCAGGGCTGTGATGCCTCCAGAAACTTTTGCTAATCTGTTCCCTGCCTCTTGCAGCGCTAGGGGCTGCTGCCTTTCTTTGGCTTATGGAAAGGCATCATTTCAATTTTCAAGGTCAGCATCTTCAAATCTTTCTTTACATTGGCTTCTCTGTGTGTCTGTGTCAAATGTCCCTCTACTTCTCTATTTGAGCACACTTGTGATGACAGCAGAACTCGTTCAGATGGGTTGGGACAATCTCTTCATTTCCAGATCCTTAGTATAATTATATCTGTAAAGTCTTTGCCGTATGGTAAAAGTTATAGGTTCTAGGTCTACAACCTGATCTCCATGGGGATGGGGACATTTTTAATCTAACATATATGGATACAATGGAGCCTCAAGTTATAACCAGCCTGACATAGGAACAACTGGGGTTAATTAGGTAAATAGAAAATTCATCTGCCTCTTATCTATATTGTGTACCCAGGTAAACATCCAGATCTCAGCTGTATTGACTTACAAATTACTTGAATTACAACCAGCCCTTGATAACTGAGTTTATCAGTCAAGGGTCCACTGTATATAGTCTATTTAAATTAAAATTTAGAATGTTACAAATAAAGCTAAAATCTCATTTGACTTCTGATTCCAATTTTGGACCTCCTTACAATCTCCAGAGGTTACCACCACTACACAGAGTTTACTGTAATTCTAGAATTTTTAAAAACCTTTAACTCTGTTTATATCTCCATCCATGGAAAACATATAGTGCTATTTTCTTGTTTTTGCAGGTGTAAAACTTAAGCTCACAAAATATTAATGAGCTGTAGTAATTATTAAGCAACTTGGTTTTGTTTTACTCAAAATGTTTTTGAAATAAATTTACACTGACATAGTTAAATATACTGTATTTTAATTGCAGTATCCTCCTTATATATGAGCAACATTTTACCCATTCCCCTATTTATGAACATTTGAATTTTTCTAGTATTTTGCTATTACAGATGCTCATTTTTTTTTCTTTTTTCTTTTTTAAAATTTTTGTCAAAGGCCAGTTTTACTTTAGTCATGAAGTTCTGTCCAATTATTCATCTGGGCACTGAGTCTGAATATATCATGCAGGATAATAAAAGTAGTTCACATTTTTTCAGCAACTTAAAATGTATCAGACTAAATGTATCACACAAACTATATGGATTCTCATTGCATTTTCACAAAGTATGTATTATTATTATCCTTATTTTACAGAAAACTGACACACAGTGAGGCCAGGTCACAGGTCCAAACAGCACAGCCTGGACTGAACTTCCCATCACCCCTGGAAAGCCAAATCTTGAGGCAAGCAGACGGCCACCCACACACCGCCTGTAGTTCTTCTGGTGAACTCCATGATTCACAGGTCCCTGGATGTTGGTCCTTAGATACCTGTTCTCTTCTCACCTTCTGAGGTCCAAGTGCTGCAGAGGGAGCCCCCAACCTGTGAGGAGAAGCCAGCCAGGCTTTGCCAAGAGACACTGTGTTATAGATGAAGCAGTTACAAAATTTTCTTCTCTGGCAACTTTCTGACCCTCTGTCACATGTCACTTTGGACTCCTTGGCTACAAGAGTTGATTTTTTTATCTTCTTCACTACCTTGTAGACTCCTTAGATGCTCTTCAGTTTTTGATGAGTTATAGCCTCATGACTCATTGTTAAGTTGAAAATATCATATGCCAAAAATGCATTTAATATCACTAACATGCCATATATGGTAGCCAGCTTGGAACACTTTCATTAGCCTCTAGTTGGGAAAAATCATCTAACATAAAGTCCATTTTATAATAAAAGTATTGACGTTTGTGGAATCTATTGAATATTGTACTTTAAGTGAAAAGCAACCTGGTTGCATCACTAGCCTGGGAAAGATCAAAATTCAGATGTTCAAGTACATGCTGGGGATTTAGCTCAGTGGTTCTGCCTCCTGCCTTGCAAGCGCAAGGTCCTGAGTTTGATCCCTGGTACCAAAAACCAAAGAACAAAAACAAAACAGAACAAAAAAATCCCCCCACAGATGTTAAAGTACAATTTCTACTGAATGCATGTCACTTTCACATCATTGTAAAGCTGAAAATTGGTATGTCAAACCATCATAAGTCAGAAGAATCTATATAAATAATGCTGCTATTAAAAATAAGATCCTAGTAGAAACTAGAGAGACATGTAGTAGTGAAAGAATGTATGAAGGATGACGGAAGCTCTTTTTCCCACAAACAGACCTAATCTTTGTTTTCTCAGCTATTTTAATATGTGTTCAGACTATGGATCCATCTAGACTTTATTTGTGTATAATATGTGAGGTAAAGTTATAACTTTGTTTCTTGTATTTTTTGTTATTTTTCAAAAATTGTTTATCGAGCCTTCCATACTGTCCCCCATTTGCCTCATCTGTCACGTACCAGTTTAGTTTATATGCTTAAGTCAGTTTTTTGTGTCTCTATTCTGTACTATGAAATGTTTCTTCAATTAAGTCATTCTATTTGCCTTCTTCCATAGCTCTTGTCTATTTTTGCTTTTATACTACAATAACAGAGTAGCATATTCACAAGAGAGAACATACAGCTCCCAAAGATTGATAAACTGTCCTCTTGGAAACAGTTTGCTGACACCCTTTCAAACAAATGGCCTTGGAATATAGAAACAGTGTCTCTCCCCAGAGCAAAGAGCAGATCAGTTTATTATTCAGTGTAATAAACATGTCTTTCTTTAGAGCAAGGTTAGGCAGGCATATTACTCATTATGAAAAGATTCGAGTTTTCTAAGTTCAAGGTTTCATTCTTGTAATGTAATTCACTATGCAAGCAAACATCATGTGTACTTTGCCAGTTAAAAAAAAAAATTAAAAACCTAATCACAGAGAAGATGAGGCCTGGTATGATCTGAATTTTTGTCACCCTCAAATTCATATGTTGAAACCTAACCCCCAAGGTGATACTATTATGCAGTGAGATTTTAGGAAGTGATTAGGTCAAGAAGATATGGTCCTCATGAATGGGATTAGTGCCCTTATAGAAGAGGCCTGAGGAAGCATGTTTGCCCTCCTGCTATATGAAGGCACACTGAAGGCTTCATCTATGAGGACTGGGCCCTAGCAGATACTGAATAAGCTGGCACCTTGATTTTGGACTTTCAGCTTCCAGAACTGTTAGGATAAATTTCTGTTTACAAAGGAGGAAAGGGAGGGAGGGAGGGAGGGATGATGGAGAGAGAGAGAGAGAGAATGACTGTTCAAGGTAAGTGATTTTATCATGGAAATAAGGAATAGTCAAAGAAATCTATCTTACTTATTTCAAAATTAAATTTTTATCTATTTTTATTTTTGAATGGAATAACATTTTTCTAATAATAGATATTATAAAAAAAGACAAAAGCCAACATATGGTATGATTAAGGCTGTTACCTTAAAGATAGAGTTATTGTCTTAATTACTTCGTCCTTGCTGAGACAAAATACTTGACATCCATAAGTTAAAGAAGGTAAGATGTATTTTAGCTCAGATTGTAGACGTTTCAATCCGTAGTCGGCTGGCTCCAAGGCAGAGCACCATAGCAGAGGGGCATGGCAGAGGGGCATGGCAGAGGTGAAACAGTTCATGGTGTGGCAGGCAAGAGGGAGTGTCTTTCTGTATTCTCTTCCCTTTCTCCCATCCAGGCTGCAAACCAATTGGTTGGTGCCACCCACTCCCAGGGTGGGGCTTCTGTCTTCAGTAAATTCACTCAGCCACACCCAGAAGTATGCTAATCCAATTAGTGGGCTAAGCCAGTTATCACACACCTATGATCCATACACCTCCCAAAAGCTCCATGTATGGACGCTGTAGGCTTTGGTAGGACATCTAGCTATAAGCCATAATGGTTATCTTTATCTTTTTGGAGTAACATGAAAGCTGGTTGTAAAAATCTTTTTTTTTTTTTTCTCGGACTGTGTGGCCCTGAACTTTTCAGGCATTTTACTTTCTGGTTGCCAAAGAAATAAGTCTTTCTACTTAACAGTTATGGAGAAAAATTCTTAGAAGCCTTAAAATAAAATGTGTACTTATATTTTGTCAGTAAATGTTGCAGAACAAGTTGGTCCATAATCATTAGTCTTCATAATAGCTGAATGTCAACAATGATAACAGGCCACTCTAATGACTACTTAGCAATTTGGTCACTACTATTGAATATTTCTCTTTTAAACTTGCCAAATTTTTAAAAAAATAGTAACCTCTTCTTCTGTGATAGCTTTTCTCAAAAGTTGTAGATCTGTTCTGCTTTTTCCTGGTTCCCACAGCTATGCCAGGAACTGGCAGTCATATCACTGCACTTTTGTGTCTGTGCTGCCTGGTTGGCATCTGGACAATATATTTTTACTCTTGGACTATCTGGAAATACATCCATCTTCTCTTTGCACAAGCCAAGCCCAGCTTCAGTGATGACAGCTTGGCCACATGCCAAAATCTTGCTTTTAATTATTTTTGCCTGGTTATTTAATACAAAGAAAGTGTCACATGTAGTTCATTAGGATAATGTTATCAACTGTATAGAGTTAAAGCTGTGATAAAGTTTTAAATGTGGCAGTGGAGAATATGTGTATTGATGAAAATAGAAAAAATATGATTGGTAAGATAGGATCAGATAATGGAAAGAGTAGGGTTTGTAAATAAATTAAGAAAGACGAATATTTCACTTTCATATTTAAAAAGTCAATGTGATCCATACAACTACCTTATGAGTTAGATATTTTTATAAACTCCATCTATGTATTATGAGCCTGAGATGTAGGAAGATAAAATGACTTCCCCCAGGAAAGATACCTAGTGAGATGCAGAAAGGGTCCCAAACTCTGGCACTTGACTTTTCTGCAGCAATGTGCCTTTCTGAGGAGTAAACAAAGTATATGTAAGTTATAGTACAAGTGGAGAAAAAGGGGGAGGGAGATAGGTTTTATTTAGTCTCAAAGTGATACCCACCCTTTTTGGTTAGAAACACTATCTTTCTTTCAAATTATTGCTAAATGTATTTCTTTTCTCGAGGGGAGGTTGCTTGGTTTCAGGCTTTCCTATCTATATTAGAATGGATTAATTTATTACAATTAATTACTTTGATATAGTAGTCACTTGGGCAAAAGTAGAGGAGATTGAGAACTGAGAAAGTTAATTTTAATAGGAAATAGGGATTTACCTTGAAGGAGGTTGTGACACTATGGGCAAAAAGATGGGGAAAGACGAAAATGTGAAGGCTAAAGGATATAAGAAAAAACCCTGGATTCTTTTAGATCACTTTGTAATGTGATAAGGGCCAGACAAGAAGCCTACATGGAAGTAAGTCAAGACTAGTGTTAGCAAAATGATACCATGATTTAATTTTCTCTCTTGCCTCATTCATCTTTTTCTACTTCTGCTAGATTTTCAGAAAGTGACTGCCAAAAGCTAAGGTTACATGCATAATGAAGCCCTTCTGCTCATGTCACTTAATAGAAAAATTTGTTGGATTAAGATTGACATGAGTGGACTGAGGTGGATTGGAGTCATGGGTGGTAGCTGCTTCTAGTTCTTTGTTATATCACTAATGGGAAACAGACATTGAAACACTTCTTGAAAATTCAAATTTACTGCAGTCAGACATGTTAGCACTATTATGGTATCCTTCATTCTGTTTTTATATTATGAGTATGAAGGAAGATCCTTTCAAAGGAGGCACCAGCATTTTCACAACACATTCCATTCCATGAAGACTCTTCTGAATTGAAACCAGTGAGCTCTTTCTTGGGATTAGATTACATGCCAAGGCACATACATATTTGTCTCTCACAGCCCCATTCTTTACAATGACCCAGAGGGCAGCTAGGAACTTTGTGTATGAAGAGAGAATTCCTTATGAGAATGGCTTCATGTGTGGTAAAGAAATTTTACCTAAAACTGAGATATAATGAAGTTACAGATTCAGTTTTAATTAATTAAATTTAGGTCCTTTGTAACATGAAAATTTATTTTAAAAACCAGAGCTATACTTTTCTAAGTAGAATGATTTTTTCCATACAAATTCCTCTCATTCATTTTTTCTTACTAAAAATTTCTATTCCTTAATAATTTTTATTCTCTCCATGAAAGGATTATATGATAATTAGAGATAAAGTCAAATTAAAGAGTAAAGAATATAATTTTTATTAGACAATGTTTTAAAATTATTTTTAGAAAGATTTATAAATTTAAAACAAATATCCTAAATTTTGAGGTATAAGTTTTTACTTTTTTTTGTGGTGGATTAGATTATTAATCAGAGCACTACAATTTGTGTGAACAGCTGCCCATGACAGATTGTAATTTTTAGACAAATAGCTGAAATGATTCATTTGGGTGAACAAGATAACACATATTTTACCATTTTGTGTTTGTCCAGCTTGATGGTAAATATTTCTTTCAAGGAATTTACCAGAATCATATATGTTAAGTTTATAGATGGTTACTTGCATATTAACATTTGCTCCTTAATTTGAGGGGACATTTAGACTTTAAAACATACTAGCAGTTTACAGTGAGATCTAGAGCACTAGCTTTTCTTATGCAAGAGAATTGTTTGACAAATGCAAAAACTGCTCTTCAATTTTTTTTAAACCAAAGGGTTAATTAATTTACATACTATCTGGTACTTAGAAAAGTCATAATTTTCTAGCATCCGTGTTAGTACTCCTTTGGCCCATATTCTGTACTCTCCCTTTAATTGGTGCCTTGCACGTCCTTGTTAAATTTAAGTCAGTTCAAAGTGACTATCAGGGAAAGGCTTCAGGCTACTAGGTGGAGATTACAATTATGTTCTTATTTCACTTGTAGAAAGGGCCAATTGTAAAGTGCTTCTAGGAAGAATCTGTCAAAGTCTCTGGGTTGGCTATGAGGTTGAAGCCTTGGTGATTAGCTGGTCTGCCTTGGAAGAGTTTGAGAGACAGTAATATATATCTTATTAACCTTGTCGCTTATCTTCTGAACTCTGAAATTTCTGGTTTATCTTGAAAGCAAAAACATGATCCTTACATTTGCAAAAAATGAACAAGAGAAAAGGCTAAATTTGTGGTTGTTTCCTTTTCTTGATATAGTTTGTTTTAGGAATGGCAGCACAACTGCTCATAATGGATTTTAAATGTTTCAATAAATTAAAGAAGGAGTTGGCAACAATTTTAATGAACTGAGACTCTTGCAAATTCATGAAATCAAAACTTCTGATAACAGACTACTATATATTAAATTTTATTTCTAGACTATTTGAATTTTTGGTAATAAGCACTTTAGCAGTGAAATAGGAGGCAATATTTCATGAATTTAAATAATAAAGTGTTTCTTGAAATCTAGCACAACAAATATGGATGTGCAAATTATTTTGCTGAAAATAATTTTGCGTAGGTTAAAAAGTCAAACAGGGCATCTATTTAAAAATATATTCTACTTCACATAGAATACATGAGATTTTCTAAAAGATTTTTCTGAAAGGCTGTTTGCTTTTTGAAAATGTATCTATATACATTCTGGACTTCCCTTGGGCCCAAGAAAGAAAGATATGAAATAGCCAAAAGAGGAAGAATCCGAAGAGGTAGAAAGATACTGATTAGAAAGCCAGAAGAAATTATCATCCAGGTTGTCAAGGAAGTAACATTTCAAGAAGCAGTGCATGTGAAGAGTGTTAAATACAGCAGAAAAGTCCACTTAAAAAACAAAAGACTGCTTCCATTGCATTGGGATTTTTTTCTGACCTTCCTGGAAACCACTTTCTGTGGAATGGTATAGTTAGAAGCCAGATCGCTGAGGCAGAAGGAGAAAATGCAGACTGAAAAATTAGAGACAAAGATCAGGTTAATTGTTGGAAGTCCCTTTGGTTAAGGAAAGGAATAGGGTGGCAGAGGAAATTACAGGGCTAAGGGAGAGTTCTGTGGAAGAAAAGCAGTTGAGCATGTTTATATAGAGGATAAGCCATGGTTGAGGGAGAAGTTAGAAAGAAGTGAAAATTGAGGTGATTGATAAGTACTTATTGCATACATGAATTCTTTATTAGTAAAAATGGTGTCACAATAAGAAGCAACTTCTTTGACCTTTGATTAAAGCTCAAAATCAAATTACAAAGAATTTCTAAAAGTTACAAAATTATATGTATTTCTAAAATTTTATTTTGATGCATACTCTACAATCTATTTTATTATTTTTTTATTTTTAAATTTTATTAGTACGTGTTTGTAGTTCATACAGTTTGCAATCATCTTGGGGAGTGGTTACATATACAAACCACAGCTGGTTCCTTTTCTTAAGTCCCCTTCCCCTTCCCTCCCTCTCTTCCTCCTCCTCCTCCTCTTCCAATTTACCCATCCCAATTTTCATTCTTATTAATATTAATAATTTTAGCTCATTTGATGGCATATAATGTTTACATTAACTGAGCTTAGTAGGTTCCTGTACATGGCATATTTTTATTTTACTTATTTCCCATTTTGTTTCTTCTCACCCTTCATGCTTTTCTCCTTGGGTCACTTTCCTATCACAAGAGATCCAGTTCCTTGTCCCCTTCTATAATTCTGTATTATTCTCTTTGATTTTACTTTGCCTCAATGAAATGAGAGATACCATGTTTATTTCACTCAACATTTTGCAGGTACATCTATTTTCCTAAAAATGTCTCAAACCTGTCATTCTTTATAGCAGAGTAGTATTTCATTATATATAGACACCAAATTTTTTTGGGGGGGGTGGTGGTACCGAGGATTGAACTTGGGACCTTGCACTTGCAAGGCAGGTGGCAGCACCACTGAGCTAAATCCCCAGCCCCAACACCACATTTTCTTTATCCAATCATCTACTGATGGGTATACAGGCTTTTTCCAGGATTTAGCTATTATGAGTTGTGCTGCTATAAACATCGATATCCATATATCACTGAAGTATAATGTCTTAAGCTCTTTGGGGGAACATACCTAGCAGGGGGATAGCTGGGTCATATTGAATTTCTAATTTCAGTCCTTTGAGAAATCTCCATACTGATTTTCATAATGGTTATACTAGTTTACATTCCCACCAATAGTGAAGTAGTGTTCCTTTTTCACCAAAGCCTTGCCAGAAATTGTTATTGTTTGATTTAATGATTGCCATTCTTTCTGGAGTAAGATTGATTCTTAGCATTGTTTTAATCTGCATTTCTCTGATGGCTAGAGATGTTGAGCATTTTTCATATATTTGTTGTCCATTTGTATTTATTCCTCTGTGAAGTGTCTGTTCATTTCTCTCACCCATTTCTTGCCTGGATCTTTGATTTTAGGTGGTTAAATTTTTGAGTTCTTTGTGTATTCTAATTTTTAGTCTTCTGTCTGAGGAGTAGCTAGAAAAAGTTTTTACTATTCTGTAGGTTGTCTCTTTAATCTAGATTGATTCTTTTGCTGTACAGAAGCTTTTTAATCTGATAAAACCCATTTGTTGATTCTTGCTGTTATTTCTTGTGCAATTAAGGTTCTGTTTAGGAAATCTTTTCTTATACCTATGTCTTCATGTGTTTTACCCATTTTATCTTCCAGTAGGTTTAATGTTTCTGTTTTGATGTTTAGATCTTTGATCTATTTTTATTTTAATTTAGTATATGGTGAGAGATAAAGGTTCAGTTTCAATCTTCTGCACACAGATAACCAGTTTTCCCAGCACTACTTGTTGAATTGGGCTGTTTTCCTCTAACATATGTTTTCAGACCCTTTGTCAAAGATCAAATAGCTGAATGTGTTTGGGGAAGTTTTTGTATCTTCAGTTCTGTTAATCCATGTATCTGTTTTTGTTCCAGTACCATATTGTTTTTATCACTATTGCTTTGTAGTATGCAATATGGTAGTATTGCTTTGTAACTTGAAGACAGATATTGCTATGCCTTCTTCTTTGCTCTTGTTGCCCAGAATTGCTTTGCTCTTCTGGTCTCTTCTGATTCCATATGAATTTTAGGATTTTTATTTTTTAGATCTGTAAAGTATGCTGTTGATATTTTGCTTGGGACTGCATTGAACCCATATAAAAGTTTTGGGAGTATGGCCATTTTGACAATATTGATTGTGCCTATCCAGATGTCCTCTTCAATTTCCTTTCTTCAGAGTCCTGTAGTTTTCTTTGTAGAGATCTCTTACTTCCTTGGTTAGGTTAATTCCTAGGTATCTCATTTTTCTTGAAGCTATTGTGAATGGCATTATTTTCATAATTTCCTTCTCATCTCATTCATTGTTGTTGTACACAAATGCTAGTGATTTTGTGTGTGTTGATCTTGTATCCTGCTGCATTGCTGAAGTTTGTTCTGCTGTTCTTTCTGGAGTGAGGTGGAATCTCAGCTTTGTTTTCACCTGCATCTCTCAAATGACTGGTGATGTTGAACATATTTTCATGTGTTTATTTGCTGTTTCTAATTCTTTGTCTGAGAAATGTCTTTTCATTTCAGGTGTGCATTTTCAGATTGGGTCTTTAAATTTGGGAGGTCTGATTTTTTAAAGTTCTCTATATATTCTAGATAGTAGAACTTTGTCTGAAGAACAGCTGGTGAAAATTTTTTCCCACATTGTGGGTTGCCTCTTCATGATGTTGGTGGTTTCTCTTGCTGTGAAGAAGATTTTTAATAAGATAAGATACCACTTGTTGAACCATTGTGCTAGTTCATGTGTGACTGGGGTTTTGTTCATGAAATCTTTTCCTACACCAATGTCTCCAAGAGTTCTACCTAATCTCTCTTCCAGCTGGTTTAGTGTTTCTGTTTTAATATTTATATCTTTGAGCCATTTCACTTTTAGTTTAGTGCATGGTGAGAGGTATAGGTCTAGTTTTAATCTCTGGCAGGTTGAAATCCAGTTTTTCCAATACCATTTGTTAAAGAGGCTCTCTTTCCTCCAGTGAGGGTGTTTGGCTACTTTGTCGAAGATGAGGTTGCTGAGTGTGTCTGGAGTTGTATCTGCATCTTCTAGTCTGTTCCACTGGTCCTCACATCTGTTTCTTTGCCAGTACCATGTTGTTTTTATCACAGTAGCTTTGCAGTATAGTTCCAAGTTTGGAATTGTTGTCTTTGTTGCCTAGAATTGCTTTTGCTATTCTAGGTCTCTTCTTGTTCCAAGTGAATTTTTGGATTTTTTCTCCAGGTCTGTGAAGGATGCTGTTGGAATTTGAATTGGAATTGGATTGAATCTGTATACCAGTTTTGGAAGTATGGTCATTTTCACTATATTGGTTCCTCCTACCCAGGAGCAAGGGATATCTTTCCATTTTCTGGTATCATCTTTGATCTCTTTTTTCAGAGTGCTATTATTTTCAGAGTAGAGGTGCTTGATTTCTTTCAAAAACAGGGCTGGGGATTTAGGTCAATGGTTTTGCCGCCTGCTGCGCAAGCACAAGGACCCAAGTTTGATCCCTGGTACCAAAAAACAAAACCAAAAAACAAAGATTGAACCCTAGGTATTTCAATTTTTTTGGATGCTATTATGAAAGGAATTGTTTCTCCACTTCCTCTTTCAGTGAGTCTGTTGTTTGTGTACAAGAAGGCTAGAAGTCTAGAAGACTTTTGGTGGAGTTCTTGGGGTCTTCTATGTAGAGGATCATGTCATCTGCAAATAATGACAATTTAACTTTCTCATTTCCTGTCTTTATTCCTTTTATTTCTTTTTCTTATCTAATAGCTGCGGCTAATGTTTCCAAAACTATATTGAACAGGAGTGGTGATAATGAACATTCTTGTCTCATTCCTGACTTTAATGTGAAGGATTTCAGTTTTTGACTATTTACTACAATGTTGGCTATTGGCTATTCATAGATGGCTTTTATCAGGTTGAGATAAAGAACTATACTAATTTTCTGTAGGGTTTTTATCATGAAAGGGTGTTGGATTTTGTTGAATGCTTTTTCTTCATCTATTGAGATGATCATATCTTTTTTTCCCTTTTTTCTCTGTTAATACAGGGCATTAGATGCATAGATTGATTTGTTTATGTTGAACCATCCCTACATTCCTGAAATGAATCCCACTTGATCAGGGTGTAGGATCTTCTTGATGATCTTCTGCATTCTGTTTGCCATTATCTTATTAAGGATTTTTGCATCTATGTTCATTAGTGAGATTGGCCTATAGTTCTCTTTTTTGGTTGGGTCTTTCTCTGCTTTGGGGATCAAGGTGATGCTTGCTTTCAGGAATGAATTTGGGAGTATTGTTTCCCTTTCAATTTCATTGAAGAGTTTAAACAGTAGTGGCAATAGTTCTTCTCTAAAGGTCCTGTAGAAATCAGCAGTGAAGCCATCAGGACTCAGGCTTTTCTTGGTTGGTAAGTTTTTAATTATATTTTCAATTTCATTGAATGATATTGGGTTATTTAGAATTTTTACATCTTCTTTGTTCAACTTTAGCAATTCATATGTATCCAGAAATCTGTCCATTTACTCTGTTTTCCATCTTATTAGCGTACAGGTTTTTGAAGTAGGTATTGATGATCCTCTGAATTGCTGCTATGTCTGTTGTAATTTCAGTGTTTTCATTTCTAATTTTATGGATTTCTGCCTTTTCTTCCCTTTTTTTTGATAAGGTTGGCTAAGGGCTTGTCAATTTTGTTTATTCTTTTGAAGAACCAACTCTTTGCTTCATTGATTTTTTTATATTGTTCTCTTAGTCTCTATTGCATTGATTTCTGCTCTGATCTCTATAATTTCCTTCCTTGTATGAGCTTTTGGCTTGTCCTGCTCTTCTTTTTCTAGAAGATTGAGGTTCAGCATCAGGTTGTTTATTTGAGCTAGCTTTGTTTTCCCAATATGAGCATCCACTGCTATAAATTTCTTTTCATAAGACTGCTTTTCTTGTGTCCCACAAATTCTGATATGTTTTATTGGGATTGTCATTTAATTGTAGAAACTGTCTGATTTCTTCTTTAATTTCCTCTGTGACCCATTGGTTGTTCAGGAGTGTGTTGTTCAATTTCCATGTGTTTATGAAATTCTTAAAGTTTCTTTTGCTATTGATCTCCAATTTGATTGCACTATGATCTGATAATATACATGGGATAACTTCAATTCCTTTGCATTTACTTAAATATGTTCTATGAGCAAGTATGTCGTGTATTTTGGAGAATGACCTGTGTACAGCCAAAAAGAATGTGTATTCTGATTTTGTAGGGTGGAATGCTCTGTAAACATGTTAAGTCCATTTGTCCAAAGGTTTGTTTGAGTAATAGTATTTTGTTATTTATTTTCTTGTCTAGTTTATATGTCTATTTATGACAGTGGGGTATTGAGGTCCCCCACTGAATTTGTGCTTATTTGATTTTTCATGTCCATTAGTATTTGTTTAATATAGTTGGGGGTACTAGTATTTGGTGCATATGTATTTATGGTGGTTGTTTCTTCCTCCTGGATTATTCCCTTTACAAGGATGTAGTGTCCTTCTTTGTCTCTCTTAATTAGTGTTGGTTTGAAATCCATTTGATCTGCAAATAGGATAGATACTCCTTCCTTTTTCTGGGGTTCTTGTTGCATGGTGTATTGTTTTCCACCCTATAACTTTTATGAGTGTAAACTTTTTATGTGTTTCATTTTGAATTAGGTGTGTTTCTTCTGTGCATCATATTTCTGGATCTTGCTTCTTAAAATATTCTGCCAGTCTAATTCTTTATATTGGTGAATTGAGACCACTAACATTGATGATTACAGCTGATATGTATTGATTTATCCTTGTCATGACCTTTTGCTGTGGTTGGATTGTCCCCCTTTGTGTTTAATTTCTTTTCTTGCCCATTGGATTCATTCTGTTGGGCTTAGTGGGGTTGTGACCCTCACTGCCTTTTCCTAGGATATTATTTAAAGTTTTTTGAAGTGGTTTGGTATTCATGAAATTCTAAGGTGTTTTTGTCGTGAAAGTTTCTTATTTCTCCATCAATTTTGAAAGATAGTTTTGCAGGGTACATCAGTCTGGGCTGTAGGTTGTTTTCCTTTAGGGCTTGAAATACTTTGCTCCAGGCTCTTCTTGCCTTGAGGGTTTGTGTTGAGAAGTCTGCTGTGATTCTCATGGGCTTTCCTTTTTATGTGATTTGTTTCTTTTCTCTAACTGCTTTTAGTATTTGTTCTTCTGTTAGGTTTCTGAAATCTTAACTATTATATTCCTAGGTATAGATTTTTTTTGTCATGGCTAGTTGGAGTCCTTTATGCCTCACTAATCTGTTCGTCAAATTCATTTCCCCTGCTTGGAAAGTTTTCCGTCATTACTTCTGTGAACAGGTTTTTCATGTTGTTTTCTCCTCTCTCCTGTTTCTTCATTGATTCTGATCAGTCTTATGTTACTCTTCTTTGCATCATATAGTAGCTGCTGGATTGATTTCTCATGGCCCCTTGCTATTTTAAAGAAATCTTTCTTTTTTAGTCACTAATTGCAATCCTGTCTTCTATATCTGATATTCTGTCCTCAGATTGGCTCATTCTGCTGAGTAAACTTTCAATGGAATTTTAAATCTGGATATCTGTTTAAATCTGTTCTATAGATTCCATTTGTTTCCTATGCTGGCATTCCATCATATTCCTGAGCTCCTCTATTTTTTTGTAATCTGTGTCTGCTCTGGAGTTATTAGTCATGTCTTGCCTTATGGACACAATCTCTGTTGTTATCTGAGAAATTATTTCTGATTTCTTTTTATTCCCCAATCATCTTTTGTTGCCAGTTCACTATTTGCAGGTGGCTGAGTATTAGATTTTTCCATCTTGTTTCCCTTTGTTGTTACCTTTGATGATCTGGAAGTCTGGTTTGAGTTTTGTTTACATGTCTTCTCATTTCAACCACTGCAATCTGTTGCACCTTTATTGAGGTGATTATTTGCTTTCTCAGCAGGCTTCAGTTCTCAACAAGTCTCAGAGAGGCCTTTTCTCTACTGCTCACCACTGTGCCAATTCCTGGGCTCAGAATAATTGCTTTCTTGATCCCGAGCTTTGTTGTTGTCAGAATGGGCTTCTGTCTGGGGCCTGTCATGCTTACTCTTGGTATGTGGGCAGGCCTCTGGTTGGGGCCTGTGTGCCTGCATAGCTGTTTTCTGGGTGGGCTTCTGGCTGGGGCCTGCATGCCCGTGCTACTGATGTCCAGCAAGCTGTGACTGGGGCCTGTGTGCACTTACTGATGATATCTGGTTGGGCCTTTGACTGGGACCTGTGTGTATGTGCACCTGTTGTCCAGGCAGGATTCTGGCTGGGACCTGGGTACCCATGCCACTGATGTCTGAGGAGCCTCCTTTCTGGGGTCTGCATGAACTTACTGATGTTATCTGGGTGGGCCTCTGGCTTGAAATGTTATTCCTTTTTCTCTTTTTCTTATCATCTGCCTTTTATTTTATACTTTTAAAAATATACTGAGTTTCTCATATAAGAGAAGCCATGCAATATTTAAGCTTGTGCATCTGATTTACTTCACTTAATATCATGGTCTCAAGGTATATCCATTTTCCTACAGATTACTCATTTTTATCCTTCTTTATGGCAGACAAGTATGGCATTGTTATAAATACAACATTTTCATTATCCATTCTTTTGTTGATGGACATATAGGCTGCTTCCAAGATTTAGCTATTATGAATTGTGCTGCTATAAAGATGAGTATTCATATATCACTGTGGTTTGATGTCTTTTGGGAGGATACCTAGAAGAGGAATAGCTGGGTCAGATGGAATTTCTATTTTTAGTTTTTAAAATAATTTCCATGGTGGTTGTACCAGTTTACACTCCCACCAACAGTGAAGAGTCCCACCCATCCAGCACAGCCTTGTCAGCAGTTTTTATTGGTTGATTTCTTAATGATAGCCATTCTTTCTGGAGTGAGATGGAATTTCAGTGTTGTTTTAATTTGCATTTCTTGAATGGTCAGTGATGTTGAACATTTTTTCATGTATTCATTAGTTTTTGTACTTCATTTGAGAAATGTCTATTCATTTTGACTGTGTCTTTAAATTTGGGGGGGTATAATTTTTTTGATTTCTTTATGTATTCTAGATATTAGTTCTTTAAAGAGTAGCTGGCAAAACTTTTTTTCCCATTCTGTAGGTTGTTTTCTTTATGCATTTGATGGTTTTCTGTGCTGAGCAGGATTTTTTTAGTTTAATATGATCTCACTTGTTGATTGTTGGTATTATTTCTTGTGCAATTGCAATTCTGTTTAGAAAATCTTGGCCTAAACCTATGTATTCAAATGTTTCACCTTTTTGTCTTCCAGCAGATTAAGTGTTTCTGTTCTTATGCTTAGATCTTTGATGTATTTTTTTTTTTTTTTTTTTAGTTTAGTGCACGGTGAGAGATAAGGGTTTAAGTTTAATCTTCAGCATATGGATAGTCAGATTTCCTAGCACCATTTGTTAAGGAGGACATCTTTCTGCGGAGAAAGGATTTTGCCCCTTTTCAAAGATAACATAACTAAGTATGCATAGAATTGTTTCTGCATTGTTTATTCTGTTCCATTGATCATCAAGTCTGATTTTTTTGCCAATAGCATGCTGTTTTTTTTAAAATCACTGTAACTTTGTAGTATAACTTGAAGTCTGGGATCATGAGGCCCCCCTGTTTGTGTTTGTTGCCCACAATTGCTTTTCCTATTCTAGGTCTTTTCTGGTTCTAGATGAATTGGAGGACTGTTTTCTCTATTTTTTTGAGGAATGCTATTGGCATTTTGATTGGGGTTGTGTTAAGTCTGTATAGTAGTTTTTGAAGTATGCCATTTTGACTATACTGGGTCTGCTTATCTAGGAACAGGGGATATCTTTCCATTTTCTGATGTCCTATTTTCAGAGTTTTCACTATAGAAGTTCTTATCTTTCTTGGTTTAGTTAATTCCTAAGTATTTCATTTTTCTTGACGCTGTTGTGAAAGATGTGTTTCCTGATTTTCTCTCTTAGTGAGTTTGTTATTATTGGTGTATAGGAATACTATTGATTTTTGAGGTTGACTTTGTATCCTGCCTTGCCACTGAATTTGGTTACTAATTCTAGGAGTCTTTTAGTGGAACTTTTAGGGTCTTCTATGTAGAGAATCAAATCAACTTCAAATTGTAATAATTTGAATTCTTCCTTTCCTATCCATATCCCTTTTCTTTTGCTCATCTAATCATTTTGGCTAATGTTTCCAAAACTATATTAAACAGGATTGGTGACAGTGGGCATCCTTGTCTCTTTTTTTTATTTTAAGGGGGAAATTTTCAGCTTCTCTTCATTCAGTATGATGTTGGTCATTGGTTTATCATAGATGGATTTTATCAGATTAAAATAAAGACCTTATATTCTAATTTATTCAGGTTTTTAATATCATGAATGGATTTTGGATTTTGATAAATGCTTTTTCTTTATCTATTGAAATGATCATGTGATTGTTGTCCTTACTTCTGTTTATGTGTATTAAGTTTATTGACTTTTGCATGTTGAACCATCCCTGCATTCCTAGAATGAATCATACTTGGACATGATGTATGATCTTTTTGATGATTTATTGCATTCTGTTTGCCTGTATTTTATTGAGATTTTGATTGCATCTATACTCATTAAAGAGATTGGCCCGTGTTTTTCTTTTTTAAATTAGGTTCTTTTGTGGTTGTGGAATGAGGGTAATGCTAGCTTCCAGGAATGACTTTGTGAGAACTGCTTCTCTTTTTGTTGCATTGAAGAGTTTGAGGAGAAGTTGCATTAGATTCTCTCTAAAGTCCATCTAGAATTTGGTAGTGAACCCATCAGGACCAGAGCTTTTCTTAGTTGGTAGGTTTTAAAAACTTATTCAATCTCATTGACTGATATTGGATTATTTAAGATTTTTATATCTTCTTGGTTAAACTTTGGTAGTTCATATGTTTCTAGGACTTTATCCATTTCTTCTAATTTTCCATTTATTAGAGTTCATGTTCTCAAAGCAGATATTGATAATGTGGATTTCAGCAAAATCCATTGTGATTTTTGCCTTTTTAATTTCTAATTTCATGGATCTGAATATTTTCTTTCCTTATTTTGGTAAAATTGGCTAAAGCCTTGTCTATTTGTTTAATCATTCAAAGACCAAACTCTTCAATTAATTAATTTTTTTGTCTCAATTTCATTAATTTCTGCTCCAATCTTTATAATTTCTGTCCTCATACTAACTTTAGGTTTGGATTGTTCTTCTTTTTCTTTTACCTTGAAGTGCATCATGAGATTATTTATTTGAGCTTGCTCTGTTTTGCTAATATGGGAATTCAGTCTTGTAAACTTTCCTCTTAGGACTGCTTTCATTGTGTCACATAGGTTCTGGTATGTCATACTGGCACTATCATTTGATTGTAGAAACTGTCTAATCTCTTTTGTAATTTCATCTGTGACTCTTTGATAATTCAAGAGGGTATTATTTAATTTTCATGTGTTTGCATAGTTTCTGTGCTTTCTTTTGCCATTTATTTCTAGTTTCTTTGCACTATGATCTGATAATATGCATGAAATAATTTTTATTCTTTTGTATTTACTTAACCATGTTTTATGGAATAGTATGAGATGTATTTTGTAGAAAGTCCCACCTGTTACTGAGAAGGATATGTATTGTGTTGTGTAGATATCTCTTAAGTCTATTTTTTCAAAGGTTAGATTCAGTTCTGATATTTTTTCTTAATTTTTTTTTGTCTAGTTGATCCATTTGTGACAGTAGGGTATTGAGGTCCTCTATTACAATTGTATTGGTGTTTACCTAATTTTCCATGTCAATTAGTGTTTGTTTGATGAGATTTCATGTGCTGGTATTTAGTGTATGTGTATATGTTTATAATTGTTAACTTTTCCTGTTGAATTGTTCCATTAACCCATATGCAATGACCTTCTTTGTGCTTCTGATCAGTCTTGGCCTGAAATTCATTTTGTCTGAAATTAGGATAGCAACTCCTGCTTTTTTCTGAGTTTCTGTTGCATGGAATATTATTTTCTACCCTTTGATTTTTAATCTGGGGTTTCTTTCTGAGTTGAATGTGTTTCTTTTATAGTGCATATTATTGGGTTTCGTTTCTTGATCCATTCTGTCAATCATGTCTTTTGATTGGGGCACTGAGACCATTCACATTGAGAGTCATATTCCTGTCATTGCATTATTGTCCTGTTCCTGTTTTCCTTATTTTTCTCCCCTTTTGCTTAGGTGCTCATCCCACTGGGTGCATTCATTCTTTTGCCTCAGTGGCATTGTTGGCTTCATTGTCTCTTCTAGGATACCCTTGAAAAATTTCTGTAACTCTGGTAATTATAAATTTCTTGAGGTGCTCCTTTTTATGGAAATATCTTATTTCTCCATCATTTTTAAAGAAAAATTTTGCAGGATACATCAGTCAAAGTTGGAAGCTGTTATCTTTTAGGGCTTAGAATACTTCACTCCAAGCCATCCTGGTCTTAAAGTTTGTGTAGAGAAGTCTGCTACAATTCTAATGAGCTTACCTTTATATGTAATTCATTGCCTTTCTCTAACAGCTTTTAAGATTTTGCTCCTGTGATGGACTTCTAATACGTTGAGTATAATGTGGCATGAAGACATTCCCTTGATCATGGCTATTTGGGGTTCTATATGCCTCACTTATCTGTGTGTTTATTTCTTTCCATATATTTGGGAATTTTTCTGCCATTATTTCTGTGAACAAGTTTTTATGCCATTTGTGTTGTCTATTCATTTTTCACCTATTCCAATTAGCTTTAGATTAGTCTTCTTTGCATCATCCAGCAGTTGTTGGATCTATTTTTCATGTTCTCTTGTTTTTAAGGTATCTTTGAGTAGTTGGTCTTTGGAGAGATCATTGTCTTCTAGTTCTTAAATTTTGTCATCACATTGGTTGCTTCTGCTACCTATACATTCAATATGATTTTTAATCTCTTGGATTTCTGATTGAAAGCTTTCCATGGACTCTCATTCCTTGATAAATGGGTCATTCATGTTTTATATGATTTTGTTTAGCTCTTTTAACTTTTTATGAATGTCTTCTAAAAGTTCCTGTGTCTTTTTGGTTATTATTTCCATTATCTATGTAGTTATATCTTCTCTAATCCTGCTGAGTACCTCTTTGTGTTGTTTTCTAACTTCCTCTGTTAGTCTTTTGACTATTTGGGTGTGTGCCTAATGCTTGCCCATCACTGCCCCCTGGATTGGCTTTGGGGGCTTCAATTTTCCCATCAGATCCTTCCAGGGTCCCAGGATCCACCTCTCCTTTTTCCCCCAAGTTGTCATTTTCCAGTGTCTGGATTTCAAATCTTGTAGAGGCTTAGTTGTTGTTGCTTACTACTAAAAGTCTTATGTTATTCTTCTTTGTATCATCTAGCAGCTGCTGGACTGATTTCCCATCATCCCTTACAATTTTAAAGCAGTTTTTCTTTTCCTGGTCACTAATTGTAATCTTATCTTCTATATCTGAGGTTCTGTCCTCACATTGGCTCATTCTGCTGCATAAACTTTCAGTGGAGTTTTTAATCTCCTGGAAATCTGTTTGCATCTGTTTTATGTATTCCATTTGTTTTCTATGTTGGGATTCCATCATGTTCCTCAGCTCCTCTATTTTATTTTTATCTCTGTCCTCTCTAGATTTATTAATCATGTCTTGCCCTATGGACACAATCTCTGCTGTTATCTGATAAATTATTTCTGATTTCATTTTTTCCAGATCCTCTTTTGTTGTCAAAAGAGGAGTCCAGGGGGTTGAGTGTCAGATTGTTCCATCTTGTTTCCCTTTGGGGTTGCTTTAGGTGATCAGGAAGTCTGGTTATCTGGATTCTCTTAAAATGTCAGAAAACCTGGCAATTCTCAGCAAAACACTTCCTTATGGCAAAAGTCAGAATCATTAGATGAAGTCATGAAGCAACTGCCAATTTTAGGTGAGGCATAGCTGCAGTGCCTGTCACTTAAGGGAATATACCTGTTACCATCTATAGGCTTACCAGTTGTTAACTGCTACTCTGGCCATCATCAGCTACAAATACCATTTTCCAGGAAGTTGATCTCCAGGCTATAGTGTTTAAACTCTTTTGTGCAGGAAGTTCTAAGGTCCTGTCTATCTCTAACTCACCAACTGGTTTCTCTCTAGTAGCATCTAGGTACTTTCCAGTCGTAAAAGTGCCTAGAGGCCTCTTTGAACACCAGATATTCCTAGGTAACTAACTCATTCTACACTTCAGTGAGGCAGTGCTTCAGAAAAATTCCTCAAACAAATTTTATTATATTCCTCTGACAGGACAATAATGTGGCCTGACATGTGGATGAACATTTACATACCCAAGGAAAATGTCAGTAATCACTTGCCAAATAAGCAAGGTTTATCTCTTTAAGTTTATTTATCCTTTGCCCAGAAAAATGAGGCCAGTGGGCCCTATACTTTCACCACTATGAGAGACTTCTCAAATGAGTCTTCACATGACAAAGTTAAGCACCTATTCTTTCCTGGGTAATGCCATTAATCCTTGGTGGACATGTAAGAAGAGAATACCAACACTCTGAGTAAAATATTAAGAAGATATGATAGTAGTGAAGTATTTGAAATTTAGTTCACAATTCTAATAGAATCAATAATCAATTAATATTAAAATATTAAATTTTCCAATAATTATCACTTATAAAAGTTAAAACTTATGAAATCTTGTTTGAAAATAAAGGCATTGGAAATTCTCATAAAACGTACATTATGTATACTCCACCCATTTTCTGTAGCCTAGTTTTTCACCGGTAGGACACATGAGGTACTCCTCTGCTACCCACACACACATCAGAAATACCAACACACAAGATACATATACATATATATATATATATATATATATATATATATTCCCCTTCCTAACATTATTATTATGCAATAAAACTGAAAGAATCTTTAAATATCATCTAACAGCCAATGTATTTCATTTTTGCACATTAAAACCCTGACAGAGATTTTAAAATCAACTGGGCCAATTATGTTTCTAGGCTTTGATCTAGAGGATCCCTTATGTGTTGTATACATAAAATGAATGAAAGTCAGTCTCTTTCATCTCTTGTGAACCTTGCCCTCTGAGTCATTGGCTTGGCCCTGCTCCTTTGTAGACTATGATGATTGTTCCTCTCATTGGTTCCTGGTAAGGATTCTTTTTTCCCTTGATGAACCAATTCCTTCATCCATTTACAAAAGGATCCAGCTGATGTCACTTCACATTTGTCAAACCTAAGCCACATAATCTTTTTAGTATGGGATATTTTACAATATCTTTCTTGGGCCTTCACTCAACCATCTTTAATTAGTCTCCTCAGATTGCTAAGCAATTGAATGACATGATTGGAAAACACTGGAGAAACCTTGAGAAGAGGGCAAAATTGATCTCATTTCCATAACTAGAGAAAATTCTATGAATGATTTGGGGAAGTGCAGTCAATTGTCTGAACTATTGTTTCAGAATTTAGGGCAGCCATATTTTAAAGTTAACCATCAAATTAAAAAGATTTAGTTATTTAGGTCACTTATGTAATGATATAGTAGGAGAGTATAAATATTACTATAAGATGGTTAATATTTCTTTAAGTACCTAACAGTACTTAGAATATAAAACATTCTCTATCATTGTGGCTGAAAAGGAGGAAAATTGAAAAATGGTTTTACTTGCCTTTTGACACAGTCTTATTTTTCTGTTATTCAATATTTAATCTAAACCCTTGTTAAACCAGTTTAAAACATGCAGTTAATACTTCACTTCAATTTCCCCCAGGACAATATATAATTTATTCATATATTCAGAAGCAATTTCAAAACATGTACTTCTTTAAAACCATAAAAGTTTGAAGGAATTCTGTAACTTAAAGTTGCTTCTGCTTTAAAAATTACAGTAATCTGTTCTAAATATCATGTTGGCTTCTTAAATGATAGTTATTTTTTAAACAGAAGCATCAAAGCCAATTCCTTCACCAGATAAATAGTTTATCTTTTATGCCCTGGAAATAACAAGTGGATGATACATTTTTCTCTCTAACCACTCTGTATGTAATACATTTTCCTTCTGTGTCTTCCAAGTATAAACTGCTAAAGGAAATGTATAAAAATATTTTTTGAAGTTATTTTAAACTTGGTTTATAGAGATGACATAGAAGCACAACCTATATTAAGAAGTAACAACCTAGAATTAACCAATAGAAACCTGAAGAAGATACCATGAAGAAGGTATAAAAGCTAGAAAATTCTATTTGATTGTATCTTAATTGAAGTCATTGTGACTTTCATAACTAAGTTACAGGCAGCCCTATCAAGTTTTAACTGAAAGTAAAATTTTCTGATTAACTTATTAATCACTGATGTACAGAGTTAAAAGGAAACATTGAAACCCATAATTTAATCATCATGGAGCTAATAGTTCTGGCATAATTAAAGGCTACTTTATCCGATGTTTCTATAAAATTTACCTAGTTTAACTTTAAATGTATGTTTATACTGTGGTTTATTTGATTAAAAAGACTTTTTTGTTTCACTCTGGTGCAATTTAAATATCTCTTCAAGAATCTATACTATTACCAATGTACTAGATGTTAAGGCATAAGGCAAAGTTTGTAAAAACACACAAGGTCAGAAAATTTAAGATATCTCCAAGTATTTTAACTACTGTGATTTACTGAGTGAAGATTTCTGTATGATTTTTTTCTTTTTTGAAATGTTATAGACCTCAGAATAAAGCTTTCCTAGAGTTTATGAATTTTCTTATAGATTATTTTGTGTCTTTTTGCAGGGATCTATTTATAATGGTATAGTCAATTGCTATTAATTTAGAACAAGTTATTTATTATTTCTATTATGATATTATCAAAATAACTCCTTTTTTTTTTTTTTGGTACCGGAGATTGAACTCGGGACCTTGTACTTGTGAGGCTGGTGGTGGAACCACCGAGCTTAATCCCCAGCCCTCAAAATAACTCTTAATGAATTAGTGACATTCAACATTTTTTAGAGAAAATAAATATCATTATGTTTATTAAATACAAAATTTTTTGAGATTCAGTTTCTGTCGATTTTTTAGCTGATTATTCCTAGTGTTTTCTCCATCTTCCAGGATAATTCATGGTCTGATTCATAGACCAGATCAGCATTTCTGCATACTTCTGCCCATGTTATCTCTTACCTTCCTTTCTAGTGTTCAGCAGTAAGAAACATGGAATAGAACTTTTGGTGAATGCTTGGTCTCTGGTTTACCTGGAGAGTAAGCATCAGGACTGATAGAGTTCTTAATGGAAGTTGTTTTTAGTATCTGTCAGAGGCATGGTTGAAGTTCATGGCAAAAGGGGCTGAACTTCTAAAATCCACTTTGCACCCTCAAGGTTTCTGGGTTCAAGATCACCATAGATCAACTTCTTAAAGGGAGATGGTGTTTTGACCCTGACCCCTGAAGGCAAAAGGAGTAGGAAGGCTATTAAAATAAATATCCTATTAGACTTTACTCTCTGGGAAGTCTGACATTCTTTACAGGCTGGATAGTGATGCTGGCCACATTTGACATTAGCTATTTTATATTATAAATCCTTCATGACTACTGATGCTGGCCACATTTAACATAAGCAATTGTATATTATAAATCCTTCATGACTACATTATTTATTATGTTTAATGACATATGCATACATAAGACATTTTCTATGAGAAAGAGGCAGAACACACACACACACACACACACACACACACACAGAGCCAAAAATGTGTACACACACTTAGAAAAGAAAAACTTGTATACATATTTTAATACTAAATTTATTGAGACAAATCATGAGATTACTACAAGTTACCTTTGGCTTCTACAATTATAAGAGGTACTCAAAGTGGTGGCCATCAGATTTCAGACATTTATTAGTGGGTGAATTGCTGCTTTGGCTAACCTTGGTCACCGAGATTGCTGCACATGAATTTTCAATTTCTTCTCTAAGGGCCAGCAGTGTAGTGGGTTTTCTTCTATATAGTATTTACTCTAGCATCCCCCCATATGACAGTAACACCATCTGTTGAAAAAACATAATGTTTTTCTTTTCCTATCTCTCTCTAATATATATATATATATATATATATATATATATATATATATATATATATATATATAAAGATATTCACTTAGGGACAAGGTTACTCTCAACAAAAATGTCAGACTAGTGAATTATTAGGATTAAGTAACTTTCATTGCAAAAGGTATACATCATTTTTACTATATATGCATGAGAAAGCAAGAGAACAAGAGGGAGAGAAAGGGAGAAAAAAGCAGAGAGAAAGGATGAATGTTTATGTAATGACTACATTTATATGTGTAGAGTCGAAGAGTGTTTTAACTTGAAAAGACACTCTCAACCTTTAATCCAATCCTTTCATTTGATAGTACATACAGGCAAAAAGATCTAGAATAGTTTATATTCTTGGTTACATCTTTTATTATTTTGGATTTGTCAATTTGGGAAAATTTCAGTAATTGTGAAAGAAAAAATGATAAAAGAAAAAAATGGTTAGTGCAGATTGGGAGGCCTAATATAATTTTTCATCTCTAAATAACCTGAAATTCAGTAATTAATGCTGGTATTATATATTACACTGCCTGTGTCTAATCTTCTCCTCTGGAAGCTTATTTACAGTAAAGATAAGCCTCTGCACCCTGAATGCTTGTTCTGTTCCATGCTTCACTATTCCTACCTAATCAGTCTAGAAGGAAGGAGAGAGAAAGACTTTAGGGAACAAGGACCAAGGGTCCATGTTTTGTGGGTCTTTGTTGTGAAAACACATTTCAACTTCCAAAATTTTGTGTTTTGCTCAACTTTTCTTTCACTCACATTCTTTTCCTCTTTTCCCTTTCATGTACTCTGTCAAAACTGCTTATATTTCACTGTAAAATGCAAATACCAATGTGATGTTGATGTCTAAATACTCCTAATAGAATTTGATATTTCCCAAATTCTGCCTTGTACTATGTTAGTCACTTACATATCTGTCTCATCTATTAAGTCATAGAGCCGTGTCTGGAACTAATGGATGATTAAAAAGCAGGACCCTTGAAAAATGGAGTTGGTGGGATTTGGACTTAATATTATTTTAGCTAGAGACACTTATATCTATGATATATATTAGGGAGAGCCAATATAATTTCTTTGAAAGATATTTGAACTGCTAACAACCAAAGCTTAAGATGACTACAAAAATTGTAATTACTCAAAAGATTATTTTATTAGTTTCTATGTTATGGTGAACTTGGAATGAAGAATATTTCAATAAGTAAGTACATTTATCTAATGAAATAATTTAGAAGAGCTGTATTGTGCTTTGGCTCAGAACATAGTGAACAAACTCAGTATTACTCATAAAACACCAGCACTTCTCAAGTGTTACATTAGGAGAGCCACAGAATCTCAAGTGTGGGTAGGAGTGGCAGAGGAGAAAAAAAGAATCAGGGCCCTTGCACTTGATTTATGAAGAAGAATGGTGAGACTTTATGGAGTGGAAACTAACAGATGGTCTGGACATTTAAAAAAAAATTCTCACAATCATTCCTCTGTGAGCTACTCTTGGTACATATATTCTGTACCAGCACAAAAGCAGAAAGCTCTTTGGAAGTTTTGCTGGAGGCATATCTAAATAGCACTCAGGCTCCTAACACAATGAGAATCTCTGCCTCCCTGGTCTTCAGATTCATAGTCATGAATATTGCAAGTGATGAGTCTTTTGTTCTTCATACAAGACCATCTTTCCAACTGTAATTTCCCAGAGGCTTGTGGGGCCACAGGTGTACCTTTTAAGATTCTAGCCTAGACAGAAGTTATGAAAACTTTACTCAGCTGTCTCCCAAATCATTTAAGTGTACCATGAGTCAATTTCCTACAAATCTATTTTTTAAACCTCTGTCACTAATTGTTTTACACTTAAAAATTCAGAAAATATTTTTCTGACTCTTTTAAAAATCACATATCTTTAAAAATTCATTTATATTTCAACCTACTTAAACATATCACTAAAATAAATAAAACTTATAGAATACATGTTTAACTCTTTAAAGTCCCTAATTTATTAATTTTGTTTAAGATATAAAACAAATTTCAAAAAATTCAGTGGTATTAAAACCAGAACTTGACATTCAATATACTTAGCAGTTCTTTAAACTAGTTATCTTCCCATTGAAGAATCATATATAACAATGTAATCTTCACATTTAGCACTTGGATGGTCAGTTGATTATCCAGTGTTACTTTGTCAAAGTTTTTCTTAATATCAAATCACAATCTGCCCATAGAAATGATACTGCAATGAATCAAGTCTTGTTTGATCTTCTGAGAAGGTGCAGAAGTCAAATTTCTTTCCCAGAAAAGTCTTTTCAAAATGTGAAGGATACATAATGTTCTAACAGAAGGGATGAGCTGTGTTTTTTAGTAGTGTCAAGTTTTGTAGTATGAGGTACATGTTAGAAGTGAAGGATGAAAACTTGAAAGTTAGGTAAAGCACCAGTCAGAAAAGTCACGAAAATGAGAGCCATTATATTACTGTAAGTAAAGAAATGTATTAAGGGCTATACCACCACTCCCAGCCCAGAGGAAGGGGCTTCGGGGCCGCCATACCACCACTCCCAGTGCAGAGGAAGGGGCTTCTGGGCCACTGTTGCACTGCTCCCAGCACACAGGAGGTGAGCCACATGGGCGCCAACAGCACACCACCCCCACGCCCTCCCAACCCCCCTCCATCAAAATGAGAAGACATGTAAACAAGTCTCAAAACCAGACTACCAGATCACCTACAGCAAACCAAAGGGAAATGAGATGGAACACTGAAACTCAACCACCTGGACTCCCTGAACTGGTAAAAAAGAGGATCTGGTCAGGAACCCAGAAGAAAGCAGGGGTAGCAATCTTATTTGCAGACAAAGTAGATTTCAAAGCAAAACTAATTAAGAGAGACAAAGATGATCACTAGATCCTTGTGAAGGGAACAACCCAAGAGGAAGAGATGACAGTCCTAAATATATATGCACCAAATACAAATGCCCCTAACTATACAAAACAAATATTAATAGACATGAAAAACCAAATGAACACTAACAAAATTGTAGTGGGAGACCTCAATACCTCACTATCACAAACAGACATATCATCTGGACAAAAAATTAACAACAAAATTCTAGAACTGAAGCAAGCTATTGAACAAATGGACTTAATAGATGTTTACAGAGTGTTCCACCCCACAAAATAGGAATACACATTCTTTTTGGCTGCACACGGGTCATTCTTCAGAATAGACCACATGCTAACTCATATGACATATCTAAGTAAATGTAAAAAAGTTGAAGTTACCCCCTGTATACTGTCAGACCATAGTGCAATAAAGTTGGAGATCAATAACATAAGAAACTGCAAAACCTCAACAAACACATGGAAACTGAATAACACCCTCTTGAACAACCAATGGGTCACAGAAGTAATTAAAGAAGAAATTAAACAGTTTCTACAAGTAAGTGAAAATGCCAGGACAACATATGGGAATCTATGGGACACAATGAAAGCAGTTCTATGCGGGAAATTCATAGCAATGAATGCCCATATTTGGAAAACAGAGACAACTCAGATAAATAACCTAATGCAGAACCTCAAGCTCCTAGAAAAAGAAGAGAATAACAAACCCAAAGCTCATACAAGAGAGGAAATTATAAAGATTAGGGCAGAAATCAATGCAATGGAGACTAAGAGAAAGATACAAAAAAATCAATGAATCATAGAGTTGGATTTTTGAAAGAATAAATAAAATTGATAAACCTTTAGCCAACCTTGTCAAAAAAGGAAAGAAAAAGCACAAATACATGCAATTAAGAATGAAGAAGGTGAAGTCACAACAGATCCAACAGAAATCCAGAGAATCATCAATACCTACTTTGAGAACCTCTACTCCAATAAAATGGAAAACACAGAAGAAATAGGCAGATTCCTAGATACATACAAATTGCCAAAGTTAAATGAAGAAGATTTAGAAATTCTAAACATCCCAATTACAATGAGTGAAATTGAAAATGTAATAAAGTATTTACCAACAAAGAAAAGCCCAGGTCTGGATGGCTTCACTGCTGAATTCTACAAGACATTTAAAGAAGAACTATCACCATTACTCTTTAAACTCATCAAGGAAATTGAAAGGGAAGCAATACTTCCAAATTCATTCCTGGAAGCAAGTGTTACTTTGATTCCAAAACCAGGGAAAGATCCAACCCAAAAAGAGAACTACAGACCAATCTCCCTAATGAACATAGGTGCAAAAATCCTCAACAAGATACTGGCAAATAGAATACAGAGGGTCATCAAGAAGATCATACACCTGACCAAGTCATATTTATCCCAGGGATGCAAGGATGGTTCAACATTCATAAATCAATAAATGTAATACACCATATTAACAGAGTCAAGGACAAAAACCATATGATCATTTCAATAGATGCAGAAAAAGCATTCAACCAAATCCAGCACCGATTCATGATAAAAGCCCTAAAGAAAATTGGAATAGAAGCTCTTTATCTCAGCCTGATTAAGGCTATTTATGAAAAACCAATAGCCAACTTCATGCTTAATGGTCAAAAATTGAAAACTTTCACACTAAAATCAGGAACAAGACAAGGATGCCCACTATCACCACTCCTGTTCAATATAGTTCTGGAAACATTAGCCATAGCAATTTGAAAAGAGAAAGAAATAAAAGGAATAAAGATAGGAAAGGAAGAAGTTAAGCTGTTATTATTTGCTGACGATATGGTACTTTACATAGAAGACCCAAAAAACTCTGCCAAAAGACTTCTAGACTTAATTGACAGATTCAGTAGAGTAGCTGGATACAAGGTGAACACTCAAAAAACAATAGCCTTCTTGTACACAAATAACAGACTGATTGAGAGAGAAATTAGGGAAACAATTCCTTTTACAATAGCATCCAAAAAATGAAATATCTACAAATCAATCTAACAAAGGAAGCAAAATACCTCTACACCAAAAACTACAGCACTCTGAAAAAAGAGATCGAAGAGGATACAAGAAAATGGAAAGACATCCCTTGCTCCTGGGTAAGAAGAACCAATATAGTGAAAATTGCCATACTTCCAAAACTACTATATAGATTCAATGCAATGCCAATTGAAATTCCAACAATATACTTCACAGAACTAGAGAAAACAATCTAAAAATTCATTTGTAACCATAAGAGACCTAGAATAGCTAAAGCAATTCTAAGCAACAGAGACATGGCTGGGAGGATCACAATCCCTAACTTGAAACTATACTGCAAAGCTACAGTGATAAAATCAGCATGGTATTGTGCTTGATTTGGCAGCACATATACTAAAAAATCAGCATGGTACTGGCAAAGGAACAGACCTGAGGATCAATGGAATAGATTAGAAGATGCAGAAACAACTCCAGACATACTCAGGCACCTCATCTTTGACAAAGGAGCCAACCACCATCATTGGAGGAAAGGTAGCCTATTTAATAAATGGTGTTGGAAAAACTGGATTTCAACCTGCCAAAGATTGAAACTAGACCCATACCTATCACCATGCACTACACTGAGCTCTAAGTGGATTAAAGGTCTAAATATTAAGACAGAAAGACTAAACTTGCTGGAAGATAAGTTAGGTAGAACTCTTGAAGACACTGGCATAGGAAAAGACTTCATGAACAAAACCTCAGCAGTACGGGAACTAGCAGAAAGAATTAACAACTGGGATCTCATCTTATTGAAAAGATTTTGCACTGCAAAAGAAACCACCAACAGAGCTAACAGAAAACCTACACTATGGGAAAAATTTTTTAGCAGCTGTACCTTAGACAAAGGACTACTATCTAGAATATATAAAGAATTGAAAAAAATCAGACCCCCCAAATTCAAAGACCCAATTGAAAAATGGGCTTCTAAAATGAACAGACATTTCTCAAACAAGGAAGTAAAAGCAGCAAACAAATATATGAGAAAATGTTCAACATCACTTGTCATTTGAGAGATGCAGACAAAAACAACACTGAGATTCCACCTCACCCCAGAAAGAATGGCTGCTATCAAGAAATCAACCAATAACTAATGTTGGTGAGGTTGTGGGGAGAAAGGAACCCTTCTCCATTGCTGGTGGGAATGCAGACTGGTGCAAGCACTGTGGAAATCAGTATGGGGATACCTCAAAGAACTAGGACTAGAGGTCCCATTTGACCCAGCTTTTCCCCTGCTGGGTATCTTCCCCAAAGAATTAAAAGAATCATACCACAGTGATATATGTGCACCCATGTTCATAGCAGCACAGTTTGTCATAGCTAAAGCTTGGAAGCAGCCCAAGTGTCCATGAACTGGAAACTGGATAAAGAAATTGTGGTTTTTAAAAATAAAATGGAGTACTACTCAGCCATAAAGAATGAAAAGCTAGAGTCATTTATAGCTAAATGGATGCATATCGAGGCCATACTCTTAAGTGAAATAAATAGGACACAAATGTGTGAATACCGAACAGTATCACTAGTGTGAGAAACTGATAGTGTAAACAAGAGTAAAAAGGATTAAAATGAATAATTGATAATTTGAAATAGGATAAAAGGTCCAAAGATGAAGGAGTGAAGGGAGGGGAAGGGGAAAGGAAAAGAGGGAAAGGAAAAACTATGAGAAAAGAAAAAAAAAGGAAATGAAATCTATGTAAATAGGGAAGTGTGAGGGGGTGAAGGGTGCACAGGTAATGGGGGGAATAAAAGAACCAAGATATATCATGCACAGGTACAAACACCCAATGATAAATGTAAACGAATTGTATACCTAAAATGTACCAATAAAAGAATTTAAAAAAAAAGAAAAATTTAAGTTATTTTGCTCAAAGTATTATTATAGCACATCCTTAAATAAAATGATTTTTAAGATTATTAAAAAAAAGAGGATTTGGAAAAAATGAAATCAGAAATGATTTCTCAGATAACAGCAGAGATTGTGCTCATACTGCAAGACATGATTATTGAATCTAGAGAGGAACTGAGGAACATAATGGAATCCCAACATAGGAAACAAATGGAATCCATAAAACAGATGCAAATAGATTTCCCAATGAAAAACTCCCTTGAAAGTCTACACAGCAGAATGAGCCAATATGAGGACAGAATTTCAGATACAGAAGATAAGATTGCAATTCGTGACCAGGAAATGAAAAATTGCTTCAAAATTGTAAAGGACCATGAGAAATCAATCCAGGTGCTGCTAGAAAATGTAAAGAAGAATAACATAAGACTGATTGAAGTCAACGAAGAAACAGGAGAGAGTGCAGATGACATAAAAAAAACTCTTCACAGAAATAATGGCAGAAAACTTCCCAAGCAGGGGAAAAGAATTTGACATACAGATAAGTGAGGCATATAGGACTCCCAACTAGCCTTGATCAAAAAAAAATCTACACATAGGCATATAATTGTTAAGATTCCAGAAACACAACAGAAGAACAAAGTTCTACAAGCAGTTAGAGGAAAGAAACAAATCACATACAAAGGAAAGCCCATCAGAATCACAGCAGACTTCTCAATGCAAACCCTCAAGGGAAGAAAATCTTGGAGTGACCTATTTCAAGCCCTAAAGGAAAACAGCCTCCAACCCAGATTGATGTACCCTGCAAAACTATCTTTCAAAATTGATGCAGAAATAAGATACTTGTATGACAAAGAGCACCTTAGGAACATCATGTGTACCAAACCAGCACTCCAAAAATTTTAGACAAAACCCTAGGAAAAGACAAGGATCACAACCCTAGGAACCCCAGCAGAGTGAATGCATCCAGCCTGAGAAGAAACTAAATGGAAAGGGGAAAATCCAACAAAAAGAAAAAGTCATGACAATGATATGTCAATATGTATTAGTTTTTTTTTTGTTTTTTGTTTTGGTACCAGGGATCGAACTTGGGACCTTGTGCTTGTGAGGCAGGCACCGGAACCACTGAGCTAAATCCCCAGCCCAATATGTATCTGTTATAACGATCAATGGAAACTTATAGACTGAAAATTAAAGGGTGGAAAACAATACTCCAAGTGACGGGAACTCCCCAAAAAGCATGAGTAGCTATCCTCTTTGCAGATCAAGTGGATTTCAAACCAACACAGATTAAGAGAGACAAAGAAGGACACTGCATCCTTGTAAAGGGAATAATCCAAAAGAAAGAGATGACAATCTTAAACATATATGCACCAAGCACTAGTGTGCCCAACTATATAAAACAAATATTAATGGACATGAAAAATCAAATAAGCATTAAAACAATAGTAGTGGGGATTTCAATAACCCACTGTCCACACCCTACCAAGGTCGTGAGTCGCGCGGAACACGCCGAATCACCCCGCTGCAGACAGGCAGCCACCTGGTTCCACACTACAAAGATGCAGAGGACACCGGACCACCAGACCACGGTACTGAGTCCTGCTGCTCCCGGTCCAGAAGTAGGGGCTTCTGAGCTGCCGCCCCACTGCTCCTGGTCCAGAGGAAGGGGCTTCCCAACCACCATCTCTCTCACTGCTCCCAGCCCAGAGGAAAGGGCTTTTGGGCCACCATCCCTACCGCTGCTCCTGGCCCCTGTCCCATGTCTACCAGCTCAGAGGAGGTAATCTGTGTAGGTGCCAACAGGGCCCCCCCACCACCACCAGTTGAAATGAGAAAACACATAAATAAGTCTCAAAACCAGACTTCCAGATCACCTACAATAACCCACTCTTACAAATAGATAGATCAACTAGAAAAAAATAAGCAATGAAATACTAGAACTCAATCAAACTCTTGAACAAATGAATTTAACAGATGTTTACAGAGTCTTCCACCCCACAAAAGCAAAATACACATTCTTCTCAGCTGCACATGGGTCATTCTCCAAAATAGACCACATACTAGCTCATAGAACATGTGTAAGTAAGTGCAAAGGAATTGAAATTATCCCCTGTACATTATCAGACCATAGTATAATGGAATTGGAGATCAACAGCAAAAGAAACTGGAAAAATTTCATAAACATATGGAAATTGAAGAACACACTTCTGGACAGCACACACCAATAGGGTCACAGAGGAAATTAGAGAAAAAAATCAGACAATTCCTTCAATTAAATGACAATGAGAATACAATATATCAGAAGCTATGGGACACAATGAAAACAGACTTACAAGGAAAATTCATAGCAGTGAATACTCATATTAGAAAAATAGAGTGAGCCCAATTAAACAACCTGATGCTGAACCTCAAGCTTCTATAAAAAGTAGACCAGGACAAACCCAAAGCTCATACAAGGGAGGAAATTATGAAGGTCAGAAGAGAAATCAATGCAATGGAGACTAAGAGAATGATACAAAAAATCAATGAAGCCAAGAGTTGGTTCTTCAAAAGAATAAACAAAATTGACAAACCCTTAGCCAACCTTATAAGAAAAAGGAAAGAAAAGGCCCAAATCCATGCAAATAGGAATGAAAAGGGTAAAATTACAACAGACCCAGCAGAAATCCAGAGGATCATCAATACCTACTTTGAGAACCTATACGCCAATAAGATGGAAAACACAGAAGAAATGGACAGATTCTTAGATATGTATGAATTACCAAAGTTGAATGAAGAAGACCTAAAAATTTTAAATGACCCAATATCAATCAATGAAATTTAAAACATAATTAAAAATTTACCAACCAAGAAAAGCCCAGGTCCTGAAGGCTTCATGGCTGAATTCTACAAGACATTTAGAGAGGAACTAATGCCACTACTACTACTGTTTAAACTCTTCAATGAAATTGAAAGGGAAGCAATACTCCCAAATTCATTCCTGGAAGCAAGCATCACCTTGATCCCAAAAGCAGAGACACCCAACAGAAAAAGAGAACTACAGGCCAATCTCACTAATAAACATAGATGCAAAAATCCTTACTAAGATACTGACAAATAGAATGCAGAATATCACCAAGAAGATCATACACCCTGGCCAAGTGGGATTCATCTCAGGGATGCAGGGATGGTTCAGCATATGCAAATCAATCAATGTAATATACTATATCAATAGAGCCAAGGACAAAAACCATATGATCATCTCAATAGATGCAGAAAAAGCATTTGACAAAATCCAACATGCATTTATGATAAAAACCCTACAAAAAATTGCAGTAGATTGTCTCTACCTCAATGTGATAAAAGCTGCCTATGAAAAACCAACAGCCAATATCATACTAAATGGTCAAAAACTGAAATCCTTCACACTAAAATCAGGAACAAGACAAGGATGTCCACTATCACCACTCCTGTTCAATATAGTTTTGGAAACATTATCCACGGCTATTAGACAAGAGAAAGAAATAGAAGGAATAAAGATAGGAAATGATGAAGTCAAATCATCATTATTTTCAGATGACATAATACTCTGTATAGAACACTGCAAGAATGCCACAAAAAGTCTTCTAGACTTAATAACCGAATTCATTAAAGTAGCTGGATACAAGGTCAACACACAAAAATCAATAGCTTCCCTCTACATGAACAACAGATTCACTGAGACAGAAATAGGGCAAATAATTCCTTTTCCAATAGCATCCAAAAAACTGAAATACCTAGGAATCAACCTAACAAAAGAAATCAAAGACCTCTCCTCTGAAAACTATGGGACTTTGAAAAAAGAGATTGAAGGGGATATCAGAAAATGGAAAGATATCTCTTGCTCCTGGGTAGGAAGGATCAACATAGTGAAAATGGCCATACTTCCAAAACTGCTGTCTAGATTCAATGCAATCCCAATTGAAATCCCAGCAGCATACTTCATGGACCTTGAGAAAACAATCCAAAAATTCATTTGGAACAAGAAGAGACCCAGAATAGCAAAAGCAATTCTAGGTAACAGAGACATGGCAGGGGGTATCATGACCCACAAGTTGAAACTATACTACAAAGCTACTGTGATAAAACAGCATGGTACTGACAAAGAAACAGACCTGAGGACAAGTGGAACAGATTAGAAGGTGCAGAAATAACTCCAGACACACTCAGCCGTATCATCTTCAATAAAGGAGCCAAACACCCTCACTGGAGGAAAGATAGCCTCTTTAATAAATGGTGCTGGAAAAATTGGGTTTCAACTTGTCAAAGATTAATTTTACACCTATATCTCTCACCATGCACTAAACTAAAATTGAAATGGATTAAAGGTCTAAATATTAAAATAGAAATGCTGAATCAGCTGGACAAATGTTAGGTAGAACTCTTGAAGACATAGGTGTAGGAAAAGATTTTATGAACAAAACCTCAGTTTCTTGTGCAGTAGCACAAACAATCAACAAGTGGGATCTTCTTATTAAAAGGCTTCTGCACAGCAAGAGAAACCACCAGCAGTGTGAAGAAACAACCCACAATGTGGGAAAAAGATCTTCACCTGCTCTTTCTCAGACAAAGGTCTACTATCTCAAATCTATAAAGAACTTAATAAGATCAGACCTCCCAAAGTTAAAGACCCAATCCCAAAATGGGCATCTGAAATGAACAGACATTTCTCAGACAAGGAAGTAGAAATAGCAAATAAATACATGAAAAAGTGTTCAACATCACTCTTCATTCGAGAGATGCAAATGAAAACAATGGTGAGATTCCACCTCACACTAGAAAGAATGGCTGCTATCATGAAATAACAAATGCTTGTGGGGCTGTGGGAAAAGAGGAACCCTGCTCCACTGCTGGTGGGAGTGTAGACTGGTGCAACCACTGTGGAAATCAGTATGGAGATGCCTCAAAGAACTAGGATGATTGGAAGTCCCATTTGACCCAGTTATTCCCCTGCTGGGTATCTTCCCCAAAGAATTAAAACAATCATACCATAGTGATATATATGCAAAAAAAAAAAAGAAATATATTAAGTTTGAAAGTTATTTGATGGACACTTTGGCAAGAATAAAGCAAAAGTCAATGCAATGCAGATGAGAAAACATTGCATTAATCAGATAAGGGTCTTAATGAAGATAGCAGATGGAGAACAAAATATGTAAAATGTAGAAGGTTAATATGGTACAAATGACAAGATTTAATTAGCAATGTGTGGAATTAAGTTGTCTTTAGCATGACCTCTATATTTCTGAATTAAATGAAGGAGCAGATAGATTTGATATTAAATCCTATAGTATATATAAGAAACAAAGTTTAAGGATAAAGATAATCATCCATTTTTGCACATACTGAGTTTGAGATGCTTGTGAGATATCAAAGAAAAGCTGTTTAGTGGAGAATAATAAATACATATAAGTGGAGCACAGGAAAGACATGGGGTCAACAGTAAGTAGATTACATGCGTATTTGCTTATACAGCAAACATTTATTGAGTACCTATTAGATATCAAGCATTGAGCCTTTGGTGCAAATTAAAGCCAGGGTGCCAGATCAAGATTCTGTAGTGAAAACATGAAGAAAATATGACCCAGGTTGTGGGAAACACCACTATAAAAATTAACAGGGAAAGAACTGGCAAAGTAGATTAAGAGTAGTCATTTGAAAAGTTAGTATCCAAGATATTGGAGAATATCGAAGGAGGAGATGTTTCGGGTTATCAAATTCTGTTGTGACGTAATTATGAGAAGGACTTGAGTCAGTCACATTTTGGCCAGGGAACCTCTGCCCTCTTCAAATGGTGTGACTGAGAGAGAATGCAGGGAAGGGGGAGATATTTGTAGAAGAGGGCCTCCTGCCATAGGTGGTGGTCATGAATAGAAAATTATAGGTGGAGCAAAGCCATGGCACAGAAGGAAAGGAACTAGAGGAATACCTCCCATATCTGGCTTCCTGAGATGTCTCCTATTGATAAATCTAACTGGATGCCAAGTCAGCTTCTCTGAGTGAGAAGTAGAGTAGAAAGGGTAGAAAGTATATCTGGTGGGGTAGATGGGGAACATCTGCTCAGGTTTAAGAGATATTATAGTGCTTAGCAATTTGATGATCAAGGATATTGTGAGAGGAGCCTCATGCAATGAGGGTACAAGGAGCTTGGAGTAGGCTATGGGACAAATGAGAAGTGTGAAAATGGAAATTTATTTCAATCTTTTAAAATGCTAAACTAGGGAAGGAAAGAAAAGAATCTTAGTTATAGGAAGATGTAGTGCTGAGTGGGTTCAGATGAAACAAATTTAATGATACATTTAGGCAGACTAAAAAGAGTGAATGGATAAGGGATGAAAAAAAAGAATTGGGATGTGTTATGTACATGTACCAACTCCATGCAAGGAGTGCAGACATGTACTGCAAATGTGAAAAATAAAAAAGGAAATCATAGGATGGAGGAAGGAAGGAGGGAGGGAAGGTAAAGAGGATGAAGAAAGTAATTGAGAAATTTAATGTACATGTACCAACTTCCCATGAGTAATTTAAATATGCACTACACACATATACTAATAAACTAAAATTTAAAAAAATATTTAAAAATGAAAAAAAAGAGTGAATGGGAAAATGCATACTTTTTTTAATAGTAAGAATGGAGTCCAGAGCCTTCACACTGGGTTATATTCCCCAATTTTTTTATTCAAGACAGGGTCTAATGGAGTTACCCAGACTGACCTCAAACTTGTGACCTAGTAGATGGGATTACAGTTGTGTACCACTGTGCCTAGCAGGAAGTGCACATATGATGAGGAGATGTTGAAAGGGATATAAGGGGATTCTGACAGGTTCTCTACTTATGAGGTCAACCTCTATGAAAATATAAAAGAAAAGGAAAGAAAGCAAAGCTTGACCCAGATGATGGTCCCATGTCTACTTCTTTGGAGCACTTAACACTTAGTCTGATGTCACCATTGTAGTCCCCATTGGAAACCTAATGCCTTGAACCCAGTCCACTGGCCAGCAGAGATGTGCTTTCTCACACAGGCATACTTTTCAAAACCTCATCCTGGAGGAATGTTCCCCTGGAAAAATCTCTGATCTCTGATTCTTTCATATGCAGAGGGACTTTTTCCTTTTATTTTACTTTTTAGATCAGTCTTCTCTGCTTTGTTCTATGATTCTGCTCTCTAGACTTTTTTGTGACTTATCTATTAATGATTGGAAATTGTTGACCTCTCTCTAGCCACCTATGGGCTAGAGAGGCGGAAGTATAGGTTCCATTGTTCACTAAGCAAAAGCTGTGAGCAATAGAAGGTCCCTCCAAGATGGAGTATAAGTGGGGTAGACATTTCACATTTTTTCTGCCTCAGACCATCCATTTTACTCCATGGAGATGTTATTTTTAATTTGAGAAATTTCACTAATATAATAACAAGCTTTGATTAAATTTGACATGCATTTTCAGGCATGGTGCTTGGGGCATATAAATTCCAATTCATCTCATTTTATATGGTGTGCAGATTGAATTAAAATGATCATATTCAGAAAAATGTCTGAGTAGCCAAAGCCATAAATGTGTAAGACTGTGTTACTGTGAAATAGCAATGTAGCACTATGGACAGTAACGGCAATTTAAACAGCTTAGTGTGTATTTATAGTTGGCACCAGTTGGGTCTGTTTATGTAGTTGGGTCTGTTTCTGCTTCACTTAACTCTGAGGTTAAGATTTAAACATGATTTCCTTGTCTTTAAATTTATCTACCTCTTTTTAAAGAAAACAAATGATTTCTGTCCAAAGTTAATTATAATTTACATGCAATAGATTTACTAAATTGCTTCCAGATCTGCACTTTAAAAAAATTAAGCAGACTAGAAAGAAATATTTTCAGGGTAAAGAGAATCTTTGTTTTTGTCCAAACATACATTTTCTTTAGTTACCTGTGTTCAGTTCAGTTAATTTTCTCTATGACTGAAAACAATGCCTAGAAAACCTTGAAAGTTTTGAAACCCACATTGCTGTAAACAAGTACACCAGTGTTTTATTGCTTTTTCCACCAGCTATTGTTGTAAGGGAATGGAAATTTATTTGTAATAATTGGGAAAATACAACTTACTGGGAAAGTTTTGGCCATTAACCAAAAGTAGAGAAGGAAATGCAGTTACTCTCCTGTCTCAACAGTGATTTGTATTGAGAGAGATTTTTGGGAGTGAGGGGTGTGGGTTGTGGAGAGCTGTTCAGTTAATGATCTCTGGTACATGTATTCAATTGGAGGCTGTGCTCAGTAGTTTCCATCCCATATTAATGCCATATCAAAAATGAGTGAGTAGCATTTCTCCTAAAAAAAAAAATCATGTCTAGGGCCAGGGATTTAGCTCATTGGTTTTGCTGTCTGTTGTGCAAGCTCAAGGACCTGAGTTCGATCCCCGGAACCAAACAACAACAACAACAACAACAACAACAAAAAACCCAACAACAACAAAAACAAAAATCATGTCTATGATAAACAAAGTTTAGAATAGAAAAAAAGCATGTGTGACTATACATATTTTGATTCTCTTAGATATTAGCTGCCAGGTAAACAGAGGCATTTGAAGTGAGCAAATATAGTTTTATTTATTTATATATTTTTTGGTACTGGGGATCGAACTTGGGTCCTTGCGCTTATGAGGCAGGTGGTGGAATCACCAGCCTAAATCCCCAGTCCAAGCAAATCTAGTTTTACAACACCTCCCTCCATTCTTGGAGTCTACTTGGGCATGAGTACAATAGGGCATTTCCCAAAACCAGGAGTTATACTATGATTACCATCTTCAAAAACCTCAATAATATACCACAACTTGCAAACTTGAATGTGTGTAAAATTTTAAAACCTGGCAAAATGTGGGCAAAGATGTGGGTTAACTGAAAGTCTCATACTGCAGAAGATGTTAGAAAATAGTAGAACCAGTTTGGAACATTGTGACACTTTTGTAAACAAACATACAAGCCGAGAAGTTGGATGGTGTCAGAGTAGATGAATAAGGTGGACAAGGACACATTGTAATGTTTTTATAAGCCTGCCTTTCCATTGGATTCCACTTGGCAGCAGCACTCACCATATTTTTTATCATACCTCAAGAACACATTTGTGAAAGATGACTTCCAGAACTTCTTCAGAAAGTGGCAATAATGATTGGATATATATATATATTATATATATATTATATATATATTCAAAAGGAGGGGGAGTATTTTGAGGGGGATTAATGGTAAAGTATCTTTTACTATAATACACTTTAAAAATTTAAATGCACACCATAGTTTCTGATCATTCCTTATACATAAATTATACAACTTGGTTTTTAATTCCTTGGAATATACTCAATAGAAAAGAAATTGTGGCTCCATGTAATGATTTGTATACACTGTTTTACAGCAGCTTTATTTGTAAAAGCTCATACTGGTGTCTACCCAAATGCCCACTAAAAGAAGAATGGATTAACAAATTGTTAATCATACCACAGTGATATATATGCACCCATGTTCATAGCAGCACAATTCATGATAGCTAAAACTTGGAAGCAACCCAATTGCCTATCAACTGGAGACTGGATAAAGAAAATATGGCTTTTAAATTACTCAGCCATAACGAATGAGAAACTAGAGATATTTATAGCTAAATAGATGCACATGGAGGAGATACTCTTACTTGAAATAAATAGGACACGTGTAAATACTGAATAGTTTCTCTAGTGTGAGAAACTAAAAGTGTAAATAAGGGCTAAAAGGTATAATAGATAATGTGAAATAGGAAGAAAAGGGGCAAAGGGGAAGGGGAAATGGGAGGTGTAGGGGAAAGGAAAGAAGGGAATGGAAATAATATGAGAAAAAGAAAAAATGGAAGCAAAGTCTTTGTAGATAGGGAGGGTAGAGGGGTTGAAGGGAGGGCAGAGGAATGGGGAAAAATAAGAACTAAGATGGATTATGTAAAAGTGCAAATTTCCAATGATGAATGTCATTATATAGTGTACTTTGAATGTACCATTAAAGTTAATTTAAAAAAACACATTGTTGCATAGCTATAAAAAGGATAAGACTTAGAAGTAAAAAAAAGTATTGATACAAACATCCAAATAGGAGGATCACAAAATCACTACGATGAGTTAGAAAAGAAACTAAAGAAGATAGGAAAAAAAAATAAGAACCAAGATACACCATGCAAAGGAACAAGATCCCAATGATGAGTGTAACTATATTGTATATCTAAAATGTACCAATAAATAAACTTTAAAAAAAGATAAACATTCTAGGATTCCAATTATATAAAATTCTAGAAAAAGCAAAATAATCTACAGGGATAAAAAAAGGAGATCAACAACTGCGTAGGGACAGGGGTGAAGGAAGGAATAGGTTAACAAGGAGCAAAAGAAAACTTTTTTCTTTGATATATCTTCTGAATGGAACCTAAGTCTAAATACAAAATTTATTTAGGTTTCTGATGCACCTTATATATTATAGCCTTAAAGTAATTTAATACAATATTTTAAATAATTTTTTCATGAAATAGTTTCATGATTTTCCACCTGTAACTTAATGCCAGTGCTCAAAAAGTTTTATACTTTGGAGGATTTCTAATTTTACAAATTTTTCATTAAGAATATTTGACCTGGGCTGGGTGGAGCTCAGGGATAGAGCTCTTGCTTGGCATGTGTGAGCCCCTGGGTTCCATCCCCGGTACTGGTGGCAAAAAAGATCTACCTGTGCTTGTCATTGTGGAGAAGGGAAGGGGAAGGAGTTGATCAGAGGACTGCAGTGGGGTTTTGGGCAATGTTAAAGGTCCATTTGAGTTTGGTGATCATAGGCTCACGGAGGAACTACTTGGCCCTGTCATAGGACTTTCTTCAATAACGCTTTAGTCCTGAGGGGCATGCATGGCAAAAAAAATAGCCCCTTTTTATTTCTTTCCTTTTTTTCCCTTTCCCTTCCCTTCTCTTTCCTTCCCTTCTCCACCCCTTCTTCTTCCTTCTCCTCCCTTTGTCGTCTCTCTTCTCCTTCTTCCCCTCTTCCTCCTCCTCTTCCTCCTGCTCCTCTTCCTCCTTTCCTTCCTTTTCTTCTTTTCTTTTTCTTTTTCCTTCTCCTCCATTTTTTCACCGTTTTCTTCTTCTTTTTTTTTTTTTTTGCTTAAATTCTTTTATTGGTACATTTTAGGTATACAGTACGTTTACATTTATCATTGGGTGCTTGTACCTGTACATGATGTATTTTGGTTCTTATTTTTATCCCATTACTTGTGCACCTTTCACCCTTCCGCCCTTCCCTATTTACATAGAATTTGTTTCCATTTATTTTCTTTTCTCATAATTTTTCCTTTCCATTCTTTCCTTTCCCCATCTCCTCCCACCACCCCTACCCCTTTGGACCTTTTCCTATTTCAAAGAATCAATTATTCGTTATTAATCCTTTTAATATTTATTTACACTTTCAGTTTCTCACACTAGAGAAACTATTCGGTATTTACACGTGTGTATCTTATTTCACTTAAGAGTATGGCCCCAATATGCATGCATTTAGCTATAAATTACCCTAGTTTCTCATTCTTTATGGCTGAGTAGTACTCCATTTTATAAAAAACCCACATCTTCTTTATCCAGTTTCCAGTTGATGGGCACTTGGGCTGTTTCCAAGCTTAAGCTATTACAAACTGTGCCACTATAAACATGAGTACACATATATCTCTGTGGTATGATTCTTTTAATTCTTTTGGGAAGATACCCAGCAGGGGAATAGCTAGGTCAAATGGCACCTCCAGCCCTAGTTCTTTGAGGTATCTCCACACTGATTTCCATAGTGGTTGCACCAGTCTGCCCTCCCCCCAAAATGGAGAAGGGTTCGTTTCTCTCAACACCCCACCAGCATCTGTTATTGGTTGATTTCTTGATAGCAGCCATTCTTTCTGGGGTGAGGTGGAATCTCAGTGTTGTTTTCATCTGCATCTCTCAAATGACCAGTGATGTTGAACATTTTTTCATATTTTTTTTGCTGCTTTTACTTCTTTGTCTGAAAAATGTCTGTTCATTTCAGATGCACTTTCTTGAATAGTCATACAGACTCCATGCAAAAAGGTGAACTAACTAAATCAGTAAAGTTACAGGATATAAAATTAGCAACAAAATCTTAGTAGTGTTTCTATACACTAACTTAAATAATTGAAAAAGAAATCAAGAAAACAATTCCACTTATCATAGCTACAAAAATAAAAATACAATACTTAGGAATAATTTAATCAATGGGTTAAAAACCCAGGTATTGAAAACTGTAAAATATTGAAAGAAATGGAAGAGGACACAAATAAGTGGAACAATATACTATGATCATGGATTGAAGGAATTAATATTGTTCAAATGTCCACACTATCCAAAGATTCAACTTGACAGCTATTAAAATATAATGACATTTTCTACAGAAATAGAAAAACCTATCCTAAAATGTACATGAAACCACAAAAGTTTCCAAATAGCCAAAGCAATCTTGATCAACAGGAACACAACCCTACCCAACTTCAAAATATACTACAAAACTGTAGTAATCAAAACAACATAGCACTGGGATAAAAACAAATGATAGAACAGTGTAACAGAACTGACTTTTTTTTTTGTACTGGGAATAGAACTTGGGTCCTTGTGCTAGCGGGGCAAGCAGTGGAACCACTGAGCTAAATCCCCAGTCCCATATAGAACTGACTTTTGACAAACATCCCCAGAACACACAAAGGAGAAAATATCTTCAATATGTGGTGCCAAGAAAACTGACTAGGGACATGTGGAGAGATGAACTTACACTTTCAACTCATACTATATATAAAATTCAACTAAAATCAATTAAAGACTTAAACAAAACACTTGAAACTGTAAAAGCTAATAAAAGAAAGCATAGCAGGACAAGTTCTATGACATTAGTCTGGTAAATATTTTTGAAGTGAATCCAAAAGCACAGGCAACAGAAGCAAAACTAGACAAATGGGATTGTATGACTGAAAAGTTTCTGCACAATCAATGAAACTATCAATAGAAAGAAGAGACAATCTAAGGAATCTAAGAAATACTAACATTTCTTATAAAGGATTAATATCTAAAATATATAAGGAACTCAATCCAATAGCAAAAAAGCAAGTAAACCAATTAAAAATGGGCAAAGGACATGACTAAGAATTTCTCAAAAGAAGACATACAAATGACCAATGTCATAATCACTAATCAGGGAATTGCAAACTAAAACCATAATGATATATCACTTCATACCCATTAGGTATTGTCCAACAGCTGAAAGTTAAGAAGTGTAAGTGGAAATGTAGAGCAAAGGGTGTCCTTGTACACTATTGATGGGAATGTATATTAGTATGCATAGTAATTATAAAAAGCAGTGTGTAATTTCCTTAAAAATAAGTAAAAATAGAACTATCACTTGATTCAGCAATCTCACTTCTGACTATATATCCAAAGGAGATGAAATCAGTATGTGGAAGAGATATCTGCACTTCCATGTTACTGCAGCAATATTCACAATAGCTAAGATATGGAATCAAATTAAGTATCCATCAGTAGATGAATAGATAAATAAACTATGTATATACTCAAAGAAATACTAGTTAGCCTTAAAACAGAAGAAAATCCTGTCATTTGTGATAACATAGATGAACCTGTTATTATGTTAAGTGAAACAAGCCAGGGACAGAAAAATAAACACTGCATGATTTCACTTACAGTGGGATATAAAAAAGTTGAATTCATAGAAGTAGCGAATAGATTGGTAGTTACCAGGGGCTGGGATTGTTAGTAGTAATAAAGTCAAGAGATCTATTGATGACTGTAGATGATAACAGTGGATTGTATTTTTGAAAATTGCTAAAGGAGATTTTAAGTATTCTCACCACCAAAAGGAACAAAAATAAAAAAGATAAGTATATGATGTAATACATGGTAATTAGTTTGATTTAGCCATTCTAGATTGTATACATATTTCAAAATAAACATACAAAATAAATACACACAATTTTGTCAATTAAAATGAATAAAAATTTAAAAGGCACTCAGAATTAAAATATTAATTTGATTATCCTCCATAATATGTACAATGTTTATCTTGTCATCAAGTTATAGCCTCCCTAGGAGGTACTTACTTCCTGCTAGACCTTTCAGTCACATTAATGAGCTCTTAATGCCTATTTAATGACAACAGCTTATCTTAGGCTATAAAAAAGGTGAGAACTGGTTCCACTATTTTTTGATTAAGCTGTGCTGAAGATTGTTTAAAAGTTGAAATGCACAAAAGCATATTAAGACGAAGAAAGAATGGAGAATTACCCCAAAACATATTAACAGAACAAAAAGATATCTTCACTGAAACCATCAGTATCTTCTTAGGAGATGAACTTATAAAAATCTTTCAACACACACACACACACACACACACCCCAAACTCACATATATTCACTACAACAACTACTACTTCTACTACTACTACTACTAATTACTTTTGTGTTTGTAATAAAGAAAAGGAGCATCTGAATTGGAGACCTGTATTTAAAAGCAACCTACAATTAACTTTAGAACATACTAGTTTATCCCAACTAACCAAAGGGTATATGCATTGAAAAAAATCCAGCTGTTTCCAGTCAGTACTTCCATGCAGTTAAGCAATGAGATGAGCATCAAGTTGCTCTTTTTTCTCCCCTACACCAAGACATGTGCATTATGCTGCTTCCTGAAACCCCATTCCCAGCACATTAGCACAGGAGAATTCCAGAGGAGGATTTCTTAGTCACTTAAGATTTTACCCTGACTTTTTCATAGTTATCTTTTGGCTGATGGTGTCTAAATAAAATCTCCTGCAGAAATGCTGTAGCAGAGTAGTTTCCTCTTAATGTTGATTTATAGTTGCTGACTGGGAAGAAGTTTGCCTCTTTCCTTTGTTGCTTTTAAATCCTCTGAGTGGCAATGGAAAGGCTAAAGCTACTGGATTTGTCTCAAAACAGAGGGTATTTGTACACAGTTTTATGGTCCACAGTGCATCAGGCATTTCAAATTCCAAAGTGTTGTTATAACTTTTAAATAATACATCACTGAAATTTTGTCTTAGTGTTGAACATTCCAGTCCTCCACAAGCATTTATGAGCTCCATTTTTTTCCGCTTATTAAGTAGCAATCTTCCTGGCACATGTATAATACTGTGCATTCTAGCCAAATAAACCACTGTTAGATGAAATTAGTTAAATGTAATGCATATTTCATAATGTGACAAGCACATTTAATTTGTACCTTCTATAAATAAGATCACTTGATGTGAGCATGTGAACCTTGGTCATTTTGAATTTTTGAGTCCTAATAATTCAGTTAACGTAGATTTGTTAAGATATTGTGCATTCAACTGCTACAAGACCTAGTGATGTGGTACACAGAGGCTATTTTGCAGCTGTGGAAAGGATTACCAAGAGTTTTGCCCTGCCAATAGTTACTACTCCAAAGGAGCATGAAATACTGCAGTTCATTGCTCTGTGTGAACAGTCATGTTGCACTGAGCAGCCTTGTAAAGAACTGTGATCTTTGAACTTCAGGAGTTGCTTGGGCTCTGCTGAAATGAAAGAGCAGTTGGGTAGGAAAATTTTCAAATCAGCATTGTACAATAATATGCTTAAAATAATTACATTGAAAGAAAAAAAAGGACACCCTTCCTGTTCAATTTTCAGTCTTCAGGCACTATTGAATGGGATTGTGAAATTTAAATTGAAATTTTCATTCAAACTGCAAGGACTTATTCTGAAGTTAGTAGAGCTCTTGCTGATGCTTTCTATTTTCTTGAGTGCACCCACTCACACAGAAGGTCTGAGAAAAAGCCAGTCCTCCATTCTGTGCTTGTGGACTGGCCATCAAGCAGCTCTGTGAAACAACAGAGAACTCTCACCTCAATAGGAATGGCTCCTGGAGTCTACACCATCATTCCCAAACACATTCTTTATGTTCTGTAGGATCCCAAACACATGGCTGAAATTCAACCTACTTACCAGAGGAGGTTTTGACCTGCCATAGAGAAAATACGGCCTCACTTAGAATACTCATAGACCACAATCATGGCAGGAATTTGTCAGTTAAATTGATCTCATTTGTTCATAAAGCAATAGCTCTATATTCATTCAACCAAGCAATTTAGAACTATTCATCCCACACTTCACCCCACCCTCTTTCTTCCTTTTTTCTATTCATTTATTTTACTTAAACTCCAGTGTAGTTTTTTCTCTCTGAAATTGTTTTTCATGATGAACTCTAGAACAAAGGATGTTAGAGTGGGAAGGGACTTTCAAGATTTAATTTTTTCTAAGAAATGAGGGTCTGAGACATAACGTAACTTACCTGATACTGCTAATAGTGGCAACCCCAAGAGTAGCTAACTTGCAATTTAATGGTCTTTTTGTTTGACTCCACTTGCAATTTAATGGTCTTTTTGTTCGACTCCACTTGCTCTCAAGACACATGACCTCTCCTTTTTAAAACTTTAGCTAGTTCTTTACACAGGCAGCCTTACATTATGTGATTCAAAGGCATCAGTAATCCTGGTTGAAGAAACATTTCCTCAGTGCTGGCCAAGATGCAGGGAATTTCCACCATTAGATTATCAAAAGAGAAAGTCTACTGTTAATTATGAATGGACACTGGGTCTGACACAAAGATGTGCTCTATTTAAAACTCTTACAGTGATTTTTTTTGCAAATGGATATTTTATCCCGTGATCCTAACCCTTTTAGCATTCCTTAACTCCCCATCTCATCTGATACAAGGAAAATCGCAGTAATGCTTTCTGAGGGTACTTGTTGCCAATCTGAAATATGTACAAGGGGAATTCTTATACTTCCTAAGAATGTAGATTCCACAATGCTCCAAACAAAGAGACATTTATGAGGTACTGTATTAATGGATTAGAAGTAATTGGAAGGAAGGAAAGGAGGAAAGAAGGAAGGAAGGACGAAAGAAGGAAAGGCAGGAAGTTAAGAAGGTTGAAAAGACTGACAGTAAAAAAAAGACTATTTACAGAGGAAGGAAGAATGATAAACCAAGCCACTGAAAGTCTAGTTATCATAATTTTTATAGGCTTGAGCTTTTCCTAACCTAGATGTAATCATGGTGAAAAGTTCTAGGGGCAGACAGAGCTATGCAGATTTGCTCAAACTAATGAAGAGATCAGTATTGTAAGAGTTTAATATGCATAAAGGCACCTAAGGATCTTGTAAGAAAAAAAGTTGTAATAAAATACATTTGGGATGGAACCCTAGATTCTGCCTTCTTAACAAGTACTAGTTATGTCAGTACAGATGGTCCACAGACTATACATTGGTTATCAACTAGTTAATACATTTCATCAGATTATCTTCACATCTTGTAGGCCTAGAAATCAGGCTGCCTCTTTCAGAGTTATAAATCTCATTTTCTTTCAGGACTAACTGTAAAGAATGTAAGACTGATGTTCTTTCCCCCAAGTAATTCTCTCTTCATACTTCTCATAACCCTCAAGGGTAAAGGACAAAAATAGTCCAGAGAAGAAGGTCTTCATCTGCAACTGAGATGGATTTGAACATGTCTATTATGGATAACAGAGGTTTGGTAAAAATGTGGAATTAACAGTTTTGGGAATACATCAATGCTAATATGAGGAGGATGCCTCCTAGACCTAGAGCTCCAAAGAAACAGAATCCAATAAAAAGACCGTTCTAACAAGATAGAGTTCAATAGAGAAAACTACATTTGTTGACATGTCTTTTTTTTCTGTTTTGTCAAGATTATTTGCCAATTGCTAAGCCTAAAACTTTACTGAATGTAGATATAGATGACTTTGGAAGACAGGAAAAGTGAAGTAAATCAGTCCAAAGACTCCTCTGCCCATCATCTTTTATTCTCTCTTGCACTTTTCTGATAATTTTTGCTCAGAATTCAAGAAAAAAGTCTCTGGCTTATAGTAAATAGAGCAAAATATTTATGATGGGTTAGATCTATGTGATTTTATGACACAATAGTGTCTTATCAGAAATATGTACTTAGGAGTTTGAGAGAAAGTTTGCTAAACAAATTACATGTATATATAATAGTTTAAACCCACCTTAGTTCAATTAACATATTGTTGTCACTCATTTTGGTAAATGAGTGATCAGCGGTTAACAAATATTTATTGAAATTGTAACTGTGAGTCTATACATACTAATATTCTAGGATCTAGGGCTGTAACAGTGCATATATTCAAGGATTTGTCTGCTGGAATGAAAAACTGAGATCTAGAGAGGAAAAGCATGAAAGGGGACCAGGACTGTTGCTCTTGGAGTAATGAAGAAGAGGGAGAAAGCCAAGATTTCCACTTTTGCCCTTGAAAAGTAGGGGAACAGCGATGGCATTTACTTGCTAAAGTCTACTAAAGTTAAGGCACATTGCAGGAGGGAGGAATTCCTTAAAATTAGAGATATGAAGTACGAAAGATGTGGAAGATTTAGCACATAGTTGCATATATGCATCTGAAGTTTGAATAAGAGGATCAGGTTGAAGCTATAGATCTGAGGATCATAAAAGCACACTGTGGAGAATGTGAAATTGAGAATTAATGAAGATTAAAGGCTGAAATCTGGAGAATAACTATCATGGGTGTTTTAGTTAGCTTTCCACAAAACCTGACATCCATAATTTAAAGGAGAAAAGGTTTTGTTCAGCTCACAGTTTTACGGGATTCAGTACATGATTGCTGGCTCCAAGGCAAAAATATGGAGGAAAGGTGTGGCAGAGCAAAACTGCTTAGATTATGATGGTGGGAAACAATGCCAGAGAGGACTTGGCTATGGACCAAGTATAATACCCAAGATCATCCTTCTCTGATCCCCCCAGACACATGAGAATCAGGCTTTATGAATCTGCTAGAAGTTTCTTAATACAGTGAAGCTGACTTATCAGGATTAACAGTCACAATGCATGTCTAACTTTTTTGCTTGCCTGGGCCACATTAAGTGAAGAGGAATTATCTTGGTTGCATATAGAATATATTATATGCATATAAGTAACAAAACTTCCTTTATTTTTAAATATCTATAATTTTAACACAAAAAGAAGAGGATAACATAAACATGAAACTAGTGGCATATTTGACTTTGTTTTCGTGAAACCAATATATCAGTGTCTGTTTCAGTGGAAGTGACTGCAATTCTTTGTGAGTTCTCAAGGTACTTATCAGAATTTTTAAAATCTAATTTTACTCTGTGTCCTTCATCCTTGAAAATAGTTGTTCACAAATGTAAATACTGCCAAAAATGATGATATGAATAAGGCCTGGGTATGAAGTGAGGAATATTTATCTCTGGGAAGATAGATCTTAGTAAAAAAATATAGATCTAGTCAAAAGACATCCAAATTTTCTTTGAGTTGAATGTTTACAGCTCTGTTTATTTCAAAATCTTAATAAATTTTATTTTTCTAGTTTTAGCAATCTTGTATATGTAACATTATGCACAAAACACTGCAATAGATTTTTGTACTTCCTATATCATAGCTCCTAAAAGCTATTTTAAATTATTGCATTGTTTTACAAAATAAAAGAACAAGCCCATGTTTAGTCATTAAAACAAGAAAATGTATATAACTGTTTAAAATAATAAATGCTTGTTTTCACAAGCACACACATGTGTATGTAGGTTGAAATACTGTCATTGATCATTGCTGGGTTTCACTGAGAAGTCGCACAAGTTCATGTAACATCTGAAACACATGGGTTTTTGATTACACTGTGTGGCAGTTTGTCTTGGTTACTTTTCTCATTGATGAGCCAAAATACCCAACACTGAAAGTTAAAGGAGGAAAGGTTTATTTGGCTCACATTTTGTAGAGGTATCAGTTCATAATCAGCTAGCTCCAAGGCAGGTGGCTTGCAGAGGGGCATTGCAGAGGAGAAACAATCCATGGCAAAGCAGGGCAGGCAGAAATTATGCAGGAGTGAAGTAGCAACCAGCAAGTGGCAAATGCCAAGTAAATAGCATCAAGCTTCTTTCTGACTTTTATATTGTATACCTGCCCTTAAGGGCATATAGCACTCACACCCTTAATCCTAGCGCCCATAATTCTAGCACTGCACCATGAATTAGTCACACAATCTAGATTCAGCCACCTCTGAAAAAGCCCCACCTATGACCCCAAGAGAATTTGGGGGGACATCTAAACACAAGCCATAAGACAGGTGCAGGAGGCAGAGCTAGCACTGCACCACACCCTCCCCTGCACAACGTTCTGTTGTTGCCTACAAAGTCTGTGCGTGAGCACCTTGCAATTGAGCCACGAAAAATATCACTGGAGAGTTGGGGGGCTCAGGGATTCTGTTGCCTGCCTCACAAGCACAAGTTCCCAAGTACCAAAAAAAAAAAAAAATATATATATATATATATACACATATATATACTATATATATCACTAGAAATCCCATAATAATGGCAAAGCTTAGGATCTCATGGGGCTGCATTCATTACTAGCTGTCCAAGGTTACATGCAGCCCATGGGCCGTAGGTTGGACACATTTGGAAAAATACAAATTTGATTCTTTTTTTAATGAATCCTAGATTTTTTTTTTGGTAATTTCTTTCAGTTTCTATTTAAAAATTTAAAAAATATAATACAAGTAGACATTAATAAAGAAAATATAAAACTAGTTCTATGAAAAAATAATTTTTCATAACAAAAATAGAGAAAAACAATGGTAATATCAAGGTCTTAAAAGAATGTATTTTCAATTGCCAGTCTATCTTTCAGCTCATTTCCTAATATTATATCTTTTTGCATAAAAGATTTTAATTATTAACAAAGTATCTCACATGCAGTATAATTTTGAGTGATTTCTTCCTATTTCACAATACCTATTGCACATTTTAGTCCCTTTTAACACTTTCAGTTTCTCATACCTTCTTGTGGTGAAGATTTTTACCTGCTGAACTTGTTGAAATGGTAACTGTATTATAATTTTGTATTTCCTGCTTCCCCATAATTTGATTCTTTTAAAACTAATATACTATTAAATTAGTACCAAATAACTGCATTTCTACAAGTCTGTGCAGCAACATCACGAGAAACAACAAAATCAGAGTTTTAAGGGTTGGGTAAGGTGGATGGGCCTGATTGGTTTCCTTTCCCAATTTGGTCACATGTGTGATTTGTGAGCCTTTACAGTATGCCTGCAGCATGTGACAAAGCAGCAATCAGATAGGCTGAATCCTGACATTCTTCACCCAACTATGCGGGTTTATTCTCTTCTTACCTTCTCCATTGGTGCATCTGGGTTTTCAAAAGCAAAAACATATAATATCTATAAGATATACCAGCCCATATGTTTGCCCAATTATAACAACTGAAGTTAAAAGAAACAATGATGTCTGTGTTAAAAGCAGTCATACTGCTTTTAGGGAATGTGAATGACTGATATAAACCAAGCCTGTAGATCCACGTGAGCAATTAGTCTGAAATAATTCAAAAGAAGGTGATGGATAGTGGCGGACAAGATAGTGGAACAGATTAAAAGAGACAAAAGTAAAGGTGAAGTATGTCAACTGTCAACTATTATGTTGTTATGCTTTAAGGGTTAAAATGATTTTTGACACATTTCAGAAATACTTTAGGTGGTGTTTGCCCTGGAGATTTAATGCAGTACTGGGGAGCAGGTCTGTGGTATTATCATGAAAGCATGCCAATAAGCCAGGATATTCTCTTAACATTAGAAAGACATTTTATTAACTCACTTTATTTCTACAACTTGAGACCAAAACCCTAAAGCCTCTTACTCCCACGTTTTGAGAATCCTTTCCATGCACAGCAATATAGCCATATCAATCTGAAGGGATAAGAGTAAGATACATTCTCTGAAACTAAAAACAAAAGAGAACATTGCCCACCCCGTAAACTCTATATTTAACGCCAAATAAGGCAGAAATCAATTCTGGATTCAAGGAGGAAAAGGATTATAATCACAAAATTTCTGTGACTAGGCAGCTCTTCACAGTCCTTGGTGGCAACCCAGAATATCTGACAGTTACTAAGCCCTCTTTCCCTGTCCAGGGTTTGTCTGGGCTGACTGAAAGTTCACTGTGCATGTGGCCCTCAAGCACCAGCAGACTGAAATAAAGAGAGAAATACTTGCTCACAAACGTCCTGTGGTAAAAGCCTGGAGATGACGACAGACCCAATGCACCATAACCTGTCTTGGGTCCCTTTGGACAAAAGCACACAGGACAATGCTCTGTGCTCTTTATGGTGTATCCAGGCTGCCAGTTCTGACCGTCATGGTTTTAAGAAGCTGGAATATGTTTTTATTTCCCAGTAAACCTAGTATGAGTAGGAGCTTATATTCTAACTCACCTTTTATTTTAAAATTATATGTATCTAATACTTGTTTTAAAATTATTTGGTAGTCTCTTCAGGGCACAATGGCCATTGCTTACTGTTTTCAGACAGATTGGAAAATGAATATTTTCTTGAAATCATAATTTTCAGTACAAAAAAATCTTATCTAAAATGGCTTGAATGCTTATGCTTTCTTTTTGTATTATAAAAGAGACATTTTAGATTTAAATAAGTGGTGGTACTATATCTTTTTTTCTGACTTTGGGATATTTTCTCTAAGCAGTTTTGTTTCTTTGGAAATTATTTGGATTATTTTCTGCATTCCCTCGGCTGAGGTCAAAGTACTCCCCTGTATCTTGCTGTGCTGTCCAGAGCTCTTTGTTTAGGCAGCAGCTGTTCTTCTGTAAGCCTGTGTGATCAGTGTTCATGGCCAAATCACCCATGTTTTGGGGGAAAGCACAATTTGGCCCATTATTATTTTTAATTTGATGTGATATCCATGTAAAGGGAAGATCCTCCCCCTTCTGGAAGTCTGGTAGAATAGGATGCATTTAACATCGTTATCTAAAGCTCTTAGGTGAAGAAATGTACCAGTGAAGTAGATATCCTTCATCACTCAGAGTTTGAACACTTTTCCATTATTTTATAATTCTGCCCCATTTCTCTTAGTACTTTTCTCTTTCTCCTTCCTCCTCAACCCTCCTTTCCCCCCTCCACTGGATTGAACTAGGCAAGTGCTCTACCACTGAGCTATATCTTCAGCCCTTTTCAAATTTTGCTTTGAGACAGGGTCTTTCTAAGTTGCCCAGGCTAGCTTTGAACTTGCAACCCTCTTGCTTCAGCCTCCTGAACAGTTGCAATTTCAGGCACGCACCACCATGCCCAGCTAACGTATTTAATACATGTTTAGCCAATGTAAAACTTGATTATGAGTGAAGAGAAAAATGACTGTAGAGATGTTTGATTTTATGATCTAAAACACAGTTATTTTTATTTTTAAAAATAATAATCACTTGTTAGTAACATCATGTAGTGACATTTTTCTCTTTTAGAATATACATTCTGTGAATATGCATTCTATAAACTCAGAGTAGATGTGGTAGCAAGTAGCATCTAACATTTAGGGAGCTAACAGATTTTTCTGTGTGTCCTCTAAATGAAATAGAAAAGGACAAATAGCTTTGTTATTTACAGAAAGAAAAAATGGAAACATAGACATTCATAGTGTAGGGGAAATCATATCCAGAAACCTGGGATTCATAGTCTTCTTGATCTGTCTTGCCTTTCTGGATATGGTAAATATTACCAATCTTCTGATCTATTATGTTGCCCCAAGAACATGCAAGTGATTAGGCATCTCCTCATCTCCCTTCTCACTTAAATATATTTTCACTTATATATTAATAGTCTGCCTATATTCCCCAGATTATAGTTATATTTTTCAAATGGGTTTTGCCTAAATTGAGTGGCTAATAAAGAACAATATACATGAAATGACTAGGGGCATCTTATTTTTTACCACTTATACTACCCACAAATAAATACTGTAAGGCAAAGTACATTCTGCATTGTACATCAATTTGTACACACACACCAAAACCTAAGCCTTGCTCTTTCTCAGGCATTTTTAGTTGTATCACCAGTATCTATAACTCTCTGAAACTATTTCATTTACTTCTTGGTTTATTGTTTCACTTTATGAGTATGAAAACCCCAGAAGAGGAAGGACTTCTGGGTATTGTCCACTGCTATAAATTCTAAGGCTGTATCCCAAGCTCCTGACAGATAAGGTAGGTAGTAAATATCAGTTGAGTGGAAAAGTAAATGAGTGAATGAATGAACAAGGGTACTTCTCAGGATTTCAGTATCTGGAGCCTGGAAGACCTAGCTCTTCCTTCCAACCATTTCTTTTTACAGTTGGAAAAAACAGAATGTGAAAAAGGTAACACAGTTTAAGGTAAAGCTACTTGTAATATTAATAATAAAACAGGCTCTAAAATATGATCTTTTAATTTCAGGCCGAGTTTGCTTGAAGATGCACTTCAAGCATGAACAGTGGTGATTTTTTTATTGGTATATAAATATTAATAATATATAGTATAATGACATTCATCATTGGAAATCTGTGCCTTTACAGAATATATCTTGGTTCTTACTTTTTCCCTATTCACCTGCCCTCCCTTCAATAACTCCACTCCTCCATATTTACAAAGACTTTGTTTCCATTTTTCCATTTTCTCATATTAATTCCATTCCCTTCTTTCCTTTCCCCTACTCCTCCCACTTCCTTTTCTCCTTTGCCCCTTTTCTTCCTATGTCACATTATCTATTATATCTTGTGATCCTTATTTACACATTCGGTTTCTCACACTAGAGATACTATTGGTATTTACACATGTGTGTCCTATTTCACTTAAGAGTATTTCCTATTTCACTCAATGTGCATCCATTTAGCTATAAATGTCTCTAATTTCTCATTCTTTATGGATGAGTAGTACTCCACTTTATAAGAAAAACCCACATTTTCTTTATCCAGTCTCCATTTGATGGGCAATTGGGCTATTTTCAAGTTTTAGCTATTACAAACTGTGCCACTATGAACATGGTGCACATATATCACTGTGGTATGATTCGTTTAATTCTTAAAATACTCAGCAGGGAAATAGCTGGGTCAAATGGGAACTCTAATCCTAGTTCTTTGAGGTATCTCCATACTGATTTCCACAGTGGCTGCACCAGCCTACACTCCCACCAACAGTGGAGCAGGGTTCCTTTTTCCCCACAACCCCACCAGTATTTGTTATTGGTTGATTTCTTGATAGCAGCCATTCTTTTTGGGGTGAGGTGGAATTCAGTGTTGTTTTCATTTGCATCTCTCGAATGACCAGTGGTGTTCAACATTTTTTCATATGTTTATTTGCTGCCTTTACTTCTTTGTCTGAGAAATGTCTGTTCATTTCAGATGCCCATTTTTGGATTGGGTCTTTCAATTTGGGAGGTCTGATTTTTATAAGTTCTTTATATACTCTAGATAGTAGACCTTTGTCTGAGGAACAGCTGGTGAAAATATTTTCCCACATTGCTGGTTGTCTCTTTATGATGTTGGTGGTTTCTCTTGCAGTGCAGAAGCTTTTTAATAAAAGGAGACTCCACTTGTTGATTGTTTGTACTACTTCAGGTACAACTGAGGTTTTGTTCATGAAATCATTTCTTACACCTATGTCTTCAAGAGTTCTACCTAACCTCTGTTCCAGCCAGTTTAGTGTTTCTGTTTTAATATTTAGATCTTTAATCCATTTCAATTTTAGTTTAGTGCATGGTGAGAGATACAGGTTTATTTTTAATCTCTGGCAAATTGAAACCCAGTTTTTCCAGCACAATTTATTAAAGAGGCTATCTTTCCTCCAGTGAGGGTATTTGGCTTCTTTGCTAAAGATGAGTTGGCTGAGTATGTCTGGAGTTGTTTTGGCATCTTCTAATCTGTTCCACTGGTCCTCAGGTCTGTTTTTTTTTTTTTTGCCAGTACCATGCTGTTTTTATAACAGTAGCTTTGTAGTATAGTTTCAAGTTGGGTATTGTGATACCCCCTACCCTGTCTTTGTTGCCTAGATTTGATTTTGCTATTCTAGGTCTCTTCTTATTTCAAATGAAGTTTTGGATTGTTTTCTCAAGATCCATAAGTTATGCTGCTGAAAGTTCAATTGGGATTCCATTGAATATATATAGCAGTTTTGGAAGTATGGCCATTTTCACTATATTGGTTCTTCCTACCCAGGAACAAGGGATCTCTTTCATTTTCTGATATCCTCTTTGATCTCTTTTATTTAGAGTATTCTAGTTTTCAGACTAGATGTCTTTGATTTCTTTCAAAATCAAAGATTGAATCCTAGGTATTTCATTTTTTTGGATGCTATTGTGAAAGGCATTGTTTCTCCAGTTCCTCTATCAGTGAGTCTGTTATTCATGTACAGGAAGGTTATGGATTTTTCTGTTGACCTTGTATCCAGCTACTCTACTGAATTTGGTTATTAAGTCCAGAAGACTTTTGATGCAGTTCTTGGGGTCTTCTATATAGAGTATCATGTCATCTGCAAATAATGACAATTTAACTTCCTCATTTCCTAACTTTATTCCTTTTTTTTCTTTCTCTTGTTTAATTGCTGTGGCCAAAGTTTCCCAAACTATATTGAACAGGAGTGGTGATATTGGACATCCTTGTCTTGTCCCTGATTTTAGTGTGAAGGATTTCATTCTTTGACCATTTAGTATGACATTGGCTGTTGTTTTTTTCATAAATGGCTTTTCTCAGGTTGAGTAGAGACCATCCACTCCATTTTTTTGTAGGGCTTTTATCATAAATGTGTGTTGGATGCTGTTAAATACTTTTTCTGCATCTATTGAGATGATCATATGGTTTTTGTCCATGGCTCTATTAATATCTCTGAGATGAATCCCACTTGGTCAGGGTGTATCATCTTCTTGATGATCTTCTGCATTCTGTGTGCCAGTATCTTATTGAGGATTTTTGCATCTATGTTCATTAGGGAGATTGGCCTATAGTTCTCTTTTTCTGTTGATTCTTTCTCCGCTTTGGGGATCAAGGTGGTGCTTGCTTTCAGGAATGAATTTGGGAGTATTGCTTCCCTTTCTATTTCATTGAAAAGTCTAAACAGTAGTGGCAATAGTTCTTCTCTAAAGGTCTTGCAGAATTCAGCAGTGAAGCCATCAGGACCTGGGCTTTTTTTGTTGGTAAGTTTTTAATTACATATTCAATTTCATTGATTGATATTGAGTTGTGTAAAATTTTTAGGTGCTCTTCATTCAACTTTTGTAATTCATGTATGTCTAGGATTCTGTCCATTTCTTCTGTGTTTTCCATCTTATTGGCATATGGGTTCTCAAAGTAGGTATTGATGATCCTCTGAATTTCTGCTGGGTCTGCTGTAATTTCACCCTTTTCATTCTGCATTACATGGATTTGGGCCTTGTCTTTCCTTTTTTTAATAAGGTTGGCTAAGGGTTTGCCAATTTTGTTTATTCTTTTGAAGAACCAACTCTTTGCTTCATTGATTTTTTTGTATTGTTCTCTTAATCTCCATTGCATTGACTTCTGCTCTAATCTTTATAATTTCCTCCCCTGTATGGGGTTTGGGCTTGTCCTTCTCTTCTTTTTCTAGAAGCTTGAGGTTCAACATCAGGTTGTTTATTTGAGTTTGGTCTCCTTTCCTAATAAGAGCATTCACTGCTATGAATTTTTTTCATAAGACTCCTTTCACTACATCCCATAAACTCTGATATTTTGTATTGGGATTGTAATTTAATTGTAGAAACTATCTGATTTCTTCTTTAATTTCCTCTATGACCCATTGGTTGTTCAGGAGTGTTTTGTTCAATTTCATGTGTTTATGACATTTTTGTATTTTTGCTATTGATCTCCAATTTGGTTGCACTATGATCTGATAATATACAGGGGATGACTTCAATTCCCTTGCATTTACTTAAATGTTATATGAGCAAGTATGTGGTCTATTTTGGAGAATGACCCATGTGTAACTGAAAAGCATGTGTATTCTGATTTTCTGGGGTAGAACACTTTGTAAACATCTGGTAAGTCCATTTATTCAAGATTTTAGTTGAGTTCTAGTATTTCTTTTTTATTTTTTGTCTAGGTTATCTGTCTAATTGTGACATTGTGGTATTGAGTTCCCCCACTACTAATGTATTAGTGCCTATTTGATTTTGCATGTCCATTAATATTTGTTTAATATAGTTGGGTGCACTAGTATTTGGTGCATATGTATTTATGATTGTCATCTCTTCCTCCTGGATATTTCCCTTTACAAGGATGTAGTGGCCTTCTTTGTGTCTTTTAATTAGTGTTGGTTTGAAATCCATTTGATCGGCAAATAGCATAGTTACTCCTACTTTTTTCCGGGTTCCTGTCACATGGAGTATTGTTTTCCAACCTTTAATTTTCAGTCTATGAGTTTCTTTTTGAATTAAGTATGTTTCTTGTATGTAGCATATTGTTGGATCTTGCTTCTTGACCCATTCTGGCAGTCTATTTCTTTTGATTGGTGATTTTAAACCATTGACATTGATGGTTATAACTGATATGCAATGACTTATCATTGTTATGACTTTTTCTTGTTGTTGGATTGTTCCCCTTTGCATTTAATTTCTTGTCATGCTTGATGGATTCATTCTGCTTGGCTTCCTGGGGTTGTGACCCTCATTGTCTTTTCCTAGCTTATTGTTGAAAAATTTTTGGAGTGCTAGTTTGGTATTCATGAAGTTTCTCAGGTGCTCTTTGTCATAAAATTTTTTTTCCCATTGTGTTTATTGGTACATTTTAGGTATAAAATACAGTTACATTCATCACTGGGATCTTGTACCATTACATGAGTATCTTCCTTCTTACTTTTTTTCCCCTTCACCTACCCTCCCTTCATCCCCTCCACCCTTCCCTATTTGCAAGTCTTTGTTTCCTTTTTTTTCTTTTCTCATATTTTTTCTCTTCCCTTCTTTCCTTTCCCCTGTCCCTCCCACTTCCCCTACTCCTTTAGACCTTTTCTTCCTATTACACAATATCAATTATACATTTTTAAATTGCAATATCAAAATTTAGAGGACATTACCACAGATTTTACAGAATTTAAAAGGATATAGAAAGCATATTACAAAAATTTTTTTGAAATAAATTTGACAACTTCTAAGAAGTACCTTTCTAAGACAAATTAATGAAACTAACTCTGGAGGAAATATAAAATTTGAAACCATCTTTAATAGAAAATATATTCCCAGTTTGAAAACCTACCTATATGACAACAACAGGGTCATATACATTTTAACTGATAAATTATATCAAACATTTAAAGCAGAAAAATAAAGGAACACTTCTCCCCTCATTTTAGGAAATCAACATTGTAGTAATCCTAAAACTGGATAAAGGTAATAGAAGAAAAAAGTATGAACATAGATAAAAATTTGTTTAACAAAACAAATTATTAGAAGTCAGATCTGGCAGTATGTTGAAAGTGTTTTTATTATAGGGATGACAGTGTTGGTTCATCATTGGAAGATCCACCCCCTTAAGTTATCATTTTAACAGAGGAAAGGAAAAAGCCATATGATCCTGTCAGTAGTTGCAGAAAAAGTATTGGACTAAATCCCACAGCTGTTCATGGTAAAAGCTTCAGGAGACTAGAAGTAGAACAGAACCTTCTAGAGATAAGCCATGTACTCCATACTTCCGGCAAAAATGCCTTATTTGAATGGAAAAGATACAATGCTTTCTCCCTAAGGTGGGGAACAAGGGCAGATATGCCTACTCTTCATCTGTCCATTAAACTTTGAAACTTAGGCCCAAACCGAAATAGTCTGGCAATAAAAAGACACAATTAGCATAGGATTGGCAAGGTAAAAGTAAAATCTTTATATGTAGATGAAAGGATCATCTACAGAAAATGCTAAGAAATCTCTAGGAGCCCCTAGAACTTGTATTTGAACTTAGTGGGATTAGAAAACACAAAGTATATATAAAAACTCAAGTCTATGTATACTTGGTATAAATGAAGAATTGGATATTGAAATTTAAAAGTTATGTAGGAGTAAAAGGACCTAGAAAAGTAAAAAGAAAAAAAAAGCATTGTAAGACATTTATTACCTAATTTTAAGACTTCCTCTAGAGCTACAGTAATCAAGGCAGTGTTGGCATAAGGAAAGACATATAGATCAATGGAACAAAACAGAGAATCTAGACATAGAACCACACATATATGGTCCATTGAGTTTTGAAAGATTAACATTAATATTTTATAGAACATAAATTCAATTCAACAGCAGAGGAAAAGATAGCATTTTCAACAAATTGTACTAAAGCATCTGGTATCCATATGTAAAAAATTAAGCTCATCCCTTTATTTCCATACATAAAAATAATTTGAAAGGGTCTATGAACCTAAATATGAAAGACTAAAATGATAAAACTTTCAGAAGAAATTACATGGGAAAATATTCATGAATTTTGGGTAGGCAAGAATTTCCTAGGATATAAAAAACATGATGTATAAAAGAAACAAATTGATAAATGAGATTCCATCAAAATTTAGAACTTTTTAAAAATGACATCATTAAGAAAATGAAAAGTAGTCTTTAAACAGAACTTATAATACATATAACCTATGACCAGAATATATAAAGAACATACAGGTCATTAATAGACATCCCAATTAAAAAGTAGACACAAGAAGATTATAAATAGCCAGTAAGCATAAGGAAAGGTGTGCAACACTAGAATCAGAAAAATATTAATGAGTACAATAACAATATCATATTATACACTCATTACGGATATGAAGTTAAAAGTTTTACAAGAACAAATATCAGCTTAGGTGTGAACCAGTTAGAACTGTCTTATACTGCTAATGTGAAAGTAAAATGATAAAACCATTTTGGAAAACAATATACAAATTTCTTGTATTACTGTTAAGAACCAATAGTTCTGTTTTGAAGTTTTTACTTAAGAGGAATGAAAACACATGTTCACAATAGATTTGTACATACAAGTTGACTATCCCTTATCTGAAATTCTTGGGACAAGAAGTGGTTCAGATTTTGGTTTGAAATCCACTTGATCTACAAAGAGGATAGCTACTTGTGCTTTTTTTCAGGTTCCTGTCACATGGAGTATTGTTTCCCACCCTTTAACTTTCAGTCTGAGTTTCTTTTTGAATTGAATGTGTTTCTTGTATGCAGCATATTGTTGGATCTTGCTTCTTGACCCATTCTTCCAGACTATTTCTTTTGACTGGTGAATTGAGACCATTAACATTGATGGTTATAACAGACATGTATTGACTTATCATTGTCATGACTTTTTCTTTTTGTTGGATTCTCTCCCTTTGCATTTAATTTCTTGTCGCAACCAATGGATTCATTCTGCTGGACTTCCTGGGGTTGTGATCCTCATTGTCTGTTCCTAGGATATTGTCTAAAACTTTTTGGAGCACTGGTTTGGTATTCATGAAGTTCCTTGGGTGCTCTTTGTCATGAAGGTATCTTATTTCTCCATCAAATTTGAAAGATAGTTTTGCAAGGTACATCAATCTGGGTTGGAGGTTGTTTTCCTTTAGGGTTTGAAATGCATCACTCCAAGCTCTTCTTACCTTGAGGGTTTATGTTGAGAAGTCTGCTGTGATTCTGATGGGTTTTCCTTTGTATGTGATTTTTTTCTTTTCTCTAACTGCTTGTAGAATTTTATTCTTCTGTTGGGTTTTTGGAATCCTATTATATGCCTATGTGTAGATGTCTTTTGATCATGGCTAGCTGGAGTCCTAAATGCCTCACTTATATGTATGTCAAGTTCTTTTCCCCTGCTTGGGAAGTTTTCTGCCATCACTTCTGTGAACAGTTTTTTGATGTCATCTGCACTCTCTCCTGTTTCTTCATTGATTCCAATCAGTCTTATGTTATTCTTCTTTGCATCATCTAGCAGCTGCTGGATTGATTTCTCATGGTCCCTTACAATTTTAAAGCAATTTTTCTTTTTCTGGTCACTAATTGCAATCTTATCTTTTATATGTGAGATTCTATCCTCTCATTGGCTCATTCTGCTGCATAAACTTTTAGTGGAGTTTTTAATCTCCTGGAAATCTTTTTGGATATGTTTTATGGATTCCATTTGTTTCCTATGTTGGGATTCCATCATGTTTCTCATCTCCTGTGTAGATTTATTAATCATGCCTTGCAGTATGGGCACAATCTCTGCTGTTACATGAGAAATTATTTCTGATTTCATTTTTTCCAGATCCTGTTTTGTTGCCAGTTCAGGAAGTCCAGGTGGCTGAGTATCAATCAGAATGTTCCATCTCACTTCCCTTTGGGGTTGCTGTAGGTGATCTGGAAGTCTGGTTTTGAGACTTGTTTACATGTTTTCTCATTTTAAGGGGGGTGAGGGGGCAGGAGTGGGGTTGCTGTTGGCACCTGTGCAGCTGCTCACCTCCTCTGTGCTGGGGGTGGTGATGGTACGGCTACCTGGAAGACTCCTCCTGGGCACTGGGAGTGGCTCACCTCCCTTTGTCATAAAATTATCTTATTTCTCCATCAATTTGGAAAGATAGCTTTGCATATTACATTAGTCTAGATTGGAGGTTCTTTTAATTTAGGGCTTTAAATATGTCACTTCAACTCTTCTTGCCTTAACGGGTTGTGTTGAGAAGTCTGCTATGATTCTGATGGGCTTTCCTTTGTATGTGATTTGTTTCTTTTCTCTAACTGTCAGTAGAATTTTGTTCTTCTGTTGGGTTTCTGAAATCTTAACTATTATATGTGTAGGTTTAGATTTTTTTTTTTTATCATGGCTATTTGGAGTCCTATATGCCTCACTTGTTTGAATGTCAAATTCATTTTCCCTGCTTGGGAAGCTTTCTGCCATTACTTCTGTGAACAGTTTTATTGTGTCATTTGCACTCTCTCCTGTTTCTTCATTACTCCAATCAGTCTTATGTTATTCTTCTTTGCACCATCTAGCAGCTGCTGAATTGATTTCTTGTGGTCCCTTACTGTTTTTAACAAATTTTTCTTGTCCTGGTCATTAAGTACATTAAGTTCTTGTCTTCTATATCTGAAATTCTGTCCTCATGTTGGCTCATTCAGCTGAGTAAACTTTCAATGGAGTTTTTAATCTTTCAAAATCTGTTTCAGTCTGTTTTATGGATTCCATTTGTTTCCCATGTTGGGATTCGATCATGTTCCTCAGCTCCTCTATTTTTTTTGTCTCTGTCTGCTCTAGATATATTAATCATGTCTTGCCCTATGGACACAATCTCTGTTGTTACCTGAGAAATTATTTCTGATTTCAGTTTTTTCCAAATCCTCTTTTGTTGCCAGTTCAGGGAGTCCAGGTGGCTGTGTATGAGATTTTTCCATCTCGTTTCCCTTTAGGGTTGCCTTAGGTGATCTAGAAGTCTGGTTTTGAATTTTGTTTATGTGTCTTCTCTTTTCAGCTGCTGCAGTCTGCTGAACCTTTATTGAGGTGACTATTTGCTTTCCCCGTGGGCTTTAATTCTCAATAAGTCTCGGAGCGTCCTTCTCTCTGATACTGATACAAGCAATTCCTTGGCTCAGAGTGATGGCCTTCTTGATCCCCGAACTTCGCTGTTGTCAGAGCAGGCTTCTGTCTGGGGCCTACCTACACATAATGATGGTATGTGGGTGGGCCTCTGGTTGGGAGCTGTGTGCCTATGCAGCTGTTTTCTGGGTGAACTTGTAGCTGGGACCTGCATGCCCATGCCACTGATATCTGGGCAAGCTATGGCTGGGGCCTGGGTGCACTTATTGATGATATATGGGTGGGTCTCTGACTGGGGCCTGTGGGCCTGTGCAGTTGTTTCTTGGGTGAACTCGTTGCTGGGGCCTGAGTGCCCATGCCACTGATGTCTGGGGGGCCTTCTCTCTGGGGTTTGCACACACTTATTGATGGTATCTGTTCTATCTCATTGCCCTTTGGGTTTGGATTAAGTGATCTGAAAGTCTGGTTTTGAATTTTGTTTATGTGTCTTCTCATTTCAACAGATTTAGCCTTCCATACCTTTTTTAAGGCAATTTTTTGCTCATCCAGTGGTCTTCAATTCTCAGCAAGCCACAGAGCACCTTTTCTCTGCTGCTCACCATTGCACCAATTCCTGAGTTCAGAATGGTTGGCTTCTGGGTCCCTGTGTTGGTCTATTTCCTAAGTAGGGTTCTAGCTGGGAGCTGTACACACTTGGGATGGTATCTGTGCATGCCTCTGGCTATGGCCTGCCCTCCTACATAGCTGTTGTCTGGGAGGGCCTTTGGCTGGGGGCTATGCACCCCAGTCACTGGTGTCTGGTCAGGCTTCTGTCTAGGGTCTGTGAGCACTTACTGATGGTATCAGGGCTGGCCATTACCTATTGCTCATGCACCTCTGCAGCTCTTTTGCAGGTGGGTTTTTGGCTTGGGCCTGTGGACCCAAGCAGCTGGGGTCAGGCCAGGGCCCTTGCTGGACCTGCCTGCAGCTGTGCTGCTCCGGTCCAAACTGCTTCTTCCTGGGATCTGCAAGGACTTATCAATGATATTGGGGTGGGCCTCTGGCTGTTGCTTGAACAGTGGTGATTTTTGATTTGGTGATGGCAGAAATTTCTTCTCACCTTCACTGTTGAGTCAACTAGAGATATTAATTAAAATATACTGGAGTAATTACAAACTGACAGGAGCCAGTGGATATAAATGATTCTAATTTGAATTGAATTTGATGTTTTTCTAAGAAATTAAAATTAATAAGAAATGAATTTTATTTTAACTTTTTGGAAATACTTAGTCAAAATTTAAAATATTTATAATTTATTCTGCTTCTCTCTAATTTGGTGATATTCTGAAAAACAGTCTATCTCTGTTTTGAATAGCTTCTTTTTTTCCCCGTTATTACAATACTATTCAATAACAACACTTATAAACATAAATTTATCCAAAGACATAGAAGCTCCTGTTTGTTGTTCAGGTTAGTGAATGACACTAAATGTGCCTGTCCTAGAAAAAGTTGCCAGATACATCAGTTCTGTTGAGAAGGCCTCTGATGCTGGAGGTAAGCTTGTTTCTTCTGGGGTTTCAACTTCTTTTAAGAGAGAGAGTTAGTCTGTCTCTGGGATTGTTTTAAATATTACCTGGAATTATTTGTCATTTTAAAAAAGACTTTACATCACAATATCAACCTCCATACTTAGGAATTTGCTTCTTCTGTCTTCTGATAAATCAGTCCCAGGCCTTTTTGAAATCCCAAGTTTGTTATTCCCATTGTGCTTATGCAGATCTCTCCCCCTCAAAGAAATATGTTGTTTTTATACATTAAATGGAGCATTAAAGACACTGTATTACAAATATTTACAGTCACTGCTGATAGGTAAGCTACAAGGAAAAGACTCTTCAATCTTTTAAGTCCTCCCTAAATCTTTCCACAATATATTGACAGATGACCTTGAAGTGAAAACTTCAAGCTATATTATTTTATTCTCTGCTTATTCCAAGACTGTTATGAGTGAAATTTCTTCACTTTGAAACTTTGTTAAATAGTCCGTTACTAAAACTTCAAAAAGTTTCTAAATTGGTTAGAAACTCAATTGTGATATTCAGGTTAAAGTTAAAGAAGAAATACACAGGAAAATATCTGTCATATTCTATTTTATGTGATTTTTCACTTTTTAATTGAGCTGTCATTATTTTGACAATAAATCCAGGACAGTTGAGTGTTGGTAGAACAAAGTCCACCTCTTTCCATGTGCATTCAGGCTGCTTTTTCCAGTGTTCCTGCTGGGTTTGCCCCCCACCCCACTCCATTTAAATTCTGTGCCCTGGAGCCTTTCTGGTCTTTCCCTGGGATGCCCTGGAGTCTGTCAATTCTCCTTGCCATTGGTCATGCTGTTTTCTCTAATTAAAATATTCGTGTAATTCTGACTGAACCACTCCAATTTATCTTTTAATATCCAAATGAAATACTACTCCATAATACCATATTTCCTAACTTCCCTTTTGTTCTCAATATTTCTCCTTCTTTTCTCACTCCATAGTATTTTGTATTTCTCTCTGATCACACTGTGTAATTACTAATATAATTCGTCTTTATCCTAGTGGTTAATCTAATAAATCTATTGGAGTCAAAAACTGAGAATTGTTTCTGTCTCACCAAGGTCTAGAACAATGTCTAGCACCCAGTAGGATCTCCACCATTATTCACAGACTATTAGACACATGAGAGAATTCATTAGCCATATGAGTTGAATGGTTTATTATTTGTATTATGTTGCTAAATGAGAACAGTATTTTAAATGCTGAGATTCCTCTCATTTGATTTAAATAGTTTTACTTAGGAAAACAATAAAAAAATTCTTTTGAGGAATATGAAGTGTCAGGAAAAAATTAATATTGTTCTAGTTTTGCAGAGTTAAATATAATAAACATGTTATGGCTTAGCCGCTTAAAACAAGGTAAAAAATTAGACAACACACTACCATCTGTTTTTAGGAGAAAAGTTGGAAATCTGTCATGAGTTATTCTCCTAAAAAATTTTAGTATTGTTTTTATAGTAAGAATAAAAGTCAAGGACAGTTGATTTATGTAGATTTAACATCAAGTAGATTATTCAAACATACCGGTTGGTAGGTCCAAATTGGAATATGTGAGGTTTTACTACAATTGATTTACAATTTGTTTGTTTTATTTCATTACACTTCTCCTCACTCAGAACCACTTTGTCTCTCTCACTCCATATCCCATTTGGTACATAAATGAATTTCTTTCTCTTTCACATATATGCACATTATGAAAACAAATTATTTTTCTCGGTACATGTAACAGACAATACATAAAGATACATGTTTACACACACATACATGCATGTGTTTGAATATAAAAATGACTGTGACGTATGTGTTATGGGTAATATGTAATAATAATAGCTCCTACCTACTGAATACTCTGGTGGTCTAAATGTTTGTGTCTCACTCAAATTCATATGTTGAAATCCTAATCTTGAGGTGATGGTGTTGGGAGGTTGGGACCATTTGGGAGGTGGCAAGGTCATGAGTGGGATTACTATCCCTTCTAAAAGCGGCCCTCAGAACTGCCTTCCCCCTTTCCACCATGTGAAGACAAAGCTAGAGTCTTCTATGGTGAGCACCATCTATGAACCAGAAATAGGGCCCTCGACGGACACCAGTGCCCTGACCTTGGACTTCTCAGCCTCCAGATCTGTGAGAAATAATAAATTTCTCTTGTTTATAAGCTATTCAGTCTAAACTATTTTGTGATAACAGTCCAAATGGACTAAGACAAATAATATATCCTATTTGTTGCAAAAAATTATTCCAAATCTCATTTATTTCTTATACTCCTTCAAGGAAGTCACCATCCTCATTTCACAACTGAGTCTAAGTGGTGTTAAATAATCTCTGTGAAGAGGTACATTTAGATAATTAATAAGATCCCGAATGAACCTCTTTTTTATTTTTAAATGAAGAAGAACGCTTTAGAAGTTAGTTGGCTTTCTGTCTCCAGAAGTTGATCCTTCAATTGAAAGATGGAACAGACTTTGATTTAATGGTGGCAATCATGGGAATCACTAGAAGCAGTGGTTCATTTATACAAGTACAAAACAAATACAGACCTATTGTTCTTATAGCGACCATGAATTTGAAAGGCAATGCTTCAGGTGAGATGTTAAATTCTCTGTTTAATGATAAATGATCTTTAGGGGCCTGGGATTTAGCTCAGTGGTTCCAGCTCCTGCTGAGCAAGCGCAACGTCCTGAGTTTGATCCCTGGTACCAACCAACCAACCAACAAACAAACGATCTTTAGAAGACCATTCCGTGCTGGAGACAGAATTCTCTCCTCTTTCCCACTGTCTAGTTTTTAGCTGTCCAATGCTTAAAAGCATTGATTTTTTTTCGGAGTGGGGTGGGGGGGAGTATATGTTTTTGTGTAAGAGAGAGAATTTTCTGTACCTAAACATTACTGTTAGCTGATCATGAGACTAGACCACAGCAGAAGGGGAAAATCTGACTTTTAAAAATCTCACTTTACGAAATACTAACAAAGGAACCAGATTACACTTCACATGCTAATTTGACTTCACATTGGGATCAGACAAAGGGTGTAATTTAAGACTAATTTATCCAGCCTTAGCAAATGTATTGTATTGACCATTATTTTTCTCTGTCTAAGCTATGGAGCCCAAACCACAGTTGACAGGTACTGAAGGGAGTTTTCTTCCTGAAGGATAATATATTCCCTCTGTCATGGCAACAAGCATTGAGGAAGAGGAGATGAAGGCAGAGCCAGATATGAAAACTGGGGTGTGGAGCTTTAGGAATTTGGAATCTGACTCATTCCTCTAGTGCTATATGGTGATTGATATCAGCTCTGAAGGTGACACTGTCCAGAGTTCCCCACTGATGGAGGAAGTGAAAGGAAGTCTGTCGGCCATGGTCACTTGCATGACTCCAGGTTAGCAAACATTTTTGCAGAGATTTATCTGTGTCTACTCTTAGAAGAAATAGGATGATGTATATTTCAACAGCCTGGCAAAATGCTTGAAAAGTCTGTGGAAGGTGCCAGGCACTGTTGAAGCCTGAGCATTGTTGTTGCTCTGCTGACCTTAGTTTTTAGTGTGGGACGATAGTTGGCCTGCAGCTTTCCTCACATCTTCCTTCAATTCCTGGACTGCTGGGCAGGCAGGGGCAAACTCCATGGAGAAGCAAGAGAGCTCTTTCTGCAGAACTATATCTCAAGAATGAAGATGGAGAGACAGATGTGCGGACTAGTTCATACTTGCAGTTTCCAGGTTGTCCTTCAGGGTCTAGTTTGCCCTCCCCTATTCCCACTTCTCATGAAGACTATCAGCCCTGTTGATCTACAGAGACTTCAGCCCCACCCAAGAGGGAGAGGCAGTGGCCTTCATCAACTTCTCATTAGTCCCACAATTTCATAATGCCTGATACTTATAATCATCCCCCTTTCTCTTAGTAGTTCTAGTGTTTCTAGAAAAATGAATCTGAGTTGCTTCAGCAAAAATGTTTTGGAATATGTACTATCTGCAATTAGAAAGAATTATGAATAAATTCATGAATTGTGGCTCTGTTATCCTCTTCCCCTTTATTTTGTGGTACTGGAAATGGACAAATGGCCTTGAGTATGCTAGGTGAGGGCTTTACCACTGAATCTAAGGGATAGGTTAACCCTAAATCAATATCCTCCCCAAGGGGGTGGGATTCAGATAAGTGAGACAGATGAAATACAGAACTGTAATATAATAAAATAAGTGTTATACTGTTCCTGCATAACATGGTGCATTCATTGATAGTGATATAATCAATCAGTACTGTAAAGTGTGACCCCAATCAAATTCCTGCCCTAAAGCTACATATCTATATCTGTACTTTGTTATTCTTTCATTCATCCTATAAATATTTATTATACAACCACTCATGTGCCACCCACACTCCCTGCCTTTCCTCTATCTCACAGATGTCTTCTGCTGCTCCAGGCTACCACCCGGGCTTTGGAGAACAATATAAAGCAATGAGTAAGCAAGTGGAGTTAATCCACCTGGTTTCACATCTTGACTCACACTCCAGCATCTTAGTTTTTTCATTCATAAATGGGGATAATCACAACACCTGTCTCCTAGGAATGTTAATATTAATGTAAATAATGTATCAAAGCCCTACCCCAATACCTGGGGTAGCTAGGTAAGTAGTATATACAACTACTATGGTTAACTATATACAACTAACTATGGTTAATTATTCCATCTTTTCATCTGCCATGGGACCAGTTTTTCATTTATCTGTGTGTTCAGTCTTTCTTTGGTGGTTCATTCCACCCATGTACTCTACAAATGTATGTCTATGACTCACATATTATCAAATTCTTCATATATATATATATATATACACACACATATATACATATGTCTCTAGTTATTGGCTTGGTTATTCTCCTTAAGTCCAAATGCTCAGGTTTTTATTTCCTTATATCCAATTCACTTTTTAACTCTCTCCAATCATGCTGGTACCCCTGACCAATAATCCTAATTTCTAAATCCAAAGGTCATTTGGTCCTCTTTCATTTGAATTATTACATCCTTCCTGAGGCTTTTCTTCCTTGGATTTAGCTCACTGTTCATCAGCTTATTCTTTTACATTTTTACCCATTTCTTCTGAGTCACTTTTGCAGATTTGTCTCATTCATATATAATCAGTTATAGAGTTCTGCTATTTCTAAGTTCTCAACACATCCTTTATCTCTCCCTTTTAATCTTCTCACACCACAGTTGCCTTGGCCCAGAACATAACTATGTCTTTTCTGAATCATTGCAGTAGTATTCAAATTGGCCAAACTGCTTAACTTCTGGCCTCCAGGCATATTTCCTCTATAGTAATTATTCTTTCCAAAATAAAACTGTAATGCATTGTATATTTCCTAGGCCAAAGCAATGTGGAGGTAAAAAAAAAATACACAAAATCAATTCCAAAATAGTATTTCTGTTTTTGACACTCATATCCCCAGTTTCATTACGAGGAAAATACCAGACACATTCCAATAAATATACCTGGCCAGAGCTCCTCAAAACTATCAAGGTCATAAGAAACAAAGTAAGTCTGCAAAAGTGTCAGAGCCTGGAGAAGTCTAAACTAAAGAAACTGACAACTAATTGTGATGTGGTATCCTAGATGAAACATTGGAGCAGAAAAAGGGCATTGGATAAATATTAAGAAAATATGAATAATCTATGACCTCTAGTTAATAATCATGTGTCAATATTAGCTCATTAATGTTAACAAACCCACAACACTAATACAAGGTACTAATAATGGGGAAATTCTGCAGGGGGTGGACTTATGGAGACTACATTATCTGCTCATTTTTTCTTCAAATGCAAACTGTTCCATAATACTTACTAATTAAAAATAGTATTTTTTAAACGCACTTCCATCAACCTCCTTGAAGAAACCACAACCTTCAGATTCTTCTCCATATACGACAGCCTAAGTGGACAGTATTTTATATATCCTAAAATAGTCTTTTTTTATCAACAATTTTTCTTCTCTGTTCTGGCTTTCAAAGAAATAAAAAGAGAATAATGCCTTCTGATGAAAGCCTCGGAGTCCTCACTAGGGCACTGATGCTGGTGCTGGTATCCAAAGCCTAAGGCGCCAATCTCCTTACAAAGCAGCCAGCACCTTGCTTCCTGCCAAATCTACTAACTTCACCGCTGGTGATTGGATGACATTGTCTTAGAATTTGAGATTCCCACGGAACTCTTATGAAACAGTGCTTTTAGGGTTTTGCTTGTTATTGTGGTTCTTTCTTCTTGGGGGACTAGGCATCAATCTTGAAGACTGGTAAGCAGGATAAAGGGGCAGACACTGCATTACTAAGCCTAAAACCACTGCTCTTGTCCCTGACTCTAAGAGTCTTTGGAGCACTTGCTTTTTACAGATCCATTATTTACCAAGGACTTTCTTGACTAATCGTGCAAATCCCTTACTGAGAGCCTGAACCTGTAGCCCTCAAAGTCTATCCAGATATGCCTGGGGTATCTGGGAGAAAATAACATACGTGCAAACCACACAAAAGTAAATTTTGTTCTGTTTAGAATTCTGCAGTGACATCCTCTTCTTGTGGCCTTCCAAGATGTGCTCACATCAGCTTCAGTAACCTTTCCCAGGTCCAGTCCTTCACAAACTCTCCTCCAGCTCCTGAGTGCAGCCACACTGAATTGCTTTAGGCATCCACAATTCATTAACTTACCAAGCTTCTCATGTCTCCATACTTCACTCATGATGTCCAGATTGAGTAAATTTTCCCTTGCCATCACTCCAAAGTATCATAATATCTTCACGTGGTCCCACCACTGTGACACTCCATTGTAGTTATCTATTGATCTTTAACCAACTACCTCCAAAGCTTAGTGGCATAAAATAGCAAACTGTATCACAGTTTCTGTGAGTTGGGGATTCAGGCTCAGGTTGAGTGGGTCCTCTAGGGCAATGTCTCTTACATGGATATGCGCAAAGGTTTTGGGTGAGAACAGTGGTCTTACATGAAGGTTTAACTGGAGAACGGTCTACTTCAAAGCTCACTGACAACTTTGTTTGTGGGATTCAGTTCCCCACAGGCTGATGGAATGAGGGCATCAGTTCTTCACTAGCTATTAACCACAGGCCTTTTTCACTTCCTTATTAATACAGTAGCTCTTTCTATAGGGTACTTCTCAAATGTGGTGCCTCGTTTCCATCAGAGAGAAGCAAGAGAGAAATGGAAGGTAAGAAAGGGAAGAGCCAGAGTTTTTATTGCAATCTAATTTCACTTTTCTTTTACTCTGTTCAAAGAGAGATACTGGGCTCTGGCCACATTCAGTTGGGGCAATATGCAAGGCCATGAATATAGGAGCCAGGAACCATTAGGGGTATTTTGTGGTTACACCATTGAGTTCCAGAAACAACCATCCATAACTGGCTCAGAGGTTGAGACTGATGATGCTAGATGCCCCCACACACATACAGATCAAAATGGCACGAACACATTTATTATTCACAGAATGGGACTTTCTGGGAAAAGCAGCCTAAAAGCAAGCCTTGAATATCTTAAATGAAAAGAGAAGCCAGTGATCTCTCATTTTATTGTAGCGAGAGGGTGGGGTTTGGATGAGTATTCCTACGGAAATGGGGTTTGAAAGATTTGATTTCTCCACCAGCATGAAGGGATAGAACCCTAAGGTGCTCTTATCATCTTAACCAATTGTGAGACAAAAGGGCGAGGAGAGGGAGGGCCGGGAAAGTGACAAGGAGTCAGAAACCAAAAATGAAGTGGGAGTTAGTTTCCTTTTTACAAGGGGCTATTTTAGAAGCTGTCTATTATATCCATTATAATTTGTTTATTTACTTGCTTCCCTTTTACAAGATAATATAAATTACTTATATAATTTATTTATCTTTATGTTCCCAGCACTTAATGCAGTGCCTGTCATATCACAGTGAGTCAATAAATGTTGGTTGAATGAATAAGTGACTGAACTGTCCCTTCTGTATTGCTTATCTACCTGTTGTGTCAACCTGTCCATCGACAGATTATATAGCTTTAACTGTTTTGATCATTGATCAATTGGTATAACCCTGATAAGGATTTTAGCTCACATTTGCCTTTAGGTTCATATTTTAACATAAGCCTATTGAAATAAAAAAAGAAGAAAAGATAAGAAATCCTGTTGTGCTTGAAGCACCAAATAGATACAGAAAATAGTTTTTCTTATCTCCTTAGAACTATTGAAGTTATATCTACAAAACACTAATTTTTAATTTTAAAAGAAGCACCATGGGTTTCTTATATCAAGTCTCAAAACTATTCCTTAGCATTAACTATAATACTTAAACTTAATGGTAAAATGTTGCAGTTGTTATAGGCTTGACTGTTTTCACGGATGACTGAGAAACAGAAGTAGGTAAGCTCAAGGTCTTTGAGTTCCTAGTGTAAATCTGAGGTATGCTGGTTAGAACCTGTGCTCCTTGCTGTGGTTTAAGCATGATTTGTCTCTGCCAAGATCATGTTCAGGCCTGTTTCCCCACGGGACAGTGCTCAGAGGTGGTAAGTACTGTAAGAGGTAATTAATTATGGGAACTCTGCTCTTCTGAAAAGATTAATTCAGTTCCTATAAGAGTGGGTTAGTTATTGTGAAAGTGGGTTGTTATAAATTGTCTGGGCCTCTTTCTTTCTCCTGCATGCTCCCTTCATTTTCTACCACAAGACTCTCACCAGTAGCCAAACAGACACTAGCACCAGGCTCTTGGACTTCTAGGACTGTGAGACAAAATAAATCTCTTTTCTTTATAAATTATCCAGTCTCAGATATCCTATTATAGCAATAGAAACAGGTTAAGACATTTCTATGCACGGTAAAGATCACTATCGACTAATGGGGCAGAAAACAGGCCATGGGACAAAGAGTTACCCATTGGCTCCATTTCCAAGTGCTTGTAGCCCCTCCATAGAGCAGTCTGAGAAGTTTGCATGGAATTACTTCCCAAGGATTTCTAGGATATTAGAGCTGGCAGTAATCTCAGATTCCACTAAATGCATTAGCAGGGTTCTCTTTTAATGCCAGAATGGTTCTTAAATCTCTCACATAGTACCAGTTATAAGTTTAGTATTGGATGATTAATGGAAATGCAAAGTAATGAAGTGCTATTTTGAATTCAATAAGCCTTTATATGAACTTATTTTTACTACCATGACAGCATCTGTATATATTTGGAAGACACATCTACTACTACATCTAGCTGTGTGATAGTTGTATTTGTTCAATTGTACATATGATTTAGCTGATTATTTTCAGTAAATTAATAGTCCTGAAAGGGTATTTGATCCATGGTTAGGAACTGATTTGATCCAACTTCTTTACTTTACAGAAAGTAAAGTTATTTGGAATAGGTAATTTATGTCAGTTACTGAAAGTTACAGTATTTTAAGGGCATCGTAGAATGTAGAACCCCTGACCTTTACATCAGATAATATTAATACCAATTAGCAAAAACAAAATTAAATGAAAACATTTAGGTTAATCAATTGATGCTTCAATTCTACGCTTCAAAACATACTCTCAGTTGTTGAACTTTCTGGCCTATTTGAAATATATTGAGCTCCATATTATTAATACAATTTAGAATCCTTTTTCTGATTTTCATTATGTGAAACAAACAATATATGACTTTAAAATCTATGTGATAGATTCTGTTTATATGGCCAAGGACTTTGCACCATGGTTTGGTTTCTTCTGCACTAGTTTTTCTTTCTGAGAGTAAGAAAGATGAAATAAGGCAAATAAAAGGCAGAATGGTTTGCTATGCAGGAAGGGGAACTAAGAAGGGTCAGGAGGGTGGATGTTTGAGATGCTGAACCTATGTTCAGATGGCTCTGGTTCCACATCCAGCTGAAGGAGTGTATTTGAAGTGGCAAAATAATTAGGCTAAAAAATTTACCCTCAGTATGCCCTTCAAAGAAAAAGCCTGTGTTGAACCTTGGGGCCATTCATTTCAATGGTTTTTAGACTTTGTAGAATACAGCTGCAGATGAGAATTCTTAAGAGAACTGGTTTTCTCTCCTTTGAGAGCAAATATTGGATATATTTAGAGTATTCAGGATTTTGAATTAAGCAAGTTCCCTTTAAATTTTAGACCAGTTATTTATTCTTATGATTAAACCAATACTTCAAAACATGGAATAAAATTATAATTATGTTTTTTTTCTGAATTTACATTATTATCATAACAATGTAACATGTTTTCTGAACTTATAATTTATATTTCACTATCATAATATATAACTCTAGACAGAAAGTTGTCATAATTTCTAAACCATGTTGTTTGTTTCAAATAGTGAAAAGCAGGAGAATGACAAGCACATTGCAGAATTAAGATGCGTATTGCTATTACTTCTTTAATTAAACATCAAATATTTTTTCTTTGATTTGTGAAAGAGTTGTGCAATTAATATGCTTAATTCAGATGAAATAAAGGTTTAGATGCTATGGCCATTAGAACAAAGTTAACAAATAATCTTATATACACCAGACATCCCATAACTTTAAAAATCACACTTATTTTTAAGGAAGATGGACTTAAATAGCCTCTCACTGACACTTAAGAACTTTAGATGTGTATGAGAGAATGTAATGTTAGGTTCTGGCACACAGCCAGGAGGTTTTATTTTGTTAACAACATTTTATTTCCCTTAACTCTAAAAGAAGTGACAGGTTATTTTGTCTGTAATGGTGGTTATTTTCAACTTCAAAAACTTTTCTGTGATCCTAAAACCTTATAATTTGTTCACAGTTACAAGTTAATACAAGTACTGAACAGCGTCTGTATGTAATTTTAGCTGAGAGATATAGTGGGAATTTTTAGTCTTTCTAAACTTATTTTATTAGACATGCATTGTCTAAAAGAAGTCTGCTTCCAGCATAGCACAGAGTTAGCTGTAGGCTAACTTAGGCCAAATTAGCGGTGGAAATATGGACATTCAATTCTTTTGGGGTCTAATGAGGGAGCCACATCAGTCTTGTTCTCTAATATGTGGAGAACCCAGAAGAAAGGAAGAAATGATGGGAACATCTTGTCTAGGAGCTTGTTATACCACACTCATGAGCAATGCTTTACCATGTGTGATACCACTTAAGTCAAAAGAAACAACCCTCTGTATTGGAGATCAAACCAAGGGACATTCTACTGCTGAGTTTACTTCTCTGGCCCTTTTATTTTTTATTTTGAAACAGAAACTCATTAAGTTGTCCAGGCTGACCTTAAACTTGTGATCCTCTTGCTTCAGCCTCCCAAATAACTGGGATTACAGGCCTGCGCCACTGCACTCAGCTTCCTCTCGTTATTGATAGGACGTTTCCCGTGTTGCATTTGCTTGGTGTGGCCAGGATTCTAGCCCATGAAACCTGCCTTTCCCAGGCAGTGACTGCCACTCTCCAGCTTTTCTTCTGCTCCTCTCTTTGCTTTCAGGGATTTCCCTGAAGTATAACTGGAGCTCTCTAGAGACGCAGGACTTACTACCAAGTAGTCTGCAGAGAGGGAGGAAAAGAGTTGTGAGCAGGACTCTTCAAATCAGACAGAATAGTTCTGCCTTCATGTAAGAGCAAAAATAATCTCATGGACCCTCCTGTTGATAGAAGGTGTAGAAAAGTTCAAAAAGAAAAACAGAATTTGTTTGCAAAGAAAGGAGAAAGGAAAAAAAGAGTCAATTCAGTGTTTGTTGATATCCTGATTATTTTAAAAATATGAAATTAAGAAGCATCGAACTTTGTAATAAACAGCTAGAGAGACAGTCTATCATTTATATGATTTTAAATTAAACATGGGCAATATCAATTTAAAGATTGCAAGCTGGTGATTAAAGAATTGCATGCATTTTTCAAAAAATTATTTGTCTTATATTCCCAATTGTGCCTAACTAATAAATATTATATAAACAATACTGATACAGTATTAGATAAATTAGTTAGCTAAAGTTTTGGATAAGAAGCTTCTTTGTAGAAGCATAAATCATAAAGATGTAGAAGCATAAAGGTGCACACTTGGAACTTAAATAGAAAACCAGGGACTCCTTTTGTTATTTTTCCATGCAAGGTTCTTGCTAGCTGGCAACAGAAGCAGAGACTGGGGTGTTTTGTGGTGACAACAGAAGGCTGGCAGTGAAAAATATATAACAATGCCTCTGTTATCTGTTTCCAATTCTTGCAGCATAGAGCTGGAATCCAGAAAATTTACTGCCTTGAATAATTCAGCTTTCAAATCTGTTGGTGGTTCAAGACAATTTTGATTTCTGTTTTTCAACATTCTATTCTTTGCTTAGTTTTCATCCTGAAGGGACCCTCCCCCTTAAGTTCTTTGATTTTTAAGAACCAGTGTGGTGATCTGCTTTAGAAATATTAAGCAAGACTATTTAGTCAGCAACAGGATATATGAAGAAAAATGTGTGAAAAAAACTAACTTTAAAAAAGGAAACAATTAGTTTGCATTTTACAAAGCTTTCTGATTTTTTTTATTCCATTCTACTATTGTAGGAGAGCTTTGGAGCTCATGTTTTGCCTGGAGTCTCCTTTGTAGGTAGTACACTTGGCATGTTTTAAACACTTATAGTGGGACTACAGAGTTACAGAAAACAACATAGCTTCTAGCGCATGATATGAAGCCAGCATCTTCATTAGTGTCACAGATCATGATAAGAGTGGAATAAACAGTTTCAACCAGGCCAGGCTGATAAGGCTGGATTGGCTAAATGATGATAAACATTTACCTATGTCTCCCCAATATGTATTTTATTATATATGTTTGTGATTTCTTTTGGTTTAAGAAAATAATTTTTATTTCAAGAATATGAAAATAATAATGAAATATAAACAGAAACATTCAAATTACTGTCTTTCTAATCTTTCTTCCCCTCTCTTCTTCTTTCTCTGTCTCTGTCTCTCTACATGTCTCTGTCTCTCCCTACACACACACACACACACACACACACACACACACACACATACACACACGTCTTTGCTAGCCTTTGTTCTCTCCCTTTCAGACAGATTTTCATAAAGAGCATGGCTGGTATTAGCAGCTCTAAGGTTATAAACATGACAACTTCATGACTCTGAAGAAAGATTAGGGTTTTTTCCCCCCTGATTCTGTGTATAATACTCCATGGATAATTCTGATTAACCAAGTTTGAATCCTGTACCAACCTTTGATATCAAGCCCTATTGCTATAACAATTGGACGCTCTGAATGCTGTTCATGTGCCCATTTTGGCAGCATAACTAGTGTCAAATAGTTGAAACAAGGAAGGAACCGTTTCCCAAGATAAAGGAGTTGGAAAGAGGAAGAGGAAATTGGGAGTAGAAGAAGAGGAAAAAAGCTTGTTCCATAGATGAAAGCCTAGGTGTGTCCTATTTGGAAAACTGAGGCTCAAGTGAGAGAATGAGAATTGCTAACTATGCTGTTTTGCAAGAACTAGTAATGAAATATTTTACAGGAAATAGCCATATTTTTTCTATGTGTTGAATACATACCGTGTTAGCTTTCTGTTGCTGTGACAAAATACCTGCGATAATAAATTTATAAGGAGGAACGATTTATTTTGGCTTGTGGTCTACAAGGTTTCAATCCATGGTCACTTGGCTCCATTGTCTTTGGTACTGTAGGGAGGCAGAAAATCATAGTGGAAGCATGAGGTCGAGGAAAAATGTTCATCCCATGAGGATTCAACTTCCTTCCACTAGCCAAGTCCTGAAGGCTCCACCATCTCCCAATGGCATGATCAGCTGGAACCAATGCTTTAACACAAATAGAACATTTAAGATCCAAACCATAACAGGCATTTATTAATTATTAACAACTACAAGCCTTTACATGCAGTTTTTTCTATCCTGGGATATAGGTAGGAGTGAAAAGTAACTAAAAGTCAAATCCAAACCCCTTTTCTTGGTGGAATGGTTTGCACATGCTTCTTGTGACTTTCCGATTATATCCTTTAGAGCCACAAGTGGTTGTTTTTAAAGTCCTGTAATTCATCCAAAACCCTTGATGCTGACATTGCAGTCACAGTTGCTATGCTCACTGTGGCTGTGGACATGCTGACCTCACACGCCACATTGCTCAGTCCCCACTCCACTCCTACAGGTTGACTGCCATGCCTTGAGAGTTGTTACTTTCTCTTTGGTGTCTTGACCATATTCTCATGTTTGTCAATACTTTCTCTTTTCCCATCACCTTGAACATCAAGAAATAGCTTTCTTGGGCCGAGCATTTAGCTCAGTGGTTTCGCCTCCTGCTGCACAAGCGCAAGGACTCAAGTTTGATCCCAGTACTAAAAAAAAAAAAAAAAGCAGCTTTCTTCCTTCCAATGAAGTATCTCTTAATTTTCCAATACTATTCCTCACAGTGCCATAAAATAATAAAAGCCTTTATTAGGCTCTGAAAATTTGAAAATTTGTCACTTGAGGTTTCTAAACCCATTGTTGTTTACTGATGGTTCCTTAACTTCTATCCCTTGTACATTTCTGCTGTTGACCCGGGTCTGAGGCTGAATAGCTCCATGTAGCCCATTCAGGTTCCTCTCCAACTCTTACTCCTCACAAGTCAGGAGATTTATTTGAATTTGGACTTGCTCAAGAGTCTCAGTCACATCTTCCAAGTTCTTTGAGTTTGTGTACAAATAGAATCTCTCAAATCTTTAAAAAATTTCTTGATATGTCTGAAAGTTACAATGGACTTACATTTTGGGCTTTATCTTGTACACTTGGTACATGACTATAATATGAAACAGAGTGAAATAAGATCCAAGCCACAAGAATACAAAAAAAGTCAAGAGAATGCAGACAAAAGAGTAACTGAATCCAATTGGGGTATCAGGTGATCTTAAGAAGAGGTGATATTTGAGCTTAGCTTTGAAGGATGGTCTGGATTTAGATTGGGGGTATGGAAGCATTTCAAATTGAGAGACTGATGTAAGCCAGAGGGTTATGACATCTATGGCAAGTCTGGGGAAAAAAGTACATGGTTACCAAACTTTGGGGACTAAAATTTACTCTTAAAAATTCTTTAATATTTTTCTCCTTTATAGTGGGCCTAACAGTTAAATGTTGCACAGTGAATACAGAGAAAGGATTACTGAGTCCCATCCATGAAAACTGAAGTTTTCAGTTTTAATTGGGAAGCAGAAGGTACCAAGAAAGGGTCTGAGCAAAGAAGCATTATATCTTAGAGAAAATATCATTGACACCAAAAAAAAATTGGATAAAGAACTGCTAGACTGGCTAAACAACTGCTGCAGACTCAGAAGAAACTAGTTTATGAAATAAGCTTAATTCAAAGGTAGTCAATGAGGAAGTAATTTTAGAAGCTGGGAGGAGGAAAGGTGCTGCTCTCTGACCAATGCTGCTTCTGCTGTCTGCTGCTAGTGCCTCCTGTAAGGCAGATGCTCAAATGGTATTCTTCCACAGATACAGGCTTTTCTGTGGCTGCCCCAGAGGCTCACCTCTCAATGTTTGAAAGTATGCTACGCTGCACCATTCTCTGGCATGAGTGATATTCTCTCCACTTCACTTTTCAGGGTAGCCTTCAGTTTTCCAGGCTTCTATCCTAGAGGTGAACCCAAACAATCATTTTCTAGTGGAATGCCTTCCCCCAATCAGACAGTTCTCTTAGGCTTGAATCTGGCTTACATCAATGATGTTCATTTAGTTCACCAGAATTCATGCATACTAGTTCTGCCAAACTCTGGAAATGTATGCCAACCACTCCCACTACTGCCCTTTCTGCTCTACTCACTTAACAAATGTTAAGATCTAAAATATGTCTCAAAATTTGTGTTCACAGATGGAGTTTTGGAAGGTGACTGGATGATGGCACTATATCCACCAGTGGATTAATCCATTGATTAGTTCATAGTTGAATGTACTTTAGGAGGCCTGACTGGAGGAGGTTGGTCACTTGGGGCATGCCTTTGAACTAAATTCTCTCTCTCCCTCTCCCCCCCCCCAACTGTTCCTGCTCTCTCTGCTTCCTGGTTGCCAAAGGTTGATCAGCTTTCCTCTGCTAGGCCTTTCATTTCTGTTTTGGAGCCAACCAACCATGGACTGAACCCTCTGAAACCATGAGCCAAATAAAACTTTTCTTTTTAACTCATGTGTGTCAGGCATTTTGTCTCAGTGATAGGAAAGCTGACCGATCTAGCAACCAAGGGTTACTGCACTCATACCTCACCTCCAGATAAGAGTCACAAACCTTGACTTTCTGCCTCCAAATCCTAGGGATTCATTAGGTTGTCTCAAGGACTCTCATACTTAATTTTTGAATAAGCTCTGGATGAGCTAAGTAATTTCTACAGTTTAGGAAGCATCCAGCTAAGGAATGAGATGACAACTGACTTTCCCTAAGAGTACGCTATCCCCTACTTTAAATCCAAGATTTTTTAAGATGAAAACTGGATCTAAGCACTTAACTAGGGGGTGAATTCTGCTCATTGAGTTGATAAATTGGAGTTGGGTAAAGTTTCTAATACTAGGAATTAATCTATAAGGGCTTATGACTTTTAAGAATGAATAAGATGCCTGAGCTAGGAAGGAAGACAACTGAGTTCAGTTCATGGTTCAACACAACAAGGGGCATGAATATAGACAACTTACATTATTCCCTGGGCCTCATTTTCTGCATTTGACAAAGAAAGGAATTGTAGCACATAAACAGATGGTGTGGTGAAGAGAGTGGATGCTGGTTACAAAGAGAACTGGATCCACATTAGTTCTGTCTCTTACTAATCTGTAGTCATCATGAGTAAATTACATAATCTCCATGAGGAACAGTTTCCTCATTTGCAAAAGAAGAAACTAATAGTACCTGACTCACAGGGTTTCTGGGAAGACCAAATTATAGAATTTATGTATGCACTAAGCCCAGGCCATGATACTTAAGCACCCCAGAATGTTATTTGTAATTATTACCAGTGCTAGTTCTGGTTTCTTGAGGAAGCCCACACCCCAGCAGTTGAAGCTATGGAATCTGTTTGTACTGACTACATTTCCTGAGATTATCCTTGTCACTTGGCTATTGATCTCCTGATACATTCATTAAAAATAAGGATCTCCTTTTAGCAAGTATATTTGTGTGTATTTTAAGTACATATTCTTGTGAAAAAGTAATAAATTGAAAGTACATTTATGTCTTTCCACATACAATTTACCAGTTAGTAGTCTTCTTTCTTTTTACCTTATTTTGATTTATTTGGGTCCTGAAAACAAGCATCCAGTGTTTTATTTTCACAGTAGATTAAACAGACCCACCAGTTTAGCAAGGATTTCAATAAACATTTATCAATATTTATAAAGGCTGCTATGTTATTGGCCTTGTTTGATCTTTGGAATAAAATTTCAGGAAGATGTTCTCTTTGCCTCCAATATATTTATAGTGATATCCATATAGAAATATGAAAGGTGTTGGATGTCCTTTGGAAAATTTGGCAGCAATATATTTAAATTGGTCTTAAAGGCTGGTAAAAACTGTAATTTCCTTCATTGTTTAATCTTAGGAATCCTTAGAAGGATGTACATATCTGTAAGTTTTACAAGATGCAAACATGGGTGAAATGATGACCACAATTACAATTCTGTTCTTTCCCCTGCTTTTCAACTTTGGGAAACCACAGATTACATTCTTTCACATTGACAGTTTACCTCTTCATATGGTGTTTACATTTTTACTTATTTTTTTTTCATTAAGTTTATTGGTACATTTTAGGTATACAATACATTCATTATTGGGATCTTGTACCTTTACATGATATATCTTGGTTCTTATTTTTTCCCCATCCCCTGCCCCCCCCAACCCCCTCCACCTTTCCCTATTTACAAAGACTTTGTTTCCATTATTTCCTTTTGTCATATTTTTTATTTTCCCTTCTTTCCTTTCCCCTACCCTTCCCACCTTCCCTATGTCATTAGACCTTTTCTTCCCATTTCACATCATCAATTATATATTTTGATCCTTATTTACACTTTTAGTTTTTCAAACCAGAGAAACTCTTTGGTATTTACACGTGTGTCCTATTTATTTCATTTAAGAGTATGGCCTCAATGTACATCCATTTAGCTATAAATGTCTCTACTTTCTCATTCTTTATGGCTGAGTAATACTCCATTTTATAAAAAAAAAAAACATCTTCTTTATCCAGTATCCAGTTGATAGGCAATTGGGCTGTTTCCAAGTTTTAGCTATTACAAACTGTGCCGCTATAAACATGGGTGCACATATATCACTGTGATACGATTCTTTTAATTCTCTTGAGAAGATACCCAGCAGAGGAATAGCTGGGTCAAATGGGACCTCTAGCCCTAGTTCTTTGAGGTATCTCCATACTGATTTCCACAGTGGTTGCACCAGTCTGCACTCCCACCAACAACAGAGAAGGGTTCCTTTCTCCCCACACCTCTGCCAGCATTTGTTATTGGATGATTTCTTAATAACAGCCATTTTTTCTGGGGTGAAGTGGAATCTTGGCGTTGTTTTCATCTGCATCTCTCAAATAACCAGTGATGTTGAACATTTTTTCTTATGTTTATTTGCTTCTTTTACTTCTATGTCTGAGAAATGTCTCTTCATTTCAGATGCCCATTTTTGAATTGGTTCTTTATATTTGGGCGGTCTGATTGTTTTTGACTTTTTTATATATTCTAGATAGTAGACTTTTGTCTGAGGAACAACTGGTAAAACCTTTTTCCCCACATTGTAGGTTGTCTGTTAACTCTGTTGGTGGTTTCTCTTGCAGTGCAAAAGCTTTTTAATAAGATGAGATCCCACTTGTTGATTCTTTGTGTGAGTTCCTGTGCTACTGAAGATTTGTTCATAAAGTCTTTTCCTACACCAATATCTTCAAGACTTCTACCTAACTTGTCTTTGAGTAAGTTTAGTGTTTCTGATTTAATATTTAGATCTTTAATCCACTTTGATTTTAGTTTAGTGTATGGTGAAAGATAAGGATCTAGTTTTAAACTTTGGCAAGGTGAAATCCAGTTTTTCCAACACCATTTATTAAAGAGGCTATCTTTCCTCCAGTGAGGATGCTTGGCTCCTTTGTCAAAGAAGAAGTAGCTGAGTATGTCTGGAGTTATTTCTGTATCTTCTAATCTATTCCACTGATCCTCAGGTCTGTTTCTTTGCAAGTAACATGTTGTTTTTATCACAGTAGCTTTGTAGTATAGTTTCAAGTTGGGGATTGTGATACCCCCTGCCATGTCTCTGTTGCCTAGAATTGCTTTCGCTATTTAAGTCTTTTTTGGTCCCAATTGAATTTTTGGATTGTTTTCTCTAGTTCTGTGAAATATACTGTTGGGATTTCCATAGGGATTGCATTGAATCTGTATAGCCATTTTGGAAATATGGTCATTTTTAGTATATTGGTTTTTCCTACCCAGGAACAAGGGATATCCTTCCATTTTCTTATATCCTCTTAAATATCTTTTTTCAGAGTGCTGTAGTTCTCAATGTAGAGGTCTTTTGCTTCTTTCTTTAGATTGATTCCTAGATATTTCATTTTTTGGATGCTATTTTAAGAGGAATTGTTTCCCTAATTTCTCTCTCAGTGAGTCTGTTATTTGTGTACAAAAAAGCTATTGTTTTTTCAGTGTTCACCTTGTATCCTTCTACTCTACTGAATCTGTCAATTAAGTCTAGAAGTCTGTAGGCAGAGTTTTTTGGGTCTTCTATGTAAAGTATCATATCATCAGCAAATAATGACAGTTTAACTTCTTCCTTTCCTATTTTTATTCCTTTTGTGTCTTTCTCTTGTCTAATTGCTGTGGCTAATATTTCCAGAACAACATTGATCAGGAGTGGTGATAGTGCAGATCCTTGTCTTGTTCCTGATTTTAGTGTGAAGGTTTTCAATTTTTCACCATATAGTATGATGTTGGCTGTTGGTTTTTCATAGATAGCCTTTATCAAGTTGAGATAAAGACCATCTATTCCAATTTTCTGCATCTATTCCAATTTTCATGAATGGGTGTTGAATTTTGTCAAAAGCTTTTTCTGCATCTATTGAGATGATCCTATGGTTTTTGCCTTGGCTCTGTTAATATAGCATATTACATTTATTGATTTACATATGTTTAACCATCCTTGCATCCCTGGGATAAATCTGACTTGGTCAGGGTGTATGATCTTCTTGATGATCTTCTGTATTCTGTTTGTCAGTATCTTATTGAGGATTTTTGCATCTATGTTCATTAGGGAGATTGGCCTGTATTTCTCTTTTTTGGTTGGGTCTTTCGGAATCAAAGTAACACTTGCTTCCAGGAATGAATTTGGAAGTATTGCTTCTCTTTCAATTTCTTTGATGAGTTTAAAGAGTAGTGGCAATAGTTCTTTTCTAAATATCTTGTAGAATTCACCAGTGAAGCCATAAGGACCTGGGCCTTTCTTTGTTGGTAAATTTTTAATTACATTTTCAATTTCACTGATTGTAATTGGGGTGTTTAGAATTTCTATATCTTCTTCATTCAACTTTCATAATTCATATATATCTAGAAATCTGTCCATTTCTTCTGTGTTTTCCATTTTATTAAAGTACAGGTTCTCAAAGTAGGTATTGATGATCCTCTGGATTTCTGCTGGATATGTTGTGACTTCACCCTTTTTGTTCTTAATTGCATGGATTTCAGTCTTTTCTTTCCTTTATTTGATAAGGTTTGCTAAGGGTTTATCAGTTGTATTTATTCTTTCAAAAAACCAAGTCTTTGATTCGTTGATTTTTTTGTATCATTCTCTTAATCTCCATTTCATTGATTTTTTGCTCTGATCTTTATAATTTCCTCCCTTGTTGAGCTTTGGGTTTGTCTTGCTCTTTTTTTTTTTTCCTAAGAGATTAAGGTCCAGCATTAGGTTGATTATTTGAGCTAGTTCTGTTTTCCTAGTATGGGCATTCATTGCTATTAATTTCCTCCATAGAACTGCTTTCATTGTGTCCCATAGATTCCTGTATGTTGTACTGGCATTGTCATTTAATTGCAGAAACTGTCTAATTTCTTCTTTAATTTCCCCTGTGACCCATTGGTTGTTCAGGAGAGTGCTATTCAATTTCCATGTATTTGTGAAGTTCTTGCAGTTTCTTATGCTACTGATTTCCAGTTTAATTGCACTATGATCTGATAATATACAGGGGATAACTTCAGTTCCTTTGCATTTGCTTAAACATGTTCTATGAGCTAGCATGTGGTCTATTTTGGAGAATGACCCTCCATTTGTTCAAAAGTTTGGCTCAGTTCTAGTTTTTCGTTGTTCAGTTTTTGTCCAGATGATCTGTCTATTTGTGACAGTGGGGTATTCAGGTCCCCTACTACTATTGTATTAGTGCTTATTTGGTTTTTCATGTCCCTAAATATTTGTTTTGTAAAGCTGGGGGCATTAGTATTTGGTGCTTATATATTTATGATTGTCATCTCTTCCTTTTGGATTGTTCCCTTTACAAGGATGTAGTAACTTTCTTTGTCTCTCTTAATTAGATTTGGTTTGAGATCTACTTTGTCTACAAATAAGATAGCTACCCCTGTGGTGTTTACTTTTTAATGTTTGATTTTTTTAAATTTTCAGAACATGAAATATGAGCTATGCTTTCTTTTTAATTTTCCTTTTTTATTAGTGCATGTTGGGAGTACGTAATTATTATGTTTCTCATGGGGAGCTGGTACATGTACATAGCACATCTTAATTCTTTTTTTATACCCTTCAACTCTCCCCTCCCCCCTGGCTTCTCCCTCCATCTCTTTGTCACTTTATCCTAACCAAGGAACTGAAAAGCCTGTGCAATAAAAACTACAGTACTCTCATAAAGGAAATTGAAAAGGACATCAGAAAAGGGAAAGATATCCCCTGTTCTTGGGTAGGCAAAACCAATATAGTCAAAATGGCCATACTTTCAAAACTGATATACAGATTTAATGCAATCCCAATCAAAATACCCATAGGATTCCTCACAGAACTAGAGCTTTACCTTCTTGACAAAAATTTAGGTGCAATGGGAGAGTTTAATTTTTAATATCTGGAGGAACATCTGTATTTTGTTTTCAATAGCAGCTACACTACTTCATATTCCTATCAACAGGGTACAAGGTTTCAGTTTATCAAATTGGGTAGCTCTCTTCCTGCCCAAGACCAATCCACTCAATGCTTCCTTGCTCCTTCTCTTCTGGCTCCATGTAATCAGCTTTTTAAATATGCTTGGCACTTTCATCTTTAAAAAAGTTTAGAAAAAAACATGCACTTCTTTAACCATATGTCCCTCAGAGATCCCTCTGTCGTCATAATTCAGTTACCCCAAAGAGGTGTCTATGATCACCATGTCCTCTTCTTACCTATTGGACCACTTCCATTCTACTCTAGTTCCACACCAATAGCTCCACAGAAGTGAATGATGATTCCTTTTTTGTGTGTGAAGTCCAGTAAATATTTATCATTGCTCATTTTATTTGATCTCTCCTTCACTCTTGGTTGACTATTCCTATCCTTCTGGAAATATTTTGGCCTTAATAAATAATCAATTTTGACTCACATTTAAACATTCTTTCCTAATTCTTTAAGACAGCATCTTGGGATGAACTATATAGCTTAAGTATATAGTAGGATATTCTATTTGTTTTAGATACACTGTATGATACATGTGCAACAATGAAATATGCTAATATGGCATTTCTCAGAATAAGTATTACTGTCATCAAGCAATGTATGACTGCATTTTATAAAATGTCTTTTTAATTTTAATTTTCAATGAAAAGCAAAAACCTTTAAATAGTACATATACTGGCATATAAAATATATGCACACTAAAAATACATACCTATAAAAGTTCTCACTATATAAATAAAATACATACTTGTGTTGGTGAGAATATCCAATAGTAGAGACTAAGTTTTTAAGATTCAATCTCAGCTTTTAATCACTGTAATAGTTATGGAATTTTTTCTATATTTGTGTGCGGTATAAAAGGATGGAATAAAATAAGTTGGTGAACATACATTCTATTCCTTCAGAACATTTCAAAATTAGTAATGTTATGCATACTTTTCTTACCTGTTTGTAAAACTTGATTGACTACACAAAATTCCTCAAGCTTCATAAATCTCCTTTGGATACCAAAGTATTGATTTCAACCTCTGGCTTCCACCTTATTTTGATTCATCAAAGAACCAAGTATTTCTCTGAGCTAAGGACAACATCCATTTTTGCTGCCCTCTCTTCATAATGAAAGTTTAGCCCATGACCTTTTCCATGCCCTAGTGATCTTGAATATATTATACCTTATTTCAAAGCCACAGTATTACAAAGAAATGAAATGTTAAATGTGCAAATAGCCACAGAAGTTATCCAGTCCAATCTTCTCATTTCATAGGTAAGAAAACAAATTGAGTCTTGAAAGACAACAGTATTTGACATATTTTTCATTTGCTGTGCCGACATCTTCAGCATCACGGTAACTTGTTCATATTTATATAAAATGAATGATTGCATCTTTTGAAAAATGTGGTGATGAACATTGGAATGAAAAGGCCTGGATGTATTTTTGCCTGGTGTCATATTCTCCTGAGTGCAGACATTCACTTGGCTCTTCACAAATGTATCCCTGGAGTCTTATATTTAAACCACTCTATCATCATCATGTTAGCACTGTGGATTTCCAGGCACCTCCTCAGGGACAGAGCCTTAATTTTAGCTCCTCTTATTGCTTCCAGAGTTTTGTAGTTCAAACTGGACTGGGAGAGAGTAGACTCTTTCTTCTTCTTCTGCCCGGGAATGATGCCATCCTTTTCTTCACTAGCTTGCTAAAGGCTCCTTGCCTTATTTTCACCTCACCCTGGTTTTATTCCACCTTATTTGACATTCAATCATTTAACTGGGGTAAACTCCAAGGCTGGCTCCTGTGTGTTTTCTGATCTTCTGCCATTATTATTTTTTCTAGCAACAACAACAAAAAATCCTTTACTGGTTAAATGCCACAGTATCCACTTTTTAATGTAACAAATTCCTTAAAATAAAGTTATTTTTGTTTTTTCTAAGCCTAGTATATCTTTACCTTAGTATAGAATTTAAAAAAAACCACGTGTAGTAGTAACTCTTTTGACCTTTTGTAACCTTAATAAATTGCTAAAAATTTATCTCATTAACAAAACAAAATATAGAATATATTACTTATTAAATTCTTTGTTGAGAAAGGAACAATTTTATTTATATGGATCTTAGACCATAAATTACCAATAATTTGTTTAGAATGTCTGGGCAAAAGACCAATTTTCAGAAGCAAGACATATCAGTTCATTACACTTTGCACAATTCCAATTTAAAGACCATTTAAACAGAAATAGTTGTTCAATTGTTTAGAAAAGTTTATTTCTTTGTACAGTAGTTGACTCTTCCAATTTTATTTCATTTTTCACAGACTATTAACATCACTCTTTATAGAAAGTCAATTGATATGTTCAGTGTGGGTTCACTGTGTTAGAAAAAAAATTTCTACTAAATAATCCTATAGTATTTGTTTTTTTTCTTTCTTAAATTCTTTTATTGGTACATTTTAGGTTTACAGTACATGTACATTTATCTTTGGGTGCTTGTACCTGTACATGATGTATCTTGGTTCTCATTTTTTCCCCATTACCTATGCGCCCTTCACCCCTCCAAACTTCCCTATTTACATACTTCGTTTCCATTTTTTTTCTTTTCTCATAATTTTTCCTTTCCATTCTTTCCTTTCCCCTTCCCCTCCCACCACTCCTACCCCTTTGGACCTTTTCCTATTTCAAAGTATCAATTATTAGTTATTAATCCTTTTAGTCCTTATTTACACTCTCAGTTTCTCACACTAGAGAAACTATTTGGTATTTACACATGTGTGTCTTATTTATTTCACTTAAGAGTATGGCCTCAATATGCATCCATTTAGCTATAAATGACTCTAGTTTCTCATTCTTTATGGCTGAGTAGTACCCCATTTTATAAAAAAACCACATCTTCTCTATCCAGTTTCCAGTTGATGGGCACTTGGGCTGTTTCCAAGCTTTAGCATTATAAACAGTGCCACAATAAACATGGGTACACATATATCTCTGTGGTATGATTCTTTAATTCTTTTGGGAAAATACCCAGCAGGGGAATAGCTGGGTCAGATGGGACCTCCAGCCCTAGTTCTTTGAGGTATCTTCACACTGATTTCCATAGTGGTTGCACCAGTCTGCACTCCCACCAACAATGGAGAAGGGTTCCTTTCTCTCCACACCCCCACCAGCATTTGTTAGTGGTTGATCTCTCTCTTTTTTTTTTATTAAATTCTTTTATTGGTACATTTTAGGTATACAACACAATTACATTTCTCATTGGGAATAGTACCTTTACATAATGCATCTTGGTTCTTATTTTTTCCCCATTCCTAGCCCTCCCTTCACCCCCTCCACCCTTCCCTATTTACAAAGACTTTATTTCCATTTTTTCCATTTCTCAGCATTTTTCCTTTCCCTTCTTTCCTTTCCCCTGCCCCTCCCACATCCATACCCCTTTGGACCTTTCCTTCCTAATTTACATTATCGATTATTCATTCTAATCATTGGTACATTTTAGGTATACGATATGATGACAATCATCACTGGAAATTTGCGCCTTTGCATAGTCTCTCTTTGTTCTTATTTTTCACCCTTGCCCAGCCCTCCCTTCAACCCCTCCATCCCTCCCTATTTACAAAGATTTTGTTCCTATTTTTCCATTTTCTCATATTAATCCCATTCCCTTCTATCCTTTCCCCTAGCCCTCCCACTTCCTTCCCCTTTGCCCCTTTTCTTCCTATATCACATGACCTATTATACATTTAGTCCTTATTTACACTTTCAGTTTCTCACACCACAGAAACTATTCAGTATTTACACATGTGTGTCTTTTTTATTTCACTTAAGAGTATTGCTTCAATGTGCATCCACTTAGCTATAAATGTCTCTAATTTCTCATTTTTTATGGCTGAGTAGCACTCCATTTCATTAAAAAACCACATTTTCTTTATCCAGTCTCCAGTTGATGGGTATTTGGGCTGTTTCCAAGTTTTAGCTATTACAAACTGTGCTGCTATGAACATGGGTGCACATATATCACTGTGGTATGATTCTTTTAATTCTTTGGGGAAGATCCCCAGCAGGGGAATAGTGGGGTGAAATGGGATTTCCAGTCCTAGTTCTTTGAGGTATCTCCATACTGATTTCCACAGTGCTTGCACCAGTCTACACTCCCACCAGCAGTGGAGCAGGGTTCCTCTTTCCCTACAGCCCCGCCAGCATTTGTTATTGGTTGATTTCATGATAGCAGCCATTCTTTCTGGAGTGAAGTGGAATCTCAGCATTGTTTTCATTTGCATCTCTCAAATGACCAGTGATGTTGAACATTTTTTCATGTATTTATTTACTATTTCTACTTCTTTGTGTGAGAAATGTCTGTTCATTTCAGATGCCCATTTTTGGATTGGGTCTTTAAATTTGAGAGGTCTGATCTTTTTAAGTTCTTTATAGATTCGAGATAGTAGACCTTTGTCTGAGGAAGAGCAGGTGAAGATTTTTTTCCACATTGTGGGTTCTCTCTTCACACTGCTGGTGGTTTCTCTTGCTGTGAAGAAGCCTTTTAATAAGAAGAGATCCCATTAGTTGATTGTTTGTGCTAGTTCACAGGCAACTGAGGTTTTGTTCCTAAAATCTTTTCCTACACTGATGTCTTCAAGGTTTCTACCTAACCTCTGTTCCAACTGGTTCAGAGTTTCTATTTTAATGTTTAGATCTTTAATCCATTTTGATTTTAGTTTAGTGCATGGTGAGAGATACAGGTCTAGTTTTAATCTTTGGCAAGTTGAAGCCCAATTTTTCCAGCACCATTTATTAAAGAGGCTATCTTTCCTCCAGTGAGGGTGTTTGGTTCCTTTATCGAAGATGAGATGGCTGAGTGTGTCTGGCGTTGTTTCTGCATTTTGTAATCTGTTCCACTGGTCCTCAGGTCTGTTTCTTTGCCAGTACCATGCTGTTTTTATCACAGTAGCTTTGTAGTAGAGTTGCAGGTTGGGGATTGTGATACTCCCTGCCAGTTTTCTGTTACCTAGAATTGCTTTTGATATTCTGGGTCTCTTCTTGATCCAAATGAATTTTTGGATTGTTTTCTCAAGGTCCATAAAGTATACTGCTTGGATCTTAATTGGAAGTGCATTAAATCTATATAGCAGTTTTGGAAGTATGGTCATTTTCACTCTATTAATCCTTCCTATCCAGGAGCAGGGGATGTCTGTCCATTTTCTGATATCATCTTCAATCTCTCTTTTTAGAGAGCTATACTTTTAAGAGAAGAGGTCTTTGATTTCTTTTGTTAGGTTGATTCATAGGTATTTCAGTTTTTTGGATGCTATTGTGAAAGGAATTATTTGCCCTATTTCTCTCTCAGTGAGTCTGTCATTGGTGTAGAGGAAAGCTATTGATTTTTGTGTGTTGACCTTGTAACCAGCTACTTGACTGAATTTGGTTATTAAGTCTAGAAGACTTTTGGTGGAGTTCTTGGGGTCTTCTATATAGAGTATCATGTCATCTGCAAATAATGACAATTTGACTTCTTCATTTCCTATCTTTATTCCTTTTATTTCTTTCTCTTGTCTAATTGCTGTGGCTAATGTTTCCAGAACTATATTGAACAAGAGTGTGATAGTGGACATCCTTGTCTTTTTCCTAATTTTAGTGTGAAGGATTTCAGTTTTTGACCATTTAGTATGACACTGGCTGTTGGTTTTTCATAGGTGGCTTCTATCAGTTTGAGGTAGAGACAATCCATTCCAATTTTTTGTAGGGTTTTTTATCATAAATGCATGTTGGATTTTGTCAAATGCTTTTTCTGCATCTATGGAGCTAATCATATGGTTTTTATTCTTGGCTCTATTGATATAGTGTATTACATTGATTGATTTTTGTACATTGAACCATCCCTGCATCCCTGGGATGAATCCCACTTGATCAGGGTGTATGATCTTCTTGATGATCTTCTGCATTCTGCTTGCTAGTATCTTATTAAGGAATTTTGCATCTATGTTCATTAGTGAGATTGGCCTATAGTTCTCTTTTTCAGTTGGGTCTTTCTCTGCTTTGGGGATCAAGGTGATGATTGCTTTCAGGAATGAATTTGGGAGTATTGCTTACCTTTCAATCTCATTGAAGAGTTTAAAGAGTAGTGGCAGCAGTTCCTCTCTAAATGTCTTGTAGAATTCAGCAGTGAAGCCATCAGGGCCCGGGCTTTTCTTAGTTGATAAGTTTTTAATTACATTTTCAATTTCATTGGTTCATATTGGATTGTTCAGAATTTTTAGGTCTTCTTCGTTCAACTTTGCTAATTCATATGTATCTAGGAATCTGTCCATTTCTTCTGTGTTGTCCATCTTATTGGCATATAGGTTCTGGAAGTAGGTATTGATGATCCTCTGAATTTCTGCTGGGTCTGTTGTAATTTCACCCTTTTCATTCCTAATTGCATGGATTTGGGCCTTTTCTTTCCTTTTTCTAAAAAGGTTGGCTAAGGATTTTGCAATTATGTTGATTCCTTCGAAGAACCAACTCTTGGCTTCATTGATTTTTTGTATCATTCTCTTAGTCTCCATTGAATTGATTTCTCCTCTGATCTTTATAATTTCCTCCCTTGTATGAGCTTTGGGATTGTCCTGCTCTTCTTTTTCTAGAAGCTTGAGGTTCAGCATCAGGTTGTTTAATTGGACTCATTCTGTTTTCCTAATATGCGTACTCACTGCTATGAATTTCCCTCGTAAGACTGCTTTCATTGTGTCCCATAGATTCCAATATGTTGTATTGTCATTGTCATTTAATTGAAGGAACTGTCTGATTTCTTCTTTAATTTCCTCTGTGACCCATTGGTTATTCAGAAGTGTGTTGTTCAATTTCCATGTGTTTATGAAATTTTTTGAGTTTCTTTTGCTATGGATCTCCAATTTCATCACACTATGGTCTGATAATATACAGGGGATAACTTCAATTCCTCTGCAGTTAGTTAAACATGTTCTATGTGTGAGTATGTGGTCTATTTTGGAGAATGATCCATGTGCAGCTGAGAAGAATGTGCATTCTGATTTTGTGGGGTGGAACACTCTGTAAACATCTGTTATGTTCATTTGTTCAGGAGTTTGATTGAGTTCTAGTATTTCATTACTTATTTTTAGTCTAGTTGATCTATCTATTTGTGACAGTGGGGTGTTGAGGTCCCCCACTACAATTGTATTAGTGCATATATGACTTTTCACGTCTGTTAGTATTTGTTTTATGTAGTTGGGTGCACTAGTGTTTGGTGCATAGATATTTATGATTGTCATCTCTTCCTCTTGGATTCTTCCCTTTATAAGGATGTAGTGTCCTTCTTCATCTCTCTTAATCAGTATTGGTTTGAAATCTACTTGATCTGCCAAGAGGATAGCTACTCCTGCTTTTTTTCGGGTTCCTGTCACATGGAGTATCGTTTTCCACCCTTTAACTTTCAGTCTATGAGTTTCCTTTTGAATTAAGTGTGTTTCTTGTATGCAGCATATTGTTGGATTTTGCTTCTTGACCCATTCTGCCAGTCTATTTCTTTTGACTAGTGAATTGAGACCATTCACATTGATGGTTATAACTGAAACATATTGACTTGTCATTGCCATGACTTTTTCTTTTTGTTGGGTTCTCCCCCTTTACATTTAATTTCTTGTCATACCAGATGGATTCATTCTGCTTTGCTTCCTGGGGTTGTGATCCTCATTGTCTGTTCTTAGGATATTGTGTAAAATTCTTTGGAGTGCTGGTTTGGTATTCAGGAAGTTCCTAAGGTGCTCTTTTGTCTTTGCTCTCCATCAATTTTGAAAGATAGTTTTGCAGGTTACATCAATCTGGGTTGGAGGCTGATTTCTTTTAGGGCTTGGAATATGTCACTCCAAGTTCTTCTTGCCTTGATGGTTTGTGTTGAGAAGTCTGCTGTGATTCTGATGGGCTTTCCTTTGTATGTGATTTGTTTCTTTTCTCTAATTGCTTGTAGAACTTTGTTCTTCTGTTGAGTTTCTGGAATCTTAACAATTATATGCCTATGTGTAGATTTTTTTTGATCAAGGCTATCTGGAGTCTTATATACCTCACTTATCTGTATGTCAAGCTTTTTTCCCCTGCTTGGGAAGTTTTCTGCCATTATTTCTGTGAAGAGATTTTTTATGTCATCTCCACTCTCTCCTGTTTCTTCACTTGAGTCCAATCAGTCTTATGTTATTCTTCTTTCCATCATCTAGCAGCTGCTGGATTGATTTCTCATGTTCCCTTATAATTTTGAAGCAATTTCTCTTTTCCTGGTTACTACTTGCAATCTTATCTTCTATATCTGAAATTCTGTCCTCACATTGGCTCATTCTGCTGTGTAGGCTTTCAATGGAATTTTTCATGTCCTTGAAATATATTTGCATCTGTTTTATGGATTCCATTTGTTTCTTATGTTGGGATTCCATCATGTTCCTGAGCTCCTCTCTAGATTTATTAATCATGTCTTGCACTAGGGGCACAATTTCTCCTGTTATCTGAGAAATTATTTCTGATTTCATTTTTTCCAGATCCCCTTTTGTTGCCAGTTCAGTGGGTCCAGGTGGTTGAGTATCAGAATGTTCCATCTCATTTTCCTTTGGGGTTGCTGTAGGTGATCTGGAAGTTTGGTTTTGAGACTTATTTACGTGTTTTCTCATTTCAACTGGGGCGGGGGACTGTTAGCGCCTGCACCCATTACCTCCTCTGAGCTGGGAGAGGTGGGACAGGGGCTGGGAGCAGTGGTGGGAGGGATGGTGGCCCGGAAGCCCCTTCCTCTGGGCCAGGAGCAGCGGGACAGAAGGTGGCCCAAAAGCCCTTTCCTCTGGGCTGAGAGCAGCGGGAGGGATGGTGACCAGGAAGCCCCTTCCTCTGGACCAGGACCAGTGGCATGGTGGCTCAGAAGCCCCTACCTCTGGGCCGGGAGCAGCGAGACTCAGTACCTTGGTCTGGTGGTCTGGTGTCCTCTGCGTCTTTGTCGTGTGGAACCAGGTGGCTGCCTATCTGCAGTGAGGTGATTCGGCATCTTCTATTGGTTGATTTCTTGATAGCAGCCATTCTTTCTGGGGTGAGGTAGAATCTCAGGGTTGTTTTCATCTGCATCTCTTGAATGACCAGTGATGTTGAACATTTTTTCCTATGTTTATTTGCTGCTTTTACTTCTTTGTCTGAGAAATGTCTGTTCATTTCAGATGCCCATTTTTGAATTGTGTCTTTGAATTTGGGGGGTCTGATTTTTTTTTATTTCTTTATATAGTCTAGATAGTAGCCCTTTGTCTGAGGTACAGGTGCTAAAATTTTTTCCCACATTGTAGGTTGTCTGTTAGCTCTGTTGGTGGTTTCCCTTGGAGTGCAAAAGATTTTCAATAAGATGAAATCCCAGTTTTTGATTCTTTCTGCTAGTTCCCGTGCTACTAAGCTTTTGTTCATAAAGTTTTTTCCTATGCCAGTGTCTTCAAGAGTTCTACCTAACTTATCTTCCAGCAAGTTTAGTGTTTCTGTCTTAATACTTAGACTTTTAATCCACTTCGATTTCAGTTTAGTGCATGGTGATAGATATGGGTGTAGTTTTAATCTCTGACAGGTTGAAATCCAATTTTCCAACACCATTTATTAAAGAGGCTATCTTTCCTCCAATGAGGGTGGTTGGCTCCTTTGTCAAAGATGAGGTGCCTGAGTATGTCTGAAGTTGTTTTTGCATCTTCTAATCTATTCCACTGATCCTCAGGTCTGTTTCTTTGCCAGTACCATGCTGTTTTTATCACAGTACCTTTGTGGTATAGCTTCAAGTTGGGTATTGTTATACCCCCAGCCATGTCTCTGTTGCCCAGAATTGCTTTTGCTATTCCAGGTCTCTTCTGGCTCCAAATGAAATTTTGGATTGTTTTCTGTAGCTCTGTGAAGTATATTGTTGGAATTTCAATCGGCATTGCATTAATTCTACATAGCAGCTTTGGAAGTATGGCCATTTTCACTATATTGATTCTTCCTACCCAGGAACAAGGGATGTCTTTCCATTTTCTTATATCCTCCTCCATCTCCTTTTTCAAGGTGCTGTAGTTTTCAGCATAGAGGTCTTTTGCTTACTTTGTAGATTGATTCCTAGATATTTCATTTTTTTGGATGCTATTTTAAAAGGAATTGTTTCCCTAATTTCTCTCTCAATGAGTCTGCTATTTGTGTACAAGAGGCTATTGTTTTTTGAGTGTTGACCTTATATCCAGCTACTGAATCTGTCAATTAAGTCCAGAAGTCTTTTGGTAGAGTTTTTTGGGTCTTCTATGTAAAGTATCATATCATCAGCAAATAATGACAGTTTCACTTCTTCCTTTCCTATCTTTATTCCTTTTATCCCTTTCTTTTTTCTAATTGGTGTGGCTAATGTATCCAGAACTACATTGAACAGGAGTGGTGATAGTGGGCATCCTTGTCTTGTTCCTGATTTTAGCGTGAAAGTTTTCAGTTTTTGACCATTTAGTATGATGTTGACTGTTGGTTTTTCATAGATACCCTTAATCAGCTTGAGTTAAAGACCTTCTATTCCAATTTTCTGTAGGGTTTTTATCATGAATGGGTGTTGGATTTTGTCAAATGCTTTTTCTGCATCTATTGAGATGATCATATGGTTTTTGTCCTTGACTCTGTTAATATGGTGTATTACATTTATTGATTTATGGATGTCGAACCACCCTTGCATCCCTGGGATAAATCCGACTTGGTCAGGGTGTATGATCTTCTTGATAACCCTCTGTATTCCATTTGCCAGTACCTTGTTGAGGATTTTTGCATCTATGTTCATTAGGGAGATTGGCCTGTAGTTCTCTTTTTGGGTTGGATCTTTCCCTGGTTTTGGAATCAAAGTCACACTTGTTTCCAGGAATGAATTCAGAAGCCTTGCTTCCCTTTCAATTTCTTTGATTAGTTTAAGGAGCAATGGCAATAGTTCTTCTTTAAATGTCTTGTAGAGTTCAGCAGTGAAACCATCAGCACCTGGGCTTTTCTTTGTTGCTAAGTTTTTATTAAATTTTCAATTTCATTCATTGTAATTGGGGTGTTTAGAATTTCTATATCTTCTTCACTTAACTTTGACAATTCATATGTATCTAGGAATCTGTCCATTTCTTCTGTATTTTCCATTTTATTAGAGTACAGGTTCTCGAAGTAGGTATTGATGATCCTCTGGATTTCTGTTGGTCCTGTTGTGACTTACCCTTTTTCGTTCTTAATTGCAAGGATTTGAGTCTTTTCTTTCCTTTTTTTGATAAGGGTGGCTAAAGGTTTATAGATTTTATTTATTCTTTGAAAAAACCAACTCTTTGATTCATTAATTTTTTGGATCGTTCCCTTAGTCTCCACTGTATTGATTTCTGCTCTGATCTTTATAATTTCCTCTCTTGTGTGGGCTTTGGGTTTGTTATTCTCTTCTTTTTCTAGGAGTTTGACATTCTGCATTAGATTATTTGTCTGAGTTCACTCTGTTTTCCTAATACAGGCATTCACTGCTATGAATTTCCTGTGTAGAACTGCTTTCATTGTGTCCCATAGATTCCCATATGTTGTCCTGGCATTTTCACTTACTTGTAGAAACTGTTTAATTTCTTCTTTAATTACTTCTGTGACCCATTGGTTGTTCAAGAGGGTGTTATTCAGTTTCCATGTGTTTGTTGAGGTTTTGCAGTTTCTCATGTTATTGATCTCCAACTTTATTGCACTATGGTCTGACAGTATAAAGGGGGTAACTTCAACTTTTTTACATTTACTTAGATATGTCATATGAGTTAGCATATGGTCTATTCTGAAGAATGACCCGTGTGCAGCCAAAAAGAATGTGTATTCCAATTTTGTGGGGTGGAACACTCTGTAAACATCTATTAAGTCCATTTGTTCAATAGCTTGCTTCAGTTCTAGAATTTTATTGTTAATTTTTTGTCCAGATGATCTGTCTATTTGTGATAGTGGGGTATTGAGGTCCCCCACTACAATTTTGTTAGTGTTCATTTGGTTTTTCATGTCTATTAATATTTGTTTTGTATAGTTAGGGGCATTTGTATTTGGTGCATATATATTTAGGATTGTCATCTCTTCCTCTTGGATTGTTCCCTTCACAAGGATGTAATTCATTTAATTAATCTCTCTTAATTAGTTTTGGTTTGAAATCTACTTTGTCTGCAAATAAGATTGCTACCCCTGCTTTTTTCTGGGTTCCTGTCACATGGAGAGCTGTTTTCAATCCTTTTACTTTCAGTCTATGAATTTCTTTTTGAGTTAAGTGTGTTTCTTGTATACAGCATATTGCTGGATTTTGCTTCTTAATCCATTCTGTCAGTCTACTTCTTTTGATTGGTGAATTGAGGCCATTAACATTGATAGTTATAATTGGGAGATATTGACTCATCCTTGTCATGATGTTTTACTGTTGTTGGCTCTTATTTATTTTTCCCCCTTTCCCTTTAGTTTCTTACCTTGTCTGGTGGCTTCCCTCTGTTGAGACTCTTGGAGTTGTGACCTTCATTGCCTTTTTCTAGGATATTGCTTAGAATTGTTTGGAGTGCTGGTTTGGTGTTCATGAAATTTCTCAGGTGTTCTTTGTCATGGAAGTATCTAATTTCCTCATCAATTTTGAAAGATAATTTTGCAGGATACAACAGTCTAGGTTGGATGTTATTTTCTTCTAGGGCTTGAAATACTTCACTCCAGGCTCTCCTTGATTTGAGGGTTTGTGTTGAGAAGTCTGCCAGGATTCTGATGGGCTTTCTTTTATAGGTGCTTTGTTTCTTTTCTCTAACTGCCTGTAGGATTTTGTTTTTCTGCTGGGTTTCAGGGTTCTTGACTATTATATGTCTAGGTATAGATTTTTTTTGATCATGGCTGAGTGGAGTTCTATATGCCTCGCTTATCTCTATGTCCAATTCTCCTCCTCTGTCTGGGAAGTTTTCTACTATTACTTCTGTGAACAGTTTTTTTTTATGTCAATTGTACTTTCTCCTATTTTTTCATGTACTCCTATCAGTCTTCTGTTATTCTTCTTTGCATCATCTAGCAGCTGTTGAATTGATTTCTTATGGTCCCTTACTATTTTTAAGAAATCTCTGTTTTCATGATCCTTCAGTGCAATCCTGTCTTCTATATCTTTTATTCTATTTTCAGATTCTCTTAATCTGCTCTGCATGCTTTCAATGGAGTTTTTAATCTCCTGAATATCTGTTTGAATCTGTTTCATGGATTCCATTTCTTTGTTATGTTGGGTGATCATAGTTTCCATTTCTTTCTTATTTTGGGTATTCATGGCTTCCAAGCATGTTTCTGAGCTCATCTATTTTTTTTATCAGTTTCTGTTGTAGAGCCCCTAATTATGTCTTTCACTCTGCTCACCATCTCTGTAGTTATCTGGGAGATTATTTCTGCTTTGAATTTTTCTAGAGCCTCATTCATCTGTTTTGCTCCTTCCTGTGCTATCAGTTCAGGGTGTCCAGGTGGCTGATTATCACACTTTTGCACCTCATTTCCCCCAGAAATTGCCTTTTGTGGGGTGGAAGTCTGGGTCTGTGACTTGCTTAAATGTCTTCTCAATTTTGTTTTTGGTACTGTCCCTGGTTTAGTTCCTGGGTTGATATTATTAAAGTGTTTATTGTAAGTATCTTTGTTGATCTATTTAAAACCCTTATGGAATGATTGCTTCTCAGAGGTGTCTACCAGATATAGCTGGTCTTTAGGTTTTGAGACTCTAATGACTCTGAGGCTATCTCATTTTCATTATACCAGGAAGGAAAACTGTTTGGATCAATCAGGACATCTTAGCCCAAGTCATACAATCAGCAAGACCATAGCATCAAATACCTCTCAAAGAATGACAATTTGTGGTAGTTATTAATCTATCACCTTTAAAAAATAAAGGGCCTCCTTCAAGGTATTCTCTGCTCTCACAATAGACAATGTGGGCAGCAGTGTGCAGTTATAAGTCAACGAGTCTCAGTAAACTTGTCCCAGTCCCGTGAGATTCAGGCAGATTTCTGGTTGCAAGTCCCAAGTTGAGCTCCCTGTCCTCCTGCAGGGTTGCACTCTGCAAGTTTCTACTGCAGGTTTCAACTGCTTTTCCCCTGAAGAAAGTCCAGTTTCCAATGGGAGCTGATAATCCCTCCAATTTACCAATCACGGTGGTCTGGTGTGCCTTTATTGCAGAGATTCCCTTCACTTTTCCAGTGGGCTTGTTTTCATCAGGGAGCCTGAGACAGGCACTCTCTCTGTTGTTCACTTCTGGAGCTCAGGATAATGGCTTTTTTCCCCTGTGCCTCTGTAGTGTGTAACCAAGTAGCTGCACAGCCAAAAGACCAGAGGCTGGGGTCGGGGGTGCTGTGTATTGTTGGAGGTGCCCGTGAGGCCCAGCGGTCAGCTGGTGGGCCTGCTGGGGGTGGGGGGTGGGGCAATGGTGTCCTCCTCAGCCTGTCCTGGTGTCTGGTGGAAAGCCTGTCCTGGTGGCTGGTCAATCCTATAGTATTTGTACCAGAACCAGGTTGTGGACCTTAATGTGCAGAAGAGTGTAAAGGATCAGGAAGTTTTAAACAGGCAGAAAATGATAGGAAGACCTATCAGATTTCTATATTCTCTTAGGTAAAACTTAGCAATACTGTACCTACCAATGAATAATTAATAAATTTCTCAAAGTCAAAGGAAAGTTATTAGATTTCATTTTTCCTTTAATTTTATTTTTTTCTTTAATCTATGATTTAGGTGCCATGTAGTTAGCAATACATGTTAGTTTTTTATTGTCAGTTTTTTTGTTTTTATTTTTTCTATTTTCATTTTTTATTAATACATGTCTGCATTACACAATGATTATTTTCCTTGAGGGGAGTTGTTATGTGTCCTTTAAATACAAATATGTTCTTTGGAAGAAGTGTGTGGTCTTTTTTTAATTTTTAAAGAAATATTGAACATGTGGTTACACAACTAATAAGTAGCCATGAAAGATATTTTTGTCAGATTTTCTCTGATATTTTTTGCTTGTGAATTCTAGTTATGGACTGGTTAGTGTATTAATTGTATCTGGAAAGAAATATTTACCCCAAAATATTTTAAGATTTAGGTATCTGAAATTTTTTTAAACATTTTTCACATAGTAATAAACGAGTTTCACTTTATATATTAAGTAATATTAATTAAATTATATTATAAATATTTTAATTAATATTATATTATTAAATAATAATTAATTTAATATTAATTAAAATATTATAGTATTACAGACAGAGAAATATGACCATAAGTATGCAGATATATAGCATTTCACAAATGACTCACTGGTACAACCAGAATCTAGATCAAGAAACAGAATTTTACTAATATGTTAAAAAGCCACTCACCTTTACTCCAATCTGTATTCTTCCTATGTGAAGAAGTAGCCACCATCCTAAATTCTAATGACATAATTGAGTTTTACCTGCTAATCTTGTATATTGCATATATATATGGACTCATGCAATATGAACTCTTTCCTGTGGGGTGTTGTTGTTCTCTAACCAACTTTTGTGAGATTCATCTGTTCTTGCATTAATTGAAGGTTGTATATTCCATTGTGTTCTGTATGACATTTGTGATCTACTGTTGATTAGCTTTTGGACAGTTTTTAGGTTCAGGCTCTTACAAACATTGTGCTATTGTGAACATTCTTGTACATGTCTGTTATGGTTTATATCTAGATGTTCACAAAGAGCCTCATGCACTCAACGATGGGGCTTGGATTATGAAGACTTAGTGCTGAACTGGCATGGCCTGGAAAGGGTTTATCTCCCTTCCCAACTCCTCTCTTGATTCTGCTTCTTGTCTGTTACGTGGGGACCAGCTCTCCTCTGCCATGCCCCTTTGTCACACTGTCCTGCCTTGCAACCAATTGATTATGGACTGAAACATGAGCCAAAATAAACCTCTCCTTACTTAAGTTGGAATGTTGGGTATTTTGTCCTAGCACTGAAGAAAGTGACTAAGACAATGTCTCTTCTTGAATTTATACATGCGTTTCCTGTGAAGATATACTTAGGAATAATACACATCCATTTTTTCAGCTTTCCAAGATATTGCCACTTTCCAATGTGGCTGTGGAAATTTGCATCCCCACTAGCAGTGTTTTGAGAGCTTCAGCTACACCATATCCTTGCAATCACTTGGTATTAGTCATCATTTAAATTTGTTTGCTCTGTAGGTGGGTGCTGGTATTCCATGTGCTTTTATTTACATTTCCTTGACACTTGATGATTTTGAGAAAAATTTCCTGTTTTGGGGGTTATTTTTATCCTGTTTCATGAAACATCTTTTAAAATCATTTTACTATTCTTCTGTTTCTCTGTCTTTTTCTAAGTTAGAAGTTTTTTTCTGCATATAAATCTTATTTAGGTAAATGTGTTACAAATAATTATTCTTACAATTTTCATTCTCTTGACAGTGTTGTGAACAGAAGTTCTTAATTGTACTATAATCCCATGTATTATTTTTATGTTTATATATTTAGAAACAAGTGCTTTGTCATATTTAGTCATATGTCAGTTAGTGATGGAGATACATTCTGAGAAATTAGTTATTAGGTGATCTTTGTCACTGTAGAAACATGATAAAGTATAGTTATACAACTCTAGGTGGTAAAGCCTAAAACCTGTAGGCTACTTTATAATCTTAAGGACACCTTCTTAAATGTGGTCAGTCATTGGTGAAAACATGATTATAATTATAGCACATGATTATAATTATAATTAATTTCTCAGAAATTCTTCACTCTTCTAGAGTGAAGCTTACTGTAAGTGAGCTTACCATTTTTGGTTAACACTTGAATCCTTTGAAACAAAATTTTCATACTCCAAGGTCCATATATTATCCTGTTTTCTCTAAAACTTTATTATTTTTCATATGAGATCTGCATTCCAACTAGAATTGATTTGTGGGTACATTATGAGGTATGGGATTGCATTTTAATTACTATTAAAGAATTCATGCTCACAATAGAGAAAATCAGAGAATAGAGATTACTTATTGTGTTCTGCCCAAGACTACCATTCTGACATGGTGATGTGTACTATTTATACACTGCTTTTTGTTGTTACTTCTTAAATTGATCACATATGGTACTGATGTAAAAGTAATTATTTTTTTATTCTTGTTGGTTTCATAAGTGAAAAATAAGATGTCTAGTTCTTTTTCTTGAAACCTCATCTGCATCACCCATAACAAATAAAACAAAAAAAAAAGGAAAGAAATTTTTTCTTAGGACAGAATGCATTCTAATTTCGGGTTTCACCATCTATCAATTAAAATCATCATCGTTAGCATAATGAGAGCCTACAGTTTGTTTTCTCTTTCTCTTGTATGTTTAATTCCTGCTTCTGCTTTCCTTTAATTTTTTTACCAATATTTGAGTTACTGGCTGTATTGATTTTTCATTTCTTTTCAAAAGGATCTGAAAACTTAATTTATAAAAATTTGTCTGTGTCCTATTGTATCTCTGTTCCATAAATTCTGATGTGTAGCTTGTTATTATTGCTGATTTTCTAAAGAGACTTTTCAATATATTTTTGCAGCATCTATTTGACTTGAAAGTTGCTTCAAAACTCTCAGGAAGAACCTTTCATTTTTGTTTTATTTTTTAGTTTCATTAGGTGTGATCAGAGAACGTTTTTACATTAATTCTATTTTTTGAAATTTATCAATGTTATATAAACATTATGCAAAGGAATATTTTCAAAGATACAATAATTTATCATTTATGTTATTTAGGCTATGTATCTTCTCTCTAATAACCTTACCCTTTTACTCTGCCATGAACTGACAGATGTGAATTAAAAACTCCTAAAATTATTCTTTTCTATATTCTTGTATCCTTATATTTAAAATTTCTGCTACATGAAAGGGTTTCCTATGCTACACAGTTATATATTTATAGATGTGGTATATCATATTTTTGTATCTTTATTTTTTATTTTACTTTATAATGTTTGTGCTTAGTTCTTTATTTAAGATTAGTGCTGTTAACTTTTTTCAAAGCTCACCAGCTCTCATTTCACTATCACACCATTTCTTTGACTGGCTAAAGTTTGGCTCCAGAAAAATATTCTGAGTTTTGCATATTCCAAACTGTTTTTCTATAGTTTGTACTTGAAATATTGCTTGGGTGGGTAAAATCTTTGACTCTATAATGATGACATTGTCCTGATATTGAATGCTGCAATAGAGAAATATTGGTATGAACTACTTCTTTTTTCCTCATAAATAAGATTTATTTTGCCTGGGAAAAAAGTATTACCTATCTTAAAGTTCAATAACTTTATTAGGATATGTTTCCATGTTGACCAATTTTGGTCAATTCCTTTGTATTCAGTATGTTTTTCCATTAGGAGATTCAAGCCTTAATTCAACAAAATTACACCTCCTCCTTTTTTTTTTTTGAGGGCCAGGTTTGAAATAGGGTCTCACTATGTAATCCAGGTTGACCTTAAACTCACTTTGTAGCCCAAGGTGGCCTCGGACTTGCAGCAATCCTCCTGCCTCAGACTCCTGAGTTCTAGATTACAGGTGTGTACTACCATGCCCAGCTTCAACAAAATCACTTTTGTATTATAACTTTAAATTTTGTTATGCTAATTTGCTGGATATTTTTTCTTCAGGGACAACTTCAAATGTGTGTATGTGTATGTAATCTCCAGTGTATATATTTTCCCACTTTTACCTGCCTTCTTTTCATTTCGTCTTCCTTCCTAGCTTCCTTCCCTCCTCTGTTTATTTCCATTTCAGTGTGATTATTTTCCATTTTTTCCATATTAACCTTTATAAATTTCTCACCTCCCCACCCAAGTCATTTTCAATTTTATATTGTTAGGATAATTTCTCCCTCCCAACTTCTCTTCTAAATTATCCCAGATTATATATTTTTTTCCTCTCATTCCCTTTCATATCTTCCTTGAATTCTCATATTTCTGTTTTGAGGTCTTATAAAAAAAAGCAATTATTTCATTCATTTTGAAAAATCCATGACAAAATGTTTGGTCAGCTTTATCTACTCCATAGCAACAAGTTTTCACATTACTTTCCTCATCTGTAGATAAGTATTTGTGTGGGGGGATTGGAGACAAGGTCTCCCTTTGTAGTTCAGGCTGCCTCTGAACTCACTATATAATCCAGGTTGGCCTCAAACTCACTTGCCTTGGCCTCCTGAGTGCTGGGATTACAGGCATGCACCACTACACCTGGCCGGCAGGTAAGTTTTGATGCTTTTATCTCGCACTTATTCCTGACAATGCATTTATATTTATTGTGTACAATCCTTTAAAAACAAAAACATAATGCTTAAATTAACTAGATTTTCATGCATCATCTGTTTGTTGGGTCTGCAAGGTGTAGCTTAGCCTTTTAGTTTTTCTTCTGTCCTACTGTTAGAGACCATTTGACACCTACAGCTCTGGCTCCTCTTTGTTCTTTGCACAGCCCTCTTCCTCTGATTCTCAGGACAAAATTTGGTCCACAGGACTTCTGCTCTGCTCACATAATCTCTCTGTCCCACACAAGGAATATAGGCATTCCATGAAACGGGGTCAACGCTCATCTTCAGAAGTGTATTTTTCCTGTTGTTATGTTGATATTTCTCCTGCTGAGCCTTCTTGCTCTTCTCTGAATATTTACCATTTCTCTTATGTGGCTTCTTCCTCATTTGTTTATGATAACTTTTATATGAACTGAGAGTTATCACTCTTTTATTCTTTGAAGAAGCAATGTTCAGGAACAGGTTAACTATCCTGATTTCTGCTGCATGCAGCACTATCTACCTATTACATTTATTTTCTCTTCATATTTCAAAAATATGTAATAGTTAGTCCTCAAATATAGCACACACCTGTATGAAGAAAAGGAAAAAGAAAGAATCACCCCAGGGATGAGCGGTAATGCATCTTCAGCTTCTACAGGGCCAGCAATAGTGCCTGTTCTCTCTGACCAACTGGACAGCCTCTTGGTTCATTGGCATTGGATGCTGTCTATCACACAGAAGGGTCTTGCCTCCATTATGGGAATAATGACCCTACACGGACTGTTGCTTTACTCTTGCTTAACAAATCTTGACAAATTCTTAATCTAGAAAGAATATGTTTCTAAGCAACTTAACTGTGTCCATAACGAAGCCTAAGATTTATAAGATTACAATATCATCCAGCACCCAAAAAGTAAAATTCACAAAGTGTGATATGCAACCAAAAATTATCAGGCATTCTAAGAAGCATGAAAGTATGCACAAAAACAAAGGGGAAAAAGCAACCCAGAACTGACTGATATATTAAGAAGAATGTTAAAAGAATTATTATAATTGCATTCCATATGTCCAAAAAGTTATTTGCCATTCATCAGGTAAGGCAAAGAAACCTGCCAGTCCCTGGAAGTTCTTATGGCTACTCGACAGTTTATACGACGCCCAGAATATTTTTTCTCCATTACATACTGGCTTAAAGGTGGGGATTTTTAATGTGCTTTTGTGAAGGGGTCTTTTGACTTTTCCAGTTTCCAGATAAGCTTCTCCTTAAAAGTACATCTTTGAATTGATCATGGTTTTTCATGGAAATTTTATAAGACCCCATTCCCCTTCCCAACACCCAAAAGTGCATGCCTTAGTTAAATGTGTATGTTTACCTTATTTTAAAACCTGTGATTACTTAAGATGAATTTAGGGTCTGAAAAAAAAAAACCTTCCTGAAAACTAAAAACACAAAAACAAGAAACAAACAAAAAACCCCTGAACCAAATATTACCCAAAACAAGAAGACAGCAAAGCAATATTTTCAAAATACTAAGAGAGAAGAAAACCTAGAACTCTCAACATAGAAATTTATAGCTGGAAAAATAGCAGCCTCAAAAAGAAAGACAAAATAAAGACTTTTAAAGACATACAAAAGTTTAAAGAATTCATCACCAGCAGACTTTTCCTATCAGAGATGTCAAAGGAAGCATTTCAGGCATAAGGAAAATTATACAGAGAGAAATATAAAAATGGCAACAATTTAATATGAGACTTACAGCATGTAAAAGTTAAATGTATGACAACAACAGAACAAAAATTAGGAGGGAAGAATTTGAATTAACATACTATCACTTGCAGATAAATAAAGATGAATAGTGAAAATCCTAAAGTAACTACTTAAATAACAAAGAGTTATAGCTAATGAAGGATACAAAAATACAATTACAAAACATACTTCATTTAACCCAAAAGAAAGTAGAAAAACAAAAAGAAAGGATGATATACTTGAATGTAACGATGTAAACAATTATGCTAAATATGAATGGCCTAAATAGCCCATTTAAGAGAGATTGTAAATTAGCTGGTAATTTGCCTATTTGTAGACCATATAAATCTCAATATAATATTTATGTAGTCAATGAACATTTATTATATTCCATGGGAAGCATAGCATTTGTGCTGGGGATACTGCTTCAAACATCTTTTTATAGTCACTCCTCACATGATCCTAATAATCTAGTATTGAATGCACATAGTAAATAAGACTATTAGAATGGAATATAATATGCAATAGGACAGAGAAATTTGATTTTTCTCTATATATCTGGAAACAATAATAATGCTTTTAAATTGCCAACAAAATGACCATAACTTCTTCTGCTTTAACTAATGGATCATTCTAGAACATACCTTCTTGAACATACACAGTCAGAATTTCTACTAAGTAATTAGCCATTTGGAATAAAAATGGAGCTGCACGTGTGCAATCCTGCTAAACTCCCTGCTGTGGATTAACCCTTTTTCAATTCTCTCCACTGCTGTAACAGTGATTCTCACCCAGGACCAGTTTTGCCCTTATGGGACATTTGGCAATGTCTGAAAATAGTTTTGGTTGTCACTACAAGGGAGGGGTATTACTAGCATCTGCTGGGTAGAGGCCAAGGATGCCGCTAAAGATCTGTTTTAGTTACTTTTCTCGTGACTGAAACAAAACACCTGACACTCAAAGTTAAAAAAGAAAAGGTTTATTTCAAATCATAGTTTGTAGCGGTTTCAGTCCTCTAATTGGCTGGCTCCAAGACTGGGTGGAATAGCAGGCGGGCATCACAGAGTAGGCAGGAAGCAGCAGCAGACAAGCAGCAACAGGAGCAAGAGCTTTCCCTCTCTCCCTTTATATTCCATCCAACCGTAAACCTGTTGATTGATATACCCGAGCCCAGGATAGGGCTTGTATTATCCACCGCCTTAATCCCAGCATCACACCCTTAATCCACATTTACACATCCTAATCCAGCCACCTTCCAAACTTTCCACCTATGACAGCATGAGGCTTTGGAGGGACATCTAGACATAAGCCATAACAACATCCTTCTGATTATGGGGCAGAAAAACAACCATTCAGCTCCAAAAGTCAATATTGTCTTTGTTGGTAAAGCCTGAACTTGGGTGATCAATTGTCTTAGTTTACCCAAGACATCAAAAGTTTTAGCACTGAAAGTTTTGTATCTCAAGAAACGCCCAGTCTGAGGTAAACTGCGATGGTAAACTTCTACCTACTAATATTAGAAAAGCAGTCTATATTCAAATTTTTGTTCCTGTTTGTATGGGTGCTCAGTCTCCTATTGTAAGTGGTAAAAACATAATCAGCATAGATATTGAGAACATATTTTATCTAGTATTATATCAAATATGTTACCTGTATTATTTCTTTGGGTCATCTTTAACACTACAGGAGTTTACTATTATTATCTTCATTATAGAAATGAGAAAAATAGGCTTACATTAGGCTAACTGTTCAACTTTATACAACTGGTTACATAATTAGATTTATAAAACAAGGTCTATCCAACCCATGAGCCAAGTGAGCATATTCTTCAAAGGAAGATTGAAGGTTTTTTTCTTATATTGTGCCAACATGGTGGCAAAGCATGTATTTATAATGATGATTTTCTGAATTACAAATCAAACAAAATTATATTTGATGTAAATATGGCTTTTATTTCCCAACTTGTTGCTAGGCACAACTGTGCGTCAGATGTCAGCTGGTATGAAAAGTATAATTTTCTTCTAAAATGTATGGAACTTGAAACCAAAGAGATTTGAGTTTAATTTAATAGGTGATCCAGACTGAATTACTTAATTTCTTGAGCCTAATGGCAGTAATGGGTAAATTAAATAAGGTAACTTTCCTAAAGTACGTTTTATACTGCCTAGTATGTCAGAAGAATTTCAAAATGGAAGCTGTAATAATCAATATGAAGAAATAGCTTGATTTAAACAGACACCGATTAGCTTGTTCCTGACATTTTCATTAGGAGGGAAGGAGAAAGAAAAAAGAAACAATAGATGTATCATAATAATTTAGTATAACGAAATAGCATTTGAACTCAGAGAGGATTGGCAGAAAGGCAGCTTAGATACTGTATGAAATACAGTAGATACTGTGTGAAAATATAACATTTATCTTCTCTAAAATGAAGGCAATCATTTATTAAAATTGTAGAGATTATGACATAGAACATCTGACATACTTCCACCCTTAACATTCTACTTCCAAAAAGTTACTGTTAAAAGAGGGTGCTGTACAGGATGTGAACAGCAAGAGCAGGTTTATGGGCTTTCCTAATGGCCTGCCCATCAAAAATGGGAAGAGGTTTGGGCGGGGGCTGAGGCCAGGATCTTTTGAATGCGGTCTATAAGAGAAAGACAGCTCCACGATGATGAAATTTTCTCCCTGGAGAAAGCAGACTAAGACCAATAGCTGTAGAAAATACTCTGGCAGGCTCATATGTAATTTATGACAAAAATAATGCTACTTAAATGAAATATAAAGAGATAAAATATAAGAAAAACTATTCTCATAATGGCCAATTAATTGCCTTTTAAAATATTTTAGATTTTTGAAAATCAAATAATTCATTGCACTCTTTTAAATGACAAACATTCACTGATGGAAAAGACATATCAGTTTTGCCTTTAGTCAGCAATCAGCCAATTAAAAAGGTGCAGTTCTATTTTCTGTTGTTTGTAGGAAGAAAAGTGTACAGATACGTTCAGAACTGCAGTGTAATTAAAATGACCAAATTATAATATATTGCAGGTAACTATTAAATACAGAGGACCGGGTACAGTCCAGTTTTGCTGCATTTAAAGTAACAGCATGGGGCCGGGGATTTAGCTCATTGGTTCTGCCACCTGCCTTTAAAGGGCAAGGACACAAGTTCCGTACCCAGTACAAAAAAAAAAAAAAAAAGTAACTGCTTAACTTAGAAAAAAGCCACAAGAAGTCTGTAATTCTCTGATGAATGAAATGGCACTTATGAGAAAGGGCTACAAAAGAAGGGGAGGGACTGTAGAAGAATTACCATCACCAGGGTGGGTGATTTCCTTGGAAGATGTAAGATTAAACTCTCCCTCCCTGAAAAAGATTGTTCCACACTTGTGGTGAACAACAGATGGACCAAGCACATGATATAAGAGTAGAGAGGCATGCCCTTAGAGGTCACTCCAAAGAGTGCAGGATTTCCATTGCTGAGGGCTCAGAGAAGGAAGGGTAACTGGGAAATGAACTGAAAATGTATCCCGTTGTATTTGTGAAGATTTATCCATACATTTCTCTACTTTTTCTCTCATATTCTTTGTCACTCCGGTTATATTTCAAGCTGATCTGATATATTCATATGCCCTCCCTCTCTCTCTCTCTCTCTCCCTCCCTCACCCCCCTTCTCCCCTCCCTCCCTCCTTTTGTTTTCATATTGATTATGGAGAGAAGTGATTTTCAAACCTGCAAACCAAACAGGTGGATTTAGGACAAAATAGTCCTGAAATGATGATTGCTGTCTCCTCCCATTGAGGTTTATGCAATTGAACAGACACTTGGTCACACAACTGTATTCAGAGCCACAGTAGTGCCTGAGGAGGGTAACTGAGTTTACTGGGAGTCACTGGGCTGTTACAACAGGAGGGAGGGTATGTGCACACCGTGGAATCGTCCCCGGGCAGGGGCAGATAAATTTTGTGGGTCTTGACAAAAATACTAAGTCCCCCAAAAATGGTTAGAAAGAAAAAGTAAGTCACAATAAGTTTCTGGAACTTTGGAGATTCAGGTTCTTTTCTTGAATTTCTGTAGGCAATTGCAAGAAATGTTCCTTCAGAAGTGCTAGTTGATTTGAAACACAGCGCCCCGCCCAGCTCTAAATCCCAGAAACTGAGCACTCATGCACGCAGGCCCTAGAAATGAGGTCTGCCCACTGAGTTTCATTGGCAGCGTCCTCTACCTATAATTTCTTTTTGAGGCTTAGTTTGAGAAGTCTAAAATTACCACGATGCATAGATAACAGAAGACTGTGGGTCTAACGCTTGTCAAGTCACTGTAAGAGCTCAAGCTACTACCTCTCTGTCGCCTGTCTGGACGCTCGAGTCGCGCTAGGTGTTACGGTGTCGGATTGGGGTCCAGCTGGCCCGCGCTGCACGCCCACAGCAGCAGCCCCCGGCCGGTCAGCACGCGGGGGTGGGGGGGGCGGGGGCTGCGCGCGGGAGGGCCCGGGGCCTCGGCCGCAGCGGATTGGCCGGGGCGGGCCGGGGCGGGCTCCACCGCGCCTCCCCGTAGAGCGGGCTATATTGGCACAGTTCCTGCCAGGGCAGGGCGTTTCGCGGCGCGAAGCAGGAACTGAGGAGAGCACTTCAGCGCGCGGCGCGGGCGCAGCAGGCGGGCGAGCCTGCCGAGAGCGAGCCTGGAGCTGCGGGGTTGCAGTGCTATGAGGCAGCGGCTCAGGGCGCGCAGGCTGGCGGTCTGGCGAGGCTGGCCGGCACCCGGCCCCAGCTGCTGCTCCGGAGGCTGCTGAGCGCCGGGCGGCCCGCGCCGAGAGTGGAGAGGCGGCGGCGGAGCGCGAGGGCAGCTGCGGCGGCTCGGGTTGGCCTCGTGGTCGGGATTCCCGGGGTGGAACCATGCGAGTAGCCAGGTGGCTGACGGGGCTGCTCTACCAGCTCTCGCTTTTCCTCACCAGGTCGTGGGAAGTTCATTTCCACCCCAGACAAGGTAAGGAAACTGTAGGGCGCCTTCCGCAGCGAGATGGGGGCCGGGCCGGGAGGGACCTGCGGACCGAGGGGGCGAGTGGCTCAGGAGTTAGGGGACACTGGCCCAGCAGGGACTCCTGGGACCCCGGGACCCGCTCATCCCGAGCATCCAGAGAAGTCTCGGGTGCGCAGATTGTGAGGAATCGCTCGCCCTGGGCAACGTTTGACTCCCGCGACCACGCGGAGGGTGCGCTTGGGTCTGAGTGGCGCGTACACCCGGGGCGCGAGTCGCCGGCAAGGAAGCACAGGGGGAGTGGAGACGAGGTGGGCTGCCTGGGGCCGTGAACGGCAGGGTTTCTGCGGGGGCCAATGGAGCAAATTTGGGGTGTGGGAAAACAGATCGCCAGCAGTCAGTCAGAGCCCGTGCGCCAGAGCGTCCCGGGACCTGGAGCATTTAGCGGGGATGTTTGCTGAAAGAGATTGGGGCCGGGAACGCGTGGGTTCAATGCCTTATTGCTGTGGTTGCAGAAGCTCTGGTGAAGACACTGGCCTCCTACGAAGTGGTGACCCCCGCGAGGGTCAATGAGTTCGGAGATGTGTTCCCTGAGAGCCGCCACTTCAGCCGCAGGAAGCGCAGCTCCGGGGCTGTGGAGCCCACGCCGTTCAGGACCCAATACCGCATCAGCGCCTACGGGCAGCTCTTCCAGCTGAACCTGAGCGCTGATACGGCTTTTCTGGCTGCCGGCTACACCGAGGTGCACTTGGGGACCCCCGCGCATGAGGTCCTGGGGCGCAGCGCGATGGCCCCAGACCTGCGCCACTGTTTCTACCGCGGCCAGGTCAACGCGCGGGAGGATCACACGGCTGTCTTCAGCCTCTGCGGAGGACTGGTAAGCGAGCTCCGGGCTCTGGGCATTTCCTTGGGTTCCAGTAAGGGGTACGTTCAGGGAGCGGGGCAGTGGAGTTTGTAGTTGGCGGCTTGTGATTCAGGAGTTCAGCGGGTCACTAGATGGCTCAACCTCGGTGAACCCAGGCAAGAGGCCTCTCCTCCCTGACGCTGGGAGAGGAGTTTGCAAGGCTCTAAAATCCAGGTGATCGATTCTCTGCCTGCTGGGCAAACTCGATCCCCGAGCAAAGCTGACAGATTCTTTCCTGAAAGTGGCAGGTGTTGGAATGGCCTGTGGGGGGCTCTGCTGCCAGTGGAGCGCGGTTTCCAACAACAGGCAGAGTGTTTCCCGGGTGGGGGGTGGGGGTGTCCCTTTCCTGGTCGCCTGTCGAGATCGAGCCTCCAGAATGTACTCCCATTTGGTAAATTTACTGGAATTTGAAATGACAGAAGGAAAATAGAATGCATATGCATAAAACGAAACGGCACAGTTTGGAAAGATTGTTTTGTCAGTAGTATTCGGTGACCATTAATTTGCGAAGCATTGAATACGGAAGAGCCTGAGTCCAACCGTGCCAAATGCATTGTCCTTGAAAAGGTCGGCTACATCTTCAAAGACCCGTTGTCAGCACACGAAAAAGGATCATTTGCGTGACAAGAGTAAAAGGAGTTCGAAAGAATTACAGAGGAGAGAGGAAATGAGACACAATATTATAGTCTTTTTTTTCTCTTCCTCTAAAATAGGGATTCATAACTTTTTTGTTATGTGCAGTACTTCCTTAATAGACTGGTAAACCTGGAACCTATTTTTTCAGCATAATTTTAGATATGCAAAATGATATACATAGTATTAAATAAAAAATAAATCAAAATAATATAGTTACAATGTAGTGATATACACGTTTATTAATGCATTAAAATAAATTTTATTAGTAGAGCTGTTTACTACTATATTTTTGTGCTGTAATGAGTGTAGACAGTCCGGAATGTGATGGAAAGTAGCAAAGCCACCAGGGCCTGTGGTTTCACTTACAACCACTGAAGGAAATACTTAGTAACAGAGGTTAGTGAAAATGAAGATGCAACCTTTTATGTTTATTTTTTTATGAATATGCATTTGCAGTACATAATGTTGACATTCATTTTAGGGAATAGGTACATGTACTTAACCATCTTAATTCTTTTTATTCCTTCTCCCCTCTCCTGTGTACCCCTTCCCCAGCTCTAGATCCCCTTTTGATTTGCAAGATGTATTTCCGTGTTTCCTATTGCCTATTTTTAATCTTGTTTTAAAAATTATTTATACTTTGAGTTTCTCATATAAGAGAAGTTTAAACTTGTGTGTCTCATTTCACTTAACTTTGTGGTCTCAAGGTGCATCTATTTTCCTACCAATGACTCAAATTTATCCTTCTTTATGGCAGAGTAGTGCTCCATTATGTATAAATTACCACGCTTTCTTTATCCATTCATCTGTTGATGGATGTATAGATCACTTTCAAGATTTAGGTATTATGAGTTGTGCTGCTATAAATATGGATATGCATGTATGTATTAGCATGGTATGATGGCTGTAACACTTTGGAGAAGATACCTAGAAAGGGAATAGGTGTATCAAATGGAATTTCAACTTTTAATTTTTTAAATTATTTTTTATTCATTATCATTTTATTCATTTATTGGTACATTTCAGGTATACATTATGATCACATTCAATCATTGGGAATTCATACCTATACATGGTATATCTTGATTCTTGTTTTTTCCCTTTCAACTTTTAATTTTTTGTGGCATCTCCATACTGATTTCCATAGTAGTTGCACCAATTTATATTCCCACGAACAACATAGCAGGGTTCCTCCTCACCCCATTCCCAGCCTTGCCTGCATTTGTTATTGTTTGAATTTTTGGTAATAGCCATTCTTTGTAGAGTAACATGAAATGTGAGATGTAACCTTTACTTTAAAACAGACAGATTTTTGCTCATTCCATCAGTAACTTCTCTGATAAATACCTATTCAAGAAGAAACAAGAGCTAGGAATTTGGGTCTAGTTTTCAAGTACTCTATCTTTCGTTAAGTAGAAATAAATACATGAGACAAATACTTTTAAAAGATGTTCAAAGATATTTTCAAAATATCACCACTATTTGTTAACTGAATAAAAAATTGATAGTTTTCTCCAGGGTAAATATGATACTTGCTTTCAGGTAAGAACTGTAGATTTATGATGTAATCCTGGGTGTGAGCATTGGCCATTAGTAGGTAAATTTGAAAACTATCTTTGCTCTTTTTCAGTCTATTATCTTGAGTTGTATTTACATGGAATGCCTTGAACAATTTTCTTCCTTTTTGCTATAGATAAACATACAATATTTATGACATCAAATGGCAGAAATACACTATACTATTTACGCAGTGACATATTTCAAAGGAAGAAAATTCTCTTTTCTAAAATCTTTTAAAATAATGCTAAGTTTATCTTGAAAATCCTAGATTTACTACCACAAATTTGTCATGGTCAATATATTTTCTTGTTTGATATTTTATAGCACTGAAAAACTTTCCAGATGGGAAGCATTATTAAAGGAATGTTTCTTCTCATTTTGATTCACAATATTGGTGTCGTTGAAGTTATTATTCAATATGCCCTTTTTGAATTCAGAAAGCTATTTAAGAGGTTTCTGAGAAAGGCTGGAGTAGTAATGGCACATACCTATAATCTCAGTTTCTCAGGAGGCTGAGATAGGAAAATCTCAAGCTCAAGGCAAGTTTGGGCAACATAATAAGAACCTGCTTTTAAAAAGTTCTGAGATATCATAGGAGTCCATCTTTTCCTGTCATGGCATCAGTTTGGATACAGTTCCCCATCATCATCTGGCATTATCAATCTTGTTTTTTAAATGTACTTTGCTTTCGATATATTTATTGGTATTTTTCAGAATTTTTTTGATTTAACACTTAAAATTTATTTTCAAATCTATATAACTCAGTATTGTCTTAATTTCTTTGCATTTGTACAAGGCTAAATTGAGCACGTCAGTCATTATAGAGAGTGAAATTCTCTGTTAATAAAGCAAATAGCTAGACATACTAAGATCTAAATGTTTTTTAGTTGTATGACCATAACCAACAGTGTCTGAATTACTAATGAACTTAGTGATATGTCCTTGATTTTTCTTATTTTTGATATTAGAACTAAACCAGATATTCGCTACTTATTTATGATTATATATTTTTATTTGTACCGCAACTCTAACATTAATTTTCTTTAGATTAATGGTTTCATCAAAGAGCTGGACCCATGGCAGGACTTAGAATCCATTTGTCCATACATCAGACTCATCTCTTTAGTCTCAAATCGGTCTTTAGTGTTTATATCTGGGTAAGATTGTGGTACCCAAAGCCTGAACTAGCTGAGTTGTTTGCAGATAAATGCTAATATAAAGCCTGGGAGCTCAATAATGTCAACCTTCAAGCCTTGGTATTATTTGCCTTCTAACTTTGTCACCTGTGTACTTGACTATAACAATCTGGCTTTGACCACTTTTGATCCATTAAACATTATTTGCTGAAGGATTTTTGGAGTTAGTGTTATTCACTTAGGATCTACTCTTCTAGTTACTTGCTTTGTTTCAGTTTTGCTTCTGATCGTGAATGGATATTACATTTTATTAAATGCTTTTCCTGAGTATATTGAAATGAATGCATGATCTCATTTTTTTCTGCTAATATATGTTGTTTTATACATTGCTGGATTAAAGCATACATTGACCATTGACGACAGTCGACCATACAGGAACTGTAAAATGTTCTGAGGCTTTTTGTCTTGATTTGTTTTGGAGAAAGGTGAGGAAATTGTACCATCCAGTTCTTCAGGTCACTGGTGATGTCCTTTTGTGCCATAGTCCGTTGTACCTTTCTGGCACCAGCAATTGAATATTGGGCTGGAGAACTGGCCTTTATTCTCCTTGCTCGTCAAAGCTCACTGGTCTTATTGGTAACTAATTCCCTCCTGGGCTTTGACTAGTGCTGCACATCTCTCTGAGTTCTGACTCACACCAGTTTGATTTCTTGTCTTGCTGATTCATTGTTCAGCCCTCAGATACAAGGTCACTTTGCAACTGGTGCCACACCTTCCACAGGTAAGCTGGCTTAGTGATGCTCTTGATCTTACAGAGCTCTCTAAGGTCCTGAAACCTATAGGATTTGAAAGTCATTAGGTACTCAGTTCTTCGCTTGGATAAAGTCTTCTACACATTTAGTGTCTGGCTGTTTGGAGAACTCTTTCAGAGAATCTCTTCCTTGAGCTGCACATAGTCAACATGCTGAAGCACTTCTCTTGGCAGTCCATTTAAACCATGTAATATGCCTTCTGATCCTGGGATTTTTAATTTGCAGTAGAGACATTATCACATCTGTTTCCCTTGCCTTTTTTAAATCTTTTCTTCCCTTCTGTCTCTTGGTTAGTTGATCTTTCACCTTACTATCTTCCCATTGATGTAGCATCTGTCTTTTCCTTGTTTGTTGGCTGGTGAGGAATGAACTTTTAGAAGGAAATGAAAAATCTTTTGCAAAGGGGAAGAGGATCCAAGAGATGGAGGGGGAAGGAATGGAGAGGAAGGGGATAAATAAAGAATTAAGATGTGTTATGTACACGTGCCAACACCCTACAATGAATGTAATCATTATGTACTGAAAACACATACTGATAAAAATAAAAAAGAGAAAAACCATATTTTGAAGTGTTATCTCTGAATAACTGTTTGTTCAAATTAATGTCAACATTTATATTAATTCCATTTATTTATTAGTGTTGAATGAGCCCAAAATAAATGAGGTAATGTTTTCTTTCAATTTTTCTATCATTAATTTTTTCTACTTTTAGAAATCTTGGTATTTACATGTTTTTCTCTTGCACTAAATCACTGAAGCATGACTAGTATTGTTTAGTTTTCTTCCTAAGTGTTTGGAGCACAAGAACCAGAAGGGGCTAAGAGTCTGCCAGAAATTTTCTTTGTTTAACATGTGTATACGCTTGCTTTGCTAGTCTTTCCTTCTCCATAGTTTTTCCTTTCTATAAGTATTTATCCCACAATTCAAACATTTCTGAACAGATATTTGTTTATATATTTCCAGAATCCTTAGGAGATATGAGACTTGATCTGGATCATAAAATTATCTGTGAGTGGATTACTGCCTAATAAAAACTCTTTGTTGTTAATTCATTGATAGACTGACAAATAATGTATAGTTACAAGACCTTTCTATCATTATTTTCAACTCATCTGTTTTCTTATAACATTGATAAATGCCCTTGCCAAAGTAGGGGGTCAATGTTTATTTAGTAAGCTGAAGTATGATTGGCATGTACACGTCAGCATGCTCTGCACAGATTTGTCACGGGCTGTTCCTGACAACCCTTCATCCCCGGGTAGGCCTCTTCTTATATTGCCCAGTGGCTTCCCTTTTCTAGAGACCCTCGGGAAATAACTTGGACATCTAGACAGTTAATTTCACTATTTCTAGGTGGGATTTAAAGCAGTGCAGTATTCTTGGTTAAAGGCAACAGTTCCCAGATGTCGTAAAATCAGACATTGCATCTGGCATATACCATATTCTCATAGAGTAGCTTGCTGTAGCTGAATGTACTTTTTTGAAATTTCTCATAGGAGCCATTCAGCAACCTGTCAAGCACTACTGTTCTCCGATGACCAATTATTGAGCTACTCTACAAAATTCTTGTTCAGACAGGAAATAAAAATATGGAATCTATCAATAGTGTCTATACTGGTTTTTGTATATTCTGGAAAAAATTTAGTTGTATCATTTTCTAAAGTTTGTATTTTCCCAGAGCTAATATATTCTCCAGTTATTACACATGCCACTCTGTATTCTTTTTTTCTGCTGCTGCTGCTGCTGTTATTGTTTGAGAAACAAATAATAATTTTAGTTACTCATGTATTCACTTAAGTACTCAGTCAAATAACAGCAGGGAGAATTTCCTATCCCTCTACTTTTAACATTCTGGTGTATATTAGTCCAGGTTCTTTAATAAGCAACTGTGAAGATGAGGTTTTTGTTTAGGGAAAGTACCTGTGTTAGAGGAACTAAGGAGAAAGCTGGGAGAAGCCATGTAAGTCTGAAATAGGTGAAGAGAGAGGATGAGGCAGTCCAAGCAAGGTTCAGCAAATCTTTCCTTGAGCTAGGCATGACAGGGAGAAGAATCTCCTGCCTTCCCAAACAAGGTCTTCCTCAGTGTACTTGCCACATTTAGTTGCTGATTGGGAAAAGCTCTTGGGAAATATGGGAAAGCTGCACACTCTATGATGAGTTTCAAAGTATCCTTGGCCAGTTATGCTCAACATGCTCAGGAACACCACACAATGACACCATGGACATAAATATTTCATGAAGGTGAAGTTTGTTGAGTCTGTTATAAAAGTATACAAAAAGGGCTATGAACACTTTGAGGAATGAGTCACTAAGAAAAGAGTGATTAAGAGAAGTGCTGGGGCAAGGCTTTGCAATTGGACCTTTGAGGGATGCCAAGAAGTAGGGCAAATTTGGCGGTGAAGGTTGAAGGTTAGTTTGGAATCTGATAGTTAAGGGCCTGAAAAGCACTGCTATGTTGTAAGGGCTTGAATTTCTATGGAAAGAGAGTCCCCTGTATTATGAGGCACCTCTGTTCTCATGCAGGTCTGCAGGCTTTAGAGAAGGAATGAGTCACTGAGAGGCCACTGACAAGTATAGTTGTAGTAGGGAGGAAGAATGAGTGTCTGAAGATAGGCCAGTGATTCTCAACTGGAGGCAGTTTCGTTCCCTAGAGAACATTTGCAATGTCTGGAAACATTTTTGGTTGTCACAGCCAGTAAGGGCATTGCGGGTAGCACACTGGTGTCTGAGCAGGCACAAAATGACCTGCAACAAAGAGTTACCAGTCAAAAGTGCTGAGGAGGAACAATGGTGTGGGTGATCTACTAGAGTTTTGGACCACAAGAGAGGGTGACCAAAATGATTTTGTCAACCTTGGCTTAATGACTGAGTGATCTTGTGGTAATTAACCAAGAAAGGCAATTATAGAGGTGGCACGGAGCAAGAAAGTAATAATTATTAGCAAACATTTGTTTGATTCTGTCTCTAATTTAATTTAATCTTCATAATTGTTTAAATTTATATTTGCTCTTTTCTCTGCCTAGAATGTCTTTTTTCTCAAACTCCTTCCTCTCCCTCCTGAGCCATTTTCCTCTTTTACCTGATTGTCTATGGGCAGAGTTGACCAGGTCTTTGTCCTACCACTTGGCTTTTAATGTAAATATACTTTAATTATATAGTAAATTTAAGTTATTTGTCTACATTTCTCTCTCATTTTTAGATTTTGAAGGAAGAGATTATCATCATTCATTTTAGAAATCTAATATAGCATATAGAAATGCTCAATACCTGTATAGTGAATAAGCTAAAGCAACCTTCATATGTGTCAAATATTTACCTTGCTCTTCTTCACATTAGTCATTCAATGCAGGAAGGTTATTTTTGCAACTTTAGTTGAAATATTTGGACATATTTTAAATTTTTTGTATTGATCAAATCTTTTCAGATGGTGCCTAAGCTAATTGTATCCCATTTATTAGTTTATTCATATGGGCTTCCATCATACCCTGGTGACTTTATTTTTGTTTTGCTTATTGTTACTACCATTTTCTATAAAATATAGTTAAGCTATGTAATTCATAATAATTCTTAACATATTGTTCTTTGTTTTTAATAAATGTTTAACAGTTGTTTATTACCTAGCAACCACTGTTATGTATTGGTTATAATGTTTTTCCAACTGGAACAGTAAAAATACATTTATAAACTAGGTAAGTGATGTATTATCATAATAAGAACATGGAGAAGGCATACCTGCTCTTGACTGTTTCAGCCCAAAGGGTACACAGCCATTTCTATGTATCTTCTACCGATAAGAACTAGTTTCCTTGCTTTACTGAGATGCAGAAGGGCTGGAAAATGAGGAGCAGGGATATTCCTGGGAGGAAGAGAAGAACATAGATATTGGTGATAATTAACAATCTGTCCTATAGACTAACAATTAGTTTACCAAATAGACATCTGCTCTTCTCTTCTTACATATCAGACATACTCATCTTGTTTGCAAGTGTTCACAGGGAAATTTTCTTCAACTCAAAGTCCAGGATCTCTGGGTAATGCATAATGTTCTCCCTGAAGTCCAGATGGAGATCTCTGTGGCTTGGCAACATATGAATTAGAAAAACAAATTATTTGCACCTCTCCAAACCCATTAGACAGCATGTCCTGCAAAACCACTACCTTAACCTTAACTTCCTGTAGGAAGAAGAGGGGGAGATGCCTGGTAGTCACTGAGCCACACTCTATGGGGAGGAATTGTGGAGACTCACTGTGCTGGCAGGAGGGTATTAATTTAGGTTAAAACTGTGAACACCAAGAGTCTGTTACATGAACATGATAGATTCCCACCTTACTGATAAAACAAAGAAAACTCTAGCTCTATTGAAAAAATAGAAGAGAATGACAATATGTTATAATCTTTAGACAGAGAAAAGTACAGAAAAAGGATAGATTTTAAAAAATAATAATTGAAAAATGTCATGTCAAAATAATTAAAAATTATAAACTAGGAAAATATATGCTACAGATGGCCTGTCATTAAAAACGTGTTTCCCTTAGATAATATATTTTCTTCGTCTTTGTTTTAAAATAATACTGCTTTATAATATTTTTTACAATGTTATTATGAATACGTTTCTGTTATACACCTACAAAATGGTTTTTAATGATTTCTTTGTCATTGTCTGAGTTTCTCATTGTTATAATAATTTCAAGTTTTATGTCTCATTTTAGTGAGAGGTTGGGAGAGGGTCTCCTGAGGACTACTACACAAACCTCATAAGAACATAGCTGTTTCTGTTTACTTTACTCATCAGTTCATTTGATTTAAAAAATACCCCAGTGCCTACCAGAAAGATAAATATTACAGAATTTATTCTTCGTTATTGAGATTGCTGGGACATACTATCTGGATTTAAGCCCTCTGGCTACGTACATAAATCTTGGTTAGATGTGTTCAGCATCTTCTTAAAAATTATTATCATTTTCTTGATCCAGATGGGCCCTGGCTTGGTGAAAGCTGAGTTTCTTTATGTATGGTATTAGACGTACATTTCCTTTCATTGTCTCCTTTGACTTGTGTATTGGAGATCTGGAGTTGTGCAACAGAATGGAGAAGGTAAAGGGAAATGGAAACAAGAACTTTTGCAAATGGGGAGAAGAAAATTCGTGGGAACAGGGAGGAAAAGGAAGGGAAGGGGACAAAAAAAAAGAGCTAAGATGTGTTGTGTACATGTACAAACTCTCCATGGGAAATGTAATCATTATGTACTGCAAAAAAAAAAAAAAAAAAAGCCAAAAAATAATGCTGTCAGAAGAGAAGGAAGAAAGACTTATCTTGAAAAAAACAAAACAACATCAACAAAAACAAAACAAAAACAAAAAACAAAACAATTTTACCATGAATTTTCTGCTTTTTCTTCTGGAGCCAATTCTTACTTTTTAAAAAAAATCATTGATTCATTCATTTATTCAGTGAGTGTTTTGTGTAATACTCTACTTCCCAGGTGTGACCAATGGTGTTACATTGAGGAACTGTCTGCATTCAATAGAGTGTCTGAAAATAAAAATGAACCTGAGTCCTCGCCATCTTTTATGATATGACATTTGCACTCCGCTTATGGTAAAAAAAAGTGGCTATCACATCTGCTTTTTTTCATCTTATTTCAAAGTGTGTTCAACTGTAAGACAGTCATTGAGCTCCTATTATGAACATCATTTTAGCACACCTTATAGTAGGAAATTGGCTAGATAAAATTCTTTCAATTTCATTTTTCAGATAGTGGAACTGAGGCACAGAGATAAGAAGTAGCTTAGCCAAGTTTCCCCTACTGCAGAGGACTTGAACCTATACATTCTTATAAATATTCTTAGGGTATAATTTAGAAGTAAAGATTGAAAAAATAAATATTTTAGTTATCAATTCAACAGTACCTTATTTTCAAATGTTATTCTCCAGTCACTAATGCTTACTGTGGTAACTGTAAATGCTTTGGGAAAAGAATCCAAGAGGTTTGTATTTTACACTTGTTGTTTTTTCCCTGTAGTGAAATCTGAGAGTATATTATTAGTTGTAGCAATAATACATGTGCTTCCCATGTATTTTTAAAGAATAGGTGGATGAATGCCGATACTAAATAAGAACATTTTGGAAAAATATTTGTGGAAAAATATTTGTGTAAAAATGCTCTAAACATAAAAATTTTGACCTATGGAAATAAATTGGAACCAGTTGTATAATCATTATTGCCTTTCAAAACACCTTGGCAAATAAATTATCATGAGTCTAAGTAACTGGGAACCCCCTGCCCAAGTGAAAACTAGTTTTACAACTTTTAATACTCATTGAAAGAAACTGTCTGGAGAATATGATTAGCATTTCTTATGAATAGAATTGCAGGGCTCATCTTCAGATAGTCAGGTTGCTAAAAATATGGAGTGATCTAAATATAATTCTATGAACCACCTGTTTTGCTAAGTCCTCAAATTCCTTAACAGGTTCCTTTCCAAGTTAAAAAAAAATGGAGTGCTTCCTTAGGCACCATTAGGCAAAAATCTGTATAATTTTATTATTTTAATCGGAAGTCTCCTGCAATAGGATGGAGTATAGAAAACTTGATGGGAATAAAAATACTCCTAAGTCTTTAAATTATAAAAGGGAAATCTCCTTTAAAAATAAATTATTTGCCATTTTTTCTTGAATTTGGTATTTTAAAACATAGATTTTTTTTTTTAAGAAAAAGCCTTTTTTGTTGTATGAGCACTATCCTTAGCAAGCTAGAGTCTTCTAGCACATCTTAAAAGGAGGTACTGATAGGCTCTAAGCAGAACTACATTCACTTTTCAGATGGAAGCACAGATTGGACCCATGTGCAGTTTTCTTGGAACAGTAAAATAAAAGTACCCCACTCAGTTAAAAAAAAAAATAAAAGTACCCCAGAGTCAGGCACTCAAGAGGAGTATGAAAAAATTTCATAGGTATGAATATTTTCAGTATTGCTTGTGAAAACTAGTGTTATTCACAGCAGTTTTGTAGCTGCATTTAGCTAAGTGAGAAGCCATCTCGTGTCTATTTGTATCTTTTTCCAAGATGCTATCACATTTCCCCTCTTCAGCAGGCTTTCTTAAAAGTCAGAAAGGGATTTTCCTTAGATACATGTACTCAGATTTCAAGAACAATGTCTTTGGTACTTCTTATAAATATAGTTGAAATTAGTTTTCTGGGAAGCCAAGGGATGCTGGAGTTTTGATATGTATCAAGACTAAGCAATTTGCTGTTCTGTTTGGAAATTACACATTGGTAGCATTAGTGCAATGTGTTAGGAGATAGATCACTTGAAAAAGAAATAGATTAAATTCCTAATATTTATAGCTTTGCTTTTTATTTCAGTGCCTTGTAGTCGGTTATCTGATGGAATTTCATTAATTTTAAAACCATTTAACAATGTATAATCCTAATGTATTAGCTCCTTACCTAAGAATGCTAAAAGTTTTACTTTTCAGCATAGAGAGACTTGTCATGTAAGTATATCTCAGGCAAGCCTCAATATTATCATAAATTTAGAATGTTCAGAAGACAAAGGCAGGGGGCACATGCCTGGGGAGACTATGCATATTTGAGGCCCTCTTAAGCAACTTAGGGAGACCTATCTCAAAATGGAAAATAAGGGCTGGAGATGTAGGCCAATGGTAGAGCAGCCTTCAGTTCTGTCCCTGGTACTGTGGAGGAAAAAGAATGTTCAGAAAGAATAATCAAATAATTATTGAACAGTATATGAAAACAAAAATGTTAATTTTTACAGATATATATTGAGTGTCTGCTATATTTCAGGAAGTTTTAGATGTTGGAATTGTAAAAATAGGAAAGATGTTGAACTAGTAATTATGATCAAGTAATTGTAGTAAAGAGAACTTTATGCCTGCAATTGTCATAATTATTTAAATATCATTAAGTGATAATTCTATTAAAATGACTACTAAATATATTATTGTTTATAATGAAATTTAAAGTAATTGTAGCTATTCCTGAATGATTTTAAGATATTTATAATTAAAAAATAGAAATGAAGTGTCATTCACTAAAACTATGCTTTTGATATTATTTGTATTTTAATAATTCACTTCTGAATTGGCTCTTCACAGAATTGTGTTTTTCTAAGTGGAACTGTGCAAAGCTTTAAATGCAGGTTAATATTTGTTTATATATTCAGAGGGTGATGAATTCTTTTCAATGTCAGGCATAATTGGTGTAACCAGCCTCTGCCTGTCTGATCACATCTTCTACTTCCAGTCTCCTAGTTGGCACAGCTTCAACCTCTCTCTTCTCTCTGTCACTTGAACGTGTCTACCTGTTCTTATCTCTGGGCCTTTCAGCCCCTTCACAATGCTACCCTAGACTTTTGCGTGGCAAATTCCCATTATTCCAACACCAGCCTATCTATTCCTCCTACAGTGCCTCCATACCCTCCCCTCCTGTGATTTTCTGTCTCCTTGCCTTTTTTAGTTTGTCTACTTACTGGCACACGACCTACTATATTTTTATTTATTGGCTACCTTTTTCCCATATAAATATAAATTCTTTGAGTGCAATTGTCATATATACCTTTAGCTCCAAAACTGTCTCTGGCCTGTAAGAGGTATACAAGAAAATTTGTTTTGACTATTTACAGAGTTTATGAAAATTCGTATTGGTCACTAGTATGGTGTAGTGAGTTAAGGCCTGAATTTGGAAGCAGGGCTTTTTGGGTTCACATCTTTGTCTTGTCATTTACTAGGTATGAAACTTGGAAAAATATTCAACTTCTTTGCTCTTCACTTTTTCCTCTGCAAAGTGCAGAAAATAATAGAACTTAAAAGAATTAGGTTGAATTATATGGAATGAACATATAGAAATGAATGATGACTGATCCCTATTTTGGAATTAGCTGTTAATATTATTATAAATGCCTACCCTGAATGATTTAGTGTCACCTGACTAGGGAGGGATCTGTCTTTATTAGTTCAACATTTGAAGGTTCTTTCCACTCTCTGGACAGATCAATAGAATAAAAGTACTTATTATTTCATACCTGGATGGCCAAAGCATTCTCTTCAGTGGTCTTCCCTTAGCTGTACAATTATATTATTTAATCTTTTAACCTTATTGCTTTGATTCTCCTCTCTTCTCCACTTTTGTTCAAACCCTTCAGTAATTCACCAGTGAAGCCCTTCTCAAATAATGTTTTAATATCCCTAAAATAAAATAAACCAGTTATATTGAAATGCAGACATCAAGAAATTAAACATTTTTCCTTTATATATTTTTTCTTTATTAGCATATAAAATATTAAGAGGTGTGGTAGACCTAATTTTAACTTTGAAGCATTGATGAACACAAACAATATTCTGAGAAATCTCATACATTTTCCTGTGATGAAAATATCTGTGCTTTCCACTGACAACATCACTGGGATATATTGCCCACATTCATGGTTAAAAGAAATGCTAAATTTCAATTATAGGTTAATGAAAATGAAGATGTAATTTTTTTTACTCAAGTTTATGAACTCCTCTGATTGATAAAGTTCCTGCATGTAAGAATCTCCAGGGCCGGGGATGTAGCGCAGTGGCACTGTGCCTGCCTGGCAAGTGCAAGGTCCTGAGTTTGATCCCCAGTACTGCGGAAAAAAAAAAAAGAATCTCCATATTCAAGTTCTAGTCTATGTTTCCAAACTTATGTTCCACCTCTGCTTAGCATAGGTCTAGTGTAAAAAGGTAAGAAATAGCTTTTTAGGGTCAAACAATGTTGTGTACCATGTCTGCTATCTCTTAAAATATTCCAGTAAGCAATGGAATTGCCTTACCTAGATGAGCCTCCTGTTCAGTAGGGGGAGAATATGAAGTGTGTTCAAAAAATACAGTGGATTTTTAAATTTAAAAATTCTATTACTGTAATAGACACATTGCTATTGATTCCCCTGAAAATATTCCCCCTTGCTTTGCACACACTTAACACATTATACTTTCTACTTTCTGAAGCAGTTCTGGAAATCCTCTTTTTTTGACTTTAGTTATGCTACTGTGGCTGCCTTGATGTCCTGAATCAATTAAAAATATTTACCTTTCATACTCACTTGACTTTGGGGAAGAGCCAGAAACCTTATGGTGCCAGATCTGGTGAATAAGGTGGATGAAAACACACCATAATGTTTGTATTTGATAAGTGCTGTAAATGTTTGATCAATGAGGGTTGAACATAAAATACGATGGATGTTTAAATTTAAAAATTTAATATAGTGAAAGACACATTGCCATTAATCCCCCTCAAAATGTTCAAAATACTGCCCCTCACTTCAAACTTTTTATACCAGCATTCTTGTCAGCGTTTCTTTACTGAAATAAGTTTTTAAAATTTAAACCTTCACTGTATCTTTTGATTACCTCGTGTAGTCATAAATAGGAAACAAATATATAAATACAACATATGATAAAATGTACTGAGGAAATCTGGCAGATGTGATGTATTTTCAGGAGGAGGGGTATATATGTGGTTTCCTTAGATGCCTGTTCAAGGGAAAACTTTCTGAGTAATTTCTATTTAAGCTTAAAGGGTAAGATAGAGTTGGCCAAACTGAACATGATATAATGGAGGGATGAGGTGAAGAGTGGTAAATAAGCAAATATTTTGGTCAGTGGAAACAGTGTATATGAAGTATCTGAGGCAAGAAGGGTATCTTACCTGGTTCATTCTGCAGCCTTCTTTGTATTCTATTTCCACCTGATTTGTTTCTAATGAATCCTTCTAGATTTTCTTTACTACTAAGTAACCAGGCAAATGGAAATATTTAGTTTTTGATTTTCTTCCTTCAATACACAAATCATAGTGAGATACACATCCTGCTTTTTAGGGTTTTTTGGGGGGGGGCTTAATAATGTGCATTGAAGTTTTTTTTCCATATACAGTATAGAATATTTACTCTTGTTTGTGTTAACCACAAGAAATCTATTGTGTGCCTGTTTGCATAATATATGTAAACAGATTCTATCAATGCAATTTTGAATTAGTTTCAGTATTTTGCTACTCAAAGCAATGCTGTAGGCAATAATTTTGTAAATATGTTATTTTACATATATGCAAATGTGTAGGGTTTGTAGGATAAATTTTCAGAAAGGGAATTATTGCATCAAAGGGAAAATGAATTGATAATTGTGATAGATATTGCCAAATTGGTTCAGACAATGATTATACTAATTTATACTTTCAATAGTTATATATGAAAGTGGCTATTTTTCCACAGACATACATTTAGAGTAGGTTGTACAACTTCTAAGTTTTTCCCAGGCCCATAGGTGAAAATGGTTTCTTAGTTCAGTGTTAATTTCTCTTTATCCTGAGAAAAGTTTAACATTCTTCCTGCTTTTGGGGGAGGGGATGAAATGTCTATTAACATTCTTTCCTCATTTTTTCCTTTGAATGCTAGTATTTTTTATGAACTTTGAGAATTTAAGTATACCTTTTAGAGTTTAAATAGTATTTTAGAGAAAGAATTCTTCTTTAGAGACACAATCCCTTTGCTGGTCATCTGAATTGTGAATATTCAATATTCTGATTATCATTTATATTTTGACTTGCTATAGTATGTGTTTATACCGAGTAGAAACTTTATTTTATTGTGGACATTTTTTAATGTGTTATGGTTAAAATTATCTTTTCTTTTCCAAACTTATAAAAGAATGTTCTCAAATTATGTTTTGGTGCTTTTAGGGTTTTATTGAGAAAGTGTACATCATTGATCCTTTGGTATTTACTTTGGATGGATCTTTACCTTTTCTAGATGTCTGTGAACTGGTTGCAATTCTGTTTATTATGTTTTCTGTCTTTGCTATTGATTTGAGATGTGTCCATATACAATAGGAAATCCTGTATCATGAAGGATTTATTACTTGCTTTTCTATTCAATTTATTACTCTGTTTGTCCTTTCAGGTGTTAGAGTGACTTTATAATGTGACTTTATAATGTTTTAAATCTTGTAGTCCTAGTCTCACCTTGTTCCCTCATAATTATCTTTACTACTTTTATTTATTTTCTCAAATATAGTCTGAATATAAAAAATCTGTTAGTGTTTTTTCCCCCAAATTGGGATCTTGTTATATTTATGAATACATTTGGGAAATTTTATTAATTAGGGATATTGCAAATTTGTCTGTGTCCTTTTTTATTTCTCTAGTGAGGCACTAACATTAAGGAGCTTTCACAAATTTATTATTGGTTTTATTCCTGGTTATTCATTATTCTCTTAAAAATGGGATTGTTTCTACCATAATATAATTGTTGTTTTTGCATATATGAAATCTATTGATGCCTGTATGTATTTGGCTCACTGAATTCGTTTAATGTTTATAGTTTTCAGTTAATTTTATTATTTTAAGGCATATACTGGTGTAGTGTAGAAAGATGACAGTTTTGTGTCCTTTCTAATTTTTTATGTTTTTATCTCTTTTATTTAGCTCTGTTGTCTAGTACAGAGCATCTTTGTGAAATGGGAATGTCTGCACTATGTACAATGCTCTCCTTTTAGTTATAACATAGTTTATCATGTTCAAGAAGTGTTCATCTATTTCTGCTTTACTGATTTAAAAAAATCAAGGATATTTATTAAATTTTATCAGCAGCCATATGATTTTATTTTATAAATGATTATAATAAATTATATTAACAGATTACTAATACTGAACAGTACTTACACTCTTATGGTAAAATCTACCTAGTCATGTACTACTCTTTTCATGTGTTGCTGGATTTTTTTCTAATAAAATGTCATACTTTTATCTGGATATTTATATATAAGCTTGGCCTGTATTTGTTCTTGTTGTTGTCTTTCTTAGATTTTGCTGTGAGTTCACCCTAGTTTCATAGAAATAATTTAGAATTTTTTTTAGTTTTTATATTTTGGAACAGTTTAAAGACAATGGAATTATCTGCTCTTTGAAGGTTTCATGGAATTCCTCTGTGAAATCAAGGTCAGGATTTTTTTGTGATGTAACTGGCATTTTTTTTTTTTTTTTTTGTATTTCTTGGAGGAAGAGATCTGTTTGGATTTCTAATATTTCTGGATTCTTCTTGGGAAATTATCTTTCCAGAAAATTATCTCTAATATAAGTTATCCTTCTTAGTGTCTCTTTTTCTGCTCCCCTCAGACACTGATATGTTGTAGCCTTTCTGTTTCCACTGCTTAGATATCACCATTCCCATAATTCAGGTTTTGTTAGCTCTGTTCTGGATTATATACTTTTATCTTACAGATGTTAGTGTTTGTTTTCTTCCATCCATAATATACAGTCTTACTAGATTACATTTCACACATTTACATTTACAGTTTCAATGATCCACATTTGATATATACTCATGTATTGTCTGGTATGTGGCAAGCATGTAGAGAAGAATATTGGCAAAGCCCTGCTGTTACGAAGCTTATATTTTAGTAGCTAGTATCAAACAAGTAACAAACATAAAATTATATCAAATAGTGATAAGTGCTGTGAAGAAAAGTGAAACAAGAGAAAGGAAATAAAGGTAGGAAGTTGGGTGCTATTTTATGTAGGGTGGTTGATGTTAAGCAGAGTACTCAAACAAGTGAAACAGGGGGGCATCAGGGAGAAACTCTTGGAGCAGAATATTGTACTCAGGGCACAGGGCCTGAGATGTAGTGTGCTTATCATGTTTAGGAATAACAAAGACACCAGGTGTAGAGCTCCAAGATGATCTAAGATAGAAGTAGAACTCTTGGCAGTGTGTGGTTGGAGGGATAAGGTGGTGCAGAGGGGTGGCCGAACACACGAAAAATCGAAAAATATTGTAAGGACCTTCGATTTTATTGAATAACATGGATAGCCATTAGTTTTATTTTTGTTTTTTCCAGCATAACTGCATGATTCAGGCTTCTCTTTCTTAGATTCTTTTAAAATGTTTATTAGTGCATATTTTCAGTACATAATGACTACATTCATCATGGGGAATTTGTACATGGACATAATACATTTTCATTATTTTTAATTCTCCTTTCCCTCTGCCGACCTCCTCTCTTGAAAGGAATTATTGTGGCTCTTGTATGGACATTAGATTATGAAAGGCATTTGATGTTTAGAAGAAAGAATGTTCTATTTGATCATAGACATGGTAGTAAAAATTTGGAGGTAGTCACTTAATTTTTTTTTTTAAACCGGGAATTGAACTTAGGACCTTGCGCTTGTCTGGCAGGCATGGCACCACTGAGCTACATCCCCGGCCTGATTTTGGTTATATTTTGAAGGTTGAGGCATCAATTTATAGGTAGATTCAATGTGAAGGAAAGGTGAAAGAGCCCAACTTCATTTTTCACATGGGTTTTATGGTCTCAACGGATGAAAATACTGTGGCCATTTACTGAAGTAGAGAGCATTTCAAAAATAGCAGGCTGGGACTAGAAATACCATGTTTGGCTTTAGACTTGTTAGGGTTGGGTATGTTCTGTAAACGGAGATGTCAACTAGCAAGTTTGGTGTTGGATTCTGGGGTTCAGAAGTGATGGATTCTTTGTAATCACTCTGCTGTGGCTGCTTATCACTGATAGACAAATTCCAAATTCCACATTCAGAATCTTCAATCTCACCCCATCCTACTTTTTAAAGCCTCGTATCACACTGTAACCTTATGTAGACCAAAACAAACAAGGTTGATTATTTATAGACTACTCTAGATTTCTTTTCCCTTTTGAGGTCCTTATGTTATTATCTGTAATCTGGAATACCTCTCAACTCTGCCTATAAGCATATTGTCTAATCTCCATAAGAGTGGAGACAGAAGAATGAGGCATGGAAAGGAAACTTAATGTTCAGTTGATGAGAATTAGTAAACAGGCTTTCCTCTTTTACTTCTGTGCACTCATTTAATTTAATTTTATTTAATATTTTGCTGTTCTGTGGATCGATCCCAGGTCCTAAAGCATGATAGGCAAGTGCTGTACCACTGAGCTACTTCCCTGCCCTGTATGCCTATTTTAACCTGTGGTACCATATGATCCTAGTGATTGTTGGGAAAAAACTAACTTTCATTTACTTTTTTTTTTTTTTCAGATGGGAACATTTAAAACACATGATGGAGAATATTTCTTAGAACCTATCATGAGGGCAGATGGGCGTGAACAGGAAGATGACCACAACAAGCCACATCTCATATACAGACAGGAACTAAAGAGTAACTCTTTTCTACAGCCTCACAGGCCTTGTGCAGTTTCAGGTAAACTATGAAGTAAAACTCTTTAATTAGATTGTGGTACTATTCAAATCATTTTGTAGGTTAGACTTTATGTTTCCTGTAAATATTTACTTTTAATTAATTTGTTTTTAATTGGCATATTTAAATACATATTTGATAAATATGTATTTATCATGTGCAATGTGCTGTTTTGAAATATGTGACATTAGGAAATGGCTAAGTCAAATTAATTAACACAAATTATCTCATATCTTTTATGATGTGAAAACACTTAAAATTTACTCAGAAATTTTCAAGAATACAGTACATTGTTATTACCTATAGTCACTGGGTTGTATAGGTTTCTTGACCAAGGAACTCACTTCCCACCTTGTTGAAATTTTACATCTTTTGACCAACATCTCTGTATTTCTCCCCGACTAGTTCCTAATAACCACCTTTCTACTCTCTACTTTTATGAGGTCAACAGTTTTAGATTTTATATATAACATATAGACTATCTTAAATTTTGAAGTATATGATATTTTAAACAACTTTTGACCTACAAGAATCCACTAGAAATTAATGTCTATAGGTATTTTTTAGTAGTAAACTAAATTTAAATTTAAAAAGTTAGCCAATGTATAGGATTTACAACAGATAATCATGGAAGATTTTTACTTTAATCTGTTCATCACAACTCATATGATTTAGTTTTTCTCAGTATAATTTTAGATTAAAAGGGCTGGGGATTTACAACTGGACCTAAGTAACAGTATTATATTGCTCAATTTTACATGATTTTAACTTGATATAAATGGAAATAAGGTGTACATAGCTTTTTATGACTTATCCCTTTTGTTCAGCATTGTTTCTGAGTTTCATCTATTTTGATGTATATACCAGTAGTTCATTCATTTTCATTGTCTGAGTATATTGCAGTTCCCATGTCCATTTTTCTGCAGAACTTAGGGTTGTTTGCAATTTTGGATATTATAAACAATGCTGCTGTGAGTGCTTGTACTCATCTCCTGTGTTTGAGAGTTTCTCCAGGGTGTAAACATAGATGTAGATAACTCCACATCACTTTAAAAAGTGGTGTTTGTCAGTTTTGTAGTTGCAACAACATTTGAGAGAAGTAGGTTTTTCATGTTTTCTTCTCCAAAACTCAGACTACTAGAGTTTCCTAGATTGGAACCTAGGAATGATGGATTTCTAAAGGGATAAACTGTTACTAGTAAAATATTTTGGTTGTACATTGTATAAAAGTTCTTTTTATTAAGAATTGCGTCCATCTTTGTACATGGATCTTCATTCTTCACAGAATGACATACAGTAATATAGTAGAGAAAAGCTACCTGTAATCATCATCAAAGTATAAAACCTAGACAAAAGAGTAGGATTAGAAAGGATTTATTTGAGATTGTAGGTGTCCATAAACTATAGTTCCAAACACTGTGATGCCATCTGTTTTTGGATATAATGATATGTAAGGCTTTGAAAGTTTTCCCTGGGAATGTACTTCTTAACCTTTGCTGTTATAAGAGTGCCAGTGTGGAGTGGTTCTCACTGTGTCTAAGGCCCTGTTTTAAATCTATTGACATAATAGATGTCTTTCTTATGCTTTTAATATGAGCATAAGGGTTTCATTTTTATGGCTTCAAAGAAAACATAAATGGGTACAGCTTCACAACAGAACTCTACAGAAGGCAGCTTATGCTTGTTCTGATCTCCCATTCAAGAGCAGCTTGTTTAATGAGTTGTTTAGCTTCTTAAGAAGAAAACCGCCAAGTAGACATTCTGAATGCATAAATGTTTCACATAATGATGTGCAAGGTTTTGCATTCATGACCAGTGTTCATTATCAGCAAGAAAATGGTTCACTAAAAGCCAGGTTCTTTTGCTTAAAAAATATTTATACTAAAGATTTATTATAAAAACTACAACTAAAAAACAAAACACAACTATGGAATTATAGTTTTCCCCACAATATACTTTTTTTCTACAGTATTTATTTATCAAAATGTAAAAAGTAGTGTCCATTCTTTTCATTAATTTAATCCTTCCATTTTTAGGTGTGATTAACATATACATTTTTAATCACAAGGCCATCAATTAATGGCCTAAAAATTAGCCACTAATCATCATTTTGTTAGTAAAAGTGAAAGTTATGAATATAATTAGTGAAATGTTACCCAAGGTATTTTTTCCTTCTCAGTTCACACATTGTTCAGAAATACTTGCGGGCTCTTGTATGTTCTAATCACTGCACCTTCAGGAGAACCCTTCACATAGGTGGGCCAACGTGAACCAACATGATTAAATGCAAAAAGAGAAGTGACTTATTTTTTTCTTATTTCTATGGATGGTTTTATTTATGACCTTAACATGTTTCAGTTCATAGTAGCTTTAGCTTTGATGGATTAGATTATATTATTTCCAAGGTCAGAGTTCACTGTGTGCCTCAATTTGGTAGCCAAATTGTGGACACCAGGCTCTCAGATATCAGATATATTCTAAATAAAATCTAGTGGAAATAGTGAAGCAAACAAATAAGAACAAACATGAAACAACTCCTGCCCCCCCCACCAAAACAAAACAAAACAAAACAAATAAGACTCAAAGGAAAGATCCTGAAAAGATTGCCAAGAATGAAAGAAGTTTCCCAATTCTGTTATGTAGTTCTGCTGCTGTTCCTCCTCCAAGGGTGGCTCAGAAGACCTCATGAGCCTGTTTTCCCTTGGCCCTTCTCATCTCACTGTTGTAAGTTAGGAACACAGTGCTTTGGTAGAGGAATAAAACTGATGACTGGATGTGAGTGAAAGTGAAATGTCTTAGAATTAATTTTATGATATTTGCCAGTTTAAAATTTCTGTGCTTTTCTTGGGTTTTTCTAAATTTATTTAGTTTTTAATATTATAAAATATATTTTATGCTTAGAGCAGGGATTATAGGCAAGAGGGAATGTAAGAGCTGCATCTTCGGAATCCTGCTGTGTGTGGAGGAGAGTAACCCTGAACCAATTCAGGAGAGTAAAGCAGAAGGCTGGGAAGTCCTGGGAGGCTGCAGGGGACAGAGGCCAGCTGAGAGGGCTTTCAGGACATAATGACTTCGCTGGACATGCAATAGGCATTGGGAAACAAGGACATTTTAAAGCAGAGACATCATGCGATTTACCTTTTTTTATTAATAAAAATAGCATGTTATTCAGTTGGCATGGGTATTTTTTAAAAAGATAATTTTAGATTTGAATTAGAAGAAACTAAAGGCAGGGAGGCTGAAAATTTTTCTTTAAAAAGCCATCTTGTTAACAAGGGGTTTAAGTTTAAACAAGCAAAATATGTATTGAGAAGTAAATTGAAGATAATCTTAAGTTTTTCTCAACTTCGATGAAACTTTAAAGATTTTTATGTATTTGCATATTTCTGTGAATGCATGGGAACTGCTTTTTCAAAAAAATAGATTTAACTACAGATTATTTCCTTTGAAGATAACAACTTAATTAGCCTCTATCTAAAGAAAATGCAGTTGATTTTAGTGTCAGCAGAGGCCACAGTTCATTTAGAAAGCTTCAAGTTGAGGACAGAGTTTGAGTTCCCACCCTATTACTAACTGGCTTTGAGACCTGCACTTTTCTGTCTTATTCAGACTAGGTAATGAATAGTTAATAGATTTACTGTTTCCTTTAAAAAGCTTTTAAAAATACATTTTTATTTTTAGTTGATGTAATAATTATGCATATTTATAGGGTACATTGTGACATTTTATTACATATATCTAGTGTATAATGATCAGATCAGGGTAATTGTCATATCTATCACATTAGACATTTATTATTTCTCTTTATTGAGAACACTCAAAATCCTAGTAGCTATTTTGAAATATTTAGTCCATTGTGCTATGCAACATTAGAAATTATTCCTCCTATCTCAGCACACCACTGTACTCTTTATCCATCCTCTTTCCATTACCCTCCCCACAACTTTCTGAGGTTCCAGTAGCTTCCATTTTACTTCTACCTCTGTGAGATCAACCTTTCAGCTTCCACATGTGAGGGACAGCGTGTGACCGTGTATTCCTGTGCCTTATTTCACTTAACGTAACTAGGCTACATTCCATCCATGTTGCTGCAAATGGCCATACCATCCTGAATACACCCAGATCTGTTCTATGTGCTTTTTAAATTAACTAAATTTTGGGGTTTATAAGCAAGTTAGTTATTGGGACGAGGCAGTTACTGGAAATGAGTAAAGTGAATTGCCATTAGGACATTGCATGTCCACGGGGACTGGACTACATACACTTTTTGGAAAAAGCACTTTGGGAATGTGGGGCCAATATTGCCAGATCTTCTGTATTTTATAGAGAAGTTAAAAGAAATCAAGATTTTTTAAAATAACAACTGAATGTGGATTGCTCAACACCAGTTTGTAACCTCTTGAGGATTCTTGAAGTCACTGCCATTTATAATATTTTATAAATTTATGGATAGAGAAGAAGGTGTCATTAATTCATTTAGGGACAGAGGATCATAAACATTGTCGTGACCATAGCCTACATTCTGAATTAATGTTTTCTCAATGGTGTTTTCAGGGGTCAGCTCAAGCTTCTGCATATATAAAAAGATGACTAAGGAGATCTCATTCTCCTGCCCCTCCTTTTACCAAATCTACTCTCTCAAAAGTTACCTATAATCTTCTACTTACCAAAAACAACAGTTCTCTACCCATCTTACTGATAATGTTGGGGACCATTTCACACTACCAATCAACTTCTAATTGAAATGTTACCTGTTTCTTTGGCTTCTTGGAAGTACTTTGCTTCTATTCTTGGTTCTTCTTTTTTCTTTTTTCCTCACTGATTTTACCCCCATCTTCTAAGAAGCATTTTCTAAAGTGCCTTCTTGGCCACCATGTTATACTATTTTTTGTAAGTTTTTACCCAATTTATTTTTTCTATTTTCCTAATTTTATCTCCTAATTTAAATAATCATTTTTAAAAGTTTTAACTCCTGTTTTAAGATTAATCTCAGTCCTACAACCTGCCTGATGTCTGTCCATTTCTTTTGTTCCAGTGGTGTCTAAACCAGAAGCCTCTCCCTGTTTCTTCCTTCTGTAGCCACATCTTAGCAAGGAAGCCTTGTTTTTCTTTTAGGGCTCAAGTTTCTGCTTAAACAAAGCACATGCCATAATGGAAGCTTAGCAGGTATACTTTTTAAATATAATCCTACCTTACTAGCTAGAAAAGATTTATTTATATTTGAACAACAAACCATTTACTTCAGCCATCCAGGCCTCTCTTTTGTTTTGTTTGTCAAGCATTATTCTATAGAATATGAAAATAGTTTATTTTCTTAAGTAGCTTTCTTCAGTCTTATTATAATACTCACATTCTTAGGTTAATTTTGTTCCAGACAAGCAGAACATCCTAAATGGTAAAATTTGTCCTAGTAAGCATTATGATTCTTTTGGAAAAGAACTACTTCATGGACATACACCCTCTTTCTTTTTTTTTCCTAGCCATATTTTCTTGATCCTTTGTGTAAGGCTGTGAGGCATATTCAGCCTTCCAGATGTTTTGTCTGGGGAAAACCTAGACGTGGCATGTATATTGGGTCCATGTGTAGAGGGATTATCTTATTAGCTAACCTTTTTTCGCCAGTTGTGTGCTCTGTATGCTGTAATAATGAAATGAAAATATATTTAGTAATACATTCCTAAGAAAAGACTCAATCCGCCATATATGATGCTTACTTTGTGTTGCCATGATTTTATCTGTGGCGGTTTCCTAGAACTTTGTAGTTTTTGTTCATGATGTCTTTGCTGATCTAGTTTTAACTGTAATGAGGTTGATGATTCCCCAAAATGGTAAATTATTTGAAATGAACAAATGAGAAAGAGAACTAAGCTGGAAACCAATGCTTATGAAGTCTGATGCAGTGCATTGTGAAAATATGTAACATGGAAGGTGATTGTAAATCTCTTTACATTTTATCTGCAGGAATTATAATGTTTTCCAGGAAGGATTACCCAGCTATTCTGGAGAATTAATTTAACAAGTTTAAAAAAGTCTTTCCTTCTTTGTTTTAGGATCATGTACTTTATAATATGTTAGTGTTTGACAGTAGACATAATAATTTATTTACACTTTTCTAGTTTTGAAGGCAGGGTTTTTCTCCTATATTTTTTCTGTGCTGACCTGGAAATGAATAGGAGAAGATTATGAATATTGAGGTATAAGAGAAGATATCTTAGTCATAACACCTAATCAAAGAGCAAGCTATGCTATTATCTTGAATGTAATCCTTTTTTATATTTCTGTTGAGATTTGATTTTCTCTAAGTGTTTGTAAAGTAAACCATTCTCGTTGGTAGAATTCTGACGTTTTCTTCTGCTCCGTATCAACTTGTCTGGTCCATATATTCATCAAATCTGTTGTTGAGGAGGAACTGAGACGATTGGCTTCTCTGAGACTTCTCTGAAATATAATCTGCACCTGTTTTTCATTCTACTTCCATTAAGAAGTTTTCTATCATTACTTAGATGGACTGGGCTACTTGTTTTGAAATTTGTATTACAGAGGGTTTTTTTTTGTCATTTTGCAACTTTGTACAATTTTTATAAGTTTCACATTGACAGCAATGTAATTCTTGCTTGCTAGAACTGAATATGCTTCTATTTATCCTTTCTTATAACAATGTTCTCTCTTCATGTCTTCTACTTTGCATTTTCTTTATCTTGTTTTACACTGTCATGTATCCTTTAGAATATTTTAACTTAAAATCTTTTCTTCCGTAGAGATATATTATGTTTCTTCAAATTTAAAGCAAATCTCTTTGCTCTGAATATGAGTATTTAAGTATGAGGGTGTTCTTCATTTATAAAAAATAAAATGTGAGTGAGATCATTACCGTTTAGTTCTTTTCATAACGGTGGTTTATTATAGATTCTTTACTGAAGATTGCTGTTCAATTGTTTTATAATTACAGCACTATCTTATTTGTTCTCTTTAGTATCTGTCATGATTTTACAAGATTAAGATTTTGAATTTTAGAATCTCTGGCTATAGAATATCTCACAGCTTAGTATAGATAATTAATACTACCTTACATTGTTTCAAAACTTGTAAAAAATAAAGGCTTGTTATTTGCCTTTATTATTTCACCTATTGACTTTAGCATTCTGTTTTTATGCTCCTTAAAATAAAAGGTTACACTTCATTTTTCACATTCTTCATTGCAACCAGCCCAGTGTTTTACATATAGTAACTCCTGGGTAAGTAGTTGAGGACTTGCTAGTACAGAAGTAACTTTTCTGTTCATAGGCAAGTGTGTAAGATGAGGTCCGTAGAGAAGATGCTTTGAGTCGGCTGAAGAGAAACACCCAGTTCAGATGTGGAGGCCAGAGAATGCTTACTTTAGAAAATAATTTATTATCTGAGACCAAGAAGATGAGTAGGAATTAGGATAAGGGAGAGAGTAGGAGGTATTTTGTATGGAAGCAATAGTGTGTGCAAACATCTGGAAATGAGACAGTGCTTGAACCTTTTATGGAACTAAAGGGAGTTAATTATTAAGAAAAAATGTGGGATAGCAATTGATGGCAAGATGACTCAGTACTGTGGAAGTAAGCAAGCAGGAAAAAGCTCAGAAAGGTCTATATAAGCCTTATTAAGGGATTTGGACTTTATTTCAGTATTGGTCCAGCAGGTATTGTGAGTCCTGTTCTTGACTGGTACAAACAAGGGTCTTCTGATAGGTTTTTATTATTTTGTTTGGCCTGAGTATGTCTTTCCCAGTCTGCTGTTGGAGGCAGTGCTTTACTCAGCCAGTTGCACCCTGCTGATGGGGTCAGGTCAATGCACCTTGCCATGGACTAATAATGGATAAGGACAGGTATCCATGGACTTGTGTGAGAAGTTAGATGGATGGATACTGAGGAGGGAAAACCGAAATGCAACGCAAGGTGGGTGATTGTTAGAAATATTGTTTTGGGGTGTCAGAGCACTGCGAAAGGAAATGTTAACAATTTATAAGCTATGCAGAATAAACTGGATGTTTCTGACAGTAATGGATTGACATGTCAGCTTTGTTTGTGTTTAGAGATTGAAAAAGTGCATAGGGAACTGAAATACTTGTAAGTAAAATAAGACTTTGAGGTAAAAGAGAGCAAAGTAGCAGTATTCTTACTACAAAAATGCCTAGAGTTTTCAGTCAAGTTATTTCTTCAGTGCCGTGATACTCTAAAATTTTTATACCACCTAGCAAATTGGGATAATCTGATTTATCATCCCTCAGGGCCTAATTAAACAGTTTGAGGTAGCTCTCTTAAAAATAATAGAAAATTATGAATGCAGCATTTCTAAAGTTTTTTCCAAGGCCTTATAGAGGGACTTTGGAAATGAGAAACCAGAAGTTTAAGCTTTTTTAGGTTCATGATAGATCCGGCTGTACATTTAGGACACTGCAATCCACCATAAAGACTTCGCCTATGACTTCATCATTGGAGACCACTATAGGGTTTGGAGCAGAGGTGTGACATAATTGTTCTACAGTTTAAAGAGACTTCTCAGACTGTTATATGGAGAAAGGACTAGCGGAACATGGGCCGAAGCAAGGAGACTAGGAGGATACTGTAATAGTTGGGCTGAGAAATGGTGAGGTTTTCAATTAGGGTAGTAGATACCAGGAGAGTGAGAAATGGTCAGATACTGACTATATATCAACAGTTAAGCTGATAGAAAAGTGCAGGAGAGAGTTGAGAATAAGAGGGTTATGGATTATTCTGTGGGTTTTTTGTTTTTGTTTTTGCCTGAGCAAGTGGAAGGAAGGAGTTAATCATTTACTCTGCACTTATCTGTGGGAACTACAGGTTTAGGAGGGGATATCAGGAATTAGAGTTTGGACATTTGCAATATGAGGTATGTATTAGATATACAAAGGGAGAAAAGTCTAGTAGGTAATAGAATAAATAAGTAAAAGTTCAATAGAAGAATATGGGCTTGAGGAAGTAACCTGGTAATCAGAATGTAGGTAATATTTAAAGATAGAAATCTGAATGAGATTGCCTAAGAAATAGATTTAGATAGAGAGGAGAAAACATGCAAGGTCTGAACTGTGGGGAATGCCCAACATTTACCATGGAAGGATGAGGAGAAATCAGCTAGGGAGACTGAAAAGTAGAGGCCAGGGAGATAGCAAGAGAATTGAGAAATATGTGTCCCAGAGCCAAGTGAAGAAAGATTTTCGATCAGGTAGGACTGATCAGCTGACTGAATACTGTGGAGAACTTAAAGAATGTGAAGATTTAGAACTTAATATTGTATTATGCAAAGTCATGGAGAAACATGTTTACAATTTTACAATTGTAAATTTTTTTAGGTGTCTGATTTAGTAAGTGCCCATGTCTTAGTCAGTCTTATCATGGAGGTCTCTGAGACACAATACCTGATGCTTGCAATTTAAAGGAGAGACTTTGGCTCTTGTTTCCATTCATAGATGGCTGACTCCAAGGTAGGATGACATGGCAGAGGGGCATTGCAGAGGAGAGCTGCTCACAGCATCATACACAGGAAGCAAAGTCCAGGGAGGAGTTGGAAAGGGTGATAAACCTTCCAGGTCATGCCCATAGTGACGGCTTCTTTTACCCAGATCACCACCTTCTAACAGCAAGTCAATTATAATGCCTCTGTAATCCAATCACCTTCCAGAGGTCTTGCCTATGATCCCATGAGGCTTTAGGGGGACATCTACATATAAACCATAACATCCTCCCAATTCTTAGTTTATTCATAATAATAGATGTTAAATTTAACAATTTTTTATTGCAGAGATCAATATTTTTATACATTTCTCCTTATTTATACATTTCTACCTATCAGCTAATATGGTAAATTATTGATTCTCAGATGTCAGGTCTACTTTGAATTCTTGCCAGACTGAGTAGTGTAGTAATATTTTCTTTAGAATTTATTTTATCTATATTCAGGAGTAAATTTGGTTTGTAATTTTCTCTTATTGTTTAGGAAAACAGCAAGGAAAATGAGGGACTGTTAAAAAAAAATGAATAAACTTATAGATCATGGGACATGAGCTGTATAAGGACATCATTTAGATTAACCAGGTAAAGAAGAGAAGTAAAAATAACTCCATGGATTTGTGGTGAGCAAGAAATGTATTTTTGTTTCCCTCTAAAATATTGTATCACTAGAATCAGCCATGTAGCTCATTTTATAGTTCACCTTTGGTCTCCTAGATGCATGATTTAATAGCAAATGTTTAGTGAAGTAAATTTGAATCTTTGGCTTTCTGCTGCTTAGCCACATGATGCTTTTCTCATGAAAAGGAAGCAAAGATCCTAATTATTTGCAATTAGAATCTGATTCAGAAACAGGCCTATTTAAAGACATTGAGATGTAAATTTGGGTTGCTTTAAAAGTGCAATGCAGGGGAAAACTGCATAAGGGGGATGATCTATGTTCTCAGCCAGCCCCAGCCTGTGTTGGACACTTTTTGAGGATCATTATTTCTGGAGTGAGAGTTGGACCATCTCCAGTCAAGTGGCAGACATACTGTGTTACGTGGAGGGCACCCAAACTTCTGGACCTTCCTCAAAAAGCCTTCTTCCTTGGGTTTTCTCCCTTGAGAAACAGCCAGGAAGCTGAAGGGAAAGCAAAACTTCCTCTCCTCTCTGAGTTCTCTGCAACTTCTTTTGCACATATGGGGTACCCAGGTGCTAGCTTAACTTTCTGGTGTTAAATAAGATGAACAAGAACATGCATTTTAGAAAGGTGACATTTAAATTCTGGATATATCAGAAAGTATACAAAATATTCATTGGAAAATAAATGTTCAACCTATAAATAATATCAAAATTTGATCTTTTTCCACTCTTGTAAAAATCTGAAGGATCTGACATCTGACAAAAACCATATGAATAAAACTGATTATATAATAAGGATATTAAGTACTGTAAATATATCAGGTAGAATTTTAATATTTTATGTTCATTTAATGACTGTCTTTTAATTGCATGTGTAAGTTTTCAATTTTAAGTTTTCTTTGGAAATTGTCTTTACTATTTCTTATTTTTAAAATATTTAAAAAACCTATTAAAAGTAAGTGAACATTTCACGTGAGAATTCTATTCTTTTCAGTCAAGGCTATTTCAGGAATTATAGAGGTGGGGTGGGGGCAGATATAGTTTAAGAAATAAATTACAATGCTAGAGGAAGATTAGAATAAAGGGTGAGTTAAAATGTAATCTTTTTTTAGATTTCTATTAGATATGAGTTTATTTTAAAAATATTCAAGCCAGACATTGCAGAGTTAAGACTCAGTAGAAAGTGCTCAGACTAATTATTTAATCAAGTTACTTAATAATAGTATTGAAAAGATAATTATGACAATAATTGAATTGATGGAACAGATAGAGATAATTTTAGTGCATGCCACACTGAACTTTGTATTTTCAGAGGTATTTTGGATTTCTTAGTACTTAAAATTATGTCAAGGTATTTCTGGAATGATTCCACCTACATGGGTCAGGTTGTCAGAGAATCATGGAGCTCATGAATAGCCCATGTAAAGTTTAAAAAGCAAAAATGAGGTGAGTTATATGTTATTTACTGTTACACTATAGTAAGTGGACATGGTTTAGAAATGGATTGCCCAGAACACATGTGAATAAGGTAAAGTTAATATGATAGAATTATGTACTGTTGCCAATTTTTATGTCGTTAGGCCTTAATCTAATTTCAGCAGCTACACACATTTTCAGTATTATCTCATTTGATGACAGTACTCAATGAATTTTGAATAAATGCTGTTTTAAAAAATTAAACGTTGCGTTTATTTCCATATTCAAAATGCTTAATTTGCAGGTAAAGGATTCTCCATATGCATCTTTTGAAGAAGTAATAGAAGTTTGGAATATCGCAAATATTGGTCCATCCATCCAAATTATGGATAAAATTTGTATCAGCTGGTTTGTCTCAGTCTCACCTTTTCACTTGGAATTTCTAAGGCATAGGATAGGAAGATGTGATAAAGCAATCTGTAAAATGCAAAGGCCATGCGAGTATTCTTTTTTTAAATGCCTGTTAGGTATAGGGTTGGAATGCTAAAAACTGGAAAGGGATAGCAGATGCACACTCCTTTTTCAATTAACAGAACATCTGAAAGGCTTTGAGTTTATGCTTGTGAATGTGTTCCTGTTTTTGACTCTTGATCTGTGTAAGAATCCTTGACTCTGCTCATTGTGAAAATCTGCCTTATACATATTATTAGACAAACCCTGTGGGTTAACTCCTTGAGACTGTGGAAGAAAAAATGAGTATTTCCTCTGTGATGCTAGATAAATATGTTTCTTTGACTTGTCAGCATGCATAGCAGAAGAACTAGAATTTCTCTGTATGTAGGATAATTTAGGACTTTCCTGTGCTACTATTTTTCTTTCAGGGACACTAGATGAAAGGATAGTACTGGATTGGTCACAAATCTTTATCCTAGGTAGAACTATAAGGCTGTGTCCCCAAATCATGCCTCAGCTCCATGTTTCTGTAATACAAAGACTAAACCTTACATTGTCATGACTATGACCATTTAGTCCTTTTAGTTTTCTAGGAAGCAGCATTTTCCATTTTGACTCTGGTTGCTACATTCTCAGCATTCTGCATGTGCAAGCATGTATGACCTTTAGCAGAGTCATGTGATGTGGTATTCAGCTGTAATAGTTGCTATTGAGGAAATCTGAATTCATTTCTTTGTTATGCCACTTATTCAGCTGGTGCCTGCTGAAATTCCACGAAACTCGTCACATGCTTCTGTGTTTTAAAATGTACACAATAATAGTGACTGATTCATAGGTACAAGGAGAACTAATGATGTAATGATTCTTTTATGCTTCAGGTTTTGGCTGGGGAAAGATAAGGCCAGAACCTTCTGCACATTTATTACTAGAAGGTGGGGCTCTATTTATTAACTTGTGAGACTCTTTGAAATAAAACATTTCAAAATACCTACCTACAAGCCATAATTTTAAAGTACTGGCTGAGATTTCCAGTCATACTGAAGAACATAAAGCACTAGATTTACATATGTTTTCATGTTATGGAATACCACTGATTTTAAAAAGCAGTTATGTTTCAGCTTTTTTTTTACTATGAGCAGTTTACTTAACTCTTGGTCCTCAATTTCATCATTTATAAAATGAGAATAATAATTATGATGCCTAATTTATAGACTTTTTTATTAATGTCAACAGGGATAACATGTGTGACGTGTACCAGTACTCATATATAATAAACATTTAATAAGTATTACATATTTTATTATTGTTAATAGTAATATTAACAAAATTAACTAGCATGTAATAGACCCATATAGCGTAGCATAGCATGTAATAGAGCATATAATTGATCCAGAAAACAGTTTAAACCATGGGAAATTATATTAGATTTAAAAATATATCAAATATGGTCACACTTTACGTAAAGGAACATTCAGTTCTTTTTTCAGTTTTTATTTTTTATTTGTACATGTTTGTATTACATAATGATTATATTCATTGTGGGGAGTCAGTACATGTACATAGTAGGTATCATTTTTTATAAAAAAGAAAAAAGGAACATTTAGTTTTTTGAACTCTGGGACAGTCAACGTGTTGATAGATTAGAATAAGCATCATTTGATTTATTTTCTCATTTGAAAAATGAATAGTTATGTATTAGTGGAGAAGTATAAAATAGTTTTCTTCATCTCGTTGAATATAGAGGATTATTATCAATGCTAGTCTCTGTATAGATAGCAGAATGAACATTATATTTGATATTAGGAAAATCAAAGGCAACTTGCCTTTAAGTTGCTACTGTTGTATGCACATCACATTTGGTATTTAATCCCAATCTGGAGTTCTAGCCTGATACACTCTTTTGTTCCTTGGTATATTCCTTTCTTTTATCTCCCTCACTTTATACTTTCTTTCTTCATCCTAATCGCTTCTTGACCTTTTGGCTAAGATAAAGTGTATTCTTTCTTTATCCTAATCCTTCTTCCTGTACTCCATGAACATTCATTGAGCACTTAGAAGAACCCATTGCCCAGCAGTGTTCTCAGTTCTTAGGGAATTTACAGCTTGGTTGTGGGGATGGTAGTTACTGTTTAATGAAGAGCTGATGAGGAGACTTTAGACTTTATCTTAAGATGAATGAGAGGGACAAGAAACTGAGGATGGTGGGGCCATTTGGGAGGATCTTTGTGTTTGATTTTGCTTTATTAATTCTAATAATGCTCTAAGGTAAGAACAGCCTGAATTAAATTAGAGACAGTCATTGTTTCAAGAAGAGGAGCACCACAAGGCACGTTTACAAGGACAAATCACAAAACTTGGAGATTAGAACATAAGGGTGAAGGAAGGCTAGAAAGAGGCCAATGGTAGTGTACAGTTCTATGTCTAAGTTATCAGCATTAGGAGGCTGTTGCTCACATTAACAAGAATAGGGAACCTGGGAATGAGGGAAGAAATGAATTTAGTAATTTAGTTATGTATATAATGACTATGAGGTAGCAGTAGGATATTCAAATAGAAATATGGGATCCTAATCACATTGTACTCTAACAATAATTTTTGTATTATAACACCATGCTGTGAAGTGTTATAATCACTAATGTAATTTTTATGTATTTTATATTCTACGGGCTGATTATCATTGTTACATGATGTTTATGGTTTGGTCTAAATTAGTTTTTGGTCACAATATACATGTTATTAATAAAGGAAAAGGCATCATTTTAACATTTGAATTGATAGAACAGAAATAGAAAAGAAGCATTGTATAGAAGTGATGTGATTGAATTGGGAAATGTAACTTGAATAATGGCCACTTATATAGGGTATTTGCAAAAGTCACTTTATCATAATTTATTACACTGTTTAGGTATAAATACCAAGAACAAGTAATGAGATTAAATGTTTATCTTACAAAATATTAATAAGTGCTGTTTTAAAAAATAATGTTTAATTTCTTAAAATTATAGTAACAAGCTCATTATAATGATTTAAAAGGCACCAAGTTATTAAAGAAATTACACAGTACTTTTTCTATCTCCCTCTTTGATCACAGTATTACCACACTCACAAATATTTGTAAAAGTATATTTATTTTAGTTTGTAACTATATATAACTATATTTACTTACTGTTTCCACTTATAAGATTAATTCATATTGTTGTGTTATGAAGTATGAAATTCTGTATTTTTTCTAAATTGTTTAATTATTTTGCTACATTTGTATATTTTTTATGACTATTTCCTTTGGTATAGATATTAAACTCTTGAGATATGTACTGTTGCCATTTTATTTGTTGTTAATTATGGTTCTCTTTCTTTTTTACTGAGAATGTATCGTTTCATAAACATTAAGAAGTATAGTAAATTTTTATTGAGGTTTTACCTTGCAGTTTACAACAAACAAACTATGCATTATGGTGTAGATGTACAAGTAATAAACTCAGGATCTTGCTTTTTTTTTTTTTTTTTTGCCCGATACACCAAATACACCACACCACACTTTTGGTTGTTTTCCAAGATTGTTTCTGTAAAAGGCCTTCAACATTAAGGGGCTTTTAACAACAGCAGTGATAGCCTGATAACTGCTCAAGAGTGACTAAGAAGAATTGTAAATGCTTGCTTTCCTCAAATGGTATTTAAAAAACGCTTACTGATTGCAAATCTGAAATACTAAAAAGAAAAAGATAATAGAGAAACAGCTGTTCCTTTTGCCAAGTGAATCCATAATAAATTTTAATTTGAGGCTGTAGGTTATGAAGTCAAAAGATTCCTGTAGAAAGGCTTAATGTTTATAGTTATAATCTCGTGAGCTAAAAACTGTCTAATAACTTAATGGCTGAGTATGTTTTACTTTAATGTTGTTTATGCAGAGACCGAAGCATGGTGGAATTCTTGATCCTTCTGGACAGAAGTTTAGTGAGAAAAGTGACTGAAATTTATTAGTAAAGGGAAAAAATAATTTTAATCTTAAAATTCCACCTGCCATTGTCATGAATGATCAAGACTCAGCTATTTCCAAGAATGAAAAGAACCAGAACTGAAAGAAATCAAAAGCTATAATTGAAAAACCACAGCCTTACATACTTTCCACTGATGGCATTTAAAATTTATACAAATGGATTTATTTGATCTATATATACATAATGTTGGAGTTAGGAAAAAAGTACTATATATATTTATAGAATACAAAAATCATACTCAGATTTGCAAGATAGCAAATAGCCCTTAGTAAATCATCACACTTTCAGAAGTAGCAAGGGTACAGCTTAATTTCTTTACCAGTTTTGTCCATTCTTATGACTCTGTTATACTGTTGTTAGAGCGAGAAGGCTAAGATTTGTGTAAGGATCCAGTGAGTTCAAGGAAAGAGAATTTTTAGGGTCCAGGATATTGGTGGTGTTCTACAATTAGTCTGTCAAAAAATTATGTCTCTGATTGAAAACTATTTCTGAGTGAATGATTGGGAAGTTGACTAGCTGCCAATGAAGAGACTGTTCTCTCGTTATCAGATAACCATTGGAACTTGTCTGTTAGATTAAAATTTCTTCATGAATCACACCATGTCTTTTACTTTTCATGTATCATCTAAACCACCCATTAAAATGTTACACAGAGATATATGCTCAAGGAATAATTAGTGATGGGAGCAGGAACTGAATCAAGGGTGAATGTGGTCAGGGTAAAGTGAGCTATTACTTCACCCATTACTCAAGTGGTATTTACCAGAGGGAATCACTTATGTTGTCACTGAAGAACAGACTCTTGTCACCTAACACTTCTGTCTTAAAGAGAACCAAACTCTGTGTTGATCAACCTCTTATTAATTTCTATTAGCCACTAAGAATGTGAGCATAGGTACTGCCTGATGGATGGTATCAGGAGAAAAGGTTTTTCTGTCTCTGAGGAAGCACCAATTTATGAACTCACTAACTTTAAAAAGTATATTAAATGTTAGCCTTACCTAGATTTTTAAAATGTTAGTCTACTCTGATATTACTTAAATGCATTTTACTTTTAAACACTGGAATGAGGTAGAAAATAAGGAACTCACAAAAAGGAAGTAATCTCAACACACTGAAGCCTATTCAATAGTTATCCCCAAGAGAAAAGAAAAGTTACGGCTTTAAGTTGGTAGATTATTAGCTACTGTTAAAACATCATCGGAAATAAATTCCTCGTATTTGAAATTGCCTGTTTTCCATTGTGAGGTACTAAACAAAAATACACAATCTGAAATATTCATAAAGATAAAACAGCTTCTCTCAGCCGTCATTCTTCACCATTTTGTTCCAAACTGCCTCAGTTGCAACACTGGTTCTTTCCACTAAATAACTGATCAGGTATCAATAAAGGTCTAAAATCCTTCCAGTATGAGAAGCAAGATATAAAGAATGTTTCACACCTAAAACAATGTAATTTACTCCTCATAAAATCTAACAGCATTTCGTTTTATCAGGGCATACATATTTGGCTTTGTTGATTAGTAAGGAACACAGAAAATGTATAGAGGTCCAAAAAGTCTCTTTCATACGAGGAATATGAGACTACAAGAAAAATTTTAAATAATTAACTGTATTCCAATTTGGAGTATCGTTGTGTGAAACTACTGGATGTCAGTGGTTCTCTTTCTTTCTTTTAACTTTAAACTTCATTGTCAGGCAGGGTCCTTTAGTGTTTGAAAACACAAAAAACACACCCTACCAGAGCTCTATGATTTGAACTCCAATTGTGCGACTTATTCATACCTGACTGGATTTTATTTATTAAGCCAATTCTACAAAGCTGTTGTATTTTAATGGCAAAATTAAACCATTCACCTTTATTATGTTAAATGATCCGTACACCTTTGTTCCTTTTATTTATCCTTATTTCCATCTCTATCTTTTTTTTTTCTTAATTTGGCACTGGGGATCGAACTCAGGACCTTGTGCTTTCGAGGCAAGCAGCACAACCACTGAGCTAAATCTCCGGCCCTCCATCTCTACCAGCTATGTCTGTGCTTTCTTAACCTCTCTCTGTTGTGGATTCCCATCTGTAAAGTAGGATCAACAGTTATATCTATCTCATATGTGATTATTAAATGAGTTGATGTGCATGAAGTTCCAGAAATGTGTTTGGCTTAGAATAAGCAATATATGTGTTAAGTGTAATTTGTATTCTATATTAACATGTTGCTTTGTCTTTTTCCTCCCTTTTGCATACTTGTGTTGACTTTCCTGTCTTTTTCCTCCCATTTGCATACTTTTGTTGACTTTCCTCATTAAATTGGAAGTTCTCCTGGACATTTCTGTTTTTCTTTGGTACTGTGCCTATTTTTAGTTATTATCTCACACACACACACACACACACACACACACACACACACCCCTTTTCCACTAAGATTTATGTAACATTCAAGTTTCCTCCTCCCCCACTGAAACTTTCCAAGCAGATATGCCAGTCTGCACTGTCACCAACAGTGTATGAAAGGTTCAGGTGCTCCACCTTATATCAGCACAACTATTTTTGTCAATCTTTTTTTCATTTTAGCAATTGTGGAAGGTATAAAATCATGTATCTTTTTTTTTCTTTTTTTAGTACCAGTGATCGAACTTGGGACCTTCCTCTTGCAAGGCAGGCACCAGAACCACTGAGCTAAATCCCCAGCCCTGTTTCATTGTTTTTCACTTGTATTGCCCTCATTACCAAAAGTTTTAGAGCACCTTTTTATATACTTGCTACCTTTGGAGTTTTGTGTTTGTGCAATAAGGAGAGTCCTTGTTTGTTGTGTCTTTTGCAAAAGAAACTTTTGAGTGGCATAGTTCCAGTTGTCTGTTTTTGCTCCTACTCTTTTTTTGCCTTCTCTTTTGGTATCATACCCAGGAATTCATTGCCAAATCTACATGAAGCTTTTCCCTATGTTTTTTTCTAGGAATTTTATAGCTTGGGTCTTACTTTTAAGTCTTTAATCCATTTTGAGTAATTTATTATGTTAGGTGGTATTGGAAACCTTGTTGCATATCATTTGATCATATACATGAGGGTTTATTTCTGGGCTCCTTATTCTATTCCTCTGGTCTGTGCATCTGCTATGAATATTTTTACTTGAATGTTTGTATGGACATATGTTTTCCTTCTGTTAGATACATATGTAGGTGTGGAATTGCAGTGTCTCAGAGTAGATGCAAATCTAACTTAGAAACTGCCAGAAAGCTTTTCAAGGAGATTATATCAATACTTGATTTTATCAGTTTTTAAAATTGTAGCCTTCCTAATAGACAGAACCAATGTTTTGTCTCCTGGTTGAATTATTGAGACACTTAAAGTAACTGAAATTCTATCATCAGATATGTGTTCATATTTTTTGTCTCTTTCCACTAAAGTGTAAGCTTTATGAGGTGTCATTTGCTTCTTACTTTGTAAATGTTTACTGACATATGGTGAACCTTTTAGAACTTTCAATGATAATAAACAGCCAGCTGCAGCACACGTGCCATAGGTTCACCATTACTGGATTAGGTACTCAATAAATGTTTGTTTTGAATAAATGAAATGGATGAGAAAATAAATCAAACTGAATATTTTCCTTTTTCCTGATAACTCAGAAATCTTTCTTAGAAGCAAAGGATTACATTTATATTTAAAACAAAATAGATTATTTTAATAATAAAATATACAGTTATATATTTAGGTCTGATAAATTTTGTTGTTTGTTTTTATAAAAATTATTTTGTTTATAAACTACCCAGGGCCTTTTATTTCATGTGACCCCTTTGATCTATTTTTAATTGAAAATACTACCACCAAAAAGTTGGTAGAAAAATGAGCAGAAAAAGAAGAAGGCAGAGAAGAGAGAAAGAAAGTGAAGGAAAAGGAACTAGGAAGGCACCCAAGCTGCCTGATTATTAGTCAATTATTAGTCAATAATTTAAATGCATACATTTCTGTGCATAGTACTTAAAGGTAGTTACTGTAATAATGTACAATATTCAGTAATTTTGTATATAAAATAATCAGGTGCTTTTTATTATCAAGTATTATAAAATGTACATCAGCATTTGAATTTCTGGTTTTAATTTACCATCTATTGTGACATCACTTAATTTTTGTTACTCTTGGGACTTTTCACACATTGCATAACAAAAGTACATTTTGTTCTATGTTTAATGAAGTTTCAGTCTACAAAATGTGATTGCTCTGCAGTGAGACTAAATATCATTGGTGATTTAAGAACCCAGTTTACCTACTGAGAAAAATAGTAGAAATTTATTGATTACCAACTGGTTATTTTTTTTTAATAGTCAGACTCTTTAAAGTAGGATTTAGATGCAGTCTTTTTTAGTGTGGTCTATGAAAATGTAAACATTTTGCAAACTATTCATTACTATGAATTTTAGTACTCATGATAATGTGGCACAATATTATTTTAAATAATAATTTCTGTTTGCCCTTTTATTGTTTTATATCGGAAGCAGATGTGTAAATATTAAATGTTTCAGTTACTGTGTTTTGTGCAATATTTTTAGTCACATTCAACTTAATGACTTTCCATTGTACTCTTTTTTCCTCTCAGAAAATCAAATAAAGAAAACTACTTTACACTTGCACAACTACAGCAACACAAATGAAGATCTTAACATAAAGAAGGAAATGGTTTTGGGGTACTCTTCAAAAAATAGGTCTTTGGAAGATGAAAGAAGTCAATTACATTCCAGGAATAAACGTTTCTTATCATACCCAAGATATGTGGAAGTCATGGTGACTGCTGATGCTAAAATGGTTCATCATCATGGACAGAATTTGCAGCACTATGTCCTGACCCTAATGTCAATCGTAAGTAAACTTAACCTGACTTGTGTATGTCCTAACATGTTTGCACATATAAATGGACAGTTTTCACATATAAATGGACAAATATCAAGAATTCTCTTTTGTTTCTTGGGCAGCTTTCTAAAACACTTGAAAATCTGCAAAACCACTAGTAGAAAATGCTTGAGTTATTCTTTATTTCATCACACGCTTGGCTTCTGCCCTCTAGTGACAGGGAATGTCCTTTGTCACATTATCTTTGAACCTTAACTTTGAAACCTCATCCCATTTCTGCACCGAGAGGAAGGCGGTACTGTTTTGCTACTGCTACATCCAGTAGCAAAATCAGAAATTTGGATGCATTATATTTTAAGTTACAAATACATTTGTGGGATGGGCTACTACTAGTAGAGCCATCTTAGCAAATTTGGGATATAAGATAGCAGTAGCTGTCTTTGGTCTGATGTTAATATCTCTGTCAAACATTGGTGGCACCAGAATAGTTTTAGTGCAGGTGAAGAGCACCAGTTCTATGTTTTGACAGCACCTTATAGCATATATGTGCACATGCATTTATACAGATAAACACATACTTTATCATACCATCAGGGATATTCCTGAGTTTACTTAGGCCTGTTGTTTTGGAGTACTTAAAAAGCACCTCCTTTTATGCTCACAGTTCTCTTGGATTAGTTGACAAATTATATGGTTACCTCTATATGCAGATTCAGAGTATTTGGAACATACAGTATGTCCTGGAAGTACCTTACATAGAGGGAATTCAGGCCCACTTGGTTGTAAATATTTGGCCATGACACATCTGTAGGACATTGTCAGTTTCCCTGAGCTAGAAATTTCCAGTTAAGTTCATTGTGACTTGAAGATCCTAAGTCAGTCCTGTCATTTTCCTTACTTTTGGCATTTTGTCTTAAATTTTTATGTTTATACTATGTTTTATGTTGCCTAAATGCAGTATCTGGTACAAACTGGGCATTCGATAAACAGTTACTGAAAGAAAGAATAAGTAGTTAAAATAAAAATGATATACTTTTTCTAACCATAGCACATTGCAATAAACAAAAATCAAAGCTAATCCAAAATGATTTTCTGAAATTGTATAATACAGACACTTATTTTATCTATTTGAATTGAATTTTTAAAGTGACACAGAAATATGGATAGAAATTTATCCTGATGAGGGATAAACTTTCAGTTGAAAATGGTTAATTTTAATTTTTAATTGCAATTTTAATTGCAAAATTTTTCCTAGTATTCCATATAATTGATGCAATTTCCTACATTTGAGCCAGGTGTGGCAGTGCATGCCTGTAATCTGAGAACTCAGGAAGCCTGATGCAGGAGGGTCGCAAGTTCAAGCCTAACATCGACAACTTAGCAAGTTAGTGAGACTGTGTCAAAAAAAAAAAAACAACATTTTTGAAGAGCTGGGGATTAAGTTCAGTGTGAAGGCTCTGGGTTTATTCCCCAGTACTGCAGGAAAAATAAGAGAGAAAAGAGGAGAGTGAGGAGAGGGAGGGAGGGAGAGAGAGAGAAAGAGAGAAGGAGAGAGAAGAATTGATTTATTACAAATATTGGATGGAGAGAACACTCAAGGAAAATATTAGATTTTATAAATGCAAAGGATTTTGAATCATGGTGAATGAGAGGTAACTGATGCTGTACTTCGGAAATACTAACTAGAAGAGGTAATGTAATATAAGAATAATTTAAGAATAGCTACATAGAATTTTGAAATAGATATTTCAATATCTATGTATATTTGTGGTGATATCACTACCCTCAGAGAAGTTTTATCTCTATTTTGCATAAAAACTGTTAGAAGATATTGTTCCACAGCTTGAGAGAACTGAAGTTGGCTATGGGAGTTTTAAAGCCGTGTCCATCAAAGGCAAAGCAAACTTTTTGATTTCAGGGAAAGATGACTGTGTCTGATTTTGCTTGAAACAACAAACCAATGCTTATCTATGTCATTTCCTAGATTTTTAGTTCCACTGAAAGGAGAGCAGGTTTCAATTGAAGAGGATAAGTTTGTGGCTGCAGTCTGCTGGTTTGGATTAAGCTTTGATTCATGAGGAGAGAGATGCAGCAGGGTTGAGGAAGAGGGGAGAATTCCAAATATAGATGGAGTAAGAAGAAAAATTTAGAAGTGTGAATCTTTTTAGAGGTACTTTGGGCTTTTTTGTGTGCTGTCTGTTCTCCTCAGAGGCCAAATTCCAGATGATTTCTGAATACCTGACATTGGTGCTTTTTGTTCATTCTTTTTCTCCTTTAAATGAGAAAGTATTCAAAGAGGATACAGGGAAGTCAACAGATTGTAAAGCTCTGTGTACATACTGTTGTTTTATTGGTAAAAACAGTGATATTAATGTGGAAGGAAACTTAGAAAAAGTGACAAGCACTTTCTGTTTTGCATGGGACTTTCTTAGTTTTAGTATTAAAAGTCTCACATTTTTGAAAAACTCTTGATCCTGAGCAAATTGGGACAGTTATATTTCAATTTCCAAAATTGCTCCAAAGAGGTAAAAGAAATGCTGTCCCCACATAAGTGTCCACAGATGTTTTCACTTGAAGAAGGAACCATTTAGATTTTGCGTATTTTCTTCTTAACCTTTTAGACGCCACCAATTACATCATTGAAACACACACACTTGGACTTTTGGTAATATTCTGATCATAATAATTAGGGAAAGTGACAAAATTTGATTTAGACTTGGAATATGATAGTAAGTTATTTAAAATTCAAACTGATGAGAAAGTTTGTGTGCATTGAACTCTACATGTAATGGGGAAAATAACGGAATTGAGCAAATAGATGTTTGTCTAACATTATCTGTTCTGCAGAAAATAAACAAGTATGTTATCTTCTTAAACTGTTTGCTTTTAAGAATTTAACAAACTGAGTGGAAAGGTACAGAAATGAGTATAATTTAATTAACTTTTTAGGCTTCTGTATTATGTTGCAGATACAGCTTAGTGATATCTATTATTCAGTAGGTCTCTGAAATTAACATTAATGAGCAAGAACACAATTGTGATGTGGCATAAAATGAAATAAGTTTGCTAAATGAGCAGAGATACTCCATCATCTGCTGTTATAAAGCTTTTATCCTTAAGAGAATTTTGGCACCAGCATTAGGTTAAAATAGCATTTGTATATGCATTGTTAAATGACATAAATATATATAAACTAGAGTAATTATTTTCTTCAGCATGTTATATTTGATATTTGATGACATACTATTTATTTAACCTTAATTATGATATCGTTGGAGAACACTCTCCATTCTGTTTACAAAGGTTTATTTTGTAATATTCCACCTGTCACAGACTTAATAATGTAAATTTTTTTTCCAGTACCTGGGAACAAACTTAGGACCTTGTGCTTGCAAGGCAGGTGCGGTGCCACTGAGCTAAATCCCCGGCCCTTTAATAATGTAAATTTAAGGAGTATAATTTGATCCTCAAGAAGTAGTGCCATTTATTAAAGCATAATTACCATTATTAGAGGGATTCTTTAAGTACAAACCTTCATTGTATTGCATTGGCTTTATACCATTGCTTTCAATTCCTTGGGCTGCTTTTACTAATATTATTTAGGATGAGGAAAATTTCAAACACATTAAGATAAAGACTCACATTATACTTTCATACATATAGATATAACTATTTATGGTACTTTTTCCTTGCTTCCACTTGATACCCTGCTTATTCTTTTATATATTATATATATATATATATATATGCCCTGCTATATCCTTTGCACATATTTTATACATATGCAGAATGTCATTGTTTTCAATTTAAAAGGAAAAAGAGCTTTATGAACAAGTAAAGAGTAGTGCTCTTTGTAAACAAAATTTCTTTATTTTGTTAGAGTCAGTTTTTTAGAGATGACTTTTCACCTCTTAATGAAGGTCATCTATACCTGTGCCAGATGTGATCATTTGGTTTAACTCTATATAGAAGTTATTTTCAAATGATTGGAAAGTCAGTGGTGATGGTAATTTGTTTCATGTTTTGCATGAAATATATTTAACCTGGAACTTTGCCTAAAGATTTAAAAAATATTAGTCATACCACTTCTTCTTTACCTTTTACTAATTATTCATGAAGTAGCATTGACTGTTTTTTGAAACTTGTAAAGAAGTAAGAACTATTTATGCTAGGGAAATAAAAATTTAAGGAATAAAAAATTAAATACATTTAATTAGTTTAATGAAAAATTCAAATGCGTAATGCTCTAAAATGTAGTGATTATAATAATATATAATATATGGCTTGTAGAACAAAATAATACATTAGAATCGTCTCACATTTAGTATAGTATTTCTTAACGTATAGTCTACAGGTGGAATATTGGCCCTACGACCTGCTTTATGGAGGGGTAGTACAGATGATTGTGACCAAATAGTTGCATGAAATGCTACAAATAATACCTGTTTCATAAATCCTTCACATCTCTTTCCCAACATCATCTGCTTAGTATCAATCCCATGCACAAGGGCACTGTGAGCAGGGAAATCAGTGTCTCAGTGTGTCTGCAGATATTAAGACAGAAGAAGCAAATCCATTCCCCAGGTTGAGCAACTGGTGCATAACCAACAATGGATCTAGGACTCAAATCCAAGTCTCTTGACTGCATAGAACTTCTCTGAGGCTGTGGTCGAGTCACCACCTGCAGGACAACATCAGAGAAGGGAATGAGTTGCAGACGGTTTTGAAATAGTTTTTGTAGCAAGTGATAATGGGGAAGGACTTGAAGCAAAATGCTGAAATTTTGTTAGATAGCATAACGTAGTCAGAGCTCTAAAACCAGACTGCTAGGATGGGAATTGGGTTCTGTTACTTACTAACTGCCTCACCTTCAGTGTATTAACTTCTCTGTAACTTAGTTTTCTTATCTATAAAATAGACACAATAATAGTTCAAATCTCATATGACTTGTAAGAATTAAGTGAATTAATACATTTAAACTTACAATACATTTGGCACATAGTTATAATTTAATAAATATTTTATCCATTTGCTATTTATTACTTATTATTTATCTATTATCAATAACAAACTAAGACATTCCATCTAGACATTCTAATATGGGATGTTGGTTTTAGGTATGAAAGAAATGTATATGATGATTCTAAAATCCTCTGAGAACCAGATGGGTCTTGAACACAATTCAGTGTTACAGAGTTATTGAGCACTTATTCACAGCAACTTTAAACATCTAAATGTAGAAAAGGGTTAAACCCATTATATATAAGCACAGAGAGTACAAAGATCAATAATTAAATCAACAGACAGTGCATACAGTTAAAGTGAGCATGATGACTTTTTTTTTTACCATGCTGGAGATCGAACATAGGGCTTTGCCTGTGGTAGGCAAGTGCTGAGCTACATCTCTAGCCTCTGACATTCTCAATTCCATAATGAAACGTATCATTTTAGTAGAAAAAAATATCAGTGTGAGGGACTTTGGAGGAGGTAGTGAAGTTATTTAAATCAAATCCACTGTTTTCATGTTTTACTCTAGGAGATTGTAAGTTAAGGAAAAAGATCATGCTTTACTCATCTCTGTATCTAGTAAGCAACATAGTATTTGATAGGCAGTAGTCAACAAATACTAAAATAAATAATGAAACAGCAACTCTTTTGGGAGCTTTGCTTTCAATTTGGGTATGCTGTCATAACTAATTTAAGATATGTGCACTAGAACTAGAATGTCATGGATTGCATAACAGTGGGAGTTCATTCTGAGAAATATGTCATTGTGGAATTTTGTCCTATGCATACATCAAAATGTGTCCTTACACAAAGCTAGATGATATAGGCTCTATGGTATATAGGTACCTATTGCTCCTAAGATCACGATGAACAAAACAGCGTAAGATTAAACCATATGCTGTTTACACCAGCATCAGCACAAATATGTAAGCATGTGTTGTGCTACATTATGATGGCTGAGTGTCAATAGGTAATAGAAATTGTTCAGCTCCACCTAATCTATAGGACCACTTTGTGTATATATGAAATCTAGCATTGACTGAAAAGTCATTGTGTGGTGCATGACTTTATATAACATATGCCTTTTCTTCTGAAAAAGTTTTTAAGTAGTGGTAGTAATAATAATAGCTATCCTGATTGATTCCTCTAACCCACGCTCTGATGTAAATGCTCTTTGTATACCATCTTATGTAATCCATATAGTAGCCTACTAAGTAGAATCATTATCAACAAGCAGCTATTAGAATTTGAACCCGATTAACTTAGACTATTTTATAACCACTACCCATTATGTATAGCATTTTTTACATTATCTTTCCCTTAGTATTGCATTTCAATGACATTTTGTTGTAACAATATATTTTGAATCATACTGTTAGAACATTGGGATGTTTCAAAATTCTAGCTGGTAGGTTGGTCACTTTTTGATAAAGGTATAGCATCTATTTCCTTCAGAAACTGAAAATATTTTTGTAGTTATATATTTTATAGCTGATATAATAACATCTGGATAGCCATTTGTAGTCAGTATATTTGCAGCAATGAGTATAGTACTTAGCCGTTTGGACCCCTTATCATATTGAAGCTCTTTTCTCTGTGGACAAGTGGGAATGCATGTTCTCCTTTGACACAGAAGTCTTTGTTTCGTTTTATCATTTTCAGAGGGAAAAGAGCCTTATTAATACCTTTGAGTTGTGTTGTTTATCTTGTAATTTGACTTAGAAAGGTACCTACTTTTATACTCACAGAATCCAAGGGTAACCCTGATGTCACAAATATGAGTATACTGTATTCTGTAGTAGATATATATTTTAAAATGAATATTTATAAATTCATCTGTAAATTTGCACAGCTCCCATTTTTAAAGTGAGCAATACTGCAGTGCTAACAGATCTGCTTGAACTCGCCAATCATCTGCCTGTCCCTGTCTTAACTTACTGTCAACCCCACTGGGGCTAGCACCACTCTTGCCAAAATATGCTACCACCAGAGCCAAAGGCATCACTGCAGGTAAAGACAGCAAACCTGTAAGTATTTGTGCCCGCAGAGCTCAGGCAACAGTAAAGGTGCTGGAATGTGTTTTTATGCCTATGGTGGGCTGATCCTGTAGTGTCAGCAGCTCCAGAGATGCTTTTGGCACTGGTTGTGATAGTAATCCCCTTGGTACAAGAGGCACCATCAGCAGTAGTGTTATATACATTGTGTTGTAGCAGGTTTGGCTGATGGAGTGAGGTTAATGGTTCAGATACTTCTAGCAAACTGTAAGCTCTCCAAAGCCAGGGACTGTGTCCTTTTCCTTATCTCTGCATCTCTAACCAGCGAAGCCAGGAGTAGAGGCTGAGAATTTATTAAACAAACGAGAGAAGTAGCACTCCTTGAAGCAGTAAACTGCCTTGGCTTGGGATGTAGCCCAAGAGAAGATGATCTAAATGTAGAAAAGTTTTCATTGCATAGCTGACCCAGGTCCAGAGAGACATGCATCTGTGAAGTAGTGCATTCTTCCTGCAGTGATAGCCTTTGTGAGAGCTACGGGAAAAGGGTATGGAGTAGGGAATGGGAAAGCAACTTAACCATAAATTGTATACTGAGCCCAATGCAGAGCTCATTCACAGGGCTGCATGGACTTGTATGTTCTAATCTTGGATTATTGAGAATCAGGTTGCGATCATGACCTCTTCTATGATTACTTACATAATTCTAGATGAATCTACCTCCATGGACTCTAGTAGTGCTAAATGTCAAAAATAATGACCATATTTAGGATTAGAAATATGCAACTATGGCAAAAATATTAATGCTAAAGAATGGATCAAATTGGATATACTTTTCTAGAATATTGTGGTCGTGTAAATTGCAAATTACAACCCAGAATAAAATGAGTTTCTTGCTAATCTCTTCTACTAGTAGTTTCTAAACTGTAATATGTATTTAAATCACTTGGGGATTTTGTTAAAATCCAGATTCTGAGTTTGTATTTCTTACCAGCTCTAGATTACAAAGTTTGATTCTCAAAATTTGCTTCACGTTAGAATCATAAAAATACTGAGGAATTTTAAGAGATACTGATGGCTGTGTCACAATCCTAGAGATTCTGATTTAATTGACTGCGGATGTGACCTGAGCATGAGAATTTGTAAAAATTCTCTAAGAGATTATGCAGTGTGCAACTAAATTGGAGAATTGATGTTCTAGGACTGGTTTCAATTTGCTACTTGAGAAAAACTAATCATTTTAGGCTTCTAATCTTACTTTCTTTTTATTTACAGGTTGCAGCAATCTACAAAGATTCAAGTATTGGAAATCTTATAAACATAGTAATTGTAAAATTAGTTGTAATTCACAATGAGCAGGTAAGAGGCAGGCTAAAATTAGTAGTTTTATTTTGGTAGATTTTTAGTGAGATTGTAATTAGACCACAAAACTCATACTAGAAATTAAGATATTTTAGAAATTTACTTTAAAAAACTTAATTTGAAAAGGAATGATATTATGCTATTTTGTTGTGATGGAAGTAAAATGAAATGACATTAGTGTTTCATTGACCCAAGAAGATAACAAAAATGAATAAACAATTTAAAAATCTAAGTTTACAAACATCCAATTATTCACTTTACAATCCTAATGTTGAAGGATATAAATATGTAAATTTTTAAAAGTTAGTTTTTTGAGCCTAAATAATTGATGGTTACAGTGAGATCTAATTAGATTCAGTTTTGATCACAATGTTTAGATATTGCAAAAATACTTTAAAGTAAATCTGTGAAGGAGAGGCGATGCCCTTCTTTCACTTGCCTGTGAAAATGCTGTTTGATAAATTGTATGGGTTCTGACTGGCTTGGGAGGAAAAGAGGACTTAAATGCTTTGACATTACATGGAATTTCTTATTATTTTTCATAGGAAGGACCAGTCATCAGTTTTAATGCAGCTACCACACTACGCAACTTTTGTTTATGGCAACAAACTCAGAATGTTCTTGATGATTCTCACCCTTCCCACCATGATACTGCTGTTCTTATCACTAGGTACAGTTTTAGAAATAACCTTTCCAACTATAACTCCTTACTCTTTCTCTCTGTGTCCTGTACGATGACTGATACTTATTGTTACCTTAATTCTCTATCAGTAATACATGGAAGTGTTAAATGCAAACATTTACTGAATGAAAGGATTTATCTGTTTCTTCAGACTATAACATGAGGTAGATCCTTTGGAAATTAGCAATGTCAGATTTCTGAGTAATGGTTTGAGCTAAACAAAATAATTTTCTTATTATATTAGTGACAAAATGAGAGATTTAGGAGTAATTCCTAGAACCTGACATAGAACTGAGAGTAGAGTTTGTTCATTCCCTTCTTGGTGTTTCAGTTGTCTGAAAAATAAAAAAAGAGCATCTGAATTCATTTGATTGCCCACTTTTTGGACTCCATGTACTTTTTAAATATGTCTGTCATCTGTCTAACAATCTGTCTATCCATCCATCCATCATCTATGTATTATCTATTTATCTATCTATCTATCTATCTATCTCTATCTATCTATTCCTTTTTTGATGCTCAATGCATGTCATAATTACCTGGCTGCCTTTTCTAGGGTTGTTCACAATTCTGTTTATTTATGTGAAAATAACTGTTACTATAAAATTATTTCCATTTTATAAGGACTGCTATACAGTGCTAATTTACAATTTGTTTTGCAACACTGATACTATGAGGATATGTAGATCCTAGGTTTGTTATTGGATTGATTGGTTGGTTTAGCAAATAATCATTAGTTGGGAGTAAACCTCAAGGAAATATCAGCTTTATAGAACCTTGAAATAAAAAAAATTTTAGCTCTTGTAAAATAGCTGACATGTTGCCTATGTACTTTATCTGTTTTTAAGTCTAAAACAGAATTGCCTTAATGTATACACATTACTCTATCATAGCCCATGGTTTTGTCCTGAATTATAGTTAGAGATCAAGTACCAAAGATTGGGGTTAACTGATTTACGAAGGAGGGGAAAAGCCATGAGAAAAGAACATAGAAAATAGACAAGAGAACTGTGAAATTGATTGGACAGGGACTAAATACAGTGTAATGCAGAAGCGAACAACTGAAGCAACTTGCTAACATCTGAGAGGATCGTTGTTTAACATAGTAACTGAAGCTCATGACAGCATTGAATTACTCAAAAGAAGATGAGCAGTGTTATATATTCTGTGTAAAGGCAGAGAGGGAAAACATACACTTAGAAAAGTTGTCTTTGAACTTGGATAAAATTTCAACTATTTTCCAGTCTTACTGCTATAGAGCACCTTTTGCTTATGCACAAAGGGTGCATTACTCTAGGTTTTTGAAGTTAGTTGTGATAGTATTCATGTTTTAGTTAATCCTTCTTTATTATCGTTTTGGGTTGTTGCAAAAATACTTCTGAAGACATTTCAAAGTAAATCTTTTATTTTAAGGGAAGACATTTGTGGAGCTAGAGAGAAATGTGACACATTAGGTAAGTTATTTTATGTCAATTAAATTTAGCTCTTAATTGTTTATTGAATTCTTTAAAATGATATGTTGTTTTTCTTCTGACACTAATCATTTTAATTGATTATCTTGGTAAATTACTACACAGTACACATCAGTGTTATTTGATTCTGTCTCTGTAGACTTTATAGAATACAAGAACTAATATTTATTTGTCCGTTACTAAATATCAAATGTTATGCAATATGACATTTAATTTAAAGTGTTTGATTAGGTAATGTTTGATTGATGAGAAATAATATATAACCTTTATTAAAGCAAAATAATAAAATGAATCCTATGAATCTACATCCAGAATCCAGATTTAAGAGTTAGAACTCGTTGCTGCTATTGTGCTCCATCCTTATTCTATTTCTCTGCTTTTTCTGAAGAGCCAATACTGTGAATTTTATTCTTGTCAATTCTTTTCATCTTTTAAAAAGTAATATTTTTATATATTATATGCATGTGTTTATAAACAGGAAATTATTTATTTTTGTTTCTTTTTGAATTTTATAATTGAAACTTTTGAGTGCTTACATGACATTTAAAAAGTTTCAGATTTTAGCCAGGTGTGTTAGCACACACTATAACCCCAGCACTCCGGAGGCTGAGGCGGGAGATGGGCATGGTTTGAGGCCAGCCTGAACTACATAGCGAGATCTTGTGTCAAAAGCGAAACAAAACAAAACACAAAATCCTTCAGAGTTTAAAGCAGTTTTAGAGTTTGGATTTTCAGATTAGGGATGCTGAACTGGTAAGTTCTATATAAATATGCCAAAATTCAAAAATTGCTGAAATCTGAAACACTGTGGTTCCAGGCATTTTAGATAAAGGATACTGATCCTGTATTCAATCGTACACAATATACCAAATTATTTTGTATAGTGGATGTACCAATGTACATCTTTCTTAATAAAGTCTAAGAGTGCATTTATTGTATCTGTGTCCTGTCCATATAGAGGACCTTCATATTTCTCATTTTGGCAGTCTAAAAACAATATATTTCATGAGAGTCCTAATTTTCGTTTTTCTGATTGACAATGAGTTTGAACATCTTTTCATATATTTTCTGTAAGGAAGGAAGTAAATAAAAGAAATATTCTACATTTTTATGTTGTGATGCTTGTTGTTTTCTTATTGCTTTTCAGATATTCTTTATCACTTCTTGATACCAAACCCTTTGTGGTTTATATGTATTAAAATATCTATTAAAAATTTGTTGCTTAGTTTTTATTCAATTGTGTATAAAAATATAATGTAGCAAAATTTATAAACCTCTTTTAGCCTCTTTGCATCTTTAAGGAACTCTTCTGTAACTCAAAGTTTAAACATCCTGTTAAATATTTTAAAATTTATCCTTTATGTTTAAATATCCAATCAAAGGAACCAACCAACTAGGGATCTAATTTTGTTAGTTCTTCTTCTATTTGGATAGGTTTTTCTCTTTCTATTTGGGCTTTCCTGAAACACACATTGAGTAATTCCTTTCCTCTTAGAAATTACAGTGTGACAGAATAAAATTTCTATGTGCATTTGAGTCTTTACATTACCCCTTCATTTCATGAGTGCATAATTTTTACTTAATTCATCCACCAATTCCGCCATTTCATTTCTATCATTAAATAATAAACCTTAGCAATTGGTCAGGATGTGCCTCCATCTTATATTCTTAAAGACTATTTTGGCTATTCTTGGACTTTTGCTCATCCATAAATATTTTTTTTTCTCAAATTCTTTTATTGGTACTTTTTAGGTATACAATACATTTACATGTATCTTTGGGTGCTTGTACCTGTACATGGTGTATCTTGGTTCTTATTTTTTCCCCATTACCTGTGCGCCCTTCACCCCTAAACCCTTCCCTATTTACATACTTCGTTTCCATTTTTTTTCTTTTCTCATAATTTTTCCTTTCCATTCTTTCCTTTCCCCTTCCCATCCCACCACCCCTACCCCTTTGGACCTTTTCCAATTTCAAAGTATCATTTAATAGTTATTAATCCTTTTAGTTCTTATTTACACTCTCAGTTTCTCACACTAGAGAAACTATTTGATATTTACACATGTGTGTCCTATTTATTTCACTTAAGAGTATGGCCTCAATATGCATCCATTTAGCTATAAATGACTCTAGTTTCTCATTCTTTATGGCTGAGTAGTACTCCATTTTATTAAAAAAAACTACATCTTACTTATCCAGTTTCCAGTTGATGGGCACTTGGGCTGTTTCCAAGCTTTAGCTATTACAAACTGTGCCGCAATAAACATGGGTGCACATATATCACTGTGGTATGATTCTTTTAATTCTTTTGGGAAAATACCCAGCAGGGAAATAGCTGGGTCAAATGGGACCTACAGCCCTAGTTCTTTGAGGTATCTCCACACTGATTTCCATAGTGGTTGCACCAGTCTGCACTCCCACCAACAATGGACAAGAGTTCCTTTCTATCCACACCCCCGCCAGCATTTGTTATTGGTTGCTTTCTTGATAGCAGCCACTCTTTCTGGGGTGAGGTGGAATCTCAGTGTTGTTTTCGTCTGCATCTCTCAAATGACCAGTGATGTTGAACATTTTTTCCTATGTTTATTTGCTGCTTTTACTTCTTTGTCTGAGAAATGTCTGTTCATTTCAGATGCCCATTTTTGAATTGGGTCTTTGAATTTAGGGGGTCTGATTTTTTTCAGTTCTTTATATATGCTAGATAGTAGCCCTTTGTCTGAGTTACAGCTGCTAAAAATTTTTTCTCACATTGTGAGTTGTCTGTTAGCTCTGTTGATGGTTTCTCTTGCAGTGCAGAATCTTTTCAATAAGATGAAATCCCAGTTGTTGATTCTTCCTGTTAGTTCCCGTGCTACTGAAATTTTGTTCATAAAGTCTTTTCCTACACCAATGTCTTCAAGAGTTCTACCTAACTTATCTTCCAGCAAGTTTAGTGTTTCTATCTTAATATTTAGATCTTTAATCCACTTAGATCTCAGTTTAGTACATGGTGATAGATATGGGTCTAGTTTTAACCTCTTGACAGGTTGAAATCCAGTTTTTCCAACACCATTTATTAAATAGGCTATATTTCCTCCAATGAGGGCAGTTGGCTCCTTTGTCAAAGATGAGGTGGCTGAGTATGTCTGAAGTTGTTTTTGCATCTTCTAATCTATTCCACTGATCCTCGGGTCTGTTTCTTTGCCAGTACCATGCTGTTTTTTTGTTGTTGTTGTTGTTTTTATCACAGTAGCTTTGTAGTATAGCTTCAAGTTGGGTATTGTGATACCCCCAGTCATGGCTCTGTTACCCAGAATTGCTTTTGCTATTCTAGGTCTCTTCTGGTTCCAAATGAATTTTTGTATTATTTTCTCTGGTTCTGTGAAGTATATTGTTAGAATTTCAATCAGAATTGCATTAAATCTATATAGCAGTTTTGGAAGTATGGCCATTTTCACTATTCTTCCTACCCAGGAACAAGGGATGTCTTTCCATTTTCTTATATCCTCCTTGATCTCCTTTTTCAGGGTGCTGTAGTTTGCAACATAGAGGTCTTTTGCTTCCTTTGTTAGATAGATTCATAGATATTTCATTTTTTTGGATGCTATTTTAAAAGGAATTGTTTCCCTAATTTCTCTCTCAATGAGTCTGCTATTTGTGTACAAGAGGCTATTGTTTTTTGAGTGTTGACCTTATATCCAGCTACTCTACTGAATCTGTCAATTAAGTCCAGAAGTCTTTTGGTAGAGGTTTTTGGGTCTTCTATGTAAAGTATCATATCATCAGCAAATAATGACAGTTTCACTTCTTCCTTTCCTATCTTTATTCCTTTTATCCCTTTCTCTTTTCTAATTGGTGTGGCTAATGTATCCAGAACTATATTGAACAGGAGTGGTGATAATGGGCATCCTTGTCTTGTTCCTGTTTTTAGCGTGAAAGTTTTCAGTTTTTGACCACTTAGTATGATGTTGGCTGTTGGTTTTTCATAGATAGCCTTAATCAGGTTGAGATAAAGACCTTCTATTCCAATTTTCTGTAGGGTTTTTATCATGAATGGGTGCTGGATTTTGTTGAATGCCTTTTCTGCATCTATTGAGATGATCATATGGTTTTTGTCCTTGACTCTGTTAATATAGTGTATTACATTTATTGATTTATGGATGTTGAACCATCCTTGCATCCCTGGGATAAATCCAACTTAGTCAGGGTGTATGATCTTCTTGATGACCCTCTGTATTCTATTTGCCAGTATCTTGTTGAGGATTTTTGCATCTATGTTCATTAGGGAGATTGGCCTGTAGTTCTCTTTTTGGGTTAGGTCTTTCCCTGGTGTTGAAATCAAAGTCACACTTGCTTCCAGGAATGAATTCGGAAGCCTTGTTTCCCTTTCAATTTCCTTGATGAGTTTAAAGAGTAATGGCACTAGTTCTTCTTTAAATATCTTGTAGAATTCAGCAGTGAAGCCATGAGGACCTGGACTTTTCTTTGTTAGTAAATGTTTTATTAAATTTTCAATTTCACTCATTGTAATTGGGGTGTTTAGAATTTCTATATCTTCTTCATTTAACTTTGGCAATTCATATGTATCTAGGAATCTGTCCATTTCTTCTGTGCTTTCCATTTTATTAGAGTACAGGTTCTCGAAGTAGGTATTGATGATCCTCTGAATTTCTGCTGGTTCCATTGTGACTTCCTCTTTTTCGTTCTTAATTGCATGCATTTGAGTCTTTTCTTTCCTTTTTTTGATAAGTTGGCTAAAGGTTTATCGATTTATTTTATTCTTTGAAAAAACCAACTCTTTGATTCATTAATTTTTTGTATCATTCTCTTAATCTCCATTGCATTGATTTCTGCTCTGATCTTTATAATTTCCTCTCTTGTGCAGGCTTTGGTTTTGTTATTCTCCTTTTTCTAGGAGTTTGAGGTTCTGCATTAGATTATTTATCTGAGTTATCTCTGTTTTCCTAATATAGGCATTCACTGCATAGAACTGCTTTCATTGAGTCCCATAGATTCCTAAATGTTGTACTGGCATCATCATTTACTTGTAGAAACTGTCTAATTTCTTCTTTAATTTCCTCTGTGACCCATTGGTTGTTCAGGAGGGGTGTTATTCATTTTCCAGGTGTTTGTGGGATTTTTGCAGTTTCTCATGTTATTGGTCTCCAATTTTATTGCACTGTGGTCTGATAATATACAGGGAGTAATTTCATTTCTTTTACATTGACTTAGACATGTCCTGTGAGCTAGCATGTGGTCCATTTTGGAGAATGACCCGTGTGCAGTTGAAAAGAATGTGTATTCTGATTTTGTGGGGTGGAACACTCTGTAAACATCTATTAAGTCCATTTGTTCAACAGCTTGCTTCAGTTCTAGAATTTCATTGTTAAATTTTTGTCTAGATGATCTGTCTATTTGTGATAGTAGGGGAGGTCCCCTACAACTGTATTAGTGCTTATTTGGTTTTTCATGTCCATTAATATTTGTTTTGTATAGTTGGGGGCATTTGTATTTGGTGCATATATATTTAGGATTGTCATCTCTTCCTCTTGGATTGTTCCCTTCACAAGGATGTAATTCGTTTAATTAATCTCTCTTAATTAGCTTTGGTTTGAAATCTACTTTGTCTGCAAATAAGATTGCTACCCCTGCTTTTTTCTGGGTTCCTGTCTTGTGGAGAGTTGTTTTCAATACTTTCAATACTTCACTCCAGGCTCTCCTTGATTTGAGGGTTTGTGTTGAGAAGTCTGTCGTGATTCTGATGGGCTTTCCTTTGTAGGTGATTTGTTTCTTTTCTCTAACTGCCTGTAGGATTTTGTTCTTGTGTTGGGTTTCTGGAATGTTGACTATTTTATGTCTAGGTGTAGATTTTTTTGATCATGGCTGTGTGGAGTTCTATATGCCTCGCTTATCTGTATGTCCAATTCCCCTCCTCTGTCTGGATAGTTTTCTACTATTACTTCTTTGAACAGGTTTTTTTATGTCAATTGTACTTTCTCCTGTTTTTTCATGGACTCCTATCAGTCTTATGTTATTCTTCTTTGCATCACCTAGCAGCTATTGAATTGATTTCTCATGGTCCCTTACTATTTTTAATAAATCTCTGTATTCATGGTCCTTTACTGTAATCCTGTCTTCTATATCTGATAGTCTATCTTCAGATTCTCTTAATCTGCTCTGCATGCTTTCAATGGAGTTTTTAATCTCCTGAGTATCTGTTTGAATCTGTTTCATGGATTCCATTTCTTTCTTATGTTGGGCAATAATGGTTTCCATTTCTTTCTTATGCTGGGCATTCCTGGCTTCCAGCATGTTTCTGAGCTCATCTATTTCTTTTTACCCCATTCTGTTCTAGAGCCTCTAATCATGTCTTTCACTCTGCTCACCATCTCTGTAGTTATCTGGGAGATTATTTCTGCTCTGAATTTTTCTAGAGCCTCATTCATCTGTTTTGTTACTCCCTGTGCTATCAGTTCAGGGTGTCCAGGTGGTTGATTATCAGACTTTTTCACCTCATTTCCCCCAAAATTGCCTTTTGTGGGGTGGAAGTCTGGGTTTATGACTTGCTTAAATGCCTTCTCATTTTTGTTTTGGGTACGTCCCTGGTTTAGTTCCTGGGTTGATATTATGAAGTTGTTTATTGTATGTATCTTTGTTGATCTATTTAAAACCCTTATGGAATGAGCTGGTGTTTAGGTTTTGAGTCTCTAATGGCTCTGAGGCTATCTCATTTTCATTATACTAGGAAGGAAAACTGGATCAATCACGACACCTTAGCCCAAGTCATACAATCAGCAACACCATAGCATCAAATGCCTCTTAAAAAATGACAATTTGTGGTAGTTATTAATCTATCACCTTTAAAAAATAAAGGGCCTCCTTCAAGGTATGTCTCTGCTGTCACAGTAGACAACGTGGGCAGCCGTGTGCAGTTATAAGTCAATGAGTCTCAGTAAGCTAGTCCTAGACCCATAAGATTCAGGCAGATTTCTGGTTGCACGTCCCAAGTTGAGCTCCCTGTCCTCCTGCAGGGTTGCACTCTGCAGGTTTCTACTGCAGGTTTCACTGCTTTTCCCCTGAAGAAAGTCCAGTTTCCGATGGGAGCTGATAATCCGTCCAACTTACCAGTCACGGTGGTCTGGTGTGCCTTTATTGCAGAGATTCCCTTCACTTTTCCAGTGGGCTTGTTTTCATCAGGGAGCCTGAGACAGGCACTCTCTCTGTTGTTCACTTCTGGAGCTCAGGACAATGGCTTTTGTCCCCCTGTGCCTCTGCAGTGTGTAACCAAGTAGCTACACAGCCAAAAGGCCAGAGGCCGGGGTCGGGGGTGGGGTGTATTGTTGGAGGTGCCAGCGCGCCCCAGCCATCAGCTGGTGGGCCTGCTGGGGGGTGGGGGGGTGCCCTCCTCACCCTGTCGTGGTGGCTGGTGGAAAGCCTGTCCTCGCTAAATACTGAACCAGCATTTTAAGTCCTCATAAAACATTTATAGGTTATTTAGTTCCTTTTAAAAATTATATATTCATTTCCAAATAATGTGTATTATTTTTTCATAAATTATGTATTTAAAGTATATTGTGTTGATTATATAAAAAATACCTTAACTTTCTCTTGTTGGATATTTGCTAGCTATATCTTTCCCTCTAATTTTCCAACATGCTTATGTACTAGAATTTTTTTCTTGGAAACAACATAAATTTGTATTTTTAAATTATCAAATACAATGGCCTTTAACAAAGTCTTTGTAAATAGGGAAGGGTGGAGGGGATGAAGGAAGCACAGGTAATGGGGAAAAAGTAAGAACCAAGATACATCATGTACAGGTGTAAGCACCCAATGGTAAATGTAAACATATTGTATACCTAAAATATACCAATAAAAGAATTTAAACAAAAATAATGGAAACATTAGTTTATTTACATTTACATTGTAATTACTGTTATAAAATTACACACATATATATATAATCTGTTTTGTATGTCACATTCTGTTCTGTGCCTCCTCAACTTTTCTTTGACCTTTCTCTATTCTCCTACTTTCCTTTCCATCTTAAAAATTATATATACTATTTTAATATTTTTTAGGGTACTCTGGGTTTTTAGTAGGAATATTTAAGTTAACTGTCTAAAGCTCTTTCTTAAACAAATAATATTTAAATTGCTTTAACTTTGTTCAACTTCCCTTTAACTTACAAAGTATTCCTGTTCACTATTTTATTTATGCCATTTTGTAAGCCTTGGATGTTAGACAACATTGTTTCAAATTAAATATTTATTTAAATTTGTGTCCATGTATGTAAATCTTTCATAAATGTTTTTCATCTTAAATTCTACTTCTGAAGTCATTTTCCTTTTTCCCCCTCTGAATATCTTTTAAATTTTTGTTTAGTGAAGAGGGAGTAAATTATGTATTTTATTGTTTTGGGAATATGTTAGATACATTCTGATTTTCAAAATATAGCTTTCTAGGAACCAATTCCAGTTACTTTCTAAGTATTTTTAACATACTCTTGCTTTGCCTTCTGACTTTTTGCTATTGTGAATTATGGTCTGCTCAGTTGTAGATTATTTGATGATCTTTTTTGATTTTTTTTTTTTTTATGAGGTTGGGAATGATGAAGGGTGTGCCCAAACAAATCCTTTTGTCAATATAATATACCTAATATACTTTGACTTTTTCTCAGCCTTTTTAGATTCCTTAATTTAACTTTCATTTCTTGTAATCCAAACAAAACATTCTAATTGCTAGGAAATCTATCTTAAATGCTAGGAAGATGTTCATGTTTTTAACTGTTATGAATAAAAGAATACCTAGGGGAAATCTTAATTAACATAGTCACTAGAATAAGTCTATTCTGTATTAAGAAGTTTCTAAATGCAAAAACTTTACAATAAGAAACAAATTTCTTATATATTTTATATGTGAAATGCATTCTCCTTTGTGAAGGAAACCCTGACAGGAGGACAGATAAGTATACAACTGAATATTGAAGGATGCATTAGCAAAAACCGCAGTATTATATTAAATTAAAATATAATTTAGAGGTTAACTTGATGGATGATGGAATATACTTTGTTGTAATGAATATTTATTTTGATTTTCTTATTTTGTATTATTTTTAGATGACCCTATAGACTAAGTATTGCTCTTTGGTGTACAGCCAGTTCATACTACCCTCATCTTTCAATGGCATATTTGAGCTGCATATTATTTTTTATGTAGGAGTGAAAAGATCTTGATATATTATAACAAAACTGTTGCCTAAATAGTTATAAAATTACTGCGGTCTTGCAGTAATTATATCACAATCATGTTTTATTTAGCGTCTACCAAATGGCAGGCACCATTTTAAGCACTTAACATTGTATTCTTTAATTATTATGTGATAATTGAATATTTCCATAGTGTTTCAAACTTCAGTAATTAAAGGAACCTCCTAAATTTATAGCATTCAGTGCTATCTTCTTCTCTTATTAGTTTTTCTACTACTAATTTATAATTCATTACCTTTCCTACTAAATCAACAATCCTTTTACTTTTCTTGTATTTTTAATAATTGTTTACTCACCCTGCATTGTTGCATTATTTTTCTGAGAAAAAGAGTCCAAAGATTTACTAAAAGGATTTTACCTGAAGAATAGTCAATCTATTCTTTTTTCTTGCGCCTTAAAATCATCCAACTCTACATCCATGTCCAAGTAGTAATGCCAATGGTTAAATGCTTTTAAATTTAGTTCTTACTTTATGCTTTTAGTGGTATTTCCCATTTTGATACAACTCAATGTGGAATTTTTCAGGCTTAGCAGAATTAGGTACCTTGTGTGACCCTCTACGGAGCTGCTCTATTAGTGAAGAAAATGGACTCAGTGCTGCCTTTACTATTGCCCATGAGCTTGGGCACGTGTAAGTACCTTCCATCACGGCAGTAATATGCCTTCTATTTGTCATTGTACAGAGTGCATGAAATTACTTATTGAATTGAATAATTAGCATCTTTATTTCTTTATAAAATATTAGTAGTGGCCGGGGATTTAGCTCAGTGGTAGTGCGCCTGCCTGGAAAGCACAAAGTCCTGAGTTCAATCCCTGGTACCAAAAAAGTAAAATAAAATATTATAGTGTAACTTTTTTCCTTTAAATGCTAATTCTGCCTCTTTTAAGATCTGTGTTAGGTCAGACAGGCTGCACAGATCCACAGATGAAACAAAATAATTAGAACTTGGGAATTCTTTTATTTCATTTACTGTATTGGATTACATGACAAGCACTTCTGGCCACTCTTCCTTGTTCTGCTATATATGAGCAGGTACTGCCCTCTACTATCTTATGGGAAAGCCTGAAGGGGCTCCTGGTTCTGGGGAACTCCAAAGAGTATTTGCAATATGAACTTATTTCTTGCTCTTATAGCTCAGAGCCCCAGGAAAGGACATGCCTAGGAACTTATTTATTAAAAGATTTTAAAGCACCCCTACCTCCATTGCCTCCCTATCCCATCATTTATCATAAAAAATGGAGATGCTCTTATTCATTCCTGCTTCACTAAAATTCTTCTGGGGTTCTGTGCTGTGTGAGTGGAGGCTGTGATTTGCCAGAACACCCTTGGAGCTCCTATGAAAACTCAGAAAGCCCTACAAACTCATCCTCTGAAAAATGATCTAAATGTACCCCCAGGGTACATCTTGACGTTTCTTTGTTATCTCCTAAAAAGACATTGAGGCTACAGTTGCCCCTCTTAAGTTTGACTCCATTTCTTTTCCTGGTCATGCCTTCCAACATGATGAGAGCATTCGTGTAGAGCAGTATGAAGTGGAGATAGTTTTTAGTTAACTATCTCACCTTTAGTTCCCTTTTAGCCTAAAGGGGTCATGACTGTCAGCATACTGCACACTCAGTTTTCTAACTTGTTTATGAAATGGTGGGTTAGAATGAAGAAGGTATCATTGAATTGCTACAGCAACATCTGGGAAGCACCGTTTGGTGGTTTCCAGAGTTGCTAACTAGAAGTCTCTTCTTCTAGAAAGTGCTATCTTATTTTCTTCCTGAGAAACTAAGTGTCTCTAGATTACTTGTAAGTAGTTTAATAAATAAAATAACTTAAACAACAAATTTCAACAGGTAAAAAATTGAAGTAGATGATTTCACTATTCCTTCTAAATTGGAGTTTATGCTTGAGTTTGCAAAAGACGGTAAAGGATCTGTTATCGACCTACTAATTAATGTAATATCTTTGTTCTTGTTCTAATGATTTGCTTGCCCTTTGAGAAACTTTTTTATTATTCCCAGTTCCACTGATCAACATTAATTATAGATTAGAGCCATTACTTAGGTTGTTTCATAAGAAAATAGATGGATATTACAGTATGATAGAGTTCAAGAATAAAGAATCCTTTTAGATCCTATAGCAATAGTCAGTGGCCCAGAACCTAGTGTAATATCACCTTACCTAATATGTCCACATATGTCTCCTAGGATATCCCTGTTGAAACTTTCAGTCATTTTTATGTGAATGCTATACCCATTTGTGAGGAGGTGAGCCATATTCCAAATATCTTGATTGTTTAGAATCAACAGATCAACAGAGTATGCTGCTGACTGATCAAAAGCATAACCTTGTGTTTCTCAGAAATCATTCACTTCTAAAGGTGTAATTACATTTGTATGTGTCCCTTACGGAGAGTTACAACATACAAGATCTGATGTAACCAGATTTATCTATATTTTACATTCTACTATAGTAAACATATAAGAAATAAATTATTAATATTATGTACATTTTTATAGTTCTCTTAAATGTTTATTTTTATTTTCAGATTTAATGTTCCACATGATGATAGTTTTAAGTGTAAAGAATCTGGAATTAAGCATCAATATCATGTAATGGCCCCAACTCTAAATTACCATACGAGTCCTTGGACCTGGTCAAAATGTAGTCAGAAATATATCACTGAATTCCTAGAGTAAGTCTGAATTTATATTGTTTACATTGAATAACTGAGCATTTATTTGACTCTAAATTTGTGGTTTGTTTGTTCTTTTAAAATCTTTCAATTCATTTTGTTTTTTAATTGTTCAGAAGTAAGCCTATTTTCACTGTACAAATGGGAATTTAAACAATAAAAGTGATGTATGTGTATTATTTCTCCTTTACCGAAAAAGCATTTTTATTATAGTCAGACCTATTTATCTTATTTCTATAAATTTTTATCTTTTCTTGGGATGAAAATTCTGTTTGGAGAAGACTTAATGGCAGTCACGCCTCCTTACATGTTTTTGACATTTTTAGAAGTTACTGGTTAATATTTTGAGATGCAATTGAGTGCCTCAAGTTTGAGGTACTCTTGAAGTCAACCAAATAGCTCTCAAAACCCACAGAGACCTGGAGTTTTCAGTTTTATATCCTCTTTTGGAGGCTCTTCTACTATGAATAGAGGGGGCAGATCCAGGTTTTCCTTGCCTCATTTTTTGACCTCTCGGTTTTCTGTTTCTGAATTTCTTTTCCCAAACAATGTCTTTACCACAGTCACTGAACATCCAAAAAGGCAAGTCAGGAAATCTTTTTGCATAAATGAAATACTATTTCATTTGTTCTACTGTATATTCTGATCACCAATTTAACAGCATTAGTATTTTCTAGTTATTTCTCTCTTGATGAAAGGTATGGGAATAAGTAAAACTGTGCTTTGGAATGTGTTAATAATTATGACCTATAATTATCACCATTAGTGAAAATTTATCCTTCCAAGGGAATTTGATTTAAAAGCATAACATATAGTTGCTGATTTGTACATGATTACTTATAACTGTGATCAGTGTTTAACTACTGTGTTGATGAAAAATACCATAGAATGTGCTCTTTCTTGAAAAAGAGAAATATTTGATTCTCTTTTATAGAGATTTTTAAAGTTACATATTCATTTTATTAAAAAATTAATATGTCCTTTTAGCCAGTAAAAGTTTCCAAAAATATTTCTTTTGATTATTACAGTGGAACAGATTGTTGCTTTTAGCTCATTAAGGAAAGCTACACATTTTCATAGTCTTCTGTAGACTGGACATTTTGTGAAAAAATAGCAAATATATATACATATATATATATATATTTCCCATGCTATTTCTATTGTCTTAATATATCATGTACAGCTATGTGTTACTTAATGACAGATACATAGTCCAAGAAGTGCCTCCTTGGGTGTGTCTCTTGTTTTGTGAGCGTCATGGAGTGTACTTGCGCAAACCTAAATGGTATTGGTCAATCATTTGATGTGGCCCCTTGACACAATTGAGAGACGCAGTAAACATGAAATACATGAAGCTGCTGCTGGCATATATTTGGATGGGCATACAGTTCCATAGTAATTTTTTATAAGTAGGAGTACATTCTAAAATAATGATAAAAAGTACAGTAAATACATAATTCAGTTGCAATCATTTATTATCAAGTATTATATACTGGGCATAATTCTGTGTGATATACTTTTATAATGCTGTTGGTGCAGTAGGTTCATTTTCAGCAGCATCACTACAAATGTGTGTCATGTGTTGCACTATAACATTATGATGTACAAGGTCACTAGGCAAACAGGAGTTTTTCAGTAATCTCATGGGACCGCCATCTTATTTGTGCTTCATTATTAGCCTAAACATCTCTACATGACTCATGACTGTATTCTAATAACAAATTACAAGATAAATACTACCACTCTCAATTCACTGATGAAGGAAATTAAACTCAGGGTGATTCAATAATTTGTTCACAGCCATGAATCACAGGAAGTGATGGGATCAAAAGTTTGGCTCCCAAAGCCAGTGATCTTGACTGTGCTGTGGTCCCTCCTGAAGAGACCCCTTGAGTTAGAAATGGCACAAGATTTTTTGAAATTTCCTTTTTTAAGTTTGTAACTGAAAATATACTTTCTCAAGTGATTTAAAAACTTATTTTTATTTTTATAGCATTTTGACATTTTTTTACATTACATTTAAGGCATTACTATTGGATACCAAAGCTGACCAAAATTTTGATGTAAATTATATTCTGTGAATTTATTACACACGTGCACACACATGTGAGTGTTATACATGTGAGTCGAGTGCTCTGTCACTGAACAACACCTTCCAACCTGTTGATTTTTAAAAATTGCATGTTCTGGGTAGTCGTGGGGATTAAATACAAGCAAGCACGTTAAAAATCCTTTGTAAACTATGAGCTTGTCATTGTGTAAAGGAACATTGCTATATGAATGGGGGTTTTTTGGTACTGGGGATCGAACTCAGGACCTTGCGCTTGCAAGGCAGGCGACAGCACCACTGAGCTAAATCCCTGGCCCTATACGAATGTTGATATGAGTTAGTTTTTAAATTGTGGAAAAATGTGGATATTCTCTTTGAAAGGAAAAAACTGCAGAAAATGTGGTGAAGCATGTTAATCTGAAGTGTATCCATGTGTAGTCACCATGTTTGTTTTCTGTTGGTGCAGTACTGGTCATGGAGAGTGCCTTCTTGACAAGCCAAATGCAAGAGTATATGACCTATCCACACAACTCCCTGGCTTAATATACGATGTAAACAAGCAGTGTGAACTTATGTTTGGCCCTGGATCACAAGTGTGTCCTTATTTGGTAAGAAACATTTTAACATTTTGTTTAAAATTACCATAAAGTTGTAGTTAAAATATGTAATTCAGATCCAACATGGCTGAGTAGAGGAGGAGTCCCGTCAGAGCTGCTCAGAAAGGATCCACTGAAGCCACAGATACTCTGTAGTGAGGGAGGGACTTACACTCTGGAACAGAAAATTAATTGGAAAGGCCATACATGTACCACTCGCCTCACATGTGGTACCAAATATCTGTATCACTGAAATGGGGAAGTGGCGCTACCATAGCTGTCCTGCACTGCTCCTGTCCCCATGCCTCTGTCCTGGGTGCATTCCACACAGCCTGAGGGAATGGCTGGACTTCTGGGACAGACTCTGCATACACAGTATGGCCCCTGCTTCCCATCTCTCTTGGGGAATGCTGCAAATTGGCGTCACCCTGACCAACACCCACTGCAGGCAAGGAAACACCCCTCCACGCTGGGAAGAGAATAAATAAGCCAATAGGGCCTGTCATCTCTCTTCGGCGCTCACTCCTGTCTACCTGCTCCTGTGGGCCTGCTGGCATGCACACGTGCCCAGTGACTCTGTTATCACACTTGGGGGGTGAAGAGTCCTCAAACCAGGCCTAGGCACAGCATCAGATTCAGTCATTCTCTTGTTGGAGTGTTTGACCTGGGCTCCCACAGCATTCTCTGTCTCTCTGTTTCTCTCTCTCTCTCAGACTCTGTTGTTCGTGCCCCGCCCCCAGCTTTGGTTTAATTGTTTCCTTTCTTTCCCTCTTGTCTATTTTGTTTCTTCAACTCAGGCTTCTGTAGCAATACTATTTAAAAAATTTTTTTACTTGTTTTTCCCACTTCTCAAATTCTTCTTTTCAATTATTTTGTTCCCTATGTTCTGCTCTGTTACTCCTACGTTCTTACTGATTAACTGTCTGTCCTCTCGATTCTCTTCTTTTTGCTCTTCTTTTTCTTACCTAGGCCCCTTGCCTTCCCTTGCCTCTTCTCCATTTTATAGGTGCACAAATACATCGATAAGTTCTGACAACCTTGTATCTTTCCTCAACTCCAAAGCATACCTGCTCCCCTACATCCCATCCTCATCGCACAGATGTCTTCTTCAAACCCTCAACACTAACCCTTCATTCCAGCTAAGAGACCTTCAACAGAATTTGACCCCTTACCTAATACTTTTACCTATTATTATTTCTCCTATCTACCTCACCTCATACTGATTTACATTCCTCTTTCACCCATCCCATCATCTCTTCCCTTCCCTTCTCTTTCCACACTGCAGGCTAACTGGTAATAACAATAAAGTATCGGCTGCAAAGTGTATGGATAAAAGGTAAAAAATATAAATGCAAGGTTTTTCACACATAAGTGATACATGGTTGGATCTGTTATTGCTATTATTACTAGTAGTAATTTTTACCTCAAAATACAGTGACAGGGTCCAAACCAATAGTTAAAGGGGTAAATATTCTCAAATAAAGCTGAAAACGTCTCACTGAAAAAAATCTTCATGTCAACTACAATCTCTCCTCAACTTACTTAAGCTCAGCACACAGCACCAAAAACAAACGCAGACAATATCTATCTGTCTCTATCTATATCTATACCTATATCTATATACACAAATACATACTACAGGAATATGAGAAAATAAGGCAACAAAAGGCTCCCAAGCTCCTTCAACTTTTCCTAGGCAGATCTAGGGTCACCAGTGGAGAGGAGAGCAAACACCAGGTGGTAAAGCATTACAAATTGATTAAAGAAGAGATAAAGAAACCTTCAAACTAAAACTCATCAGAAGAGGCAAAGAAGGTCACTACATGCTAGTTAAGGGAAAAATCCAAAAGGAAGAGATTACATTGCTAAATGTATATGCACTGAATACTGGAGTACCTATCTTCACAAAACAAAAACTGCAAGACACAAAAGATCAAATACCAACACAATTATAGCAGGTGACCTCAATATCCCACTTTTACTCTGAAAAAGGAAATCAAAGAGGGCATCAGAAAATGGAAAGATAGCCCTTGTCCCTGGAAAGGCAGAACTGATATTGTCAAAATGGCCATTCTTCTAAACCTGATACATAGATTTAATGGAATCTCAATCAAAATATTTACTCCTCACAGAACCAGAGAAAGCAATCTTTAAATTCATATGGAAACAGAAGAGATCCGGAATAGCAAAAACAATTCAAGGCAACAAGAGCAAAGCAGGAGATAACACCATACCTGAATTCAAGTTATACCACAAGGCTACAGTGATTAAAAAACAGCATGATATTGACACAAACATGTTTAATAGAACAGAATAGAGCATGCAGAAAAAACCCCAAGCATATTCAGTTATTTGATCTTTGAAAAAAGGGTCAAAAACATACATTGGAAGACATATAGCCTCTTCAGCAAATGGTGCTAGAAAACCTGGCTATCCTTATGCAGAGGGTTGAAAGTGGACCCATGTCTCTCACCATGCACTAAACTAAACTCAAAACGGATAAAAGATCTAAATTTAAAACAGAACCCTTTAACATAGTGGAAGATAAAATAGGTAAAGCTCTTGAAGTCATTGGGGTAGGCAAGGACTTTCTGAACAGAGCTCCAATTGCACAAGAAATAATAGGAAGAATTAACAAATGGTATTACATCTAATTAAAAAGCTTCTATTAGTGAAAGAAACAGTCATTAGAGTGAAGGGACAACCTGTAGAATGGGGAAAAATTTTGCCAGCTATTCTTTGAGGACTAATGTCTAGAATATATAAAAAACTCACAAAAAAAGCAGACCCCCCCCATAAAAGATCCAATCAAAAAATGGGCAAGTGAGATGAGCAGACACTTCTCAGAAGAAACACAGATGCCCAATAAACATATAAAAATGTTCAGCATCTCTGGCTATTAGAGAAATGCAAATTAAAACAACACTAAGATTTTATCTTATGCCAGAAAGAATGACAATTACCAACAAATTAAATAATAACAAATACTGGCAGGGTTGTAGGTTAAAGGAACCCTACCACACTGTTGGTTTGAATTTAAACTAGTACAGCCACTATGGAAATCAGTATGGAGATATCTCAAAAAACTAAAACTAGAAATTCCATTTGACTCAGCTATTCCCTTTCTAGTTATTTTCCCAAAGGAGCCAAAAATATCATATTTCAGAGATACATGCATAGCAATGATTATAGCAGCACATTTCATTATATCTAAGTCTTAGAAGTGGCCCATATGTCCAAAACCACAAATGGATAAAGAAAATACAGTATCTATACATTATGGAATACTATACAGCTATAAAGAAGGATAAATCCAACACATTTGTAGGAAAAAAGAATACAGCTTGAAAACATAATGTAAAGTGAAGGAAATTAAATTACACAAGTTTAAATACCATATAGTATTTTATTCGAATAATCTGGAGTACAAATAAAGAGGAAAATAAAAGGTCGATAAAAGGAAACAGGGAGATAGATTTTTTGCAAATGGGAAGGGAATCAAGAGTCTGGGGGCAGACAGAAGGTGGGCAACGGGCTGTAAAAAAATTAGAGATGCGTCATGTCCATGTAAAAACTATCCTAAATGAGTGTGATCTTCATATATCACAAGCAGGAATGAAACTATAATAATAATAATGAGTAAAAGGGATCGAGAGATAGAGAGAAGGAGGTGGCTAGGGAAGGGATGGAGAATAAAATGAATCAAGGTACATTCAGTACAATGAACCCACTCCCTAATATGAATGTAAACATCATGTACTCCAAACATGAACTAATAAAGAAGAATATACAATTCACAGTGCACTTTTATTCTCTTGCATGGAAGAGGAACTAAATATAGTTTTTAAGTCTGAAAAATCTGGTGCTTGGTAGAAAGGAGTTAAAAGTAAGAAAGTAAAACTAATTGAATACTTATTTGTGTCAGGTAGGGTTAGGTTCCTAACAGTCATCATTGTGCACTTGTACGGATTCCTGTAATTTATGGTAACTTATAAAACAGAGCTCCAGAGCAGTTGGATGACGTGAAAATTTAAAATGTTTAGATTTTTTTTATTATCAAATGGTATTTGGGGGTAAAGGATAAAAGGTAGATGGTTTGCTAGGGAGTTATTTTAAAAGCCTCAGGAATCTAATAGACTACATTTTCTTTTACATGGCTTTGAATCCAAAAGAATTAAATGGGGGAATAGTATTTAGTTTTCATGGAATTATTACTCTATAATTTACTTTGAGAGTTTTTCATAGACTAGGTACTTTTTCTTTTAAATTAAATTCTTTTATTGGTACATTGTAGGTATACAACACAATTACATTTCTCATTGGGAATTGTACCTTTACATAATGCATCTTGGTTCTTATTTTTTCCCCATTCCTAGCCCTCCCTTCACCCCCTCCACCCTTCCCTATTTACAAAGACTTTATTTCCATTTTTTCCATTTCTCAGCATTTTTCCTTTCCCTTCTTTCCTTTCCCCTGCCCCTCCCACTACCCCTACCCCTTTGGACCTTTTCTTCCTATTTTGTGTTATTGATTATTCATTCTAATCATTGGTACATTTTAGGTATACAATATAATGACATTCATCATTGGAAATTTGCACCTTTACATAATCTCTCTTGGTTCTTATTTTTCACCCTTGCCCAGCCCTCCCTTCAACCCCTCCATTCCTATTTACAAAGATTTTGTTCCTATTTTCCATTTTCTCATATTAATCCCATTCCCTTCTATCCTTTCCCCTAGCCCTCCCACTTCCTTCCCCTTTGCCCCTTTTCTTCCTATTTCACATTACCTATTATACATTTAGTCCATATTTACACTTTCAGTTTCTCACACCAGAGAAACTATTCGGTATTTATACATGTGTGTCCTATTTATTTCACTTAAGAGTATCGCCTCCATGTGCATCCACTTAGCTATAAATGTCTCTAATTTCTCATTTTTTATGCCTGAGTAGTACTCCATTTTATAAAAAAACACATTTTCTTTCTCCAGTCTCCAGTTGATGGGCATTTGGGCTGTTTCCAAGTTTTAACTATTACAAACTGTGCTGCTATGAACATGGGCACACATATATCACTGTAGTATGATTCTTTTAATTCTTTGGGGAAGATCCCCAGCAGTGGAATAGTGGGGTCAAATGGGACTTCCAGTCCTAGTTCTTTGAGGTATCTCCATACTGATTTCCACAGTGCTTGCACCAGTCTACACTCCCACCAGCAGTGGAGCAGGGTTCCTCTTTCCCCACAGCCCCACCAGCATTTGTTATGGGTTGATTTCATGATAGCAGCCATTCTTTCTGGAGTGAAGTGGAATCTCAGTGTTGTTTTCATTTGCATCTCTCGAATGAGCAGTGATGTTGAACATTTTTTCATGTAATTATTTGCTATTTCTACTTCTTTGTCTGAGAAATGTCTGTTCATTTCAGATGCCCATTTTTGGATTGGTAGACTAGGTACTTTTAATTTCCACTGAAATATTTGATTGTAACACTTTTTCTGAATCTATAATCATAAATTCTTTTATGTCTGTGTAAATTTAGAATTTAGTTTAGAATAAATGTCTTTTTAAAAAAATGACTTCAGGCCTCATTTTTCCAAGCAGAGTGAACATTCTACTTTCTTCATGACTCTGTACACCTTAGGCAAATTGTTTCCTGCCTTATTAGATTGCCAGCAACATTGGAGCAGAAGTGCAAACTTATTCATTCATTTAAATAATACATACAGGTTGCACATCCCTAATTTGAAAATCCAGAATTGGAAATGCCCTGAAATCTGAAAAATTTTGAATGCTATTGTGCCATTACAAGTGAAAAATTCCATACCTGACTTCATGCGACAGATGATAGGCAAAACACAGGTACACTACTAAAAATCTACCTTCTGGGGCCGGGTATTTAGCTCAGTGGCACCACCCCTGCCTCTGCAAGTGCAAGGTCCTGAGTTCAATCTCCCATACCAAAACCCCCCCCGCAGAAAACAAAAAGCTCAAAACAAACAAACAAACAAAAAACAAAACCAAACCACCTCAGGCAATGTATGCAAAGTACATATGAATCATATATGGATTTTGTGTTTACACTTGGGTCCCATGTCCCAGATATCTCATATGTCTGTAAACATCCCAAAATCTGAAAAAGAAAGCCCCCAAATCTCAGACACTTCTGCTTCTAAGCATTTCATTTAAGCAATACTAAACCTCTATTCCCAGTGTCTAGTTTAGGATCTGGCACATAATATGTGGCACCAAATAAATTCTTATTGAATTTTGAATGAATGAATGAAGTCATTTAATAGTGAGTGCAGGGAAATGAAAACTTACTTCCACATACTGAATATTATTCCTAAGTCCTTAAATTCATAATTACAGGTTTTAGTAAGAACATCCACTGTAGAGGAGGAGCCTTCACCTTAAGATTTTATTATAAAACATACATTTCTTTCTTACTCAATTTATCTATTAGATAAGCTTTGAATTTAAATTTTGAAAAGGAATTCTCTTGGGCATTGTTGCTATGACCCTCAGTGGACTTCATTTCATGTGAAAATTTCAGAACCCTGTGTTTAAAATTTGAAAGCATGCGTTGTATTCACAAAATAGGAAACCCTAGAACATTATATTATATTTCCATGCACATTATTCATACATTCCACCTTTGCATCAAAAAGGATTTTTGGAAAGCCTTTATGAATAACATTTAACAACAAAAAAGTCTTTTAGAAAAGTATCTTATAAAGAGAGAAACATGACTCACATAATTTTGAATATTTCCACTTTGATTCATTTCTCCCATTATTCCCTGTATGAACAGAGGTTATTATTTTTTTTAAAGTAAATAATGCCATTTTTTGTGCTTAGAGAAAATCAATGACTAGAAAATATTGAGTATGGATGTTTGCTGAGTATTTCCAGCTTTGACAATGCAGCTAGGACATAGATCACTTTATCAGTTGATGTCTTTTACTGACTCAGTCTGGTGGTGTGCTCCTGCCTTTTGTTGCTCCGCAGAAACAGTGCCGGCGTCTGTGGTGCACAAGCGCGGAGGGCAAGCACAGGGGCTGTCGCACACAGCACATGCCGCTGGCAGATGGAACGAGCTGTGGTCCTGGGATGGTAGGTTTTCTCCAAGGGTGAGTCTTGTAGCAGTTTGTCTGAGGATGTGATTGCTCTGTAGTTTGGCACTCTGTTCATTATTTTCTGTCAACTTTTAATCAGCCGTTGCCCTGTTTGTTTAATGTAATACATTGTCCACTGAATTAAATACAGTGGACCTTTGACTTACGAACTCGATTGGTTCCCAAGGGCTGGTTGTAACTCAAGTTGGTTGTAAGTCAATGCAGCTGATGTTTACCTGTATACACAGTATGGATAACAAGAGGCAGATGAATCTTCCATTAACCTAATTAACCCAAGCTGCTTGTGTGTCAGGCTGGTCGTACCTTGAGAGTCCACTGTATTTAATTTTATCCTTTTTGAAACATTCAGTAGATGAATATTAAAGTTATATAAAATTACACAGAGATATAACTGTATTATAGTCTTGTTATTAAAATTAGTACAGACATCAAATTCCACTATTTCAGGAAATCCTTTAAATTAAAAGATGTTCCTATTGCATGTATTTCATCCCATAATATCCATTTAAGTATAATTGAAAGCTTAAGTGGCTTCTTCAAGTCTTTATGGTTCTAAATGTATTAAAAGACACTGGACCCTCAAAATAACTGTCTACCATACTACACCTTTACTGTGGTACAAACACAGTGTGTTAAATGTGAGGATAGAATCAGAGTGTGCTCTGTGCTCCGGATGAAGTCCTTTTGGGCTCATCAGCCAGAGTATTTCGTGCTATTTTAATCTGTCAGCTTTCCTGGAGTTCTCATGCAAAAGGCACTCTCCCTTGGTAGTGAGTTGGCTGCTGCTGCTGCCTCTTTTTGCCTTCACATTGGGTGAAAGGAAAACATCTCAAAAATAAGTGCAGTTTAGTAGCTGAACTGAAGAGTCTTCCCCACCTGTTGCTATGGAAATGTTTACCAGCCATTGCCTTTTTAAAAATCACATTTCCATCAGAAGATGTGTGCTTCTGTAAGTATTGCTCATGTGAAAAAGTGAATTGGCTGTTAAGGTTTTATTTGGAACATCAGCAATTTTTACAGTACCTAGGGACTCACTGAAATGATGTAACACCAATTCCCTTTTTGTAATTTTAGGAGCAGAGTTCTGGTGGGCCTTCAGTTCATCCAGTGCTGAATCCTAGAGTTTGATCTTTAATTAATCTGATATTTCTATTTGGGGTTAAGAATTATAAAGAGTGCTTCACTTTTTTTTCCTTCTCATTTTCTGTGGCTAATATTAGTAAATAGCTATTTGAGGGCAAGATCACATTTGTGAAAGGAGCAGACTGAGGATAAGCAGAAGCACAACCTGCTTTGAAGTGGGAATGCTAAGCTATTAACAGGGACCAATGAGATGTCCCAAGATTTTTTACTTGATGGAAATCTAGGATTGGCCTTACTGTGTCCTTTAGCAAATTTAAAAGTTTAATATATGATGTGAACCTTGAGTACTGATTATATGTAGACAAAACAGTGGTTGATATATTTATAAATTTCAAGATATATATTATTTATAGCAAATTTATTGCTATAGTAAAAATCTAGTTTGGCCATGAACATTATTTTTTTGATATCTATAAAAGTTTTAACAAATATGGATACCAACATCCCAGTCAAAATTTGAATGCTTCTACCATTCTAAAAATTCAGTCTCATCTGTTTCTAGACAATTTCCCTTCCTTTCAGAAACAAATCCTATTGTGATTTCTATTTCCAAAGAGGTATGTTCTTGATTTTAACTTAAATGGAAACTACTGTATATGCTTCTTTTGAGAAGGGGGATAGATCAGGCTTCTTTTTATCAACATAGTGTTTTGGCATTTTATCCACATTATTGTGTCCATCAATATTCATTTCTTTGTATAGCATTGTAAATCAGCTGTACAAAGTACCTAATTTGTTTATTCTCCTGGCAAGAGACATTTAGATTCTTTTTTTTGACTGTTATGAATAATGTAGCTATGAACATCATTGTACAAGTCTTTTTTATAGACATGTTTGTGTTTCTCATGGAGTATAATTTCTGGGTCATACAGTAAGTTTATATTTGACTCCCTAAGAAAATGTCAAACAAATTTTGAAACCACGTGCAACATTTTAGATTCCCTAGAGCTATAGAGAAAGTTTTAGTTACTCTGCTTTCTTTGCCAGGTTTTGATATTGTTAATCTTTTTTTTTTATTAGCCATTCTAGTAAGTATAAAATGCAATCTCACTGTGGTTTTAAAATACATTTCTCTGATTCCTCAAGAAGCTAAAACTAGAGGTTCCATTCGACCCAGATATCCCCTTTCTTGATATCTTTCCAAAAGAATTAAAAGCATCACACTACAGTGATATATGCACACCTGTGTTTATAGTGGCACAGTTTGTAATAGCTAAATCTTCGAAACAGCCCAAATGCCCATCAGCTGATGAATGGAAAAAGAAGGGTTTTTTTTAATACAATGGAATACTGTTCTGCCATAAAGAAGGATAGGTTCCAGACATTTCTAGCTCAATGGATGCCCCTTGAGACCATACTCTTAAGTGAAATAAATCAGACACATGTGTTTAAATCCTATATTGTTTCTCTAGAGTGAGAAAACAAAAGTACAAGTAAGGACCAAACTGTATAAAAGATACTGGAAATTGGGAAGAAAATGTTCAAATGAGAAGAGGGATGAGAGAGGGTGGAGAGGAAAAGGAAAAAGGGGACATGACAAAAAAAGAGAATGGAAGGAAGAAGTGGAGACAAGGCTTTTGTAGATAAAGAGGGAACGGGGCTGGAGGGAAGGAGAGGGAGTGGGAAGAAAGAAGCAAGCTACACCCTAAAGAGGTGCAGATTCCCCATGAGGAGTGCTGTCATTATGTGGGTCCAAAACGTGCCAGTAATATAGAAAGTGAAGAAATACATTTCCCTGATGACCTGTTTTGTACATTTTCATTTGTTTATTAGCCATTTCAATAATTATTCAATGAGATGGTGTGGTTGTCATGGATTCAGTGGGATTCAAAGTAAATACAATGAGATACTGAGATAGACTTTAAAACTCTTTAGAATCAGTACAGATGAAGAGAAGAGGTGGCATTTGGAGTATAATACATGAGTCATGATAGATTAAAAACAGTGAGCCCTGGGCCGGGGATTTAGCTCAGTGGTTTCGCTGCCTGCTGCGCAAGGCCGAGGACCCGAGTTTGATCCCTGATACCAACAAAACAAAACAAAACAAAATAAAAAAACCCAGTGAGCCCTATATGTTATCTGTATTCATTATTAAATGGGCTTCTTACTGAAGGAGGATTAAAAAAATATCCCATGGTATAATTTTGTCTTAATAGTCTCCTGTAGTAGTGGTGGTGAACCTATAGCATGCAGAGCATGCTGGGCTGTTTGTATCATTGAAAGCTTTAACAAGTTCACCATCACTGTTAATCTTGCGACTATCTTATAAGTGAGTTTTTATGTTAAATACTTTTGATGGTAAATCAACTTGTGTGAAGCCATGGTTAACCCATCTGATAATGAGTTAATTTCACTACTTGATGAATTACTTACTATCTTTTTCATCCCCTAATCTCTTCAATAGAGAGAGAATTATTTTAATTGTTCCTGGGAGAGGCCCATAAATTGCACCTACTTTGAGATTTTGTTTTTGTTTACTTCTAATATGGCTTTCTCATAGTAGGCATGAATCTTTATCACAGATGGCACGAAGCATTCTTACTGCTAATCAACTTGATTAGGATTTATTCATTCAACAAAGATTTATTAAAGGCCTGCTATGTTGAGCACTATTCTGGGTGCTGAAGAAATGTGTTTGAACAAAGCAGAAACGACACCTGACCTCAAGAGAGCTTACAGTCCAGGAGCACACTAGAATATTACAAATAATTAATATAATGGCACTGTGGACCTAGTTGAAGTCATGTACAAGAAAAAATACAGAAGGAAAAAGATTTTAATTTTCTTGTAGGAGAGGACAGATTGCTATTTAAGATATAGTGGTCAAGATAGACCTTACATGAAGTTATGAAGAGAGGTGTCTTCCAGGAGGTGAGGAAATTAGCTGTGATGGTATCTGGGGTGAGTTCTAGATGAGGGCAACAGCTGAGCTCCTAAGACTAGAGTAAAGCTGAAGTGTTCAAGGAAGAGCAAGGAGAGAATTGCAGTTGGGCGAAAAGGAAGGGAAAATGAGACTTGTAGGAAGTAATGGAAGGAATATTATGCAGAGCCCTGCAGGCCATTGTAAAAACTTTGTGTTTACATAGAGTAAACTAATTGAAGAATTTGAAGAGACTCATCACCTGACTTAGTTTAAGAGCTAAGTTTTAAAAAGAATCATTCTGCGTTGTAGAGAACAAAAGTAGAAACAGAGGCCGCTTGTCACTTGTTGCAGTGTTAGAGGTGCAAGATACTGGTGGCTAAAACCAGAGAAGTAACAATGAGGAAGAGGAAAAGGCAAGTTTGGTATATTTTAGAAAGATCTAGAACATTTGCTAATGTTTTTGATGTGGACTGTTCAAGGAGGAAAAGGAGATGGGATGATTGTAAATTTTTTTTCTGAGCTACCTAGAACAACTCAAGAGAAACAGGTATTTGTGGGAAAGGCAGAATTTTGGTTTCAGGTGTGACTTTGAAATGTTTAATAGACATTCAGGTAAATATAAGTAAGTAACTGTATCTGAGTCTGGAGCTCAGAAGAGAGATTTGGATTGGGAGTACTTGTTCATAGAAAAAAATAAAGGATCAAGATAGAGCCAGGAGATGGTCCAATATTAAGAGGTGGCAAAAAGAAAAAAAGAAAAAACTAAAAAGGACTGGCAGAAGAAACTGAAAAAGAGAAGAAAACCAAGAGTGTATGGAATCTTGTAAACCAACGGAAAAAAAAAGGATCAAAGAGAAAGAGTGATCCATTGTGTTAGATACTGCAGATAAATGAGGAAAGACAGAGTCAGAACTGGCCATTGATTAGGGTGGTATGGGTGCCGCTGGTGACCAACACATGAGCAGGTCCAGGGAGGAACGGGGTTTCAACCCTGTCCGGGCTGAGAGTATAAGACAATAGGCAGAGTAGGTTAGACAGTGAGCGCAGGAGAAATACCCCAGTGGCTAGTGAGGGAGGTGGGAGCTAAGGAAGGATTAGCTGTTGCCTTTGTTGCTTTTAAAGTTGGAGAAATGAGCCTATCTGTATATTGATGGGAATGACCTAGTTAAGCACTCTCAAATCATCTCTAGTAAAGGATAAGTTTATTTTTCATAGTCCTTAGTTAGGTATGAGCTGAGACAGCACTTTTATGCAAGATAACAATCATTAGCCAGGCATGGTGTCACACACCTGTGATCTCAGCACTTTGGGATCCTGAAGCACTATGACACGTTTGAGCCCAGCCTGTACAGTTTGGCAAGATCTGTCTCCAAATTTAAAAATAACAATTTCCAAAGATGTAGCTCAGTGCAAAGGCCCTGGGCTCTATTTAAAATAAAATTATTTGATGGGCACTTGGGCTGCTTCCAAGCTTTAGCTATTACAAGATGTGATTTTTTTTATAAAATGGAGTACTACTCAGCCAGAAAGAATGAGAGACTAGAGTCATTTATAGCTAAATAGATGCACATTGAGGCCATGCTCTTAAGTGAAATAAATAGGACACACATGTAAATACTGAATAGTTTCTCTAGTGTGAGAAACTGAAAGTGTAAATAAGGGTTAAAATGATTAAAATGAATAATTGATAATTTGAAATAGGAGAAACGGTCCAAAGAGGTAGGAGTGGTGGGAGGGGAATGGGAAAGGAAAGAATGGAAAGGAAAAATTATGAGAAAAGAAAAAAATGGAAATGATGTCTATGTAAATAGGGAAGGGTGGAGGGGTGAAGGGAGCACAGGTAATGGGGAAAAAATAAGAACCAAGATACATCATGTACAGGTACAAGCACCCAATGATAAATGTAAACGTATTGTATACCTAACATGTACCAATGAAAGAACTTAAGAATAAAAAAAAATAAAAACTAAATAAAATAATCATTATTTGTTACCAGAAATCAAACTCAGGACCTTGCACTTGCTAGGCAGGCACGGTGCCACTGAGCTACATCTCCGGACCTAAAGTAAAATTATCGACTAGGAACAAATTCAAAGTACAGGACAAATTTTCTCTGAAAAGCATTATGACCATTCCTCAAAGAATTAAAAACAGAATCACCATATAAACCAATAATTTCACTTTGGGTTTGTATTCCAAAGAATTGAAAGCACAGTCTTGAAGATATATTTGTATACTCATGTCCATAGGAATATTATTCACATGAGCCAACAGGCAGAAGCAGCCAGTGTCCTCAGTGGAAGGGCAAATCAGTGAAATGTGGTATATATGTCATAGGCTATGGTTCGAATGTGTGTCCTCCAGACTTCATTCTGAAATGTAAGAGCCAATGCAGTGACACTGGGAACTGGGGCCTTTTAGGTGTGATTAGGCTGAGAGGGTTCTGCTCTTATGTATGAGTTAAATGCATTTACAAGAGGGCTTTCAAGAGTGGACTTTTTTGATCCTTCTGCCTTTTGCCATGTGAGAATCCAATGTCCTTCCTCTCTAGAGGATGCAGCATACACAGTGCCATCTTGGAGGATGGTAGTGCTTTGATATTATAATTCTACTCAGACCTGTGAGAAATAAATTTCTGTTCTTTATGAATTGTGCAGTCTCAAGCATTGTGTTAAATAGCACACAAAATGGACTAAGAACATACAGTGGACTATTAGACATCCTTAAAAAGAAAATTCTGAGATATCCTACAACATGCATGAACTTGGGACATTATGTTAAGTGAAGTAAGCCATTTACAAAAAGTCAAATGCTATATGGCTCCAATTCTATGAAGTATCTGTAATATTCAAATTTATAGGAGCACAAAGTAGAGTAGTGATTACTAGGAAATAAAAAAGAGAATTGTCATTTAATGGGCATAGTGCTTTATAAAATGAAAAAATTCTGGAGAATGGTTGCACAACACTGTAAATATACTAACACTACTAAAACTGATTAAGATGATAAGTTTTAGTGTATTTTACCACAATTAACAATAAATGCCAGCCAATTTTCAAATTTTAAACATAAGTTTACTCCATCAAAACACCGTCAAATTACTCCAATACTCTATCATATTACTTCTCCAAGAGATGGAGGGAAGTGAGAAAGAGGGGAAGGGAAAGGGATATAAAAAGAATTAAGATGTCTTATGTACATGTAGCAGCTCCCCATGATGAATGAAATCATTATGTACTACAAACATGGCCTAATAAACATAAAGTTACCCTGTCAAAATCCTGTAAAAGGACTGGAGATGTAGCTTAATGGTACATTAGCTAGCATGTGTGAGGGACGGAGTTCTGTGCCCATCACTGCAAGAAAGAAAAAAAGTTCCTAAATGCTTAGTCTCAATTTTCTTGCGGGCTGGTAACTAGTTCATACAGTGGCATCAGTGCATGGACACATTGAATAACTATCACTGAAACGGAGACTTAGGAAAAATGGGAGGGAGAGAGATTGCTAGGTTGATGTTTTGAGTAGTGAGAAGCTATAGGATTAAGGGCACAGGTGACGAGACTGATTTTGTCTGGGATCACAGAGTTTTCATGTTTACTCATAGCAACAAGATTGAGTATTCAATTCAGGTTCTGTTTGGTAAGTAGAAGGAGTGGTGAGAGATTATGAGTAGATTCTTCTGTGAGTTTTCATTTTGATGAAGGTAAGAAACAAGCTCATTATTTGGGTCTTTGGATGGGATAAGAGTAGAAAGTTATCTAAAAGAGTGGGAGAATCTTGGAGTAAAAAATGAAAGCATGGAAATATACAGTAATAAACTAATATTTATTTGCTTCTTTTAAAAAAGTATCATTTTCCATTTTATTATTTAATTTTCCTCTTCTCCAGAATGAGACTTTACATCTCAAAAGCACAGATCTTACAGTTGCTCAGTAGATAGGAAATATTCATAAACTGATATCAAATGTAATCCTGTTTCTTAGTAAATTTCTTAGTAAATACAGATTACTGTATTGATCTTTCTGATATTGTTATAATTATTGTGATGCTGTAACTAGATATACATGAATTGCTTCTTGTTGTTTGTTTATTATTTTTATAGCATTGCTACCATGGGCTGTGTGTAAACAAGGAAATGGAGACACGTCCTGTAGATGGTGAATGGGGACCATGGGGACCTTACAGTTCTTGTTCAAGAACGTGTGGAGGTGGAATCAAAAGCACAACCAGGCTCTGTAATCGCCCTGAGTATGTTTTTTTTAATGTCACTGTAAATTAAGATTATCTCAAGGCACCAGAAAATTAACATCTGTTTCATTTACTTCTAAAACTGGAGGTCAGTCTGTAAGTTTCTGAGATTCAGAAAACTACTGGAATATTTTTGTACCGGCAATCAAACTAGGGACCTTGCTCTCGCAAGGCAGGTGCCGGAACCACTGAGCTAAATCAATCCCCGGCCCAACTACTGGAATATTTTAAGCCATATTATTTTATAACTTTGTAGACTTGGACCTTAAAGCAAAATCTAAGTAGATTACATTTTATAACCTTAACTGAGAAGCATTTTTATCATAATTTATTTTTGTTTTCTGATTTAGTGCCAAATTAGAAAATAGTTGCAAATATGAATGGCAGTAATGGCTTTTCACGTTTAGTCTAATGAAAGGTCCTATCTCATCCCACTTATATTTTGGCTTGCCTGGACCAAACATTTAATTTGGATTAGTTTATTGCTTTATGTAATTTGATAGGTCACATTTTCTTTCTCTGCTTCTCATGGTTTAGATGTATCATTGCCATAAGTACTGAATGTATATCTTTCTCCTTATCAAATTATTTAAGAGTTTCTGAAAACTCTCTCATAAAGATTTTTAAATGTTTCCATTGTATATATGAAATATAAGTTGGTAAGCAGTGTGATACTCTTTCCTTAATGTCCTAATACCAAGCATTTTAGTGCAGAAATGTAACATACTCTGAATAAAACCTGTCAAGTTTGTTTGAATTTTAGAGTAGCTAAATTATACTGGAAGTATTTATATTCCAAAAATTCTGAAGCATTATCATTTTCTAGTGTAAGTTGAAAAGAGATGAGTATAGACTGATACTATGAAACTGCTTGAGCTGAGTGCTGAGTAGAATGCACATGACAAAGAACAAAGAAGTATGTATATTTCCTTTTACTATGGTGTCTTCTCTTGTCATTGTCTTTGGCAGACTATGTCTCTTTTTTTTCCCCAGAAGATGACCAAACCCCTTTTTGAAATTTTAAAACAAAATCCTGTCATTAATTTCTTGTTAGTTAATCTTGCCCTCCCCCCCGCAAAAAAAAAGATCCATCCCTGCCCTCTAGGCCGCACGTGGATATTTTTATAGTTCATTAGCAGGGAATTGCTTAAAAACCATTATATATTTCCATTAAAATTAAAGAAAAAAGTGTTAGTGCCACCTTAATGATTTTCCTGATCCTGGAAAGAATGGAACAGTTATGGAAGTAAATGGCAGAGATAATATTGTACTGATGTGCTTTAAAATGTAATGAATTTGACTAGGCCACGAAACGGAGGAAAGTACTGTGTGGGCCGCAGGATGAAATTTCGATCATGTAATACTGATTCATGTCCAAAAGGCAAGCAAGACTTCCGAGAGAAGCAGTGCTCTGATTATGATGGTAAACATTTCAACATCAATGGTCTTTCTCCTAATGTGAGGTGGCTTCCAAAGTACAGTGGGAGTAAGTAATTATAATGTTTCTTTGATGTAAAAGTTTTTGAGACATAGAGACACATAGCTTTCTTATTGTATATGTAAAATTTGACTTTTTTATAGTTGCCATAAAAGATCGCTGTAAACTCTATTGTCGGGTTGCTGGAACCACTAATTTCTACCAGTTGAAGGATAGGGTTGCCGATGGTACCCCATGTGGAACTGAAACCAATGACATCTGTGTTCAAGGCCTCTGCCGGGTAAGTCAACTGTAAGTTTCTGTTATATTTGAAGTGACTTTAAGAATAATATTTGGCTTCTCTTTCTTGAACCAAATATTACTTCTTCTTCTTTCTATTTCTTTAACCAAATATTACTGTTACTTCAGAATACTTATGAATTCCAGTAAAGGAGGCTTTATCATCATACTCTGCAGGAATGTGGTTACTAATCAGTCCTTTGTTACTAGAGAGTCTCTGTAACTTTGCTAATGAAGATAAGTTTAAAATTACTATTCTCATTCTATTTTGCTAAGTATTTAGAATCAAGATGAAGATGGTGATGGCTTCCTCAAAAGGTAGAAGACACAAGGGTTGTAAACTGCTTTTGCTACTTCAGAGGTGACCCCCTGTAGTGACATTTTACTGACGCTGAATCCATTGATTCCTCCGTACATCTGTCTAGCCCTCTGTCTCTTCTTATGAACATTTAGCAAACACTGAGCAGCTACTAGATGTCAGGTATTGTTCATATCACCAGGATAAACAAATGGAGCAAAGTTCTTACACCACAGATTCAATTAGAATGCAGTGCCTTGAAGTCTTCTGAGAGGCAGCATGCGGGCTCTCCAGGAAGGAGCATCTTACTGTATGGGGAGATAAGTAATGGATTCTGAGAAGTCTTCAGGGAAGTATGAGCTCCAGAGCTAAGTATTGAAGATAAGGTGTTAGAAAGGTGAAGAAATAAGGGAGTAGGGCCCAGCAGATGATTGTTATATGCACTTTTTGTTTGAACTCCCTGGAGATCCATAGAAGGTTTCAGTGGAGGGAGAGATGTGATTTTCTTTGCACTTTAGAATGTTCAGAACGTGCTGGGCTGGAAGACTGTAGGTTGCGGGGCCATTTGGCAGGATTATTGGTAAGAAATAAAACCTGTGTTAAATCCAACATTGCAGGTGGTAATGAGAATGGATATTGGGTTGGAGAACTGGGATAGTGAATGGTGTCTAAACAATCTCAATGTATTCCTATGAGCTCCTTCCTTTGGTTAAGAAGGAACTTAATTTCATCTCCCTATAAACCAATATATATCTATTACCATTTACTTAGGTGATAAGGCCTTGTACCCAAAGAGCTACTGAGGTGCTCAAAGAGATTTAAAGTAATTTATAAATTGGAAATATTTATATATTGAGAAAAGTTTAAGTGTTCTGAAAAACTTATGCTTTATATAAAGCATAAAGTCAAATGAAAATAATAAAAATATGATGAAGATTATTGAACATATAGATACATCCTTCTTTCAGACAGTACAATAAAAATGTTTATTTTGGAAATATTTTCCATGAGAAGCTAAACATGATGACACATGCTAGTAATCCAACACTCTGGGAGGCTGAGGCAGAAGGATGACAAGTTTGAGCCCAGCCTTGGAATTACTTAGCAAGACCCTATATCAAAACATAAATATGAGAGTAGGACCTTACTCCAAGGAGGGGCCTGGTTCATGGCAGGTAGTGCAGGAGAGGGTGCATGAAACAGTTCTTGAGGAACCTTTGGGAAAATGTGTTTGGTGGGAGCTCCATTTCAAGGCCTTTTATACTGGTCATGAACTGTTTTGCTTCAGTCTTGCTGCTCTTCCTTGCTGCCCTGCCTTGGAAACAGCAGACTGTGGACTGACTGAATCCTCCACTAACTGTCTTCCACTGAGATTACTGGTCAAAGATGAATTAAATTTACTTCTCTCAGGTGAACCATCTGGGCCACTGTACAACCACCCCTAGCACCAAGGAGCAGAGCTGCCCCCAGTGCAGAGGAGGTGAACCTTCCAGGCCACCATACCACCGCCCCCAGCACCAAGGAGGTGAGCTGCATAGGCAGCAGCAGCACACATCTCTCCCCCATGCTCCCCTCATTGAAATGAGAAGAAACATCAACAAGTCTCAAAACCAGACTTCCAGATCACCTAAAGCAACCCCAAAGGGAAATGAGATGGAACAATCCGATACCCAACCACCAGGACTCCCTGAACTGGGAACAAAACAGGATCTGGAAAAAATCAAATCAAAAATAATTACTCAGATAACAGCAGAGGTTGTGCCCATAGTGCAAAACATGATTAATAAATCTAGAGAGGACATAGATAAAAAACTAGAAGAGTGGAGGAACATGATGGAATCTCAACATAGGAAACAAATGGAATCCATAAAACAGGAGCAAACAGATTCCCAGGAGATGAAAAAACTCCATTGAAAGTTTACACAGCAGAACGAACCAATGTGAGGAAAGAATTTCAGATATAGAAGATAAGATTGCAATTAGTGACCAGGAAAACAAAAATTTCTTTAAAATACTAAGGGACCGCGAGAAATCAATCCAGAAACTGTTAGATGATGCAAAGAAGAATAACATAAGACTGATCAGAATCAATGAAGAAACAGGAGAGAGTACAGATGGCATAAAAAAAACTGTTCACAGAAGTGATGGCAGAAAACTTCCAAAGCAGGGGAAAAGAACTTGACATACAGAGAAGTGAGGCATATAGACTCCAATTAGCCTTGACAAAAAAAATCTACACATAGGCATATAATAGTCAAGATTCCAGAAACACAACAGAAGAACAAAATTCTACAAGCAGTTAGGGAAAAGAAACAAATCACATACAAAGGAAAGCCCATCAGAATCACAGTAGACTTCTCAATGCAAACACTCAAGGCAAGAAGAGCTTGGAGTGCTGTATTTCAAGCCCTAAAGGAAAACAGCCTCCCACCCAGATTGATGTACTCTGCAAAGCTATCTTTCAAAATTGATTGAGAAATAAGATACTTTCAAGACAAGGAGCACCTGAAGAACTTCACGAATACCAAACCAGCACTCCAAAAAATTTTACACAATATCCTAGGAAAAGACAATGAGGATCACAACCCCAGGAAGCTCAGCAGATTGAATCCATCTGGCATCACAAGAAACTAAATGCAAAGGGGAAAATCCAACAAAAAGAAAAAGTCATGACAGTGATAAGTCAATACATATCAGTTATAACTATCAATGTTAGTGGTCTCAATTCACCAATCAAAAGAGACTGGCAGAATGGGTCAAGAGCCAGATCGAACAATATGCTGCATACAAGAAACACACTTAATTCAAAAGGAAACTCAGAGACTGAAAGTTAAAGGGTGGAAAACGATACTCCATGTGACAGGAACCTCCAAAAAAGCAGGAGTAGCTATCCTCTTTGCAGACCAAGTGGATTTCAAACCAACACTGATTAAGAGAGACAAAGAAGGACACTACATCCTTGTAAGGGAACAATCCAAAAGAAAGAGATGACAGTCATAAACATATATGCACCAAACACTGGTGCTCCAAACTATATAAAACAAATACTAATGGACATGAAAAATCAAATAAGTACTAATACAATATTAGTGGGGGACCTCAATCCCCCACTGTCACAAATAGATCAACTAGACAAAAAATAAGCAACAAAATACTAGAACTCAATCAAACTCTTGAACAAATGAACTTAACAGATGTTTTCAGAGCATTCCACCCCACTATACCAGAATAAATGTTCTTTTCAGCTACACATGGGTTGTTCTCCAAAATAGTCCACATACTGATTCATAGAACATATTTAAGTAAGTGCAAAGGAATTGAAGTTATCCCCTGTATATTATCAGACCACAGTGTGATGAAATTGGAGATCAATAGCAAAAGAAACTGCAAGAATTTCATAAACACATGGATATTGAACAACACACTTCTGAATAACAAGTAAGTCACAGAGGAAATTAAAGAAGAAATCAGATAGTTCCTACAATTAAATGACAATGACAATACAACATATCGGAATCTATGGGACACAGTGAAAGCAGTCTTGTGAGGGAAATTCATAGCAGTGAATACTCAGGAAAACTGAGCAAGGCTAATTAAACAACCTGATGCTGAACCTCAGGCTTCTAGAAAAAGATCAGGACAAACCCAAAGTTCATGCAAGGGAGGAAATTGTAAAGATCAGAGACGAAATCAATGCAATGGAGACTAAGAGAATGATACAAAAAAATCAATGAAACCAAGACTTGGTTCTTCGAAAGAATAAACAAAATTGACAAACCCGTAGCCAACCTTATCAGAAAAAGGAAAGAAAAAGACCAAATCCATGCAATTAGGAATGAAAAGGATAAAATTACAAAGGACCCAGCAGAAATCCAGAGGATCATCAAAACCTCTTTGAGAACCTATATGCCAATAAGATGGAAAACACAGAAGAAATGGATAGATTCCTAGATAAGAATGAATTACCAAAGTGGAATGAAGAAGACCTAAAAGTTCTAAACAACCCAATATCAATCAATGAAATTGAAAATGTAAGTAAAACCTTACCAACTAAGAAAAGCCCAGGTCCTGATGCCTTCACTGCTGAATTCTACAAGACATTTAGAGGGGAACTACTGCCACTGCTACTACTATTTAAACTCTTCAATGCAATTGAAAGGGAAACAATACTCCCAAATTCATTCCTGGAAGCAAGCATCACCTTGATCCTCAAATCAGAGAAAGACCCAACCGAAAAAGAGAACTATAGGCCAATCTCACTAATGAACATAGATGCAAAAATCCTTAATAAGATACTGGAAAATAGAATGCCAGTATACTTGGCATTGGTGAATAAATGATAATCAAGAAGATCATGCACCCTGACCAAGTGAGATTCATCCCAGTGATGCAGGGATGGTTCAACATATGCAAATCAATCAATGTAATACACTATATCAACAGAGCTAAGGACAAAAACCATATGATCATCTCAAGAGATGCAGAAAAAGCATTTGACATAATCCAACATGCATTTATGGTAAAAACCCAACCAAAAATTGGAATAGATGTTCTCTACCTCAATCTGATAAAACCCATCTATGAAAAACCAACAGCCAATATCATACTAAATGGTCAAAAACTGAAATCCTTCACACTAAAATCAGGAAAAAGACAAGGATGTCCACTATCTCCACTCTTGTTCAATATAGTTTTGGAAACATTAGCCACAACAATTGTACAAGTGAAAGTAATAAAAGGAATAAAGATAGGAAATGAAGATGTCAAATTGTCATTATTTGCAGATAACATGATACTCTATATCAAAGACCCCAAGAACTCCACCAAAAGTCTTCTAGACTGAATAACCAGATTCAGCAAAGGAACTGGATACAAGGTCAACACACAAAAATCAATAGATTTCCTCTACACGAACAACAGACTCACTAAGAGAGAAATAGGCAAATAATTCCTTTCACAATAGCATCCAAAAAACTGAAATACCTAGGAATCAACCTAACGAAAGAAATCAAAGACCTCTTGTCTGAAAACAATGGCTCTCTGAAAAGAGAAATTGAAGAGGATATCAGAAAATGGAAAGACATTCCTTGCTCTTGGGTAGGAAGAATCAGCATAGTAAAATTGACCATACTTCCAAAAGTGCTATTTAGATTCAATGCTATCCCAATTGAAATTCCAGCAGCATTCCTCATGGACCTTGAGAAAACAATCCAAAAATTCATTTAGAACAAGAAGAGACCCAGAATAGCAAAAGCAATTTTAGGTAACAGAGACATGGCAGGGGGTATCACAATTCCCAACTTGAAACTATACTACAAAGCTACTATGATAACAACAGCATGGTGCTGGCAAAGACACAGACCTGAGGACCAGTGGAACAGATTAGAAGATGCAGAAACAACTCCAGACACACTCAGCCATCTCATCTTTGACAAAGGAGCCAAACCCCCTCACTGGAGGAAAGATAGCCTCTTTAATAAGTGGTGCTAGAAAATTGTGTTTCAACTTGACAAAGATTAAGACTAGACCTATATCTCTCAACATGCACTAAACTAAAATTGAAATGAATTAAAGATCTAAATATTAAAACAGAAACACTGAACCAGTTGGAACAGAGGTTAGGTAGAAATCTTGAAGACATTGGTGTAGGAAAAGATTTTATGAACAAAACTTCAGTTGCCATGAACTAGCACAAACAATCAACGAGTGGGATCTCTTCTTATTAAAAAGCTTCTGCACAGCAAGAGAAACCACCAGAAGTGTGAAGAGACAACCCACAATGTGGAAAAAAATCTTCACCTGCTGTTCCTCAGACAAAGGTCTACCATCTTGAATCTCTAAAGTACTTAAAAAAATCAGACCTCTCAAATTTAAAGACCCAATTCAAAAATGGGCATCTGAAATGAACAGACACTTCCCAGACAAAGAAGTAGAAATAGCAAATAAACATATGAAAAAATGTTCAACATCACTGGTCATTCGAGAGATGCAAATGAAAACAATGCTGAGATTCCACCTCACCCTAGAAAGAATGGCTGCTATCATGAAATCAACCAATAATAAATGCTGGCAGGGCTGTGGGGAAAGAGGAACCCTGCTCCACTGCTGGTGGGAGTGTAGACTGGTGCAATCACTGTGGAAATCAATATGGAGATACCTCAAAGTATCTTCCCCAGAGAATTAAATGAATCATACCATAGTGTTATGTGTGCACCTATGTTCAAAGGAGCACAGTTTGTAATAGCTGAAACTTGAAGCAGCCCATTTGCCCAGCAACTGGTGACTGAATAAAGAAAATGTGGGGTGTTTTAATAAAATGGAGTACTACTCAGCCAGAAAAAATGAGAAGTTAGGGACATTTATAGCTAAGTGGATGCACATTGAGGCGATACTCTTAAGTGAAATAAATAGGACACACATGTGTAAATACCGAACACTTTCTCTAGTGTGAGAAACTGAAAGTGTAAATAAGTACTAAAAGGCATAATAGATAATGTGAAATAGGAAGAAAAGGGGCAAAGGGGAAGGAAGTGGGAGGGCTAGGGGGCAGGAAAGAAGGGAATGGAATTAATATGAGAAAATGAATAAATGGAAACAAAATCTTTGTAAACAGGGAGGGATGGAGGGGTTTAAGGCAGGGCAGGGGAATGCGGAAAAAATAAGAACAAGAGATTATGTAAAGGTGCAAATTTCCAATGATGAATGTCATTATATTGTATACCTAAAATGTATGAATAAAATTAATTTTAAGAAACATAAAAAAAGGGGGATCAGGCATCAGGGGTTCAGCTGAGTATGAAGGCCTTGGGATCAATTCCTACTACTGAAAAAAATCATAAGGCTTATGAAATTTTCTCTTCTCATCACTTAACGTAGAGGACTAGTCAAAGAAATGAGTTACCGCATCGTACACAGAAGATTATTTCTATATGAAGAGGAGCTGCACTTTTTCTCTGAATCCCAGTGACAAACCATTTATTTTTATATGTATTTATGCCTTCTTTTAATAAACACATTAGTATGCTGAGTATTAGTTTTGAATAAATTCTTTCAAATATTTATTTAAAACTGGCTTTATTCTCAGTTGATGAGTTTTTAAAAAGTGCAATAATATCTTTTTATGTTATACCTACTGTATTATCTATTTTATCATGCTCTTGTCTCTTTAAATTATCTTTCTTTAAAGAGTGGTTTCAGATGGGTAGAGAAATCACTGTGTCAGGGATGCAATGTGGATCCCTAGGTTTTACCTCCCAGGATATTAATTCAGAAAACCTGCGAATCTGTTTTTTTAAATGCCACTGCCTATGATTTTGATGCAGGAGGTATGTGGATAATCCTTTGAAAAACAGTGTTCTTTTAGATCATGTGAACAGAGTTTTGAAAATACTGATGTACCTCAAGAGTAGTAAATACTCTGAAAATATTCTGGTGTTTTAAATTTCCTGTTAATGGAAGGAATCTTTGGAAAGAGAATGTTTTCCTTTTTCTTCATTGGTACCGGGGATCAAACTTGGGACCTTCCACTTGAGAGGCAGGTGGCAGAACCACTGAGCTAAATCCCCAGTCCCGGAAAGAGAATTTTGTAAACTTAAAAGCACTGTGTTTATAATTAATTATTTTATAATATAAATTGTAACTATTGCATTTTGAAGCAAGCTGGCTGTGATCATGTGTTAAACTCCAAGGCCAAGAGGGACAAATGTGGAGTGTGTGGTGGAAATAACTCCTCCTGCAGGACCATGGCTGGCGTCTTCAACAGTGCCCATTACGGTACATTGTGAATTTGTTTCTAGTTTTCCCTTTTATTTGATATAATCCCGGAGTGTATAATGGTAGTATAGTAGTAATGGCTTGGCACTGTTTTGTGTACTCTATAACCTCTATCTGAAATGATTGTAAGGAAAAATTTCCTAAATATAAAATATTAAATATTTCGTCAGATATTACAGTTAAGCGGGATGGTGAACTTGACGGTTTGGGGAGCCATCTAGGGGAGTGTCTGTCATGGTTAGAGAGGCGTGATTTTGGGGGCTGTATCTGCTTCCTGGCCCTTTTCTCTGGCACTATTCCCCTGCTCTGCTTCCTGGCCATGATGATTTGAGCAACTTTGCTCCTTCCTATGCCTTTGCTCCATGATGTTCCTGCCAGGAAGCTGGCTGAGCACAGAATGAAGCCACTGAAGTTATGAGCCAAACTAAACCTCTTCTCCCTTAAGTTGCGAGTGTTGGGTATTATTATGCCAGCAATGGGAAATCTGACCGATACGGAGTGCCTTTAAATTAATGAATTCATTTGCTGAAGACAAATATAATTCTTAAAGATATATTAGATGCATTTATGAGACTAAAAGAGTAAATCCAGTGATATATAAACAGTCCACCAACTAATGAAGTGCTTTTACTGATGTTCCTGTAATCTAAAGTGTGTATTTTTATGGTTTTTTTCCCCAGGAAACTTGGTTCAGTTATTTGAACTACTTCTTTTTTTGGTGCGACCTAGTCTGTTATATTTCTTATTAATGCTATCTTGAAAATATTAATTGATTGGGAAAGATGAAAGCATTAACTTAAATGTTGGTTCCTAATTATCACATTTGCTTTCTCAAAAAGTATTTGGATCACGAACATAGTTGCTATTTGGTCATGATTTCAATTTTATTCAAAATTATTATGAAAATACCTCAGATATGTTCCATTCTAAAATTTTTGAGCAAACATTTTTCTATTTAAGTGTAATACATAAATATGTAAAAACATGTTTAAAACTTTCCGTGAAAATTAAAAATGCATTTTTACAGCTTTATTTTTCAGCATTAAATTGTGTTCCTATATGTGTGAACATGTTACTATTTAATAAAGAGGTATAACTTAAAACTCAAAATGAATATTTTTATCTATAAGGAAAGTATGCTACATTTAATACTCTTAATATGCTGGCAATACTTATTAATATTAATTACTTTAGTTGCCACATTCTTTGACCTAGTCTTCCTAGTTGTTATTATTCATCATTTTCTGGGAGCCCCACACATTTAATCTCCTTGTATAACCAATGACACACACTTGTCGTAGTCTATATTTGATGAAAAGTACGTTTTTCAAGAATAAAAACATATGTTTGAAATTAAGATTAAATGTTTAACTTTGAAAAAATCATGTCGTGGCTCAAGTTTGTAAATGAAAAAGTAATCCACAGGATTTGAAAGCTTTATCACACTTCTGCCCCCTGCTGGTCACCTTCATCTTGTTACTTTTATAATGCCTTATGCTTGCCTTCTTGAAAAAGTGAAATAGCAAAGGCTTTAAATAGTGGAACAGAATATTTTATAGCGAAAAAAGGTGAATTGAAATTTTTCTTGGAGATTCATAATCTACAAGCAATATGCATACAATGCATATAGAATCATCACACTATGTATCACCTTATATTTAAAATATGATGCCTTAACAAGATATAAATAAGGTTGCTCTAAAAATATCCAAGGTAATCTGACATCAGGATTATAAATCGAAGTTCTCTTAAATTTATACTTAAGTTTTATTAAACATATTCATCAAATTAAGTAAATGAGAAAAATTATAACTTCTTTTCCTCATTATTAAATATGGAGAAATATTAAGAAAAAAGAACAAAGAAATACTAAAATAATATCATTAGAGGACAATTAATTGTACACTTAACCTAAGAATATTTTCACACTGTGTAATGAGTGTTTTATCAAGAAGATTTTTTTTTCTTGTTTTATACAGATTTAATAAAGTATTTCCTCTTTTAATCAGTGCTAGTATTGCTGAGTTAGGTCTCAACACAGATATGATATTCATTTCACTTTAGTAAGTTTTTTATTTTTCTCATACTTAGTTTATTAATAGAATTTTAATAGAATATAATATTGGGAATAGATATAGGGGTTGCAGTTTGTTATACCACAAACTAAAAACTTATGGAAAATTTGGCTTTTTAAAAAAATGATCATTATTTTCCAGTAATGAAATTTGCTACTCACTGAGTCTCTGTGAATATAACATAACATTGCCTAGTTGTATTGCTATCTCCTGGATTTGTGGACAGCATTTGAAATTCTTTTCCAGTAGAGTGTATTAAATATAAAAGTATTGTCTAACTTAAAAATGAATACATCCACTAAACATCTGAATAGTTAAAAGCTTAGCTTCATTTCTAAACTCTATTAAGAATTTTAAAAGTAAAGAAAGTTGTATTTTAAGAATCTTAAACTCTTTATGTTCCTGAACCACAACCACCTTTTCCTCAATCTTCAGCAATTCGTTAAAGCATTGATTCAAAAGGAATAACCACTGTATAATTTTTAAAGGTAAAATGAAATGAAGAGTGACTATGCCATTTGTATTTTTCAATCATTCAGCAACAGTATCTTTTAGGACATCTGCTTTTTGTGAAATTCAACATGTATAAAATTATATTACAGGTTACAATGTTGTTGTAAAGATTCCCACAGGAGCAACAAACATTGAAATTCTTCAGCACAGCTATTCTGGAAAACCAGAAGATGACAATTACCTTGGTAAACATTTTCAGTAAACAGCAGCCAATGTTGTTTGTGTGCAATTTCATGGAGATCTATGGTCAATGTAAATTCTTGGAAGATAACGTGAGTCCCTGGAGCAGGCAGTTTCAGTTCCTACCAGCTTAGGTCACACAGTATGTTCTTCTTAAACTATACAAAAATATCCTTTAAAAGAAATGTGGAATGAAATTCTGAAAAAATTGTCAGTGTTTTCCTATAAGAGTATTTTGTATATTGAAAAGTTATGTTTAGTTAAAGTTGCATGTGTATTTAGAATAAAATTCTTATTTAATTCTAATTACAGAATTATTTGGGATTAGGTGGTTTGAATAGTTGTCTATTTCCATGTAATGAAAGTATTAAAATACAGTTTTGAAAAAGCTCTCATATTAAAGAAAGAAAAGAACTATGGTCTCATATTTACAGATGTAAGTGAAGGTAGTCAGAGGATATTGTACTTAGCTAGTCCTAGAGTCCAGGCTTAAGCTATGAGAAATTAACTTTCAGGTTTAAAGAATTTCACAAACATGAAAAGGATATTTTACCAATCTTTCCTTCCTGTCTGAGAAATATCTTTTTCATTTTACTTTTAATTTTTTTATTCATTAAGTTTATTGGTACACTTTAGGGATACATGATGATCATCTTCATCATTAGGAATTGGTACCTGCACCATCTGATATATCTTGGTTCTTGTTTTTTCCCATTTTCTTTCCCTCTCTTCTACCCCTTCACCCCCCTCTATTTACAAAAGCTTTGTTTTCATTTTTCCCTTCTTTTCTCATCCCCCCTGCCCAGTTCTCCTTCCCCTTTGAACCTTTTCTTCTTATTTCCCAATATCAATTATACATTTTGGTCCTCGCTTATGCTTTCAGCTTCTCACACCGTAGAAACAATTCTGTGTTGACACATGTGTGTCCTATTTATTTCACTTAAGAGTATAGTTGTCTGAGAAATATCTTCGTGGTGACTTACCTGTGGTTCACCAAACTGACACAGGTGGTTATATAGAGCTGGTATTGAGAAATTACCTGTTTCACATTAATAAGATATAAAAATGGCATATTGGCCCAGATAACTAGCTGGGAGTGTTGATCCTGCCATAAACCCCTTTCCTCAACATTATCTTTGGCCTTAAAAAGTCAAATGTAAGAGGAACAGCTGCTCAGTGGATGCTGGGTTTCTCTTTGGGGTGATAAAGAAGAAATTAGATTAAGCTACTGATTACACAAACATTGTGAATATACTAATACCATTGATTTGTTTACATAAAATGGTTAATTCTGATCCGGGCATGGTGGTACATGCCTGTAATCTCTCAACAATCTGGGAAACAAATTGTCAATATGATTGCCTCAATGACCTGAGAGACAGAGGGGCAGGAGGAGAACAAGTTCGAGCCCAGCCTAGGTAACCTAGTGACTTAGTGAGACCCTATCTCAAATTAAAAAAGGACTGGGATATAGCTCAGTGCAAAGGTTCTGTGTTCAAATCCCCAGTACCGCCAAAAAAAGTTAATTTTATGTTTTGTCCTTTTTACCTCAATAAGTACAAAAAATTTCCAAAAAAATCTAATATAGGTATTTTGATTTATGGCACTTTTATATTTAGTTGAAATTCTTTTTCTTTGGCTAAGAATACTATGTACATAGACTTACATATATTTTTCCATATTGTCACTAAATAATTCAGTGGGCCTGTCTTAAGTTCCAAGCATAAACATGTGTATCGTCCTAAGATTCTGCCCAAGTTTAAAAGTTAGAAATGTTCATCAGTAAAGTGTTATATTTTGTGAGAACCTACAAATATAAGAGAACTATCAAAGTCTAATTTGAAGTGAGGAAAACACATAAGACACTACTAGAGGCATGTAAAAAACCTTTATATTTATGAACTTTTGTAAGTAAAATCTATAGATTTTTTTCTCAGTTGGTAAGTTTTCATTTCCCTTAGAATTAATGTAACCAATAGTCCCTTATCTAGGCCTACCTGTGTTTGATAAAGTAAGGGGATCAAGAGATAGATGGAGGGAGGAGGAAGGGAAGGGAGAGGAGATGAAAAAAGAAATGAAGATGTACTGTACTATGCACATGTAACAGTCCCCCAGGAGGAATGTAAACATTATGTATTGCAAACATGTTCTAAGAAAAAATAAAAAAGAAAAGTACTGATTCTTGGATAGAGGAATTTCTGTTTCATGGGGTAAATACAGAACTTCATTTGTCCTCCATTGAATTTGGCATAATATATTAAGGCGGTTAAATTAGTTCATATATACAAAGAAGCATCTAATTTACTTTGCAATAATCCCATTGGGATTGCTTTTTCAGAGGAGTATTATATTTATTTATGAAGTTTAGCCATAAGTAACTTATATGTTTTGGGGTGAGATTTCCTGGAATGCCAAATAAATGTTTCCCAAAAAGGTCATTGGTCCACCCAGAAGTATAACACAAGTAAAGCAAGCATAAAATACTTTATTAATGTAGCTTTATTATTATAAAATTTAAATATTGTACATTCTCTTAGAATTAAAATAAATAGCACAGTGTTTTACAATTTACACACTTTTACAAACATTTTCCAAATTTAAATCTAATTGAAAGCCTTTAAAGGTAGAAATTTTTATTAGCTTTATTTTGCAGTTTAGGAAAGTGACCAAGAGGCTTGTCTAAGTTTATATAGCAATTAATTGAAGAACTTGAACTTAAAAACATTACTTTTAACACCAAGTTAGTTTGTCTTTTTAATACTGTAGACACCATAACATTTTATATCTAAAAAATAAATTATGAATGTATACTATATTGTTTTATATGTTATACATATAGTATATAAATAAATATATACACATACATATTTGACAGACTTAATTAATACCTGTAAGTGGGAAAGAGAAGAAGGGCTTGAACAGAGAGCAAGTTAGGAGTATTACTCACATATATCAACAGTGGTACAGTGCCTCTTTCTAAAAAGATTCAGACATTTATTTAGAGAATGGTGTAGTCATTAAATGGCCTTTTACAATACTGACCCTGTAAGTGTAAAGCTTCATTCATTTTGTTCGAAGATAAGCCTAAGCAAAATGTTGTACAGCAGTTTTTTCCTCCACTGGTGATCAGGGTTGACCTAGATGATCTGTGTGCTGGGGCTGTGATTTCTTTCTGCCTTGCTACTTCTGCAGGTCCCATTGAAGGTGATTTTCTCAAATAGAAAAATACAGGCTAAATTTATTTTAATACCTTTGACTGATGTGCTGATCTTTCCATATTTATAAATTAGATACCACAGAACAGTAAAAGACAGTTTATTTCCTTAATATTAATTTATATTTATATTCTTTAAATTCAAAAAGTGATTTCAGTTTAAGAAGATACATTCAGATTTTCTATACTATTGGCTGACTTTGTTTCATGAGCAATATTTTATTCTTTTATAGCATTATCTGATGCTCAGGGGAATTTTCTTTTGAATGGAAATTTTGTTGTGAGTATGTCAAAAAAAGACATCAACATACAGGGAGCTATTTTTGAATACAGTGGATCAAATAACTCAGTGGAAAGAATTAATAGTACTGATCGACTGGAAGAAGAGCTTGTTTTGCAGGTAAAATTTCAGTAGACATTAATAAAATTTAACTTTAAACATATTAGTGAACTGTTATGATTAAATGTAAAAGTCTTGTCTTAGAAATGTAACTTTTATAAATTAATTGTATGTTCCTTTGTATTTTTATTGAGGTGTTATGTGTGGGTAATTTATACAACCCTGATGTGCGCTACTCCTTCAACGTGCCTGTGGAGGGGAGGACTGACCTGTTCACGTGGGACCCCTACGGACCATGGCAAGACTGTACCAAAATGTGTCAAGGTAGCCTGCCTAGTATTGAGTAAAGGAGACAGAAGTTTGATGGTGCATGCTGGTATAATTGGGTCCTTCTGAGTCTGGCTGCCTATAGAATCCTCCCCTCTTTCTGTACATGTATCACACACAGACATACAGAAAGATCAGTCTTTTTCTCCTTCCTACTTTTCTCCTCACTCATTTTTTCTGTTTCATACCTTAATGGTCCTATTTAACTCTACCCTTTTCAACATTCTCTATTACTTCTCCTTTGTTTTTACATTCTCATTCTCTTTTTATTTGCAGCTATGAAAGTTTTTCTAACTTACATCCTGCTTCCTGGTGAAATTATCTGCCCTCTTACCCACTCTAATTCACTCTGTGTCTTAGCAACCTGTCTCCTCCTTTAGTGTTGGGGTATCAAACTTTCTTTTATTTCCCTTCTCTGACCACAAAAAAACATATTTGTACTGATGGAATGAATAACTGAAAGGAGCAGAGAGGGACATGACAGTACAAGGAAATTTATAGTAGAGACAGAACATGGGAAGACAGAAATCTTTGTAGTCTGTAATTATAGAAATTTAATCATGAAATCCCAGTTCAATGTAGGAAACATTTACGGAGGAGCTCCTTTATTTCAGATTTTTAATAAGACTCCAATTCTTCATTCAGGTTTTAAAGTCTAGTGGGTGCAACAGAAGCAGGAGTAGGTATCTTTATGTAAAATAGTAAATACTGGGCTACTGATATACATAGAGATGAGCACTTCAGAGGTGGAGGTAGGAGTTTGGGGCAGAAGATACTGAGAAATTTGTACAGAATGAAAAATAGTTTTCCTAAAGTATAGAAAAAAGGTTTGGGAATGAGGAGGAGCAGTGTGTTAGAGTGAAGAAAGCTCAGCACAGTATAGGAATGAGCTTCTGAGAGAAGATGGGTGGCCTGAAAAGCCAACAGGTGCTGAGAATGTGAGGGACTGGCTAACAAACCCATATCACAAAGGGCCTAGTGTACTCAGGCATTCCATCTGGGAAGAGTCACAGCTTTGGTCCTGTGATACTGGGACAATGTGGCCCAGAATGAAAGGATGGGACAAGTGTTCCTGTTACTGTTTGGGAAAGCGTCTCAGAGAAAAGATATGGTAGTAGGCAACACCAGGTCAACTGGGGTAAATGCTCAAGGAGAAATGAAGAGCTTTGGTGAGGTAGAGGAAGGAAGGATTCAAGGCCCTGGGTGTACTTTACAGAAGAGAGCTGGGGTTTGGGGTGCTGGAATGAGCATCTAACACTGAGTGTGTCAGCTGGTCTGTGGTCATGAACATGGTGAGCCAGGGGAACAAATCTCTGCAACAGGTGAATTCTAAAATGCACTGGGTCACCAAATAATCACATAAATATGGAGCGATGGGAAAATATGGTGGGAGATGGTGTGGGAGTTCAAGGGAGAAGAGCTCTCTGAAACACTCCTGTGGAGGAGGAAAGGATTTGTTAATTCTCTTGCCACATAGTATACTTTTCTTGCTTTCTCTTTTCTTGTGTAACTTTTTGGTTTCCTCTAAAGTTTGAATCCCTCAGTTTTATTTGCTTTTTAACTTATTTTTCTATATACTCAAAGTCATTAGTCCTCATGGTCTTTGTCAGGACTATATACTTTTGTTTTACTGTTTCCAAGCATATTATTTATCAGTTTTAATTTTCCATCACTCTGTCTTTCACTATGACCCTCTTTTCTCTTGTGCTAATTTGTTTGTGTCACTTATTAGGCTTGTTATATGACTATCACTTTGAGATCTCCCTTCGTTATAACCTATTCCACTTCTCCTATGTTAGTTTCCTTGCTTTCCAAATCCTGTAAATTTTTTATTTTGAATTACTTCCCTTGTTAGTTGAAATATATTCCTCAGTATTTTCCTGAGAGAGGCTTTTCATCTCTGAGAATTGCATTGTTCTATTTTCATACATGTCAGATACCTATAGTGGCATAAATTGCTAAAATAGAATATTTTCTTTGAAACCCTTGTTCTTTTGGCTTGAAATTCTGCCTGTTTTTCAAACTCCTGTGCTCAAATATAGAATTTTCTATTCTGGGAGTTTTGTGAATCCTCCCCTTAATTCTAGTGGCTGAAATATGAAGACATTGTACCTTAATGTGAATTATTTTACATACATTTTCTGAATTATGATGTCATTTTAATCTGAAATTCTTTAGATTTTTTTTGTTTTGAGAACTTTTATTGCATTTTTTAAATAATTTCCACATGCTAATTTTCTCTTCCTGAAATTTGCATTATTGTTTTGTCTCTTAAACTGAGTCCTCATTTTCTAGTTTCTCTTCTCAATTTCATTATTTTTTTAATGTTTCTTCTCATAATGCCTTGCTTTTGTTTCATGGATCCTGTATCATCTACTGTGTCTCTGAGGATATTCATCATAATTTACATTTTCTTTTGTTCCCTAACTTACGTCTGTTCATCTTAGTTTAGTTTATTTTGCTTCTCTTGGCCTCTTTTGTGTTAGAGCCTTTCCTAAAATGTCTGCAGATCTTTTGTGTCTGTTCATGTTTAAGAAGTACTAAAATACTGATTGCAGTCATGTGTGTGTTAGACAAGTTTACCAGGAGCTTCATTCTAGGGTAATTGGGTCTTTGTGTAGTTTTTACATAGGTACTGGGGAGAAGACCCAGATGCTGTTGTCAGTGATCATTTTTCTTGGGCTAAACAGTTCCCTAAGAGGGAAGCTGAGCCAGTCCTGGCACCCCGAAGGAAGCTCCCCTGCCACCATTCCATGCTCCTAGGGCAGAGAAGGTGAGCCGGTCCCAGAACCCAGAAGGAAGCTCCCCCACTGCCATTCCATGCTCCTAGGGCAGAGAAGGTGAGCCACCCGGGTGCCAGAAGCACCCCCACCCCCACTGTGGAAATGAGAAGACATGTAAACAAGCCTCAAAAACAGAATTCCGGATCACCTATAGCAACCCCAAAGGGAAACAAGATGGAACAATCTGATACTCAACCACCTGGACTCCCTGAACTGGCAACAAAAGAGGATCTGGGAAAAATGAAATCAGAAATAATTACTCAGATAACATCAAAGATTGTGCTCATAGTGCAAGACATGATTAATAAATCTAGAGAGGACACAGATAAAAAAAATAGAGGATCTGAGGAACATGATGGAATCTCAACATAGGAAACAAATGGAATCCATAAAACAGATACAAACAGATTTCCAGGAGATTATAAACTCCATCGAAAGTCTGCGCAGCAGAACGAACCAATGTGACGATAGAATTTCACATATAGAAGATAAGATTGCAATTAGTGAGGAGGAAAAGAAAAATTGCTTTAAAATTGTAAGGGAACATGAGAAATCAATCCAGCAGCTGCTAGACGATGCAAAGAAGAATAACATAAGACTGATTGGAGTCAATGAAGAAAGAGGAGAGAGTGCAGATGACAAAAAAACTGTTCACAGAAGTGACAGCAGAAAACTTCCCAAGCAGGGGAAAAGAACTTGACATACAAATGAGTGAGGCATGTAGGACTCCAACTAGCCTTGATCAAAAAAATCTACACCTAGGCATATAATAGTTAGGATTCCAGAAATCCAACAGAAGAACAAAATTCTACAAGCAGTGAGAGAAAAGAAACAAATCACATACAAAGGAAAGCCCATCAGAATCACAGTAGACTTCTCAATGCAAACCCTCAAGGCAAGAAGAGCTTGGAGTGCTGTATTTCAAGCCCTAAAGGAAAACAGCCTCCAACCCAGATTGACGTACCCTGCAAAACTATCTTTCAAAATTGATGGAGAAATAAGATACTTTCATGATAAAGAGCACCTCAGGAACTTCAAGAATACCAAACTAGCACTCCAAAAATTTTAGACAATACCTTAGGAAAAGACAGTGGGGTTCACAACCCCAGGAAACCCAGCAGAATGAATCCACTGGACGTGACAAATTTAAACAAAGGGGGAGAATCCAACAAAAAGAAAAAGTCATGACAAGGCTTTTAAAACTTTTAACTTCATCTCCCTAATGAGTGTATAATTCAATCTTGTTATTGTACTGATTAGTATTTTTCTGATTCTAGAGTTGCACATCTTTCCTTGTGCTCTCTATTTATCATCTTCTTACATCTACTTTTTAATTGGGTTGTCTATTAATGAGCTTTAAAGGTTCTTTATATATACTGCTCATAGGTTATATGCATTGTAAATATGGTCTGTTTAAGGACTACTTTTCATTTTAATGATGTCATTTAAAGTGCTAAATTTTGATGGAATCTCATTTATCATTTTTTTTCTTTTATACATCATGTTTTTTTGTATCCCAGGTAGTCCTTGCCTACCCTAAATTCATAAACATTTTCCCATATAATTTCTTCTTAAAGTTTATACTTTTAGGCTTTCATATTTAGGTTCATAGATCCCTTCAAGTTATTTTCATGTTGGAAATAAAGGGTTGAGGTTAATTTTTTATATACGGATACCAGGTGTTCTAGGGCCATTTGCTGAAGACACTATCTTTGCCTTGGCTCTAGAATTGAGTTTATATTCTATAAAATGCTAATGTTAAATAATCTTTCAAAACTCAGTGGACCATATATGTGTGATTCTAGTTCTAGATTATCTATTTTATTCAAATGATCTATATGTCTTTCCTTACACCAACACTGCCTTACACCAACACTACCTTCTTCTAAAGCTACACTGCCTGTAGCTTTAGAAGAAGTCTTAAAATTAGGTACTAAACATCTTCCAACACTTTTTTTTTAACTTTTCTAGTTCCTTTGTACTCCTACATAACTTTTAAATTTCAATATCCAATTCTTCATTTATAGCAAGTATACACAGACCTGAATTTTTATATATACCTTGTGTTTTGTAATCCTGCTAAATTCAAATACAAGTTCTAGGGGCTCCTAGAGATTTCTTAGTATTTTCTCTGTAGATGATCATTTCATCTACATATGAAGATTTTACTTCTACTTTGCCAATCCTATCCTAATTGTGTCATTTTATTGCCAGACTATTTTCACTGGGCCTAGGTTTCAAAGTTTAATGGACAGATAAAGAGTAAGCATATCTGCCCTTGTTCCCCACCTTAAGGAGAAAACATTGTATCTTCTCCATTCATATAAGGCATTCTCACTGGAAGTATGGAGTACATGTCTTTAATCTGTTGAGAAGGTTCTATTCTCCTTCTAGTCTCCTGATAGCTTTTACCATGAACAGCTGTGGAATTTAGTCCAATACTTTTTCTGCAACTGCTGACAGAATCATATGGCTTTTTCCTTTCCTCTGTTAAAATGATGACTTTTGGGGGTGGATCTTCCAAGGCTGAACCAACACTGCCATCCCTATAACAAAACCACTTTCTACATACTGCCAGATCTGACTTCTAATAGTTTGTTTTGTTAAATAAATTTCTATGTTCGTACTTTTTCTTCTATTATCTTTATCCAGTTTTAGGATTAGTACAATGTTGAGTTCCTACAATGAGGGGAGACGTGTTCCTTTTTTTTTCTGCTTTAATTGTTTGATATAATTTATCAGTTAAAATGTATACGAACCTGTTGTTTTCATATAGGTAGGTTTTCAAGCTAGGAATATACTTTCTTTAATAGGTGCTATTCAAATTTTATATTTCTTCCAGAGTCAGTTTCATTAATTTGTCTTCTAAGTTACTTCTTAGAAGTTGTCAAATTTATTTCCAAAACAGATTTTTGAAATTTGCTTTCTATATCCTTTTAAATTCTGTAAAATCTGTGGTAATGTCTCCTAGGTCTTGATATTTTAATTTTAAAAATGTGTAATTGATATTGTGTAATAGGAAGTAAAGATCTAGGGGGGCGGGGGAGGTGAGGGGGAGAGGAAAGAAGGGGAAAAATATGAGAAAGGGGAAAAAATGGAAACGGGATCTTTGCAAGTAGGGAGGGGTGGAAGGGGTGAGGGGAGGGCACGGGAAGGGGAAAAAAATAAGAACCAAGATACTCATGTAATGGTACAAGATCCCAATGATGAATGTAACTGTATTTTATACCTAAAATGTACCAATAAACTTAATGGTGGAAAAAAATAAATAAACAGTTCCCTAAGAAAGGTGTCATTCCATCTTCTGATGGTCCTGATGGGGTTGGCAAACAATAGAAGTTGTCTTGAAGCCAGAGGGGGTTAGAGCCCAGAGGGATGGGATCTTATCATTCAGAATGGAAACTTAATCACTGTCTTAGTCCAATGTGTCTCAACTTCCTTGCTTTGTGTCTTGTTGTTTCAAGTTCTTTTCTAGAGCTATTTTGCCCAGTATAGTAGTTACTATGAGGCTAGTCCATTGAAATATTCTGTAAGTGTGAATTCCACACTGGATTTTAAAGATAATATAAAAAATAATGTAAAGCATGCTACTAATCATTTTTATATAGATTTTATGTTGAAATATTTTAGTTATTTGGGGTTAACTATAAATGTTATTGAAATTAATTTCACCTGTATCATTGTGCATTTTAATGTGATTAGAATAAAATGCTAAAATTATATTATGTGTTTCACATTCTTTCTAATTAAACAGCACTCTGTTAGGCTGGAAGGGTAGTGGTCTAATTGTTCATAAATACTTTCCCATCAATTATCCATTTTTTTTTCAGGCCTTCCTCTCACACATTGACCTCTTCAGAGGAATCTGATATTTTTGATTCCTGAGTTTTTCTTGGATCCTGTGGCATGAATTATTCATTCTCCCCCTTCACAGGCTTAGGTTTCATCTGCCTTGGCTCTGTTAAATAGCTATTCCCAGTTTTCATATTCAAACTTTCCTTTTCTTGGCTGCTGTATTTCCTTTCTATATATTTTTCTTTTAGATATATGCCTTTCAAAATTCTTTAAAGTTATTTTAAGGAATGTTTGGGAAAGATCAGAGATAAGCATATATGTTCATGTTTAGTTAACTGAAAGTACAAAGTTGAGCTCTGAAAAAGCAGGAATATGATCTCCTCAGTGCTTAAATTCTTTACTGTCTCCTCATTGCAGAAAGTATAAGTTCACTCTGGCCTCTTATGACCACTTCTTTCTGTATGCTTTTGCTGTATGCATGCTACATACAACCTCCAAATTTCAATTCTTCAGACAAAGGTTTATTTATTGCTCATTCCATGTTTCCCTGATTAGCTATGGCTGTACTCTAACTTGGTATCTGTCCATCTCATTAAAAAAAAAAAGATTTACAGACTTTATTTATAGCAGTTTTACGTTGTTTGGAAAACTGAACAAAAAATACAAGAAGTTTGAATATTCCCTCTTCTTCCTTCCCTCCCTTATCATTTACACGTATTAGTAATATCTTGCCTTTGTTTGGCACATATGTGTAATCAGTGAGCAAATTTTGATGCATTATTATCAACTAAAACCTGTACTTTGTATCAGGGTTCACTCTTTGTGTTGGAAATTCCATAGGTTTTGATCAATATATGATGACATATTTCCATCATTGTAGTATTAGAGAAGTTTCATCACCCTCGAAATCCTCTGTGCTTTACCTTCCCCCAAACCTTTTATTGTCTGTCAATGCCTTTTTCATTCATGCTTCCAGGCTGACAGATTAGTCCTACCTGAGAAATGCCATTTTGGAGACACAAGGAAAAGAGAAAGAGAACTAATTGGAATTGGAATAGGTCACATCCCCTTCATTCAGTTTGCATAAGTCTGATGCCACCAGATAAGTCAATGTTCTTCTCTATTGGAAGTTACTATGACACTGTACCAAGCAGAAATGTGCAATTTTCTTGCAGGGAAAAGGAAAGCAAAAAATTCAGACAATATTATGTTTAGTGTAGCGTCAGCACTAGCCTTACACACTCAACCTTCTCCCAAAACTACTCTGTATTAGGTATGATGGATTTCTTTCTACTCTATACATATCTCACCTTCCTTTCATCTCTTCACTAAGTAAACTTGTAAATCATTCAGGACTTAGCTTACTTATAATAAAAAGTAATTCTGGACTAGATTAACATACTAGTTTATCCAATTTGAGGTGATGAAAGGTTTTGTTTTCTTAGCTGAATCCTTTAAGCTGTTATCAAATTAAATAATTATGGAACCTCTACTTACTTGAATTTTTCTTTCATTTTTAATTTCTATGTGACTTTGGCCAAGGTGTTCATAGAAGAAGAATCACCTGTATACGTAAGAGGGATCAGATGATTATGCCTGATCAAAGTTGTGACCACTTGCCACTTCCATCATTTATAACAGAAAAGTGCAATACAGACTGTGAACTAAGGTAAGGGAGATATAAAGTATGGTGTAACCAGTTTGTAATGCAGCTAAACTAATAAGTGAGTTAATGTATAAATCATTTAGTGCAGTGCCTAACAAGAGTGGGCATGTCATTGATACCCATCATCTGTCCCTGCCATTATAAGGCTCACTAATTTGTGGTGCAACTCAGTAATTAATTTGAATTTTTATTCATACCATTAGCTACATTTCAGATTACAGTTCTGCACAGTTTGTGTTGGGGCTGGAAGCAACTTTGTCTATAAAATCAATACAGGTAAACACTAATCTGAAAAGCCATAGTTTAAAGATCTGAAATAATAAATTTTGTATTATGATTCTGTAATTCCCGTTGAACTCATGAACCAACAAACTTACAAAGTCTGAGGGTGTGAGCATTGGAAAATGTATAGATTGATTTGCCTGTTATTTTAGTATTTCATCCATTAACTAATAAGGGATATGTTCCCACATTGAGATAGGAAAGTTTGCATGTCTAGCCTAAATTTCTTGTCTTTTTTTATGTGTGGTTGGACTGATGCCAAGGACAATAACCCCATCTTCTAATTTATTTATTTTTTGCATTTTAGCTAGTGATGTTTAATATCCAAGGATAGCCAGAACCTCTTGCACTCAGCAAGGATAAGAATACTTTTTTGATTAGATCAAAGACATAGTAAAAACTTAGTAGTAGAAATGTATACTTAAGTTGTGGGAAACACAGTGAAATTCTTTAGCTGCTATTGGAAATGAACTCTATAAATTCTATTCTTCATTATACTGGTGTATTCATATTGTTTGATAGATTACTAGACCATAATTGACTTAATTTGACTCAAAGTAGCATTTTTCCTTGTGGAAAAATTTTTTCATGCCAAAAATATCTAAATGGAGATTACATGATTATTGCTAAAGAGAAATATGCTTTATAAAACTATTTTTCCAACTTCTAAAGGCTTCATCCTTATCGATTAGATTTCCAGACATTCCCTGTTCACATATCAAAGTGCTGTAGGGGTTTTGTGTAAGGAGAGATGACCTGATCAGGAGTCAGATACATTCAGTTATAGTCTTAAATCTGCTACTAAGTCATTGGATAATGTTGATCTAAACCAGTTGTTTTCAAAGGCTTTGGGGGAAATTGCAGTTCCTTGAACATATCTCCAAAGTTGCCACCAAATGTCAGGGTGAGGCCAGTGGATTTAATGTTGGTTCCCTGTCTCCAGTTATAACCAGACCAGTTCCATCTATATGTATTTGGTGAGCAACTAAGATTTTATTTAGAAAAAAGTAGGGTTCCTGACCAAAAAAATAAATAAATTGTTTATACTATTGAAAGATTAAATCTCTTTAGGTCTCATTTTCTCATATGTAAAAATGAATGTTCGGGCTATGTGAGCTGTAAGAACTTTTCAGTCACTAATTCAGTGATATATCAATTATTTTAGGAAGCTTGTCTGTCAACTCATAGAATTTTAAAAATCGAATCATGTCTGAGTCTCTCTGAATCTTTTTTTGTTTGTATTAATGAGAACAACTCCTAAGGGTTAACATCCTTTTTCCTAGGTGGCACATCATTGGCAAAAGTGACTGTTCATCCCACTGTGGCCAAGGATATAGGTCCTTAGATGTCCACTGCATGAAGTATTCTGTTCATAAAGGACAGACTGTTCCAGTAGAGGACCACTACTGCAGTGACCAGCTGAAACCTCCTACCCGAGAAACATGCCATGGGGACTGTGTCTTAATAAGATGGCATTATTCAGAGTGGTCCCAGGTACATTAAAAGTTACTGCTGAAGATAAGTTAACACCTTTTTTCTAATTAAACATTTATATTTTTCTAAAGTTTATTTATAAAAAATTTGGCTTGGTTTTCCATTTCCAAAAGTCACCTCTTTTTGTTTTGTTTCGTTTTATTTTGTTTTTGAATCAGTGTTCCAGAAGTTGTGGAGGAGGGGAAAAGTCCCGAGAATCTTACTGTGTAAATAACTTTGGCCACCGTCTTGCTGAGAGAGAATGTCAAGAGCTTCCCCGAGTGATGCTAGAGAATTGCAATGAATTTTCTTGTCCTATTTGGGCCACTAGTGAGTGGAGTGAGGTAACATTAAACACATGAGGCTTAGTTAGGACTGTTATAATCTGTTAGAAAAGCTTCACAATAAAAGACTTTATAACATTTTAAAAATTTAGTTTATTTTATCATTTTATAAACCACTTTATTATAAAGGCAATAAAAGCATAAAATGGCATGTCCTTAAACTATTTACAGATATCAAACAAGAAATGACATTTTCTGATTTTTAATCTATAGCCATTTTTATAAGAATGTGTTAGTGTCCACAGAAGCCTGGGATATATAAGCTTAGTTTTGTATCTTTGTTTCTAGGACAAGTGAATATTTCAGTGGGACTTGGCAGCAGAAATTAGAGATAGCTGGTTTTACTCAGTGAATGTTTCTAGAGGAGTAGAGGAAATACACTTAGTAATAGTCTTCCAGCTGTATTTTAATATGCAAATTGATCATTACATCATTTTGTAATGCATTTGTGCTGATTTCTTGTAGTGTCTTGTTACATGTGGAAAAGGAACAAAGCAGAGGCAGGTATGGTGTCAATTGAATGAAGATCGCTTGAGTGATGGTTTCTGCAATCTAAGTACCAAACCTGAATCTCTGAGACCATGTGAATTTCATACATGTGCTTCCTGGCAAGTAGGACCATGGGGTTCCGTGAGTATATGATATGAATTCTTCTCATTTGATCCATCTTTACAGAATAGCAGGAAAGGTGGGCTATATTAGCTCCATACTTAGTGGATTCAGTGAAATACGAGTTGGTTTATTGGAAATATACCTCTGAAATGTATGCCTGTATCTACAGAATTTTGACATTAATGCTAATTTTGCTGTGGTAAATATTTCATCTTTGCTTGTGAATTCACTTTAGTTAACAAAAATACTATAAATCTTTTTTTTTTTTTTCATATCAGGGATCAAACTCCGGTCTTTATGCTTGCGAGGCAGGTTGCAGAACCACTGAGCTAAATTCCCAGCCCAAAAATGCTATAAATCTTATGCTTTCATCAGCTTTGATTAAACTATAAATATTTTCATGCTCTGTGTTTACACTGCATCTTACTGTATTTATGTAGGCAGTGTTTAGATGTTTTACCAGCCAGGAACTAGGAATCTGCAGGATGAGCAATGGTCAGGCTGGGTGAGGGTGGGTAGCTTATGATCTTGCAGAGGTTGCACAATTGATGGAAGCCTTCTCTCATCTCCTTAACTATCATACATTATCCTGCCTTTTTCCTTTTAAAATTTACTTAATATACTAAATAACATACAACAAGTAAAGTTTGAAAAGTGTTTTGTTCCTTTAAGTTGTGTTGACTATACCTCCAAAATATTAGGCCTCTTTTAATAAATTTTATATTACAACTTTAAAAAATACATTAACAATATTTAGAATATTTTGTTAACATCAATCAGCATTTTAGTAATATCTATGTAGTAAATTTGTATAAAGAAGCATATTGATTGAATGTACTAATTTTTGGTCTTAAATCTGCATAAAGGGTAGGAAAAAGATCTGTTGAAAGTATATTATTAGCTATGCGTTACAGTTTAAATCTAAAAAGAACCCTAAAAGACTCATATGTTTGGAAGGTGGTCGGCTCATGGGGATGCTATCCTCATCAGTGGTTGGCATGCTGATAAGTTCACTCATAGATCACGTGCTGTTAGGAGACAGGTCCTGGTTCGAGGCAGGTCACTGGGGTTGTGACATGGAAAGATGTATTCTTGTTTCTGGCTTCTTCCCTTCTTTCTCTGTTTCCTGGCCACCATACATAAGAAGCTTTCCTCGTCTTGCCCTACCACGATGTTTTTCTCTGCTTTGTAGCCAGCCAACCATGTACTGAACTCTCTCAAGCATGAGCCACAATACACCTCTCCTCCTTTAAGTTATGTGTGTCAGGTATTTTGTCTGAGCAATGTGAGATTGGCTAATACTGTATAGTCATTAAGAAAATGAAAATTTATGTAATTTTTGAAATCAGTGGTTCTTTATATCTGTGTATTGTTTTCTTGTAGTGCACAGCCACCTGTGGATATGGGTATCAGATACGTGCTGTTAAATGTGTCAGCGAGCTGTTCAATGCAGTGGTGGATGACAGAGAATGCCAAGAAGCCAGTCACCCAGGTGACAGGCAGGTAATAGATTAGAACAAAAATATTTATGATACAGGAAGATTATTGATATGTTCAAATTATTTTACATGTATTTTTCCCACTTCAACTTATATGCCTAAAAATGTGTATGTGAGATGTAATATTTATCATTTTTGGTTTTGCCAGCTATTTTATAGCATTATTATGAAATATTTTACTCCTTATCTGCCATTAGATCATTTAACATATATATTCCCATTTTCTAGGAACAAAGTCTTTTTTTTTTTTTTTTTTTTGGTACCGGGGATCGAACTCGGGTCCTTGTGCTTTTACAGCAGGCGGCAAAACCACTGAACTAAATCCCCGGCCCTATTTTCTGAATTATACAAGAAGTATATTTTTTATTATTATGAATATAATGAACTCTTGCTTTTTAAAGTACAGTTTTGTGTTCCTTCAGAAATAAGGAGTTTAAGATTCAGAATCTATGACTAGCATGTCACAGGAATTTGTGCTTTAGGAAACAAAAACTTTTGGATCATCTATTTGTATGCAGCTGTTCATGAATTAGACACGTGAAAAAGGAAATGAAGTTTCAGATTTTATTTAAGTCAACATGGAAATTAAATAATGTTGTATGAGATGTATTTTTCTTTGAAACAGGACTGTACAGTTACCCCTTGCCTAATTACCCCTAACACTGGGGCCACATCATTACCAGCTCTTCCCATGGCAAACATAGCACAATGGCGGCATGGATCTTGGACCCCAGTAAGTGAATTTATTTCAACACACAGTGTTTCTGTGTGTTGCTGTTGTTGAGGCTTTGAGACATTGACAAAATAGTTGCTTCAGATTTCCCAAGTTAATATGTGCATTAATTCTGAGGTATTTTGAAGATTTGGAAGAAATATAGGGTTTAGGATTAGGTAATTTAATAGTTAAATCATGCTTTGCCTTTCAAAACCCTTGTCTCTGAGCAGGAGATTTAAATCTTCAGGGTCTATTTTGTAAAGTACAAAATGATGATAATACTACTATTATGTCATGCATTGTTATGAGAAAGAGATGTGATATCAGGCATTTATCAACTTTAAACTACACACATTTGCATGTCATTTTCTGAACTGAAGCTTTAATGTATTTGGGCTATGCAATTTGCTTTAATCTTATATTTTAATTATGGGATCATAGATATTCTATTACTTGAGTCTTTCAAAGTTATTTTTAATGATAAGATTCTCTGACACAAAATGTTTTCAGTATCTTTAATATGGATTTATAAGCATTTCAAATCACTATTTTCTTTAAATTATTATACCTGAGTTGTGAAATTTACTATGTAAACTAGAATACTTACTGCCCTATCTGTATTTGACTCATAAATGGTGCCAGGTGGTAGTATTTATAATTTGTTTTCTCAGGAAAGGATATTTTAGAAATAAATGTAACAGCTCTGAGGAGAAAGGCACTATTTGTTTTTTTTTAATACTATTTGTTTTAAGTGCTCTGTGTCTTGTGGAAGAGGTAATCAAGCTCGCTATGTAAGCTGTCGCGATGCTGATGATGAAATAGCCGATGAATCATATTGTGCCCACTTGCCCAGACCCGCTGAAATATATGCCTGTTTTAGCCCTTGTGGAGAATGGCAAGCAGGAAATTGGTCACCTGTACGTATTGTTATGAAAAAAATAGGAAGTAAAAAATTTAAAAATAATATTTGATATTTAATACATTAATATAGCATATCACATTTCAAATATTGACATTTCTGCTCAGTGTTCAGCTTCCTGTGGCCGTGGAAAAACAACTAGACAAGTTTTATGCATCCACTACCACCAGCCAACTGATGAGAATTTCTGTGACCCGGAAGTTCGCCCTTTGGCGGAACAAGAATGCAACCTGGCAGCCTGCCCACCGACATATAGCCACTTTCCTAGTTCTTCTGAGCAGTCCAGCCGTTTCTCAGGCCAGAATTTTCCATTAACTCACAAACCTGAAGATAATGAAAATCAGGGGGGGCATCTGTCAATCAGAGGAAACCAGTGGAGAATGGGACCATGGGGATCAGTAAGCCACCTTTATTGAGTTATATTAATTCTGTAATTTCGTTATATTGCAGCCCTTAAACAGATATGTACACACAAAGTCAAATGCTTTTCATGCTTAATTTACCTGAAGCATAAATCTTAAAAGGATTAAGCATTTTTTATGCCGATTACAAATCCCCAGGGTCCTTATTAAATTAAACATTAATGTGATATTATGATTATAGAGGAATGCACTTAAAAACAATATGATTAGAGTTCATTATAATAAAAACAAAGGAAAACCTTCTAGGAAGACTACAAATGTTTATGAAAAACATTACTGGGAGAGCAATACAAAAGGTACAATTGTTCATATTTTACATGTGATTAGTGAAGAAAATAATAAGAAAAGCACCAAGGTGAAAGTCAAGAAACATAACACTACCTTGTGTTTTTTATTCCTTCACAGTGAGACCATAAAACTTTACTTCCTTTTTTCCTTAGGCTGTACTTAGGATGAGGGTGCAGGATTATTCCCCACTCTAATTGAGATTACTCCCCAATTTAGAGACTTGCCTTACAGGAAACAAAGACACAAGAAGCAAAGAACAAAGTCATTCACAATCACAAGCAGCTTAGCTGGATGTGTTCTTCTAGGTCCTCCATGTACATGTACAACATGCCATTTTGTGTGACTGAGTTTGTACAGTGTGTGTCATCCTTTTCTACACATTATGAATATTCATCAATTCAAAATCCCAAAGCTACAGAATATTTTTGATAACTAAGAACACACTCCACCAACTCAATCTGTTAGAATAAAATTGTAATCCTGCCTTTCTTGGGAACAAAAATTTCATAAAAATGGCAAAAGGCTTCTAGATAAAAGTATTGGCAAAGTTACAATTACAATACTGTATTTCCTTAATGCTCAATTTAAAATGAGACATAAAGCAGCCGAGTATACCAAGCCATGTGTCTGAGAGTTATCAGATCTCTACTATTAAGATATTAGCAAGAAGGCATATTCCCACTGAATTATTAATGTATTTCTACAGTATAGGTAGAAGATATTTTGATTCCTCTCACCAAAATGTAGATCTGAACACTTTGCTCACATCTCTCCCTATATGCTTATTTCTGCCCCTCTGCTGCCAGCCTAACGACAAGTCTTGATACACACTGCCTAGAGGTATTGTAACAATTCAAAGTCCAAGATGCATCTTTTCTATCAATTATAACAAAAAGATACTCAGATATTGTCTAACTCACTATCTCTAGTTTTTATGATACATTGCCACCCCCTAACATCTATAAAGCTTAGATCCTGTGCAATAGAGTATGAACTTTGTGCACAATACGCCCAAGTACTTTACCAAAAATGCACGCACAGGCCTATGTTTATAATCTAAAATCATCTTCCAGATATGGAGATCTAGCAAAGAGCTCTTACCACCCTCACCCACCCTTTTCCCTCTTCACCTCAGTGACTTAAGTTCAGGACCACATCTAGCTCCAAGAGGTGGCGTTAACAAAGGTCATTTCCAGAAGACAGTTCTTCCTAAAAACTTCTTTGCTATTTCTAACATAATTTGGGCAGTAAGACTTATCCTTTAATACCCAGCAATATTAACTAACATGTACATATAGAACAACAGCAAGACAGTCTGAACCACGTAACCTCCCTCTCTGCGTACTTCCCCTTGGCACCCCATGAATAGCCAGCATACTCTCCAAGACATCAAGTTTGACAGTTCCATTCTCAAAATACAACCATTCCTGTGAAGTAATAAAAAATACTTAAAGTGCATTATATTAGCCCTTGACTTCTACATGTATGAACTTTAAACATCTAGAAAGACTAGATGTTTCCATTAAGAACTTAAAATGTTTCATATGTATAGTGGCATTGAGTAAACTGCACACATATACTTAAAGGCTAAATTTTAAAGTAGCATCTAAATAGGAACACTGTCGTCTAGAGCGCTTTCCCTTTTCCATCTTTTTTAACACAGGGGACAGATATATGGATATGTAATACTTACAGGGGGCTTTAACAATTTCACTTACTAAGTGGTTTTAAGAACATTCTTTCTAATGAATTTTAACACAAAAGTATACTCAACATGTTTGTTTACTAATTCTACTGTCATACACTGGCAGTCTCTTTAACATGTAGAAAGACTAGATGTAAATTAGGACTCGTTTGTCTTTTATGTACAACTATATGAGAGACTTTCTTGATTCAAATTGTGATTCCAGTGAGGGAGATTTTAAAGCTGAGTTTGCTTTTGGCTGAGTCTGTGGGTTTCTTCACTGTGTAATTCGCAGCGCAGAATCTGCAGTGGTGTGTTTCTGTGCTTCTCCTTTCCAGTGCTCTCACAGCTGTGCTGGGGGTCTGCAGCACAGGGCTGTGGTCTGCCAGGATGGAAATGGACAGAGTGTCAGTCTCTGTGACACAGCCTCAAAGCCACCAGAGACAAAGAACTGTGATTTGGGACCCTGTCCACGCTGGAACTATGGAAGCTGGGGAGAAGTAAGTCATGATAGTCCCTAAATTTGTGGAGATAGTTACATCTCTGGAGACTGAAAGTAAAACACTTTATGACATTGGATAAAATTGGATGATATTACTTCACTATACTATATATGGGAAGAGGATTTTTCTTTAACTGAATGATGAAAGCCATTTTATTTTAATAGATAGTCAAAGTCACTCACCTATAATAGAAAGCATATGCTCCAGATTTTTAAACAAAATCTGATGTGCTACCCAGTATGTCTGAACTACTAATATATTTGTAGAATTACTATATTATTATTTACATTTCTTAGAAATTAGATTGATAGAAACATAGGAAACAAGGTTGATATTTAGAACATGTTTTATCCTATTGCTAAGTTGTTTACTTTGTGAATCTTTCCCTTTAACTCAGATAGCTGTCATTTATTAGGCATTTTCTTCATGCCTTGGCACTCTTAGATACTGGAAATGTAAAGATAATTTCTAAAATGGTCACTTTGAAGCTGACCATGCTGGCTGTGTTAGTTACTTTTCTCTTGTTGCTGAGACAACATATCTGACACCCAAAGATGGAGGGGAAAGGGTTTATTTGACTTACAATTCACAGAGGGTTTAGTCCATAATCTACTGACTTCAAGACAGGGATACCAAACAGGTATGGCAGAGGAGAAACAACATTGTGTGCACAAAGCTGAAAAAACAACAAGAGAGAGACTTTAACAGCGTCTCCCTGCCCCTTTTATCTTATCCAGACTACTTAGGGCAGGTAGCAGTTGCACCCTTAATCCTAGTGCCCTTGAGCCCTGCACTGCATCATGAATCAATTCTAGCTTCACACACTCTAGATCAAGCCTATGACCACTTGAGGCTTTGGGGGGCATCTGAACACAAACCATAACAGTGGCACACACCTGTAATTCTAGTACTCTGGTGGAGAGAGTCAGGAAGATTGCAAGATAAAGCCCAGCCTGAGCTACTTGGTGACTTAACAAGACCCTGTCTCAAAATAAAAAATAGAAAGGGACAGGGATGTAGCTCAGTGTAAAAAGCCCTAAGTTCAATCTCCAGTACCAGAGGAAAAAAAGGTCACTGTCAAAATTAGTCCCACTCATATTTTGGATGGGTAAGAATAAGAAACAAATATGTATATTAATTTTATAGGTCATGTAATTTAGTCAAATGATTTTACTTAATCTTTTTTATACACAATTTCTCCTCATAGAAAATTTGGAAATCATTTTTAATAGGTACACTTTTGAATAGATGCTAATAAACATCAAAAACATCTTAACAATGTAGTATTTTCCAAAATTAAAGTTACTCCATTATTTCTGAATTTAAATACATTTGTTTTGAAAATTCAAGTCATATGAAAAAAATATAAGTATAAAAAATATAAGTATACTATATTATACTTCCTACTAGATCCTTGTTCTATATCAGTTATTTAATCAGATTCATAATACATACTTTTGCCACCCACTGTTTTCATATGATATGTACTGTACTGAACATTAGCTTACTAGCTCTCATGAATACACTGTAATTCATTGATTAGACAGCATACATTATAAAATTAATACTTATTAGGTAAATCAAATTGTTTCTGGCTTACCCTGCTAACATTGTCATATAGATCTTTGATATCTTATTCACATATATTGTACTAATTCTCAAAATGTCAGTTTTTTGGATCATGGAATTAAAACTTTGAGTTTTGAACTAAGGAAAATGATTATGATTAGGAAGAAACAAACTTTAAACTCTAGCATTACTAATTACACTTTCACATTGAATAAAGTGATATAATAGTCTCTCTAAAGCCCCATAATTTTGAATTTCCTGTTCTTATTTTGTAGTGTACACAAACATGTGGAGGAGGAATAAAGTCAAGATTTGTAATATGTCAGTTCCCCAATGGCCAAGTGTCACAAGAGCACAGCTGTGAAATGCTAAGCAAGCCGCCTAGTGTGGCACAGTGTCATGTGCATGCCTGCCCTGATGAGGTGTCATGGCATCGGGGACCGTGGAAATGGGTACGATAGCATCTTAGTCTTATCTTTTTTGTTGCTCTACTTTACTATGTCCCTTTCACTTTAATACCATCTCTTTATAAATTGTGAAAATCACACACTATATCTTCTCTAATTTTTTTAAAAAGCAGACCATTAGCCATCTTGGCTTGTGTTATTAAATTTGATAAGTTGAAGAGGAATCCATTCAAGTACTGTAATATATAATGCTTTTATATGTAATTATTTTTATATGTGAATTTTGAACCATGGCACTATTCTAATGGAAATAGTTTCTTCCATTACATCTTTGGCTTGCCCACTAATGAATCAGAAATGTCTTGCTATTTTCATTTGTACATAATGTTAACATTTTGTGTGTAACAATGCCAAATTAAGCTGTGTCTCATTTGAGCATATAATTGTATGTGGCTTTTGTCTGTCGATGTCCAGTAACTGATACAGAAGCAAAAAAAAATTATTTTAGGGGCCAGGGATTTAGCTCAGTGGTTCCAGCGTCTGCCTTGCAGGCACAAGGTCCTGAGTTCAATCCCTGGTACCAAAAAAACCAAAAAAAACCAAAACCAAAACAAAACAAAAAAACCCAAAACATTCTTTTAAAACTTGTTTTTATCATTGTTAAACTTATTATTTTGTTGGGAAATGTGACAATATTATGCTAGAAAAAGAAAGATTTATGTACATAGAGTAAATTGTCTACAATTTGTTACATACATCATGAAAAAGTATGATTTATGTAATTATTTACATCAATATTCATTTTTTTTCCACTATGTGGATTTATAGTGGTACAGGAATATTTTAATCTTCTAGGGGTTTTTTTTGGAGCCATAGACAAAACTCATAACTATTACTCATGAATAGTTTATTTTTCTCTAGTATTCTTCAAATATTCAGGCCTTGATGAATAATTAATACAGAAATATATTGGGATTAGTATTTTGATCACCTTTGTCTTTTAAAATCATGAACAACTGAGTACATTTCTTTCAGATGAAAAACTGTTTTGAGTCTATAATCTATTTATAACTAAATTTACAAAGTTAAATCATTCTTCACTTGGAAAAAATAATAATTCCAGTTTTATAACCAGTCCTTGTTACCTGCATATGTTTTGCACAAAACAAACCTTTACAATGAAATATATATCAAATTTCAAGTCATGCTATTTAAAATTAAGGATAAAATTTACATTTATAGTCAAAGTGTTACTGGTAATTTAAACAACAGAAAAATTATTTGTGAGCTAATTAAAAAAACAGAATACTCCCACATATTTAATAAGCATTTATTGATCATCTACTATGTCTTGGGCAGTGTGCCACAAAGCTAATTAGAACATATTTCTCCTATTGAGTGAGATTTTCTGCTTCAAAGGTTAGTTAACTGTAGCCCCTGACCCAAGTCTAGCTTAATGCTTATTTATCTAAATAAGTGTTTTGTTCTTTTTTTTTTTTTGAGTGCAGTAGTGCTTATTCATGTTCTGTCTACAGCTCATTTTGCACTAGAGCAGCCTGGCTGGTTAGTTGCAGTAGAGACTGTATGTCCCTCAAAGCCTGAAATATTTACTGTTTGGTCCTTTCTGAGAAAATTTTACTGATCCCTGTTCTATTTAATGAACAATGTAATGATGCTTTTTAAGCTTAATATAAAAATTTATTTAAGTTATAGGAAATTAGAAATAGAAATATTATTTTTGAGTCTGTTTTAGGTCCATGATTTTGATCCTTCATTTGATATTTTAAAACATTTTAAGGTTTATCAACCTTGTCTACATATCCACTGTGGCATTCACATGGTAATTTATGTGTTGTGATGGAATGAATCTAATCCTACATTCTAATATATTGGAATTCCAATATCTATATTCCAATAGATTTGTTTTGTGCTATTTTTTGTACGTGAATGATGTTATAGGTGAAAAGCCTCAGTTTTCATTTAAGTCCTGTGCCTAGTTGACTTTTTTAACCTTACAAAGTAAATAATAAAGAAAAAAATAATTAGTACAAATTACGAAATAATAAGACAAAAGTACAAAATTTCTTCATTGCTTACTACATGTCTCTTCCAAAAGGAGTTCTTCAGATAATTTAGTCTTTGCACTAGTGAAGAACTGTAATATCTTTTTTTGATAAATTGAAAATCATGTTTTAAAAATTATGAATCAATGTTTATATCAGAATGTTTACACACTTATTTATTTACTTCATTACATGTATATAGTACATATGTATTGTTAGAGTGCCTGAATTTCTTTTATCATATAAAGACTATTTATTTGTTCAGTGGACCTTTTATATTAAAAGGATTTGGGAGATCTGAAGTTTTGATATCAAAACCAAATATCATCTTTTGCCTCCTTTGGTGTTGCTATGTATTAGCTAAACTTTAGGGTACCTCTTATCAACATACCGGATTAATATTCTTTCATGGATAATTTTATTTTCAACAAATCCTGTTCATTAAGTTAGAAAATTCAGAGGATATATGTGTGCCTGTGTAGATGTATGAATGAATAATATGAAATCCTTTTCATTTTAAAGGAAAATAAAAATATGAAGTATCAAATCATTTAAAATACTATTAAAGTTGTAAGAATACATCAAATTTCTCTCCATAGTGTGGGAAATCTTGTTCTGAAATAACAAAAACAATCAATAAGTCTTAAACTATGCCTGTTAATTTCTGTATTTTTGTGATTAGTCAATGTGAAATGATTGTATTTTAACCCTTGTTTATTAATGATGTGTGTTGCTTTGTGCTTTGCATGATCCACATGTATGTTTTATTTTTACTTATTGAATCAATACTTAAGCTATTTTAAGTTGCTGAACAGACATTGTATTGTAACGAATGCCTCCTTTCTTTTGGTGTTTTTCTTAAATAACAAATTTGTTAATTTCTCTTATTAAACATTTAATTGTCGAATAGTGTATGTTTTCATAGTTTTACTTTCTATATATAGGCCAATGCTATTTTTCAGATAGTAATTTTGTTAAAAACTAACATTGGGATTTAAAAATATAAGGTTTATTGTTTAGCTAACAATCTGTAAATATTAGAAATGCTTATATTTTTATTTTTGTATATTATAAACAATGAATAAAAATAAGTGGTGTGCATGATTTTATTTAGTAACTTAAAATAGATGTGTTTATGATCAAGGTAGTCTTTTAAAGATGAGTAAAAGCTTTACTTTTCTCCTTTTCATATATAGTAATGTATTTGAACTCTTCTAGCAAATACTCTTGAAGCAAATTTATAATTTACATAATTTTCCCACTAGGTCTCACTTAAAAAGTAATTCATTTTCCTACGTTGTATTCATGTCCTACATTTTATTTATTCCCTACATACAATGAAATATTTAGGAGACAAATAATGTGTATCCCAGTGGATTCTGGAGTGGATGAGAAATTAACAGAAGTAAAAAATATTATCTTTTTTTCCCCCTCCTTGGTACTGGGGATTGAACTCAGGACGTTGCGCTTACCAGGCAGGTGTGGCATCATTGAGCTACATCCTCAACTCATAAAAGTTTTAAAAAAAGATATATATATATATATAATATATAATGTATATACTATATATAATATATAATATATATATTTCCCTTTTTCTTTAAAGGTCATATTCTCACTGAATTTCTAATATGATACAATGGACTATATAACAAAACCACTTTCAGAAATGAGCTTATGGGAAGGGTACACAACCAGTAGGCCCCAAGTTGATCAGTAAACGTTGTGTGTAACACAAGAACACCTAGGGTCTCAGCAGAGGTATCAGGCTCTTCCTGCCCCTGCAGCGCCCACTCGAGGTGAAGGGCACTCAGGAAGTCCTCTGCAGCTGCCAAGGTCCAGTACTGTGTGGGAAAATGCTTTAAGGAAACTCTTCTTTGTTTTGACTTTGGAAAGTGGACTATTCTATAAAAACAGGCATAGTCATTAGTTATCATCACAAGCATAGCACATAGTTTGGAAATCAATTTTTAGATCAATTTTAAAATTCAGAATAAAAGGTCCAGGGATTTAGCTCAGTGGTTCTGCTGCCTGCCTCACAAGTGCAAGTTTCCAAGTTCGATCCCCAGTACCAAAAAACAAAAAAATTTCAGAATAGAAATATTTATTATGTATTAAAATAGTCTTTCCACTTATTATGCTTTCTACCATATCCTTCTAAGGTATACTTGTTGATTTTCCTAAAAACCATGAATAGTTACTACGTATTAGGCATGATATCTAGTCTCTAGAAACAAACTAGATACAATTTTTATGTATGTTTAATGATGAATATACTAAAATGGATGATCATAATGCAGGGTGGAATTCTCATTTCATTTCAGAAACAATCATGTAACTTACAATATTGAAGATTCATAATTATAAGTGCTTAATAGGTTAAAATAATCTAAGAATTAATAATGGAGATTGTATTTTACTACAGAATAATCCTGCTAGTAAATCCTGGAAAACCTGAACTCGTAGGATACATTCCATCATAACTTAGCAGGAGATGAGCAGTGTCTAGTTCTACCCTCTAAGAATAATCTTTACATAGGTGCAAGCATCTTCTTGCTCTGCCCATGTGAATTCTATGCCTTGCCAGAAAGGAGAATATGGAAAGATTTATAAATTGACCTAGATACAGATGCTCTGAAAGACACAATTGGTCCCTGACAGTTTGAAATATATGATAGGAAAATGTAAGTAGCTATTCTAAGTAATGATGAGATCATAAAAGGAGAAATAAACTGTGGGTCTTATGTTAAGTGAAGTTAGAATGTAGAGCATACAATAACTCTAAAAAACTATTTCAAGATAAATGATACCTGTATCTTTTCTTTGTATTTCTATACGTGTCGGTGACCATTCTGTTTCCCCAGGCACACTGATTCAAAATGTTTAAGAATAAAATAGATTTTAGATACTTTTAGCAGAGTTTATCACTGGATGCTCCTGTCATATACTAGAAATTGGTTTTAAGTCCAATATTCACTATTCAAAAATTAAAATTTGCCTCATAAATTTTCACTTTTAGTGGTACAATTTTTATATCTGAACAAATACCTGTGAAACTGAAGGGTTTTAAACTTTGAAAGAGGTGAAAGATTAGACACTTTTGCTTCATAATTTTAAAGACATGGACTTGGCAAAATCACATAACATAAATATTTTCAAACATTTCAAAATGTTCTTCCTAGTAGGAATTTCCAAAAGCAGTTGGTTTTTCATCCAAAAGGTAAATTTCTCCTTTACCTCAAAGGGTAGATATTAGGTATCACATTTGAAACAAGCCTCTTTTTCATAATACAGAATTAGTAATTCGTCTTCATTAGCCCATTACTGTTCATGAGTTGAACATAATCAGCAAAATTCTCTATGTGCTTAAAACCAAAACACAAAGTGCCACTCACCTCTAGCAGTTTATCATAGCACCTCTCATCTCACCAGAGGATTGAGTTCATACCGATAATGCACACCACATGGCAGCTGCAGTGAGCAGCTCTAAATCCATGTATTTACAGAGCTAAGACTGGAATTATATGGTTTGTTATCATAGACACCACTAACTGGCTGTGCTCTCCCCAAATTGCACTTAAATGAATATTGTACTTAAATTGTAGTTCAGTTAGTGAACATACTAATTCACCTTATTCCTAAATCTAGTAGGATATATCTAGAAAAGTACTTTATGATCACATCCTATTGTGATGTGACTTTCAATGTATTAAAACTATTATATTTATAGCTATATTTGTCAGACTTTATTGAAATATTACAGGGTTTTTAAAGACTGGTTAGCACATCACATAGTAACTACTTAATCAGTTGTTAACTGCACTTGGAAATGATCCTCTAAAACAACTCTGAACTTTCTTTGGTCCCCCTGGGCTTTTTCTATTTTAGAATTGTGACCCAGGAAAACCGAGAGAGTTTAGAAGTATTATGAAGGGAATAAAGCTGCCAAAAACACATCTATCTCTCTGTTCAAGATTATTGAAAGCTATATGTATTAAGCATTAGGTTAAGAATTGCAGAAAACTAAACAGGAAGGGGAATAGTATTCTGTCTTCGAAGGATTCTCAGGCAATAGGAAAGTAAAAATACACAAGTAACAATAAGATAAAAAGGGATCTTCTGGAAAGTGAGAAGTATGTGTCCAATTGGAGAAAGATGGGGCTTTTGGAGAAGAAGTTTTAGGTGTAGCCCTTGATGGGTAGATAGTACTTGAATGGGAAAGGAAGTAGCAGGTAGGAGACCCTCTGGAGCAAAACTACACAGATCAGAAAAAGTAATTCAATTTGACTTGTCTGTAATGACAATGAGTCTGTGAGACTAGTTTGTAAGTCACAGGGATCAGGCTCCCTTCTGAATTTGAACCATATCTCAAAGGACCTCTGGGTGGTACGCTTAAAAGATTTTTAAAAAATCTTTTATATTCAGTAGGTGTAGAAAGACTATTGAATTTTTGGGGTAGAGATCAGAGCTGTGTTTCAGAAAGATTAGTTAATAATTCTCATGGTAAAATATAAGCAAACTAAAAATATGAAAGTAGAAGCCAGTGAAGCAGAAATTGATGGTTTTTCCTGATCAAAAGGTGGGGACCATCTGAAAATGGGAGAAGACATACAAGCCAGCATCTTGGCAACAACTTGAATGTCAAGAGAATAAAGTTGAGAAAAGTTATGATGGGTAATTTAGAGATCAGTGAAGCTTGGACTTGCAGAGAGGAAAAAAATGAGCAATAAATGAAAGAGCCAATTTGAGAGCATTGAAGCTGCAAGCACAAGGGGCCCATTTGATGATGATGAACAAGATAATCTTACTTAAAAGAATGTAATCTTGACTTCACTCAGAGAAGTGTAAATTTTCATGTTCCAAAAGAGTTTTATGAGATTTCACTATTTAGGTCTGTTGAAATATTCCTACATCTTGTAGCTTAGGGTAAGAGCTGTGGTATTAGAATGCCTCTCTGAATTTGAGTAAGACTCATTTTACTGCATGACATCTGGCACATTATTTAACATTCATAAGATTCCATTTTCTTGACATAAAACAGTAGCTATCTAAAAAGGATATTATTATGATAAATGAAATGGAGCAATACAAAAAGTGGTTGACACAGAGCCTATGGCATCAAGGCTCAATATGTTTTGGTTATCATTGTCACTTATCTAATAGAACATACTCTTTCTCCTCAATGAGATAAAAACCTAAATATCATAGAAAAGGCTAATAATATATCAATCTGAAACAAGACCCCCTTAAGCAAATTATACTCTAGTATAAAACAGTAGTCAGCTTGGACTGAAGTTCAGTTTTTTAATGGAAATACGTGGGTAATATCCAGAAGAGTTTCAAATCATAAAGATACAGGACAATGAATTTCCCAAAGGGAACATACCTGTATGACCTGTAGCTAAACTAGGAACACCAGAAATTGTTTCATATGGCCCCTTGTTTTTATTATCCTCCCAGATATTACTCCTCTTCTGACATAAGATCCCATCAATAAGTTTGCCTGCTATTGAACTTCAGATGATTGGAGTTTAATTTGTGAGAATCACAATATATTTGAAATTTGATCATGTTGCATGTAATTGTAGTTTAACATCATATCTAGTACTGTACTACCTCATGCACATAAAGTTTTATCACATGTATGAGTGAGTGAACATGACTGTTATAGATATTTATTTTCCAATTGATAAGCATTTGGGATTGTTTTGACTTTGGGACTTACAAGGCACATGTTTCTTTTGGTAAACATGTGTATACATATGTGTTGGATTTGTAGCCAGAGGCTGAATTACAAAACCTTAGTGTATGCATATGCTTTGTTTTAATACTGTCAGATAGTTCTCTAAGGTGATTTTATAAGAGAATCCAGTTTCCTCACATCCTTGATAACACTTGATACTATCAGACTTTTAAATTTTAATATTTCTATTGAGTTTATAGTGGTATTTCTTTGTGGTTTTAATTTGCATCTCTCTGATGGTTAAATTGGGTGTTTTTATATTTGTCTGTTCCTATGGGACTGGCTCTTTTGTGTTTTGAAGTCCTTTGGCCATCTTCTGGTGGATCTTCCACTTTATCTTATTGATATGTAGGAATTTTTACTTGTTTTGGATATACGTAAGTACCTGGTTAGACATATGTATTGAAGAACATCACCTCATATTTTAGACTTTTGTGGTCATTCATTTTCAATCCTAGCTACAGAGAAGGAGCCAACAGTAAAAGAGCTTCTATTTCTCACTTAAGTTGACAGCTGGGAGATCCTGAAGGGATTAAAATGGACATACAAAAGACAGAGCAAAACTGATGGTTCCTGTGTGTAGTGAAGATTTATCTTTAAATTATTTTAGACAGTAACTTTAGAAGAGAGGAAATAGATTACTTCACACTGCTGATTTAATTGAGAAGAAAAGCTAGCTAATGTTTTCTGGTTCTTTTTTTAAAGGCTGCAAAATTCTTGATTATAATCTTCATGAATTTCCATTAATTTATTCATCAGTAGATATTTGTATGGCAGTTACTGTGTGTTAGATACCATTCAAAGTGGAGAATAAAAATGAAGTGATCAAGGGATAGGACAGTTTATATTACAACAGGTAAAAATATTTTTTAAAGACACATCTATATCTATGAAAAAATGGAAACAAAGTCTTTGTAAATAGGGAGGGTTGGAGGGGTTGAAGGGAGGGCAGAGGAATGGGAAAAAAATAAGAATCAAGATATATTACGTAGGGGCCAGGGATTTAGTGCAGTGGTACCGTGCCTGCCTCGCAAGCACAAGGTCCTGAGTTCAATCACTGGTACAAAAAAAAAAAAGATATGTAAAGGTACAAATCTCCAACAATAAATGTCATTATATTGCATATCTAAAATGCACCAATAAAATTAATAAAATAAAATGCTGTTTCATATAAACTTGTAATAATATTATCAAGCCAGAAAAAAATAACAAAAGTCAAAGTCTGAAAAACTAAAAAAAAAAAAAAGACACATCTAAAATTATTCCTGCACAAAGCTATGTGTGTATAGAGCAAAGAGTTGGGTGTGTCAAGATACAGAGTGGGGAGATTCCTCAAGAACTGGAATGAGAAAAGATGAATTTTCTTTTGCATGAGAGATGTTTCATCATTGTTAGCTTCTTCACATGATTTAAGTATCAATTTGATGCTCAGTAAAAAAATCCACTTCTGGAAGTCAGAAGCCATTCAAAACCAGTAGAAATCAGCAATGAAAAAATTTGTTTTGCAGGGGGGAAAAAGCCCAATTATATAAAATCAACTTGAGGCATTTAATCATCAAATTCAGCTCTTAAAATGCCTAAACAGATGACTATCAAATTATTTTTGAAAAAATATTTCTTTCAATGGGATATTTATTAAAACTAAGAAGTACTCTAGTTCTAAAATATAATTAACATATTGGAATAGAGTATCAAGCAGTCAGATTTCTGCTTTGGTGTAATCATTAAAATTGTCAGAAAAAGGGTTTGCCTGCATTAGAATCATTTTTATTTCTAGTCTAATTTTTCAAGGTATAAATATATATTCAGGAAAATTTACTTATTTTATTTTAGTAGATTTTGCTTATAATGAGCAAAGCCCAATATAATAATATTTAATAGGTAAAATAAAAAAGCATTTAGTATCATTAATGACACCTCTTTTTGAGGTATCATTAAATATAGTGTGAGAATCAAAATGTGTAAATTATATTATGTAAATGAAAATATGAAATTGCAAATATGTTCTTTTTTGAAGACTGTAAGAATGAAAGGGGAATTATACTATCACACCAATGAAGATTACTGTCTATTTTCCAACCACAGAAACTTCTCATCATTGCAATTGAGAGAAACCTTTCACCATTTATTCCTGAGCCTTAGAAGAATTTTCACATCTGGATTAGGGATGAGGGTGATACAGGGGTCTTCTTCCACTCCCAGACCTTTCTTCAGTGTCAGGGAACTACTTTTGCGTAGTAGCTCACATGGGATACTGATTCTATGTCACTGTTTCTCTGCAAACATTGGCAAGGGCTCAAGCTTAGAGGAAACCCATCCTGATCCACAGGGTGCCCCATAAAGTTGCTGCAACAGAAATGCTGAAGAAAAAACAATCTATTAATGCATATTTCCTTTCTGTTATTTCTGTAGGACTAAAGTCGTCCAATTTTTCCTTGTTCAGGTAACACAGATTGCATATTTAAGAGGGCTTGCTTGGATGTATACATTTCAACTTTATAAAGATGCACCTTTTAAATGAAAATGCCACAACAACTGCATTTTTTTCTCTAGGTTTTACTTTTTTGGAGCAAAATATTAGCTTGAAACTACATAATGTAAACAGAAGGGTAAAAATACTTCAAATAGAAATACAGAAAGTACCTGTAAGTGGGAGTATCTCTATAGGTACAGTTTTATTCTTGTGTTTCTTTTATCTGTTATACCACTTATTCCTTAAGTTTTTAATAGATGTGGTATAAAATTTATATTTTATACTTCAAATTCCCATGTATAATTTTTTCATTTCAATAATGTTAATGTGTAGGTATATTTTGTCAGAAAGTCTATTTTTTCTGACACATAAATTTGTACATGAAATCACCCTAATGTCTTATTATTATATAAATAAGGTATTCCATTTATTTAGATACGGTAATGAAGGTCATTTAAGTTTATGGTCTGTACTGAGGAGAGAGCTTTAGAGTTTTTCTCATAGTCTATTAAATGTTGTGTCCAAAGTTTTCTGTTTTACTCTCAAATTATAAACATTTTATATAATCTTGTTTAAATGAAAGCACTGAAAAAATTGATGAGCAAAACTCAGCTTTGTGTACATTGGGAAAATGTTTTCTTTTATTATTTATATATTTTGATGCTTAGGAAAATAAATGAGAAACTAGTTATAAAGATCATTAGCTAGTGGTCTGATAATAAAACAAGTTCTTTTTTAAAAAATCAATTTTACCAGGAACTGAAATATAATGGCTGGGAATAACTTCAGGATTTCATTTGGATACTTAATATCATAGTAAAACATGTAATACAAAACTAGGACATTTATTTGATAATTTTTAAGACTAAAGGGTGACAAATTCCCTCTCCACCAAAGGATGTCTAGTTATTCAAGTATGTAGAATTTTCCTTTTTCCATTTGAGTAAGCAATAATAATCCAATATGCTTTTATAAACTCACAATATTATTTATGTAGAGTTAAATTATTGTGATTCTTAAAATACTTTAAAGATATTGTTTTCTGTAATTTTTGGTTACAATTAGGAGAAACTTCCAGTTTCAATCGAACTCGGGTCCTTGCGCCTGTGCAGCAGGAGGCGAAACCACTGAGCTAAATCCTCGGCCCCCCCGTATTAATTTTGTACAATCACGGAAAGCATGCTTTTCATGTCTTCACAAAGTGTTCACAACAGGATGGATCTAAAGCTTTAGAACATTTCTGAAGAGATGTCCCTTGAGTTTCACATTGTCATTAATAAACTGAATTTCATTGATTATAGTTTTGAATCTTAGTTTTACCAATGTCATGCATGTACATAGTTTTGTTTTGCGGGGGGGTTTTTTTTTGGTACTGGGGATTGAACTCAGCTCCTTGAGCTTGCAAGGCAGGTGGCTGAACCACTGAGAAAAATCCCCAGCCCGCATGTACATAGTCTAAAAAGAAGTCATGCTGAAAGGCCAATTAAGGAAAAAGACCTGTCTTTTCCTACCTGAGAACTAATCTTTAATCCTCTTGTCTATGTCTTCTGATGATTATCTCCATATTTCCAAATAATAGGCTTGTCCTGCTGCATCAAAAAAATTACCTCTCAACCTCCCTTCGTAAAAGTTGAAACTTTGGCTTCCTTATGTAAACCCTGAGTTCTACAGTCCATCTTCCAAATGAATTTTGTTCTAGTCAGTTATCAGTGCTGCTGTGTTAATGTGGAGCTAAGTGGAACGGAGGAGCATACTTTGACTGCTCTCCTTTCTCAGACAGCTCTTCATTGTACCTTGAATTAGAAATAGCTTTGTTTAAAATTTCACCTAGTTTTTTTGTTTGTTTTAATCACCACTTTTCTCCCTCAGGTGATTGTCCAGATGTGTAAATCTCTATGAATGGTTTTTCTAAATGCTCAGAGACTACTTCTTCCCTAGACACTTACTTCCCTCCACCCTCTGCTGATGTGACCTGGCTAATCTTAACCCTGCTTCACCATCCTCTAGTTCTGGGAAATCTCCTGCCTTATCTATAGTTCTGATAATGTTTTCTTATATCACCCCACCCCATTCTTCCTTCCCTCCCTTTTGGTTTTCTGTCTCACTCTAAAACATTTCTTCCTGAACCTTACTTTAAGAAGAAAGAAAAGAAATCTGAAAATGTTTTTTACTCAATGCCTATAGTTGATTATTTGTCGGCTATAGAATTCACTCTGACTTTCTATAATGAAGAGACTGTGTGTGTGTGTGTGTGTGAATTCCGTTTCCTAAGTATTTCTGTAGGCCCTCTCTGAGGAAAATGATGTGGAATTTGATATTATTCCTTTGACAATTGTATACAACCCTTTTCTTTATTCTTATTTCTTCAGTTCTTTCTGGTTGAACATAGGAATTTTTGTGTTGGCCCTCTAATTCTCTTGTTTTTATTCTTCTTATTTTCTACTTCTATCTATGGTTTTACTTGCCTTGTGACTTTCTCCATACCCAAAACATCTATTGAATTATTTATTTTAGTTATATCTTAACTATCAAAAGCTTTCCTTGCATTCTGGTTGCTTTCCTGGTATAGTATTCTATTCTTGTCTTATTACACAGCACCTACCATCTCTCTCTTATTAACTAAAGCTTTTTAGAGGAGATGTTCTCTTTATTGTCTCTTTTCCATTAGGACCTATCTGAGTGGAAGGAAGAGTGGTTTTCTGTCTTTCTTACTGAAAAATTTCCTCACCTGTTGAAGATTCTCTGTATCTGATTGGAGTAAAGCACAAAAGAAGTGTTAGGACACTGTATTTGAGTCGAGTTTAGTGGCTATTGATCTTTCCTGGAAGTCAGTATTCTAAGGGGTTTCCTCTTCAACACCCAATTTCCCCTGGGAAGAACCCTCTAAAGCTATACCTGTGACCAAGAGGAGCACGGTAAGAGGGACAGGATCTGAGAGCCGAGTGTGTAGAACCTCTGTCCCCTCACACCCAGCTCTAACTCTGGAGCCCCGTCATATGATCCCACCAGAGAGCCTCACATAAGGCTGGTTGCTCCAGCTGCTGACTGGCAGGGATTCTGCAGGCAGGAGTTTGTCTTGGCTCAGTTAGTCTTCTGCATTTTCCCTATCTTCTTCAATCCTTTAAAATATATCTATGCATGTTGATTTCTTGGGTTGGAAAAAATTTAAAAAGGAGAACAAATGAACACATCTGATCACTTCACCACTTTCATTAAATCAGTTTTTTTAAGCCCAGATATTTGTTTGCCCTGTATTTGTCTAACTATTCTACTTTATCTACCCCCTTCCGACTTTTAAAATACCTTGAAGTATATCTGACTTATTTTTAAATTTTAGATAAGCAAAATTTTTCTCAGGAGGAACAAGATGTGGTTTTGCTGGAATTTCATTGGCATCATTATCTCCTTATCTCACCACTGAGTTCCAAATGTGGAGAAGTGAACAACTCCCATGTTCCATTCATGTGATTCATAAAGAAATCGGTGCCATAGATGGTATTTGCACATTTTATATTTCCTCAGGAAATGGGAGAGGAAGAAAAAGAAAAGGGAATGGAGAGTTAATATGCCTTTGTGATATTGTGTCATGTACTGTTTTAGGTTCATTTATATATTATTTATTTTAACATTATAATTATTTTCCTGAACGAAGGTATTATGTTGCCACTTTCTGACTAGAAAACTGAAGATCAGCAAGGTTGAGCATCTAGCCAGTTTGCCCAATTGACAGCTGAGATTCAAATGTTGGTGTCTGACTCCAAATCCATACCCTTTTTATTATTTCATTCACTGATACCCACTACTGAAAAAAATCAGTAAACCTCATCTTGAATTTTTAACAAAATAATTCCTTTAATATGATTAGGATAATAATTTTAAATTAGTGAACTTCACTTAAGTATGTTATTAATTCCTAACACAACCTCCAGTCATGACTTTTATAGCATATGGTAAATAGACATTAATTTGTGGGGTGAGTGGTGTTTCTCTACTCTTAACTATGACTTTTCCCTTTTCAAAGTATTCATAGAGCTCATTTACTTCTCACTTGAGAGTTCCCAGTGTGTATTCATTTCTGGACCTTTATAAATTTACTCAAAGCAAACTTTTTGGCTTTATTTCTGTTGACTCCCACAGGAGTACATAAAATATTTGTAGAAACTTGAATGGTAAATCTGCTATTTTGCTGGCACTTGATTTGAAGAATTTTGTCAATGTTACCATAGTAATGCCTTAAAAGTCAGTATTTTTAGAAAAAGTGTACTTTGGTTACTTTTCTACTCTCTACCTTTTGCTGCCTTCCAGGAAGCCAGATGCTTATGGTTCTGCACGTACAAGGTTTGATCACAATATATAGTAAATGTTTAAATTTTTAAAAAAACAGTAAAAAACATGTTGCCATTAATCCTGCTCAATCCATTGTTCCTTGGAAACAGCCCAATTGCCCATCAACTGTTCCTGCCACTTTCTAAAGTAGCTCTAAAGTCCTCTTTTTCAAGTGTCTTTATGAGATGTGATTTAAAAAAACATGGTGAATGTTGCTGCCCTGGGCCATACAACAGAAAGGCAAGCTTGTTAAAACATTACAGTAATGTATCTCCTCACCCACCTCACTCACCTAATCTGGTGCTTGTATGACTTCTGGCTCTTCCCCAAAGTCAAGAAAGGTAAACATTTTGAATCCTTTTAGGACCCTGAGGCATCCCCAGGGCAACACAACTAAAAACAGGAAAGAGTACTTCCAGAACTGCTTCAGAGAGTGGCAAGAACCAAGGGATATATGTAGAAGAAGCAAGAGAGAGTATTTTAGGGGGATTAATGGCAGTGTGTCTTTTACCGTAATACACTTTTTAAAAAATAAGCATTCACAGTTTCTTTTTTTTTTTTGGTACCAGGGATCGAACTCTGGACCTTGTGCTTTCGAGGCAGGCGGTAGAACCACTGAGCTAGATCCCCAGCCAGCATTCACAGTTTTTGACTATCACTGTTTATAATGTCTCAGGGGTAAGATGGGGGGTGGGGTTTCCATGTAGACTGTGCCACTCATTCTTGAAAAAAATCAGTGTCCCAGGTTTCTGTTATTTGTGTAAATACATCAAGTAAAGCAAGTTCACAGAAACACCACCGAAATAATTGTTAAAGTTAGAAAAGATTTACACTACTCTCATAATAACAACACCTTTTTGGTCACAATATAAGTGTATAGATTTGGAAGAGTCAGATGAGGACTTAGATGAGTCCCTTGGCATACAGAATTTACAGAGGAGTCTCAAATGTTCATTACCCCTTTGTAGCATACACAAACTATACTATTACAAACTTAAAAGAATGAATTACATGCTTCAAATAAATGATAGTTTGTCCTGAATATTTCTTTTGCTATAAATTATGCTTACACTTTGAATTAGGATTACATTTGCTGTTGCTTCCAGCAAAATAAACCTAAGTTCAGTAACAAATATTTATAGATTTGAAATTATTCTTCATAAAATGTTGTTTTCTAAAATGTTTAAATAACGACTTTATTGAATTACAATTTACTTCTATAGAATTTATAAATTTAAAGTGTAGGATTCAGTAAATTTTAGCATATTGAGAGTTGTACAACCACGATCATAATCAAATTTAGATCATTTTTGTTATTTCAAAATGAAACACTCTACCCCCTCGTTATCATCTACCAATCCTTCCCCTCTAAATCTAGGCAACCACTGAGGTAAACTCTATCTGCATAGATTTTCCTATTCTGGGAATTTATTTTTTTATTCAAAGTAGACAACACTCATAGCAACAGTAAAGACCTCAATGTATCCAAAGAAATGGAAATCCTGCAAAGTGAGCTCTCACACCATACTGGAGTGAAAGTAGAAACTGCCAGAAGAAACATACTTAGAATACAGTAACATTTTTTCTCTCTCCTATTTCCTATTATTTGCCTTCTATTTCATATTTTATTTTCCTATTGATTTCATCATATAAGGAAAACCATTGATGTTCAAGTGTGTGTGTCTGATTTACTTCACTTAATATCATCTCAAGGTGCATCAGTTTTCCTACAAATGCCACATGTTTGTCTTTATGGTAGAATAGTACTACATTATGTATAAATATTACATTTTCTTTATCCATTTATCTGTTGCTGGGCATACAGGCTGTTTCCAAGATTTAGCTATTATGAATTGTGCTGCTATAAACATGGTTGTAATACATTACTGTGAAATGATGTTTTTAACTCATTTGGGAAGATACTTAAAATAAGAATAGCTGGGTCAAGTGGAATTTCTATTTTTAGTTTTTTTGAGACATCTCCATACTGATTTTCATAATAGTTATATCAGTTTACACTCCCACTAACAATGACAAAGTCTTCGTTTCTCCCCACAACTTTGCCAGCATTTGTCATTGGTTGATATGATGGTAGTCATTCTTTCTGGAGTTAGATGGAACCTTATTGTCTTAATTTGAATTTCTCAGGAGGCCAATGATGTTGAACATTTTTTTGAGGCAGAGGTTGGCTGGCCAGCATATGCAGTGAATTCCACTTAAATTTCCAGTTTTTTTTGTTTGTTTGTTTGTTTTTTGGTACCGGGGATCGAACTTGGGACCTTATGCTTGCAAGGCAGGCATCCAAACCACTGAGCTAAATCCCCGGCCCAACATTTTTTCATGTATCTATTGGCCAATTGTATTTATTTATCTGAGAAATGTCTATTTATTTTTTTAATTAGGTCTTTATTTAGGTCATAATTGTTTACAATTATGTTATCAAATTATGAAATATTTTATTTAAAGATATTTTTCCTATCAACAAATGAGGAATATTAAGGGGGCAATAGTTTAGTTGTTCTAAGATATTTCTAATTCTTACTAATTGACTTAGAATAACTGAATGGCCTCTGCTTATTTTAAATTTAAATTTACTCACAGAAACTCCATGTAAAGAACTGGCAATAATATAGGCCATCTATAAAATATGAATTTAAGAAATTTTAAAAACAGTAATTTGTTTGAAGGAAAAATCTATGAAGGGAAAATAGGTTTTTCCTTAAAATCTTTCTTGATGACTTATTGATTGTCACTAAAAAGATTTAATGTACAGGCCGGGGATTTAGCTCAGTGGTTTCGCCGCCTGCTGTGCAAGCACAAGGACCCAAGTTCAATTCCCGGTACCAAAAAAAAAAAGATTTAATGTACAGCTTAGCTGATGTCAGAGCCTTAATCTAATATTGCTTCTAATGTGACATTTTAGTTTTAATATTTATTCTTAGAAGAGTTTACATATTAAACATAGAACCAAAAATAAATACCTTCGTTCATAGGGGAAACTATGCAGGAGACATTTGCTACTTTTGTAGTCAAATTTTATTAAGGTTAATCCCATGTTTGATTCATTCTTACTCTTTAGATTTTTGTTGCTAATCTGTAGGCCAAACTTCAGATTCCTTTTTTTTTCCCAAATAGTTAATTATGGGATCTTTATAGTTAAAATTGAGGATTATCCTTACCATCTAAATAACCATTACATTTGAAATATACCTTCCAAAGTCAGTGCTGGCCCTGGAGTTCAGCTGCATTACCGGAGGAAAGAACTGCTGTGCTTGGTATTCCTACCAAATGGGCTATTTTGCAGAATCTTTACAACTCAGGATGTGTTGTGGTTTGGGAGAAGAGAGTAAGATTTCACTAGTTGTTTACTCTATTGCTGCCTCATTCCAACTAAAACATAATTCTTTGCATAACATGTTCTCTTTTACTTTAGAAAAATTCCCACGTGGAATTCATCAGACACAAATAAAATAATGTTTTATTCCTCTCTGGATCTTAAGGAAAGAGATCTGTATTTTTCTTCAGCTCTTGCAGAAAAAGAGCTCTATTTTAAAGGTGAACCTAAATTTACTTTACAATTCTTTGATTTTTGAATTTTTCTATCTAACCTAGAAAATTGTGAGTTTATTTACTATACTTAATATAATTTAGTTTTAAAAAATAAATTATTTTACAGTTTCATAATACAAATAAATTGCTTACACAAAAACTAAACACCAATTAATCAATTCAATATTTATTGTACCTGTTGACTTTGCAGAAGGAATTTAAAAGGACTTGACCTCCAGGAGACTAGGTAGATAAAACATATTACAAAAGTAGAAAATTATGAAGGGCTAAAGAAAGGGTGGGGCTCAGAAGAGCTTATAAAAATGAAAGTGGATATATATTTACCCTAGAAGTATGATTGACTAAGAAAACTAAGAATAAATGATATTCAGAAAGCACCATATGAAATAATAAGGTAGGACAAAGAAAATGACATGTTAAACTGTTCTTGAACATTACAGAGAATGCAATCATATTGTGCCTCAAAATTTGCATGATGCAATTTGTCTGTAGCAGAGTATAAGGCTGGAAACATATGGTCAATATGGTCAATAAAATTCATTGCCAAAGTGAGGAAGAGTGCAAGTTAAAAACAATAAAGAGGCATTCCATGACTAGTCATGAACCCTCAAAATGTTTAAAATTGTTTAATCATAGTTTTTACATTTATAAAAATATACTTCCAAAATACAAATATATAACATAACATGTTGATAAAATTAGTTTATTTTCAAATTATATTTAATAATAGACTAGATTAGATGAATAGCCTAGATTACTCTAATAAATTAAAACAAAAAAGAGAATCAAAGATGAACCATAATTAGAATTAGAATAGGTGACTGAAGAATAATCTTAACTTTAAGCATGTTCTATATATCTGAGTTTACATTCCATTCACAAATATGGTTTAGAGAGTAAATATTTTGCTGAATTCTACATGGAATCTCAAGTTTAATCTGTCTGCTTTTATGTTACATAGTTTTCCAAAAGAATCAGTCATTCTTTTCAGAAATATCAACACTTTACTGAGTGATTCTTTCATGGCACTGTTAAAAGAACCGTGGAAAATTTACAGAATCAATACACACAGGCAATGTCTAGATAAGGCATACCAAACAAATACTAAGACTATCCATCATTGTCCATCAGCGAACCCACTTATCCTTCAAGATTGAGTTTAAAAATCACTTTCTTAACTATTTACCAAATATCCTAGAAAGAAACGTCTACTTTTTGTGAATTCCTTAATCCCATCATTGTATTACAATCTTAATGATATTTAGTTTTTTTGTAGTGGGTTTTTTTTTTTTAATTTTTGTTTGGGTTTAGTATTATTTAGGACTTACTCTGACACAATTCATTCCATAGATGTTATGTACCATTTATTTTATAAGCACTTTGAGAATAAATCACAGACAAAAGCAAGGGATCATGTTTAATGAAGCTGCACATAAATATTCACAAATTATTACTTTTTAAAGGAGGCTATCAAGGAGAGTAATGAATGTTTTGTTTCAAAAGTTGAAAAAATACATAATGAGAAAAAAACATTTTTCAGTGTGTGAACATGTGTTCAAAATAATTTGTATATTCTCTGATCTTGTGTGCTTGTTGATAATACTTGATTTTTAAGTGTGTAATAGGTTATACTCTGATAAAAAGAAACAATAAAGGATAGAAAGAGGAAAGAATGTGCCCAAGATTAGTAGCCAGGAAGAGTAGAGCATATTGGTAGGTTTGACCAGTAGGAAGAAAGAATGTTGTTTTATGCAATGTATGAAGACTCAGAGATTTTCACAGAACTGAATTCTAAGTAGGAAGGTTATCAATATTAATAGAGGAGAGAGAAAACATGTTAGTATGTTAACAGTAAGTTTTAATGATCAAGCCACTGTGTTAACTGCCCATATAAATGGGATATAGTATTGCAGATGATATAAAAGGTAATTCACACACTATATTTTTTGAAGCTTAAAGTGTTTTAACCTTCTAATAGTCTGCATTAGGTAGCATAATAGTCTGTGAACTTATGCATAAAATGCAAATATACTCTTGAATATTCTCTATTCTCTCTATATATATTTATATATTTATATTATGTATATTTATATATATTTACATATATATAAAAATGAAACCACATATTACTGGCTGCCTCAGAGGAATAAGGGTTGTCTGAGATCCTTGTCTTCATTGTTTAATGCTTTCCTTAATGTTCTTCCTTAATGTTTTCATATATATATGGATCTAAAATGTATGATGGGACTGGTTTAGACATTTCATTTTAGAATTTATAACAAGTTTATAAGATTGGTGTTGTTATACTCATTAACAAGTAAAGAACTAACATTTGATAAAGTATGCCTGAAGTGACTCAGCTGTGAATAACAAAACAAGTGCTCATTGTCAGAGCTTGGGCTCTTTCCCCATGTTATATTGGCCTTGCTCATAAAATGTCAACTGGCTGAAAAAAAAAGTCATTGGTCTTATATTTGAAGATATATTTAACTTTGGTTTTTTACTACATATATTAGAGGGCTGATGGTAGGTAGCAACTGAGGGTTGAATGATAATCTTCCAGATTGAGGCAATAAACGAAACCAAATTGAATCTAAATTGAACCTGTAATTGTATATTTTCTAAAAGAACTAAGAGATCATTGAATTTTTTGGTTTTTAACAGGAATGAATACTTTAGGATAGCAACATCAATTGATGGTCCAGCACAGATTGAGAAATTCAAATTCTCTCTGAATTTTCAATTCTGTAATATTTGAAATATCACAAAGTATCTTCTAATACAAATATCAAAGCAATGATGTTTTGTTTCATTTCCTATTTCTTGAAGATAAATTAATCAATAAAATGAATTAAGTCAATTCATATTTCTTTTCAAGTGCTCAGCTTCTTGTGGTAAAGGTATAAAGTACCGTGAAGTGCTCTGTGTTGACCAATTCCAAGAGAAAGTAGAAGAGAAATACTGCAGCCATCTGAGGAAACCTAGAACCCACAAAGCTTGTAGATCTGTCAGATGCCCTTCATGGAAAGCCAATAGATGGAAGGAGGTACGTGATGTAATTTACAATGACATATGTATTTTTTGCATTAAAAAAATTTTAATTCAGTCTTTGCTTTCAATAACTAAAAGTTTTACTTCTTTAAATTTGTAATTATTTTGTTATACACTTATCTGCATAATCCTCTAAATTAATACTGTACAGTGTTGATATATGTGCTGCCAATATTTAAGTAGCAAATTAGTCATTTGATTTTTTCATAGCCATAAAGTGTATAAGAAAATTCTATTACTAAATGGCGGTGTTACAGATTATCTTGGTAATCAAACAGCAAAACATATGTATGATAGTGCATTTAGTAGCAGCTTTGTTTCCACTCCACATATTGGATTTGAGCTAAGATTGCATCCTGGAGAAATGACTGGATCCTGGAGAAATTGAAGATAGGATTGTTATTGGATACCAAGAATTATGAAGGTGGGAAAGCTAGATAACCTAGATGGGGCTAAGACTAAAGTAGAGTTAAGAAAAACAAAGTTGATTAATAAGAGTTCCTGGCTGAGCATTCAGTTAATAAACAAAGCTTCAAAGATATCGATGATGATACCTGCCCTGACATACTCAGAGAAGTGAGTTCAAAATCTGAGTTGGAGGAGCCATGAGTCTGAGAGTGGTTTTCAAGCAAACACTATCTTGGGAAATGGTCTATTAGTCAGCTTTCCTAATGCTGAGATAAAATACCTACCTACACCACAACTTAAAGGAGAAGGAGTTTATTTGGCTCATGGTTTCAGCTATTTTAGTCCATAGTCAGCAGGCTCCAAGGCAAAAACATCATGGCAGATGGTATAGTGCAGCAAAACTACTCAATTCAGGACAATTAGGAAGAAGAGCATAGGGCAGAGTGCCATCCAGATATACACCCTCCAAAGGCACATCTCCAGTGACCCACCTCCAACAACACACATTCAGCTAAAACACCAGTGGATCAATCCACTGAGGAGTATAGTGCCCACATGATCCCCTCACCTCTCCAGGAGTAGATAATTAAGATTAACTGGAAGGGCCAGGGATTTAGCTCCATGGTTCCACTGCATTCCCCACAAGCACAAGGTCCCAAGTTCGATCCCTGGTACAAAAAAATAAAACAAAACAGATTAACTTGCATAATTAGGAGTAGACAAAAGTGATGAATAAAGTCAGACTATTAACTGGAATAATCTCCTAAGGACTGATTTCACTGGGCTGGGCTTTCAACAAAGCTGCATCCACCAGTATCTGAGGTTGTTTATCCATTTCTTAAAGAGCCTGGTCTTGAAAAGAAAAAGGAAACCTGTCTTCTGCCACAAAAATTTCTTATCTCTGTAAGATGTTGGAGTTCCTTCCAGGCCGCCTGTCCACCACTCACAGCACAAAGGAGGTGAGACATGGGGTTGCCAACAGCACCCCCCCACACCAGTCAAAATGAGAAGACACATAAATAAGTCTCAAAAACAGACTTCCAGATTACCTATAGCAACTCCAAAGGGAAATGAGATGGTACACTCTGATACTCAACCACCTACACTCCCTGAACTGGCAACAAAAGAGGACCTGGAAAAAATGAAATCAGAAATAATTTCTCAGATAATAGCAGAGACTGTGCTCATAGTGCAAGACATGATTAATTAATCTAGAGAGGATCAGAGGAATATGATGGAATCCCAACATAGGAAAAAAATGGAATCCATAAAACAGATTCGAACAGATTACCAGGAGATTAAAAACTCCACTGAAAGTCAACACAGCAGAATAAGCCAATATGAGGACAGAATTTCAGATATAGAAGATAAGACTGCAATTAGTGACCAGGAAAAGAAAAATTGCTTCAATATTGTAAAGGACCACAAGAAATCAAACCAGCAGCTGCTAGACAATGCAAAGAAGAATAACATAAGATGGATTGGAGTCAATGAAGAAACAGAAAAGAGTGCAGATGAGATGAAAAAACTGTTCACAGAAGTAATGGCAGAAAACTTCCCAAGGAGGGGAAAAGAACTTGACATACAGATAAGTGAGGCATACAGGACTCCAACTAGCTGTGATCAAAAAAATCTACACATAGGGATATAATTGTTAAGATTCCAGACACCCAACAAAAAACAAAGTTCTACAAGCAGTTAGAGGAAAGAAACAAATCACATACAAAGGAAAGACCATCAGAATCACAGCAGACTTCTCAAACCAAGCCCTCAAGGCAAGAGGAGCATGGACTAACATATTTCAAGTCCTAAAGGAAAACAGCCTCCAACCCAGATTGATATACCCTGCCAAACTATCTTTCAAAATTGATGGAGAAATAAGATACTTTCATGACAAAGAGAACCTTAGAAACTTCAAGAATAGCAAACCAGCACTCCAAAAATTTTAGACAATATCCTAGGAAAACACAATGAGGTTAAAACCCTAGGAAGCAAAGCAGATTGAATCCATCTGGCATGACAAGAAACTAAATGCAAAGGGGAAAATCCAACAAAAAGAAAAGGTCATGACAATGATATGCCAACATGTATCAGTTATGATCATCAATGTTAATGGTCTCAATTCACCAATCAAAAGAAAGAGACTGGCAAAATGGGTCAAGAAGCAAAATCCAACAATATGCTGCATCTAAGAAGCACACTTTATTCAAAAAGAAACTCATAGACTGAAGGTTAAAGGGTGGAAAACAATACTCCATGTGACAGGAACCCCCCAAAAAGCAGGAGTAGCTATCCTCTTGGCAGATCAAGTGGATTTCAAACCAACACTGATTAAGAGAGACAAAGAAGGACACTACATCCTTGTAAAGGGAATAATCAAAGAGAAAGAGATGACAATCATAAACATATATGAACCAAACACTGGTGTAGCCAACTATATAAAACAAAAATACTAATGGATGTGAAAAATCAAATAAGCACTAAAGCAATAGTAGTGGGGGACCTCAGTACCCCACTGTCATAAATAGATCAACTAGACAAAAAACAAGCAACAAAATGCTAGAACTCAATCAAACTCTTGAACAAATGAACTTAACAGATGTTTATAGAGTGTTCCACCCACAAAAGCAAAATACACATTCTTTTCAGGTACACATGGGTCATTTTCCAAAATAGACCACCTACTCACTTATAGAACATGTTTAATAAGTGCAAAGGATTTGAAGTTATCCCCTGTATATTATCAGACCATAGTGTGATGAAATTGGAGATCCATAGCAAAAGAAACTGGAAAAATTTCATAAACACGTGGAAATTGAACAACACACTTCTGAATAACCAATGGGTCACAGAGGAAATCAATGAAGAAATCAGAGAGTTCCTACAATTAAATGACAATGACAATACAACATATCAGAATCTATGGGACACAATGCAAGCAGTCTTACGAGGGAAATTTATAGCAGTGAATACTCATTAGGAAAGCAAAGCGAGCCCAATTAAACAACCTGATGCTGAATCTCAAGCTTCTACAAAAAGAAGATCAGGACAAACCCAAAGCTCATACAAGGGAGGAAATTATGAAGTCAGAGCAGAAAACAGTTCAATGGAGACTAAGACAATGATAGAAAAAATCAATGAAGCCAAGAGTTGGTTCTTTGAAAGAATCAACAAAATTGACAAACCTTTAGCCAACCTTGTCAGAAAAAGGAAATAAGAGGCCCAAATCCATGCAATTAGGAATGAAAAGGGTGAAATTACAACAGACTTAGATGAAATCCAGAGGATCATCAATACCTACTTCCAGAACCTATACGCCAATAAGATGGACAACACAGAAGAAATGGATAGATTCATAGATATATATGAATTACCAAAGTGCAACAAAGACCTAAAAATCCTAAACAACCCAATATCAATCAATGAAATTAAAAACATAATTAAAATCTTATCAGCTATGAAAAGCACAGGTCCTGAAGGCTTCACTGATGAATTCTACATGACAGTTAGAGAGGAACTGCTGCCACTACTCTTTAAACTCTTCAATGGAATTGAAAGGGAAGCAATACTCCCAAATTCATTCCTGGAAGCAAGCATCACCTTGATCCCCAAAGCAGAGAAAGACCCAACTGAAAAAGAGAACTATAGGCCAATCTCACTAATGAACATAGATGCAAAAATCCTTATTAAGATACTGGCAAATAGAATGCAGAAGATCATCAGGAAAATCATACACCCTGACCAAGTGGGATTCATCCCAGGGATGCAGGGATGGATAAACATATGCAAATCAATCAATGTAATACACTATATCAATAGAGCCAAGGACAAAAACCATATGATTATCTCCATAGACACAGAAAAAGCATTTGACAAAAATCCAACATGCATTTATGATAAAAACCCTACAAAAAATTGGAATAGATGTTCTCTACCTCAATCTGATAGAACCCATCTATGAAAAACCAACAGCCAATATCATACTACATGGTGAAAAACTGAAATCCTTCACACTATAATCAGGAACAAGACAAGGGTTTCCACTATCACCACTCTTGTTCAATATAGTTTTGGAAACATTAGCCAGGGCAAATAGACAAGAGAAAGAAATAAAAAGAAAGAAGATAGGAAATGAAGACGTCAAATTGTCATTATTTGCAGATGACATGATACTCTATACAGAAGACCCCAAGAACACCTCGAAAAGTCTTCTAAACTTAATAACCAAATTCAGTAGAGTAGCTGGATACAGGGTCAACACACAAAAATCAATAGCTTTCCTCTACATGAACAGCAGACTCACTGAGAGAGAAATAGGACAAATCAATCCTTTCACAGTAGCATCCAAAAAACTGAAATACCTAAGAATCAACCTAAGGAAAGAAATCAAAGATCTCTTCTCTGAAAACTATGGCACTCTGAAAAGAGAGATTGAAGATGATATCAGAAAATGGAAAGACATCCCCTGCTCCTGGGTAGGAAGGACCAACATAGTGAAAATGCCCATACTTCCCAAACTGCTATATAGATTCAATGCAATCCCAATTGAAATCCCAGCAGACCTTGAGAAAACAATCCAAAAATTCATTTGGAACAAGAAGACGCCTAGAATAACAAAAGCAATTCTAGGTAACAGAGACATGGCAGGGGTGTCACAATCCCCAACTTGAAACTCTACTGCAAAGTTACTGTGATAAAAACAGCATGGAACTGACAAAGAAACAGACCTGAGGACCAGTGGAACAGATTAGAAGATGCTGAAACAACGCCAGACACACTCAGCCATCTCATCTTCGATAAAGGAGCCAAACACCCTCACTGGAGGAAAGACAGCCTCTTTAATAAATGGTGCTGGGAAAATTGCCAAAGATTAAAGCTAGACCTATATCTCTCACCATGCACTAAACTAAAATCGAAATGGATTAAAGATCTAAATATTAAAATAGAAATGCTGAATCGGCTGGAACAGAGGTTAGGTAGAACTCTTGAAGACATTGGTGTAGGAAAAGATTTTATGAACAAAACAGTTGCCCATGAACTAGCACAAACAATCAACAAGTGGAATCTCTTCTTATTAAAAAGCTTCTGCACAGCAAGAGAAACCACCAGCAGTGTGAAGAGACAACCCATAGTGTGGGAAAAAATCTTCACCTGCTCTTCCTCAGACAAAGGTCTACTATCTCAAATCTATAAAGAACTTTAAAAAATCAGAACCCCCCAAATTCAAAGACCCAAATAAAAAATGGGCATCTGAAATGAACAGACATTTCTCAAAGAAGTAAAAGCAGCAAATAAATATATGAAAAAATGCTCAACATCACTGATCATTCGAGAGATGCAAATGAAAACAATGCTGAGATTCCACCTCACTTCAGAAAGAATGGCTGCTATCATGAAATCAACCAATAGCAAATGCTGGCGGGCCTGTGGGGAAAGAGGAACCCTGCTCCACTGCTGCTGGGAGTGTAGACTGGTGCAACCACTGTGGAAATCAGTATGGAGATACTACAAAGAACTAGGACTGGAAGTCCCATTTGACCCAGCTATTCCCCTGCTGGTTATCGTCCCCAAAGAATTAAAAGAATCATACCACAGTGATGTATGTGCACTCATGTTCATAGCAGCACAATTTGCAATAGCTAAAATTCGGTAGCAGTCCAATTGCCCATCAACTGGAGACTGGATAAAGAAAATGTTTTCTTTTTTAATAAAATGGAGTATTACTCAGGCATAAAAATGAGAAATTAGAGACATTTATAGCTAAATGGTTGCACATTGAGGTGACACTCTTAAGTGAAATGAATAGGACACATGTGTAAATACCGAATAGTTTCTCTAGTGTGAGAAACTGACAATGTGAATAAGGACTAAAAGGTATAATAGATAATGTGAAAAAGGAAGAAAGGGGGCAAAGGGGAAGGGGAAGTGGGAGGGATAGGGGAAAGGAAAGAAGGGGATGGAATTAATATGAGAAAATGAAAAAAAAAATGGAAACAAAGTGTTTGTAGATAGGGAGGGATGGAGGGGTTGAAGGGAGGGCAGGGGAAGGGGGAAAAATAAGAACCTGGAGAGACTATGTAAAAGTGCAAATTTCCAATGATGAATGTCATTATATTGTATACCTAAAATGTACCAATAAAATAAAATTTTTAAAAAAAGGATACTGGAGTTCCATCTTTTGGGAAGAAAGAGAGGAGTTCAGACAGCAGCTAGAGGAAGTAGGGTCCCCAGGACTCCCAAGTCATCACTATTCACTCTGGGCCCAGCACTTCAACATGGGAAACTGGCTCTTGAGGGACACTATGCCAGCTTATCACCAAGTTTTCAAACTGAGTTAAAAATCTTGAGTTTCCTGTACAAGAAACAGTGTATAGCAAATATTAATGTTGTAGAAATTGTGGTTGTTATTTGACTGAACTCTGCGGGATAATGTATCTGTTTTTCATTCCACTGCGGTGTGTATTCTTCAGTATTTGTTTCTAGATTAAATTTTGATCAAGAAAACAAATTATTTTTCATCATTTTTCATGGGTATGATTTAAAAGATCTCCATCTTAACCTGTTATAATTATGGAAAGTCATAACTATTTCTTCAAAAGAGAAATGTTGGCTCATCCTGGCTCCTTTCCTTTGCTCCTTTACTCTTCCCACAGTATGCCGGTCCCTCTTCTTTCAATTCTCCTATCAAAGTAGCTTTGAGATCTCCATCACCACCACCCTGGTCTAATGCAGTGATTCTTCACCATCTCTTGCTGGGCCTGCAGTGGCTCCCCACATCGGTTCTGCCGCTATTTACTTTTATGTAGTGTGAGCTTTAGAAGACCTCAAATAAGTTCATGCCACTTAACATCTTCCATGTCTTACTGCTGTCTGTAAAGGCTAAGTGTAAGGCTAGCTCATGCTTCCTTCTTTAGCATTATCCAAGCCTCTATCTTTTCCTCTCCAAGACAATGTGTGTCTTTGCTATCTAACTTCATGACTACTTCAATATCTATTTTGGATACTGTTCATTTAATTGCAAAAGGACTCACTATCTCATAATTTATATAATTTGTCATGTTGTGGTTTTGCATAATGTGAAGTGTTACTTTATTTTTTCTGGATCAAGATGTGTCAGGAAAATGGCAAAACAGCCTTCCCAGATGCACAAACACACACCATAAAGGCATTGGACCCAAAAGGTCATGGGTGCACCCAGTGTGAAACAGATAAGTCCTAATTCTGTTATCATCCAGGAGCCACAGGGATGGCAGTGGAGGAGAGAGAGATAGTTTGCCTTTCTTGGGCACCAGCATTCCTGTGGGTCCTGGGATTCTTTCGATGTTGTGCAGCTGCTATGGCTGTTTGGTTGACATTCATGAAAGACACTTTCTGACCCTTGACCTCCAGCTCCACAGCAGAGAATCTATCATCAGTACTAACAAATTGGCCTTGGCTTACCAGATTGCATAAGATCCACTAGAGAAATGTATTTCAGTGACATCAAAGATATAGACGTGAATATTCAAAGACTATAAAAGACCCAGATGCTTTTGTATAGACTCTGTTTTCTTCTCTTTGAATTGCTTTTTCTTGTCATAGAGATTAGCTCCATTTATTCACATGGTCCCCAAATCTTTGCCAGGAACAAATGACCACTTGTGAAGCCCTTGGCCTTTGATTTATTCTATAAAAAGTACTCACATGAAGTTAACAATTGTGGGTTTTGTCTGTGCTACATATAATAATGTATTCAACAGAAGTGTAATTTCAGACATAGTTACAACATAATCACTGGTTGCTGCTTCATTCTGATTGTGTAAATTATAACATTGCTTTAATATAAGCACTCACTATGAAATAATTTCATTTTATTACTATTTTACATGATTCCACAAAAAGAAAGACTGATTTCATAGGTTATTGTCCACAGAGGTGCTCAAATGGGTTTTGAAGGAACACTTTTTATTTGTCATATGATATCTTTCTTTATGTAAAGATTTGGTAATGCCTTTTAATGACTGCTGCTAAATAGGAACAGACATTGCTATATAGGACTATTTGTCTGTGTCCAGATGATATCTTTAGAGGCAAATTAAAGTGCCAGTCTACATTGTGCTATCTTTATGGGTAAACAGGTTATTTGAGTAGTTTTCCTGGTGGAATTGAGTTACACAGTGTTGGTGACTTAGTGCATTCCTATCAATTATTTGTGATATACAAGCAATATGGCTTCACAGTGCCTTGAGATAAGTTAGCTGGATTTTAAAAGTTAAAATTTAACACACTTATAAGTATGTATCCCTATAAAACTGTTAAAATAAACAATGAGTATTTTGGGATTGTAATGCACCTTAGGAGGCCATTCTATTTCAAAATCAGTGACAGCACCTTCTTTGTATCTTTGACACAGAAGGATCCAGCTTTGGGCACAAGGAATGACTTCTGCTCTATGGAAAAGTCAAGTGCCAGGTGCCTCTGACACATCTCAGTAGAAAACACATAAAAGTTCGTGTAAATCCATGGAAAAATTATTGGAAATACATAAAAATATGAATGTAGAGCTCTGAATCATACAGTTGGAGATAACAGATTTAGAAATTATTCCTGTATAGAAAAACTTTCTCAGAGAGAGTTTAGAAGGCATAAAAAAAAAACAGTTATAAAAAGAACCCTGGGGCATGCTAATGTTTAAAGGAAGAATAAAGAAAGTGGAGTCAGGTAAAGACCTTGAGAGAAAGCAATACACGAAGTAAGAGGATAGCACCAAGTCCCAGAAGTGATTACAGGCCCAGAAGCAAGATTGCTTCCACAGAAGTGGTAAATGGAGCCAAATGTGTTAGTGACATTCATCAAGAAAACTTTTGAAAAGTTTCTTTTGGATTTATTTGGTAATTGGTTTTATTGATGACATTGGGCTGAAAAATATTTAACTGAAATAATAAATTATTCTCTGTTGAAATCTAAAATCGTATCAATTTATTCTTTAAGAAAACAAAAAACAAAAGTTACTTTCTTTTTGAGCATTAGTCCATTTCTTGCCTTCAAGGAAGAGGTTCATATTAAAAATATGGTAGTTGTCTGGGGATTTAGCTCAGTGGTTCCGCTGCCTTCCTCAAAAGTGCAAGGTCCCAAGTTTGATCCCTGGTACCAAAAAAAAAAAAAAAAAAAAAAAAAATGGTAGCTACTCATGGTCTCAATGGATTTTTCTAAACTTGTGCTATGATCAAAGCACCAATAAAAGAGTGTGATTTGTTGAATTATAGGGAACTGAATTCATTTTGTAGAACTTTTTGCTATGCTATGTTTTGTGAACTAATTTTTCCTAGAATTTTTTTCAGGTGTAGATGAGATGTCTTTCAAATACAGTTTATATAGCCAAGATTTTCTCTGAAAAGTTTTTCAGAGCCTTACTTCATGGGATAAACATTTTCCTAAGATCTTCAGATAAGCTATATTACATCCAGATATTTTAGTCTACCTAATATTATTCCTGGCACAAAACACACATTAAATTATTATTTTCTCCATAGAAACAGCTATATTTTTGTGAAAACATTCACTGAACTGGCAAAAATTTTAGCATAACATGGTCAACATAAAGTTATGTAGATATGTATAATGTTCTTCATATGTAAAAAGCATGTAAATTCTCTTTAAAGTCAGTGATTGCTCCTTATACATGTAAAAAAGAAAAAGTGAATTTAATAGATTCCTTTATAAGTAGAAATGCTACTGTAATTTGTATGAGGAATTTGAGCCTATGGGTAAACTAAATTCTTAACTTTGAGGAATTTAAATTCTTTTCGTACAGTGAAACTATGTTTTTCAGATATGTTACTGTTGTGGAAGGAAAAAAAAAAGAGGGAAATTAGTTCCTCTGGGGCATTTGCAAAAACAGGGAAGTCAAAAATGACCTGATTTTTTCCCTGATAATATCACTATTGGGAATATTGATGGTGGCCCGAACAACATTACTCAGTATGTGATTTCCATTTTCTTCTGGAAGTAGAGGTTATAATAGCAACTGAACTCACAAATTAAATAAATATCCTTAGGCACACCCCATACTTTATTAACAAGGACAGCACAGCTCTTGGTGGTTGTTATGTGGTTCTTACTATAGCTGAAAGATTGCCAAGTCTTCCCCTCCCCAGGAGGAAGCACAGTGAGAACTCAACGTGAAGAACAGAGGTTCAACTCTGCTTCTCCAGTGCAATGATCTGAATGTTTGCCCCCTCCCTTCAAGTGTTGAAATCCTGTCCCATAAGTAATGATACTGGGAAGTGGGAACTTGGGGAAGTGATTAGGCCACAAGAGGGGAACCCTCATAATTGATGTTACTTCCCTTGTGAAAGAGACCCCAGGAGCTACTTCGTCCCTTCCACCATGTGGATGCAAAACATCCATCCATGAACCAAGAGACAGAACTCCACCAGACACCAAATCTTTTGGTGCCTTGATTTGGAACTTTCCAGGAAATAGAGCTTTGAAAAATAAATTTCTATTGTTTATAAGCCACTTACAGCATTTTATAGCAGTTTTACTGTAACAAATATCTAAATATGGAAGTAGGTAAGAAGAGATGGAAGAAGTTTTTTTGTTTGAGAATTTTGTTTGTTTTTGTTTTTTATTGTTTTGGTTTGTTTGTGTTTCTGGCACTGGGAACTGAACCCAGGGACATCACACTGGTTCTAAGTCTTTAAGAGGCTGGAAGAGTTTTGAGGCACATGTAGGAAAAACCTGCATTGCTGCAAATTGGGTAAGGGCAGTTTGGTGATAGTGGAGAGAGAGAGAGAGAGAGAGAGAGAGAGAGAGAGAGAGAGAGAGAGAGAGAGAGAGAGGCCCCCAAAGAGAAAGCTTCAATCTTAGAGAATACCCTAGTAATTACAAGTAGAAGGTTCTCAGAAATATGGATGGTAAAGGTCAATCTAATGAACTCTCTGACAAAAATCAGGACTGTGTTATTGGACAGTGGAAGAAAGTCCTTCCTTGTTACAAAGTAGCAGAGAACCTGGCCCTTTCCCATTCTGTTACAATTATTTGTGTTCATGTTTTAGTGTTTTGGGGTAGAAATTGTGAGAGAATTGGATACTTGCTTAAGAAAAGTCTTGGAGGCAGGGCCATCTGGTTCCTTGGCAGCCCAGTCCCTCTCCCACTGTGTCTGGAAGGCAGGACACTGAATCTAAGATTATTCCTGAGACAAACTTCTGTTGGGATTTGCACTTACTTAGGACCTATCAATTACCCCTTTCTTCTTTTCTGTTTCTCCCTTTCCCAATGGGAATATCTATCCTACTCCTGTCCTACCCCATAACTTGTTTGATTTCATAGGTTCCCACCTAGAGGGGAATTTGCCTCAGGATGACTCATAATTTGATCATGCTTAGATCTGATATAGATGGTAGTTAGATGAGACTCTACCAAGTTTAGACTTGATACTTGAGTTAAGCCTTTTGGGGTTAATGAGCTGTAATGATTGGCTGTATTTGCAGGTAAGAAGGGCCTACCTTTTGGGAGGCCACAGGCAGTATGCTATGGTCTGAATATTTGTGTTTCCCTTATATTCATAAGTTGAAATCCTAACCTCAAGGTGATCATATTAGGAGTTGGGAGTTCTAAAGGTCATAAATGTAGAGCTCTCAATATTGAGATTAGTTCCCTTTAGAAAGAGGCCCTGGGCGTAGAGAGTTAACTTGTCCCTTCCACCATGCCAGGACACAGTGAAAAGTTACCCACCGTGACCCAGATAGTGGGGTCCTCATCAGGCAATGAATCTGTGACATCTTGATCTTCAAATTTACAGCCTCCAGAATTGTGAGGACTGTATATTGTTTATCAGTCACCCAATTTATGATATTTTGCTGTAGCAGCCTGAGCAGACTAAGACAACCAGTAACTGGAGGCAGTGCCTCAGGCAAGTGACTGAACCTGAATCTCAATGTCTTCAGCCATGGTACTTTCTTTATGGAGCTGTTAGGAAAAAATGAAGGTAGGCAAGCTCCACAGTAAAGGACAGAGTTTATTGGGGTTAAAATCTGAGAAGGGTCATTTGGCACTAGACCAGACTGGTATCAACTCTTAGGCTAAAGGGGTTTTATAGAGTTGTAAGACGACATAGCAGCTCTCTTGAGTTGGGGTTGCACTGTAACCTTTGACCACCTGGGTGTTGTACCTACCTGTGTTCATATGCTAGGGCTCATCATCTTAACAAGGACCGTAAATCTTGGTCACCTGGTAGAGGTGGCAGTTCTGCTTCTCTCATTCTTCACTTTAACAAAGGGCCCATAAATCTTGAGGCTTGAACTTTTAGTCCTGATCTGACTAAGATGACAATGGTCTAATTCCTTCAGCCACTGTCAAGAATAAAAGCACAGGAAGTGTTCTGTGACATTTTACAAATAATACAAAAATTTTGTTGTACAAACATGAAAAATGAAGCCTGATGAGACTAAAAGTTGGCTAAATTTATAATTTATATAACAGCTTCCCCAAACTTCTGTCCAATGAAACATAATCATGACTCACCAAATCAGCAAATATTTGGATCCTTAATAAGTTTGAACTATAGTATGTACTGTAGGGAAAAAATCAACATAACACAATCTCAAGTTATTGTTTTTTTGGGAGATAATGTGTATAATATAAGAATATAAATGTCACTTCAAAGCAATGTAGTACAAAAGTTTATAATTGTATGGTGATTTGGTAGACATTAGGAATATTTAAGTCAGAAGAGAGTTCTCAATTGGGATACAACCTATTATAACATGACCTATTTGTCATAGTTTCTAAAGACTTGAGGTACTTTATGCAGCAGAGAAATCTATTTGTATAGTCATTTAGAAGTTCTAGGCAAGACAATGTTAAAAATACTTGTTGCAATTATTGTCTATATGATGGATAATATTTAAGAGATGAGAAAATATGTGATGGTTCTAAGGTAATATTTTTATATAATTTGATATGTATTAGCTATATTCAGATGATCTTGGCTCCTTTGTAGTGCTCTGTGACCTGTGGATCTGGAGTTCAGCAAAGAGATGTGTACTGCAGACTGAGAGGCATTGGTCGGGTGGCTGAAGAAATGTGCAATCGGTCCACCCAACCTTATTTTCAGAGGCAATGTTGGCGTCAGGACTGTGTGAAGTACCAGTGGATGGCGGGAGGGTGGCTTGATGTAAGTACTAAAAAGTGAATTTTCAAAGACACTGCATAGAAGAATGAGTTGTTCATTTTGTCATTGCTTTTCTAGTGTTCAACATCATGTAAGAAAAAAGAGACTCATCGGCTAGTGGCATGCATTGATGCACAAAACACAGAAGTGAATGAGAGCTTCTGTGATCCTTCAACCAGACCTCTTTCTGTGAAAAAGTGCAGGAACCTGCCCTGCAAGTATATAGTGGTAACAGGAGACTCAGCACAGGTAAGACAAAACAAGGAAGCAGAGAAATGTTGCTATATAAAATGGGGTCTAAAATCTGAGCCGTTTGAAACTGGGCCTAAAATGTGACAATGGGAGCAGATAAAGGGTATATAAAAGACATATACATCAATCTAAGGAATGAAATCACTGTCAGTTGGGCAGTGGAAATAGAGTACAGTACTAATATAACATGCTGTTAAACTCTAATGGAAGTCTAAAGTATCCATTGTTACCAACTGTGAAACCAGCCACCAAAGAACAATCCTGCAAACTGGCTCTGAATAGTTGCTCAGTTTTGGAAAACAGGTTTTTTGTTGTATAACTGATGGGCAATCAATTGCACATATTTAACGTGTATGGTTTAAGTTCTGACATATGTATGCCTTATTTAAAACCAGTGCTATGTTCAAAATGAAGAGCATCTTCCATTACTCCAGAAAGTTTCCTTGTGCTACTTCATAATCTCTTTGCCCTCTCCCTTTCCCACAAGTAACCTCAACTGTTCTTTATATTAGAGATCTGTCACTAGAATAGTTTACATTTTATAGGATTTTATAAAAATGGAATCACATAATGTATGCTTTTTTTGTCTGATGTAACATGTTTTTCAGGATTGAATGAAGTTATAGTATGTATCAATGGTTTATTCTTTGTTATTGTTGATTAATATTCCACTGTGTGAATACCTTCAAGTTTACTAATCTTTTCTTCTCTGTGCCTGATCCACCTTAAATCCAAATCCAGTCTGTTTTTCACCTCTGACATAATCTTTATTTTTAGGAGTTTGATTTCAGATTCCTTTATATCATCCATGCCTCTACTTTGTTTTTTAAAATTATGAAATAGTTATTAAAACATTTCTTAAAAACATTTTTAGTATCTTTCTGTGCTGTTTCTAACATCTGTGTTTACATGTGTTTACAATTTAGGGAAATTTAGTGTAAGTTTATGCAACCATCACCATGATCTAATTTCAGAACATTTTATCACACCCAGAAGAAAGCTCATACACATTACTGGTCATGGCTCACTCTCCCACTTTCCCATGGCTCAGACAACCCTAACTCCTTCTGTCTCTGTAGATCTTCCTATTCTGAACATTTTGTATAAATGGAGTTATATAACATACGTAGCTGGCTTCTTTCATTTATTATATTTTTAAGGTTCATCTATGTAGCATACATGAGCACTTCATTTCTTTTTAGGTTGAATAGTCTTTCATTTTGCGGATAGACTACATATTGTTCATTCTTAAGTGAGCTGATGGACCTTTGCCAATGGCTATTATGAATCCTAAATTTCTTGTTGAAAATGAATTGAGAAAAATATATTGAATTATTTCTGAATGTACACTTCTATTCCCTTAATATGTGTGTGTGTCTTATTATGGCATTACCACATAATCTTATTTCATTTCTGTACTTTCATAGTAAGTTTTGGAATCAGAAAGTATATATGAATCGACCGTGTTCTTTCTTCTCAAGATTGTTTGGCAATTATGAGTCTCTTACATTTCTATGTGAATTTCAAAACCAGTTTGCCAAATTCTGTGAAAGAACTAGCTGGACTTCTGTTAGAGATTACACTGAATCTTGGTCAGTTTGGAGAACATTGCGATCTTAACAATATGGTTTTCCAATCCATGAACTTGGCATCTCTTTCCTTTCACTTAGGTCTTATTTCTTTCCAAAATGTTTTATAGTTTTCAATGTACAAGTCTTTAACTTCTTAACTTTATTCCTAAATATTGTACTTTATTATATTTATTCTTGTTTAAATAGAATTGTTCTCTTAATTTTATTTTCTGGTTATCCATTGCTAATATATAGGAATAGAATTGATTTTTTTTTTTTGGTACCGGGGATTGAACTCGGGTCCTTGCTCTTGCGGGGCAGGTGGCAGCAACACTGAAATAAATCCCCAGCTAGAATTGATTTTTTATATATGAAACATGTGTAATGGATCTAATTTTGTGTATGTAATATTTGGGGTTTTCTACATACAACATTATATCACTTGTGAATAGATACACAGTACTTTCTCGGTTCACGAATGCTTCTATTTGTGAAGAATTCAGTTCAGTTTGGCAAAATTTTGCTTCCATTCACAAACTCCACATCAAGTGACAAACACGATCACAACCATTTTCCCAGCACAAACACGAATGCAGCTTCCCCAGAATCCTGGAATGAGTTAAGATCATGAACTGAGGTACCACTGTAATTTTATTTCTTTTATAAATCTGGATACCTATTCTTTTTCTTGCCTAATTTCCTTGGACCCTAAAACAACACTGAACAGAAGCAGATGAAAGACATCCTGGGCACATCCCTACTCTTTGTAAAAAAAAAAAAAAAAAAAAAAAAAGCCTTCTGATTTCACAATTAAGTTTGTTAACTATAGATTTTTTCATAGATTCACTTTATCAGATTGAGGAAATATCCTTCTATCTAGTTTACTGAGTGTTTTAATCATAAAAATCTGTTAGCTTTTGTCAAATATTTTCTGCATCTATTGAAATGACTGTGAGGTTTTTGTCCATTATTCTATTAGTATAAAACTGACGGATCACCATGTATCAAAACATCCTTGCATTCCTGGGATAAATCTACTTGATCAAGGTGCATAAAACTTTTTATGTGTGGCTCAAGTTTTGTTAGTGTTTTGTTGAGGATCTTTGTGTGTACATTCGTTAGTGGTATTTGTCTGTAGTTTTCCTGTGATATCTTGTCAGGTTTTGGGAAATACTGGCTTCGTAGGACAAATTTGGAAGTCTTTCCTTTCTTCTATCTTTTGTTGAAATTTGGGAAGGTTGGTGTAATTCTTCTTTATATACACCGGGCCCTTATTTGTGTGAAGTTTTAAAAATTACAAATTATCCTCTCTACTTGTGACAAGTCTATTCAAATTTTCCCAAAATTGTTGATGTTCCCATTCGCTATTGTTTGTTTAGTGACTTTTGTGAGCTAAAGTTTATTTTTTTGTGTGACATGTGGTCACTAATGTCTCTGCTAACCTAATTTAGTTGTCAGATGATTAGACAGTAATTTCCTTAAATACTTGGAGGCAAGTTTTAAGAGGTTATGCATGTTTTCATACATGTGTGTGCATCTTCAATACTCAGCCAGGCAATTGACAACTGTTTCTTAACTTTAACTTCCTGCTGCAAGGTCAGTCAGAGGTGAAAGAATAGGCTCTCCTCAGGTATTTCCTAAGCATGTGGACAGCCCTGAACATCTTGTAACCCTATATATATCTATGGCCTTCGACATTCCTACTGATATATTGGAGATCTTAAAAGCCCCTTGGACATCTAATTCTCCAACTTTGTTTAAAAAGCTTTTTTGGCTAGACTGTTGTTGCACCATTATCTACCACCTCTGAAAGTTGCAAAGTTAAACAGTGGCTTCAGTTATGTTGAACAAATGTCTTCACAGCTTTAGCACTGAAAAATCAAGTCAAATAAAGACAACCTTACAACTGTTGCCTTCCATAAAATCACTGAACAGTTGACATAGTGATGGTTCTTTGGGAACGGCTTTGAAGAATGCCTAAGTCTTTTCTGCCCAGGTCAGTGGCTGCCACATTGCTGGTTTTCACCCTTCACTGCAGGACTATTAATTGTTTAGGCTACTACAGAACTGGAAAGGAGATATTGAAAATGTGGTAATTTAAGATACACAAAGCTCGCTCTTCTTACCAAAGTTCAGCTGTGTTTCTTGAATACATGCCTCCTGGTACTCAATCTTTGATTAATCTCCAAAGTTCTAAAAAGTTGGTAAAATAAATTCTGCCAGTTTCCTCACTGCTGTATGGAGAAGAGAATATTTAGATGTCCTTACTTTGCAATTTTCCTTGATGTCATCCCTCTAGTATGTTTTGATTCATGAGTTTTTCTCTTTGTTATGGGTCTGATTTTTCTGCTTTTTTGCATGCTAGTTAATTTTTAATTTTATGTCAAACATCATAAATTTAACCTTATTGTTTCCTGGGTATACTATATTCCTATACATATATTTGAGCTTTATTATGGGGTGTAGTTATTTTGTCTGGAAGCAGTTGATCTTCTCTTGCTTTGCTCATATGATTTGTTAGGCGAGGGCGGCTCAGTGGTTAATCTAGGGTTGAATATCCCCTTCTACTGTGGTGAGACCTTTTAGAGCTCTCTACCTATTGTCCATGTGATAAAGTTTCAGTCTGGTTGGAGAGTATTGGTGTTAAACTTGGCCCCGTGTGACTGCCAGGTAGCGTAAAGTAACTTCTAAGCCTTTTGGTTGGTTCATTCTCTGGTTTTGGTTGGTGTTCTAATATGTATATGTGTGCACTGGTTCTAACACTACTTTCTCCTTTCCTTGTACCCTGACCTTTCAAAGCAACAGACTGGAATAACTTTAGAGTCATTTTGTTTGTTTCCCATCTTGCAGGTATCACTACGTTTTATTGCTTCATGTTGAGTACCTTAAAAGTCACTGTTTAATAAGTTTTATCCAGGTGTGTGGTTGCTGCAGTTTAGAAGGCAGATCTGTTCCTTTGTACTTTATTTTTGCCAGAAGCATGTCTATTTTCCTGTTTTCAGTCTGGGACTTTAGTCCTGTATCTACTTACCTATTTAAACAAATGGCATTAGACTATACTACATGTATTAAGAGAAATGTATCATAACTTATACATCGTTAGTAATAAGTTAAGACTAATAAATGTCCTTAATATTAGGTAAGAACTTCCAATATGTTTCATTTCTCCAAAACTATGCTTATTGGTAAATAGTTTCATTCAATTAAGATATTTTTAGTGGTGTAATGGAAAAAAAGATAAAAGCATAAAACAAAATAAAATGATGAAAACCATGGATTCTGCAGATAGAAGACCTCACCTAAATCTGGGTTCTGTTTATTGGTAAAATGCTGGGGAAATTGCCTAATGTCTTCAAATCTTTGTTAACTCATTTGTCTATGAGGCTAATTAAATGAGATTGTTGTGGAGATGGCACAGCAATATATACATTAAGCAGCTAACAAATAATAGAGGCCTTGGTTAAATTCCTTCTTCTTATCTCCTTGTAATTATGTATTTTTCAGTGTGCAGGTAATTGTGGATTTAGTTATGGACAAAGGATTACATATTGCATTGGGATCCAGTCTACTAAGAAATATAAGCCCCATCAACTTTGGCCCATAGTCTATCGAGAATGCCCTGTGCTACCTCCCTTTCAGGTTTACAAATGCAGTATTAAAAGCTGTTTGCATGTGACCACTTGGAAAGTTGGCAAATGGAGCGAGGTCAGTGTATAATAAGGAATTTAAAATGTTTTTAAAAAGACTTTCCAGGGTGAAATGATTGGAAATCTGCATGACTAACTAGATCCTAAGAGATCCTGTTGGATCCTTCATGAATCTTGTTGTCTAAAAACTAATTTATCAGCTATCTGTATATATCCTTTATCTCTTTCTTATGCTCGTTATAACTTGCTTATACACTTATGAATTATTTCTGCTCCTTACAAAATCATGAAATCAGTGGCTTGTACTTTACTGGTACTTAAGAAATATTTATTGGTTAATAAAGAAGTAAATAAATCTCAAACATGAGTAATGAGTATTTTTTGAACTACATTATACACCAAAACTAATTGCTGAAAAGAATAAATAAATATCAAACATATGAGTAATGAGTATTTTTTGAACTATATTTTACTCCTAACTTAATTGCTGGAAAGAATAAATATTACTTTGCAAAGTTAGCCTGTAACTGATAGAGGAAAAACTCTTAGTAGTCTTAATAACCATTATTAATTAATGCTTTTTAGGAATTTACAATGTACTATTGATATAACTACAAAAATAAATAAAAAGAAGCTAGTAAGTGAGACATAATAGAATCAGGCTTGTGCCTAAGTAACTTTTTCCTTCTGTGCAGTCTCTTGTGTATTTTTGTATCTTGAGTCATTCTAACCATTACTGATTCTCAGTTTTGACCGTGAGAGAACCTACTTTGAAAAGAGGAAGCATTTACTAGACTTACTACCTGTTAAATATTTTATCTTCAAATTTTACTCTCTCTACAGTGCTCAGTGACTTGTGGAGTTGGGATAATGGAGAGAAGAGTAGAATGCTTGGATGAGAATGATTGGCCCAGTGACTTGTGTTTAAAGCGCTTAAAACCTGATGCTCAAAAGAAGTGTTACATCTATGACTGTAAGTAACAGAATTCAAACTTTATCTAGTATCTAAGAGTTCCAAAGAAGTTTTAGTTTGGGCCAGGGATTTAGCTCAGTGGTTTTGCCGCCTGCTGCGCAAGTGCAAGGACCCAAGTTCGATCCATGGTACCAATAAAAAAAAAAAATATTACTTAATAAGAAGTTTTGGTTAAAATGTGAAAAAAACATACAGAGCAGTCATTTAATTTACAACATGAGGTATTAGATCTTCAGAGTGTACCAATGTTTATGAGTAAGTTCATGCTGTGTTTGTAACTTCTTCAGTGTTGATAAGGTGTGTTAACTTGTCCTTGAAGGTAAATCATTTACCACCTGCAAAGATATCCAAGTTAAAAACAATATTACCGAGGATGGTGACTATTATCTGAACATCAAAGGAAGAATAATAAAGGTATTATGAAAGCAGTTCCTGGTTGATATTAACATTGGTCATTGTCATTGGAAAAAGTTGTCTACATGTTTGTATGTTTTGTTTAGATACATTGTGTGGGCATGCACTTGGAGAACCCCAAGGAATATTTATCACTGGTCAAAGGTGAAGAAGACAACTTTTCTGAAGTATATGGATTAAGGTATTAGCTGTGTTTTGTCCTATTGGTGTATTTTTAGAGCTCTTAAAAGTGAAACTGCTTAGAACCCTGTCAACAGATAAATGGATAGAGAAAATGTGGTATTCATACAAGTGGAATATTATTCCATCATACAGAAGGATTAAATCATGTCATTTATAGGAAAATATATGGAACTAGAGGTCATCTTGTTAAGTGAAATAAGCCAGATTCAGAAAGTTAAATTCCATATGTTTTCTCTTATATGAGAAACATAATTAATTCATGAATGAAAGGAGAGATTACAGGAAAGTAGAAGGTGACTTTTAGCAATGGGGAAGGAGATCACAGAGAGAGGAAAGAAAGGGCCAAGAGGAGTCATGGAATAGAAAAAGATCAAGATATAATAAATGCATGTACGAACTTACCAAAATGAGCCTTAGCCCTATGTATTACCAAAATGGACTAATAAAAAGAAGTTCCAGTCTTCATTGTAGCACTTGAATAGTGCACATTTTTGACAAGTAATTTAGAAGCAGGTGGAAATATTAGGACATAAGCCATCTGTTGTCCATGGCTGTTCAATAATAAGGACCTGGGCAATAACCTGTGCCCATGCAGAGATAGACTAAAAATGTGGGTAAGTGATAGAACAAAAGAGGATGACAAATTTAAGACCCATGTGTATTTTCATAGAGATCAGATTAATTTCAGTAAGAAAAACTAACAACGTTACATTTGAATTATTTTTCTATAAATTGACCTTGAATTTCCCATTGAGAAATTTGTTTGTTAAACTCAAGTGTATCTTACTTTTTTTTTTTAAAGTGGGTATCGAACTCAAAGGCCTCACACAGAGCTACAGCCCCAACCCTTTTTTAATTTCTTATTTTGAGACTGGGTCTACCTGACTCAGTAAGTTGCTTAGTCTGGGCTTGAGCTTGCAATCCTCCTGTTTCAGCCTCTCAAAATGCTAAGATAACAGGCATGCACCACCATGCCCAGATTACTACTTTGTCACTTAACTTGTTGATAATATGATATTGAAGAGTAGGAGTGCATGATTTTTACTTTCTCATTTCTGAAACTTACCATTCATCCACATTAAGGTCTAACCGTTATATTTCATACTAAAAATATTCCAATGTTGTTACAGACTACAAAATCCATATGAATGTCCTTTTAACGGAAGTAGGAGGAAAGATTGCAAATGTAAAAATGACTACCTAGCAGCTGGATACACTGTTTTCAGCAAAATAAGAATTGATCTCACTTCCATGCAAATTAAAAGTAAGTATGAAATCTTTATTTTTAAAACAAAAAAACTCCATATGATATTAAAAATAGCATGTGATTGCCAAGGAACATAATCAATATTCAATAGCTTATTTACAGTTAATTTGCCTGCCATTTAAATTTTATTTATCAAAAAAGTTTTATTTATCCCTACTGCCAATCACTGGGCTGGGGCCCTGAGTGTACAGTATCAAATACAGACACGTTTATCTGGTCTCCCTTTTCTTCTTCAAACTTGTATAGTAAAAAACAAATCTTGATGCAATTAAACCTTTCACCAATTCCACACCTATGCCATGAAACTGTATGTGACAAATAGCACATAGCCCTTCTGACCGATATCACTTTATTTTTATTTATTATCTTTTTTGAGATGGGGCGGTCTCACTATGTTGCCCAGGCTGATCTTGAACTCCTGGGCTCACGTGGTCCTCCTGCCCTCAGACTACAGCACTTTAGGCAAGCATAACCATATGTGACTCTGATTGGTGTCATATTAAAGCCACAACTACGGAGCTCTCCTCAGACCCTTGATGCTACCAAGAAGTAATCCTGTTGCATTTCTCTAGTGCATCCCCCCCTTCCACTTTCCTCATTCCAAATTCAACTTCTCCTCTAGTTTTAAATTTCTAAAATCTTAACATCTCCACTCTATTCCTTGCTGATGATCTTCCTTCCTATTTCACTGAGAAAATAAGAACAACCCAGAGGAAATTTCCACAAGTTCCAACCACCACATCTACCAACCCACTGGAATTTTTACCTGCATACTTTGACTCTTCTCTTATTTGCTGTAGTTGGGTTATTCATGTTCTCATCTAAAGCAAACTCCTCTGCTTATACAAGGTTCATTCCTTGTATCTACTCCAAAACATCAATTCAATACATTTTCATCTTTCTCCTGCATCATTAAATCCTCCTCTTTGCTGAGTCATTTATATACTGAATAGAAAATATGCTCTTTTTTCTTTTTATAATTAAAAGCAAACTCTTTCAACTCTCCTCCCTTACAGCCACTGTCCAATTTCTTTGTGATTTTTTATAGTAAAATTTCTCAAAGGATTTATTACTCCTGCTCTCTAATTTCTCTTTCCCCATCTTGTCCTGAACTCATTCAAATTGGTTTCTTCATGTTACTTCCAGGAAACAGGCTTTATCAAAGTTGTAAGTAACCTCCACATCTCTAAATCCAATAATAAATACTTGGCTTTCATCTTACCTGGTAAAGTAGCAGTATTTGGCTTCCAGGACACCGCACCATCATTGTTGTGTACCTTTCTTGGCTACTCTTTCTCTGATCTTTCTGACTTTTTCTCAGCTTGGGTAACCACTCTTCATCTTCCACAGGATTTAATGTTGGATGCTGCATGTGGTGCTGCATTCCTATAGGTAAAACCTATCAATATCTTTAATTTCTCCCTGTCTCCCACAAACTAAGTCCATCATCATCAAATTACTTCAAGTGAATTTTTAACATGCATACTACAATGGGCTGAATTGTGCCTCTCCAAAATTTATATATTGAATCCTTAACACCCGATATGATGGTACTTGGAGATGGGAATTTGGGATTTATTTAGATTTTAGGGTCACAAGGATAGGTCCCTCAAAATGAGATAAATGCCCTTTAGGGCATGTAGAAGAAGAGATACCAGAGCTCCTTCACTACCATATAAAGACAAGCAGGATTTGCAAGTCAGTGAAATAATCTTCACCAGAATCCAACCATTCTGACTGTTTGATCTTAGACTTCCAGCCTTCAGAACTGTGTGAAATAAATGTCTGTTGGTTAAGCTATCCAGTCTGTGGAATTTTGTTATGGCAGCCTAAAGTGTTTCCAATATACGACAAATCTCATACTAGCTCACTTGCTAACACTTGGTCCAAGTCTGCCTAACAGTTGATATTCCTGCAGAGTATTGCACCACTCTCTCTGCTTCTGATCTAGATTCTCTTCTCAACAGATAAGGCAGAGTGATCTCATGAATTATATGATGTGTCATGTCTTGTAGATTATTTCATTTGATCTTTTAATCCTGAGCTCTGCTCAAAACTTTTCAGACATTTCTCATCTAACTCAATGAAACCAAGAATTATTTCACTGATCAACAAAACTCAACATGATCTCCTCACTGCCTTCTTCCTACTCTCCTTGCACACTGTGCTCCAAACACACTGGGTCTTTGCTGTTCCTTGAGCACGAGGCCTTTGCCTTTACTGTTCCATCTTCCTGGAACACTCATCCCACCATTCTCTATGTGGTTTACTCATTCATCTTTGAGGGCCTTTGCTGAAATTCACCTACTTAATAAGTTAAATTCCCTTTCTTCAAAATTCACTTCCCTGCTGTATTTTTTAATCATAGCAATTGTCACCTCTAACATACTCCAACAGCTACTTTATTGTTTCTCATTCTCTGATAGGATTCAGCCTGTTTTTCATCACTGTTGTGCTCCAAGTATTTACGAGTGTCCAACATAAGATAAGTGGAAAGTCACTATTTTTTGAATTAGAAGTCTTTACTTTCCTCAAGAAGCTTTAGGGACAGCTATTTAGAACAATTTTGAGGACAAATTCAAGTTAACCAAAAAGTGTGGGAAGGTAGTTTCAGGTAGAGAGAAAAGCATGAATAAAGTCATGGAAGGGAGAACCATCTTCGTGATTTCAGAAGATAAAAGTCATCTAGTTCATGTAAGCATGACTTGAGTGGAGGCTGAGGGACAGTAGCTTATTAGAGAAGTTCCTTTGGAGCAGGTCATGAAGAGAAATGTATACTAGTGACAGTGATCCTCCTTATGGTATTCGTGAAAAAAAGAAACCAAATGTTATTATTCAGGAAGACAGTGATACGGGGATCATTTTAGGGTACTAGGTCAGGAACAAAAGCTATTTCAAAAAAAAATATTAAAGAGGTAACTCTAGAGAATTTTCTGATGGAAGGAATGTGGAAAATAATGACGTGGACTTTTTAGAAAGATTTCCAAAATAACCAAATGGCTGGTTGTATATAGATCAGTGAGACTGGAAATAAAGTGGGGGAGATAAATTTGAAGAAGCAGTTTATTCTTTTAGCTTGCACATATTAAGTTAGAGATACTTGTGGGTCATCCAATAGTGATGCCTTATAGGAGTGTGATATTTGTGCTGGAACTCATCAGAGATAAACAGAGTGGATATATACTCAGGAGTCTTCATTGTATAACTGGTTTATGAAAGTGATGCTGTTGGCTGGTCATTATGCTTTTGGAGGAGATAGCAAATCATACTTTGAAAGCTGTGTCTCTGCTCTGATCTAGCCTAACTTGCAAGTGCAGTGCACATGAATTGTAGTATTTGTCAATTTCCATGTCATGCATATTCACACTATGGCCAATTATAAGCCATCAACACCACTTGATTATACATGAATTTAGGGAGAGATGCACAAAATTAGCTTTCACTGTGTGGCACTCTTTTATTCTGGCACATCATGGGTACCTCCTAGTTTTGCTAACTGTCCACGGAATAAGGTAGATATTTGCAGAAATGCTACCTTTGGGGATTGCCTCCAGAGAACTGGTGGCATCATGGGGAATGACATGATCTTTCAATTTCTCACAAAGTAAAATGATTTGAAACAACAACTCAGTGGAAGTGAGAACCACTGTCTGAATAATTTGGTTAGGATATTATTTAAGTGATTCAGGCATGAATAAATGACTGGAACAGCTGAATTTTAGGATCCTTTCCAACCTGTTTTTGAAACAATGATTATAGTTTTGATAGTTTATGTAGACTCTCCATTGCTATTACCAGTCCAGAAATTTTGGTAGCAAAATAAAAAATAAGATGAAAAGAATAAAAATAATAATATATTTTAATAACATAAGATATCAAAGAAAGTGGTACATGTTTTTGCTTGGTGTTTTTGGATTGCCCAAATCAATTGTTATATATGCAATATAAGTACTCATATATTGCTTTGGTATAATTTATCTACCTTTAAATAATTTTTTTCTTCTGTATTTTTGCTTCCAACCCCATTTCTTTTATTTTAGGTATGTGCTGTAAGATATAATAAAGCATTTATTTAGTTTTAAATCTTCTGTTTCAATTACAGATGTACTTGTCATTTTTGAAGGCAATTTATGAGATGAATATTTTTATATTAAAGAAAATTTATTCATTGGCAGACTATTCTATCTTATGGACTATAATTATGAAAACCTTTTTTCTTATACTTTTGAGCTAATTATACAAATATATTTAAGACAATAACAAGAAAACTGCATATCTGACATTATTGTCCCAATGCTATAAAATATAACTTTTTTATTTTCTAGCTACAGATCTTCTTTTTTCCCAGACACTAGTTGGAAAAGCAGTTCCATTTGCCACAGCTGGAGATTGCTATAGCGCTTCCAGATGCCCACAGGTATTTCATATTTATTTGATTATTTTTCTTTTTCTTTGAAAAAAAGATAATGTTTATCTTCATTCACTTTCTTGATCAGATTATTGCAAAAAACAGAATTATATATAATTTCCTATATATATAAAGATATATATAAGAAAGTATATATATATATATATATATCTTCCTATATATGTACTTTATTTCAAAGATTATAGATAAACATTAGAGGAAAAATATCTTTGCCAATACTAGGTTTATTTGAAAGATATTAATAAGAACTTTAGATTTTTCAGATCCTGTTTCTCCTTCTGTAATATATTTTTAATTTTTCCACTTAGTTCATGGAAATGAATGGGTATTCATTAAATAGTAAAGGAACAGATCATAAACATGTGACTTTCATACACTGTACAAGCATCAGTTACATCAGCCATCTGGGTCTGTGTCATTCTGCTGTAGTTTAGATGAGTGTCCCCCAAAGGTCCATGGGGAAAGGCTTTGGTATGCAGGGTGGAATATCAGAGGTGCTGTGAACCCTTAGGAGGCAGGGCTGGCCTAGTGGGAGTTCCTTAGGGTATGGGGGTACATCCTAGAAGAAGACTGTGGGGCTCAGCTCTTGCTGCTTCCTGGCCTGTGGTGTCAGCATGCCTCCATGATGCCTTCACCAGAGGCCTGAGCATATGGGACTTCTTATCTTGGTTTTGAACCTCCAAAGCTATGGGCTAAAATATTCCTTTTCTCCCTAAAAAGTTAATTGACTCAGGTGTTTCATTATAGTAATATGAAACTGACTAATACAAATTCCAAAAGTTATATTTTATTACCTATGAAATGTACAGACAGTACATTTCTATGCTTTTGTTCTTGTTTTCATCCTTTATTTCTGGAGTCCTCCTCACATAACCTGGATGTCATTTACGTGGTAGAGTGTGGTTTCTAGGAGAAAATTTACTCTCTCATTTTATAAAAGGTACTTTATATAGTTTATACAAACAATATTTTTATAATAAGGTGGGAAATTGTAAGCCAGGTGACTATACCAGTTTTCAGTAGATTCATAGATAACTGGATCGAATCTACCACCTGTGGTAGTAACTAATATGTTGATTTCATTTTGAAGAGAAATACCTGTTGGTTTCCACAACCCCCTCTTCTTGGAATTTTCCATTCACAGTTTCACCATCTGACACAAAACTTATGTTTTTCTTATGATTAGAGGATATTTTCTATATTAGAGAAGACTTAAAATGATCAAGAGACATTGAAATTACAGGATGAAACAAATAAGAAAGATTTAACTGGAATAAATGTGCACATTTTAACTTAGGTTCAGAAATTCAAATAGAACCTGGCAATTTTGTGTGAAAGACCCCTGGGTGTTTTATTTCACCACCAAGATTTCCATGGGACTCAGAGGAGAGAATGATTTATTATTGGCCAGGTAAAATTATAAAGTACCGAAACACTATACAATATTAGGCCTTAAAATTTATTTATAACTGACATTGGAATATCATTCACTTTTAAATTTCTGCCTGTAAAAGGTAATTTTAATCTAGTTAGGAGTAGGAAGAGATTATTAAGGATAAAAAGGAGAATTTAAAGAAAACAAAGAAAGTAGTCTGAAAACAAATGAGAGGTTAAAATAAATATCTTTAAATATTTAAAAAGCAAGAATGAAAGAAGAGTGAGGCCATGTATGCTACTTTAGAAAAAATGAACAGGGCAAGAGACTCTTACTCAATGTGAAGAATTGTCCAATAAAGGGAATTCGAAATCTGGAGCCCAAACAAATCATCAATATTTGTCTATATTTTTACAGATTGATCTTGAAAGATATTGTTCTATCATTTTCTTCTCTTATGATGCCTTCCTTTGAGTATTAGGGAAAAATTTACCTCATAGAATGTACAGTGGACCCTTAACTTATGAACTCAATTCATTCGTGAGGGCTGGTTGTAACTCAAGCTGCTTGCACGTCAAGACTATTTTTCCCATAAGAAATAATGAAAATATCCATAATACATTCTGAACTTCCCAAAGAAGCCCTTAACCAATCTTTTCAGAATAAAAAGTGTTGTGTAATGTGCATAATTTACCAGAAACACCAATAATTTTCCTAGTGTATTCACCAAAAAGTTGTAAAATGTGCCTAGTTTACCAGAAACAACAATTTCATACTATACTCACCATTCAAGTTGAAATCTTTGGCTTGCAAGTTAGGGAGGATGAAATGGAAGGTAGTTATTACTTGGAAGGAGAGTCCTCTTCTGTAAGTACATCAGGAATCTGGCTCTCTGGTGTCCTTTCTCTCCTTGGGAGGGTCTGTAACCCACTAGGACCTGCTTCTGGCTCCCTAGGTTTCAATCTTTTCAGAACTAAAAACTGGTCTAAGGTTGTCTGTTTCTGTCTTTTCTTTAACACTGTCCTGTAGATATTGTCATTAAGCAAGTGAATGCAACAATTAGCTTTTTCTCTGTCTCGGTAGGTCTTCTCTACAAATGTTTGTAGCTCTGTCCATTTTTTCTGGATTTCTTTTATTTCAGAAGAACTTTGCTGCAGTGAATGTTGATACTCCCCTTCCCCTTCCCCATTCTCTGTTGCTCAGCCAGAAGTTGCTGAAGTTCCTCTGTAGATAGTTTCTCTGAGTGTTCCTCCACCAGTTCCTCAACATCACCACTGTCTACCTGCAAGCCTATGGACAATGTCATCAACCACAGGGTCAATTGAAGGCTCAGGCTCCTCTACACAGCCTTCAAAGTCTCTCTCTCTCCTGTGTAATTTTAGGCCACACTTTCTTCCAGGAAGATCTCAGTATCCTTAGAGACATTGGCCCAGGATTTCTCAATTAACCCCACACAAGAAAGGATGTTGTATGTTCCTTCCAGAACTCTTTAAGGGTTAAATCTGTATCTGAGATCATGTGGAAGATCATGAGAATTCTTCAGCTAATTCTTCTTCCAAATCTTGTGGGTGAGAAGTGTTGTCCATGATGAGGAGAGCCTTAAAAGTCCTCTACATATTTCTTAACAGTAGGACAGAGAACCTCCTTGATCCACTCAAGAAAAAGCACTCTTGTTACCTAGGCTTTTGCATTACATCTCCACATGAGCCCTAGCCTATTCTTCATGACTATGTTTCCTGAACACTCTAGGGGTCTCAGTGTGATAAACCAAGATAGGCTTTATCTTGAGATCACTACTTGCATTGGCACATAGCAATAAGCTTAGCCTATTCTTTATAGGCTTGTGGCCCGGCATTTTCTTCCCTTCCTGGGTAATGTATGTTGTCCTGGGCATTTTATTCCAGAAAAGGCCAGTTTCATCACAGTTAAAAACTTGATGAGCATAAAAGCCATTTCTCTGTGGTGCATGTAATATTTAGCAGCCCTTTTATCAGCACTGGCTGCTTCACCATGCCTAGTTATGCTATGAACAGCAGCTCTCACTTAAAAACTGTGAAAACACCCCATACTGGCACAAAATGTTTCATGATTATCACTCATTGATGTATTATTTTTTATGAGATCTTCATTTATAGTCCTAGCTTTTTCACAAATTATAGACTCAGATAGGCTATAATCTGACATCTGACTTTCATTTATGCATACTGATAATAGCCTTTCTACCTCATCTAACACTGTTGATTGTGACTTAATAATTTCAGTAACACTTTTAGCAATGCTAGCTTCCTTATACAAGTCTTTTCTCTGTAAGATTGTTGAGATGGTGGATTTCAACATGCTGTACTTAATAGTGAGATTTGTCACACAAATGTCACTCTCATATTTCTCCACATTTCCTTCTTTTTGATTGTGATTTCTTTCTTTACCTTCCTTTTCTTCCTTAGCTTCTTTTCTAGCTTTTTTGTGACCATTTTGATAGCAGTTATTGTAGCAATTGTATAAAGCACTGACCAAAATCTCATCCACAAACACATGAATCTGGGCTTAGACTGATGCTTAAATACACTTACATACACTTTTCTGGCATCATGTGTCTTTGTTTACAACCACACAAGCAGCTAGCATTCAGGTTGTAACTCAAGATATTGGTCATAAGTTAAAAACTAAAATTCTGGTCATAACCCAAATTGCTTATGTGAGGCCAGTCGTAACTTGAGGGTCCACTGTACTGGGAAGTTGTTTCCCTTGCTACTTTTTTTAGAAGAGTTTATGAAGAATTTATTCTTTAATCTTTAGTAGAATTCATGAGTACAATAATTTGATCCTGTTCTTTTCTTTCTTAAATTTGATTTAATTACTATTTCAACTTCTATTTATTATAGTTCTATTCAGATTTTCTAGTTCTCCTCCTCTCTCCTCTCCCCTTTCTCCTGTTTTCTCTCCAACCTCCTTCTTTCTGCCTTCTCTGCCTCCCCTCAAAGGTTTATCAGGTTAGTTCTTTAAAACAAAATCTTTGGGATTTGTTCATTTTGCTCCACTGTTTTCTAGTTTTTAGTTCATGGATTTTCACTCTGCTCTTTTTCATTTCTTTCCTTCTGCTTCCTTTAGGTTTAATTGGCTGTTCTTTTTTGAGTATCTTAAGGTGGAAGTTAGATTTTTGATTTGAAACATTTTTCTTTTTAAATATATGCATTGATAGCAATAAATTTAATTTTAAACACTTGTTTTGCTGCATCTCGGCAGTTTGGGTATATTGTTTGTTTATTTTCATTCATACTAAAGTATTTTCTATTATGATTTGTGATGTCTTTTTTGAATCATTGGTTACTTAAGAGTCTGGTGTTTAATTTCCAATATTGTGAATTTCCTTCTGTTCTTTATTTTTGCTTTCATTCCACTATAGTTGGAAAAAATATTCTGTATTATTTCAATCTTTTTACATTTATAAAGCTTGTTTTATGATGTAGCATATGGTTTATCTTCAAGACTGTTCCATGTGTGCTTGGAAAGAATGTGTATTCTGTTGTGGATGAAGTGTTTTATATGCTACAGGCTCTTTTGATTTACAGTGTTCACTTCTACTCCTTCTTTGTTGATCTTCTGTTTCATTGTCCTGTCCACTAGAGCCATAACTATGATTGTTGAATTGTTCAATTTTTATTCAATCTTCTTTCATTTTAAATTAAATTCTTTCATTGGTACATTGTAGGTATACAACACAATTACATTTCTCATTGAATAGTACCTTTATATAATGCATCTTGTTTCTTATTTTTTCCCCATTCCTAGCCCTTCCTTCATGCCCTCCACCCTTCCTTATTTACAAAGACTTTATTTCCAAAGAATGGATGCTATCATGAAATCAACCAATAACAAATGCTGGTGGGGCTGTGGGGAAAGAGGAACACTGCTCCACTGCTGGTGGGAGTGTAGACTGGTGCAAGCACTGTGGAAATCAGTATGGAGATACCTCAAAGAACTAGGACTGGAAGTCCCATTTGACTGCACTATTCCACTGATGGAGATCTTCCCCAAAGAATTAAAACTATCATACCACAGTGATATATGTGCACCCATGTTCATAGCAGCACAGTTTGTAATAGCTGAAACTTGGAAACAGCCCAAATGCCCATCAACTGGAGACTGGATAAAGAAAATGTGGTTTTTTTTATAAAATGGTGTACTGCCCAGCCATAAAAAATGAGAAATTAGAGACATTTATAGCTAAGTGGATGCACACTGAGGTGATACTCTTAAGTGAAATAAATAGGACACACATGAATAAATACCAAATAGTTTCTCTGGTGTGAGAAGCTGAAAGTGTAAATAAGGACTAAATGTATAATAGGTAATTTGAAATAAGAAGAAAAGGGACAAAGGGGAAGGAAGTGGGAGGGCTAGGGGAAAGGACAGAAGAAAATGGGATTAATATGAGAAAATGGAAAAATAGGAACAAAATCTTTGTAAATAGGGAAGAATGGAGGGGTTGAAGGGAGGGCTGGGCAAGGGTGAAAAATAAGAACCAAGAGAGATTATGTAAAGGTGCAAATTTCCAATGATGAATGTCATTATATTGTATACCTAAAATGTACCGATGATTAGAATGAATAATCGATAATGTAAAATAGGAAGAAAAGGTCCAAATGTGTAAGGGTAGTGGGAGGGGCAGGGGAAAGGAAAGAAGGGAAAGGAAAAATGATGAAAAGTCAAAAAAATGGAAATAAAGTCTTTGTAAATAGGGAAAGGTGGAGGGCGTGAAGGAAGGGCTAGGAATGGGGAAAAAAGAAGAACCAAGATGCATTAGGTAAAGGTACAATTCCCAATGAGAAATGTAATTGTGTTGTATACCTACAATGTACCAATAAAAGAATTTAATACAAAAAAAATTTAGATCTTTAATCCATTTTGATTTCAGTTTAGTGCATGGAGAGAGATACAGGTCTAGTTTTAATCTTTGGAATGTTGAAGCCCAATATTTCCAGCATCATTTATTAAAGAGGCTATGTATCTTTCCTCCAGTGAGGGTGTTTGGCTCCTACTGATTTTTGTGTGTTGACCTTGTATCCAGCTACTTGACTGAATTTGGTTATTAAGTCTAGAAGACTTTTGGTGGAGTTCTTGGGGTCTTCTCTATAGAGTATCATGTCATCTGCAAATAATGACAATTTGACTTCTTCATTACCTATCTTTATTGCTTTTATTTCTTTCTCTTGTCTAATTGCCGTGGCTAATGTTTCCAGAACTATATTGAACAACAGTGGTGATTGTGGACATCCTTGTCTTGTTCCTGATTTTAGTGTGAAGGATTTCAGTTTTTGACCATTTAGTATGATATTGGCTGTTGGTTTTTCATAGATGACTTCTATCAGTTTGAGGTAGAGACCATCTATTCCAATTTTTTGTAGGGTCTTTATCATAAATGCATGTTGGATTTTGTCAAATGCTTTTTCTGCATCTATGGAGATAATCATATGGTTTTTGTCCTTGGCTCTCTTGATATAGTGTATTACATCGATTGATTTTTGTATATTGAACCATCCCTGCATCCCTGGGATGAATCCCACTTGATCAGGGTGTATGATCTTCTTGATGATTTTCTGTATTCTGTTTGCCATTATCTTATTAAGGATTTTTGCATCTATATTCATTAGTGAGATTGGCCTATAGTTCTCTTTTTCAGTTGGGTCTTTCTCTGCTTTGGGGATCAAGGTGATGCTTGCTTCCAGGAATGAATTTGGGAGTATTGCTTCCCTTTCAATTTCACTGAAGAGTTTAAAGAGTAGTGGCAGCAGTTCCTCTCTAAATGTCTTGTAGAATTCAGCAGTGAAGCCATCAGGGCCTGGGCATTTCTTAGTTGATAAGTTTTTAATTACATTTTCAATTTCATTGGTTGATATAGGGTTGTTCAGAATTTTTAGGTCTTCTTCGTTCAACTTTGCTAATTCATATGTATCTAGGAATCTGTCCATTTCTTCTGTCTTGTCCATCTTATTGGCGTATAGGTTCTGGAAGTAGGTATTGATGATCCTCTGGATTTCTGCTGGGTCTGTTGTAATTTCACCCTTTTCATTCCTAATTGCATGGATTTGGGCCTTTTCTCTCCTTTTTCTGTCAAGGTTGGCTAAGGGTTTGTCAATTTTGTTGATTCTTTCAAAGAACGAACTCTTGGCTTCATTGATTTTTTTGTATCATTCTCTTAGTCTCCATTGCATTGATTTCTTCTCCGATCTTTATAATTTCCTCCCTTGTATGAGCTCTGGGGTTGTCCTGTTCTTTTTCTGGAAGCTTGAGGTTCACCATCAGGTTGTTTAATTGGGCTCGTTCTGTTTTCCTAATACGCGTATTCACTGCTATGAATTTCCCTCGTAAGACTGCTTTCATTGTGTCCCATAGATTCCGATATGTTGTATTGTCATTGTTATTTAATTGAAGGAACTGTGTGATATCTTCTTTAATTTCCTCTGTGACCCATTGGTTATTCAGGAGTGTGTTGTTCAATTTCCACGTGTTTATGAAATTTTTCCAGTTTCTTTTGCTATGGATCTCCAATTTCATTGCACTATGGTCTGATAATATACAGGGGATAACTTCAATTCCTTTGCACTTACTTAAACATGTTCTGTATGTGAGTATGTGGTCTATTTTTGAGACTCACCCATGTGCGGCTATCAGTCTTGTTTCATGTACTTTGTTTTGTTTCACTGACTTTGGGGTTTTATTGTACATGATTATTTGTTTATAATTATTATAATTTCCTAGTAAACTGATCTTTTTGTCATTGTAAAGTGTGCCACTTGGTTGGTAGTAATAATTTTTTTTTCAAAGTTGAATGTATCTGCTTTTAAACTCTATCTCCTATGACCACTCCAGCTCTCTTAGAGTTTCTGTTATGTGTTTTCAATATGAAGGATTGAATTGTACTGAGCCACAGATTATGATGATAATGATAATGATGATGATGATGATGATGATGATGATGATGATGATTATTTTGACTCAGGGTGTTGCTGAATTTCCCTGGTCAGGCTCAAAGCCAATCATTATAAACAAAATATTAATAAGCATGGAATAAATAAAGATATTTGCATGATCACTCAATAAAATGGCCATTTCTATTATTTTCTAACTCCTTTTCTTTAATTTCTACATAACCTTATTTTCCTCTAAAATGTCTTGAGAACATTTGTAGCTGTAACATATGTAATTCCATCTTATAGTTGGTAAGATAGACATTCTCTGTTAATAATCTGTCTAGGAATCTTAAGAAAGTCATAAGCTGAACCAACAATAAAATGGTCCTCTTTCCATGAGGATGAGATACTTGCCTTACCTTCACATCATTTTTGAGGCATTTCTGGAATGCATAGCCCTTTTCCAAAATTAGACATTACTGGGCATAGTGACATGCCCTGTAAAGAGCAATGTCTATCTCTATTCAGTCTATATTTATGTGCTTCAGGCTACTGTTACCCAAAAATACAAACTGTCCAGTGTTTTTTGGAGATAGTCTGTCAAATATATAAACCAGATTCTGTGTTGTTACACAACATTTGCATGTATCCCCTCCAGATGTTTGATGTCACAGAAAGAACTTACTCTGTTGTTTGGGATTCATCAAAACCATATCCTCTGTATTTGCAGAGGACTGGGTACCCCAGGACATGAATGATAAAAAGAGGATGGCCGCATATGGCACTCTTCAGGGAAAATAAACATTGCCACATTGCAATGTGAAATGAAGTTAAGGAGTGTGATGTGACTTTAGACTACATATGTCAAAAGTAGAGTAAATGTTCACAAAACTCAGCATTTTTTGAAAAGCACCTAATGTGCATTTCTTCAGATGGATTATAACTAATATTTAATTACTTAAGAAGAAAGGAAATAATCACATTCAGTCAATGCCAGTGAATCATGGCCAGCATCTATTTTGAATGTTTAATTAATCATTACATACATATTTGGATGCATGTCCTTTATTATCAAGAGGTAGTAGAGTTTAACATATCTATATCTTATAAGATCTACTTTTTGATTAGATTGTTTTGGACTTACATCTCCTTTTTCCCCCATTTGATTTGTCTTAGTACTGAATTTGTTATACTAAAATCTCCTATTATTAGGGGATATCTATCTCTGTCCCTTTGTATCTCATAGTTTTTGCTTCATAAAAGTTGGTGCTGTATCATTTGTTTCATAATACTTATGTGTTATGGATTATGTATTTTTAGCACTTTCTTTTCATGGTATTATGATTTGGAACTTGAATTTCCCTTTTTCCTTATTAGGAACTACTCCAGCTATCATATTTTTTTCATTACATTTTACTTTTTTTCAGTTTTTATTTTATCAGTACATTATGATCACATTCCTTGTAGGGAGTTGGTTCATGTACATAACACATCTTACTTCTTTTTTATCTCTTTCTACTCTCCTGCAACACCCCTCCCTTTATCTCTTATTTCCCTTCTCATTTGCAAAAGATATAGCTCCCTATTTTCTATTATCTCTCTTTTTATATTCATTGCTTGTTTGGTTTTGTTGTGTGTGTGTGTGTGTGTGTGTGTGTGTGTGTACTGCCCATCCTTTTATTTTTAGCCTTCAGTTTGTTTTAGCTATGCATCCTTTATATAGCATATATTTGGGGTTTGTTTTGCAAGCCAATTGGAGTTTTGTTTTCTTAAAATAGATACTACATCATTCACATTTTTTTTGCTTCAATAATGATTACTCTTGTTTATATAAAAATTCCTTTTTTTAAAATTGCATTTTGTGTAATGACATGTACACATTTTTAATTTTATGTTTTAAGTCAGCATACACTAGAATTGTATTTTTTGGTATACAGTTCTATGAGTTTTACATATATGCATAATCAGCATACAGGACAATTTTCTTACCTCCAAACACCTCTTCACCTTTCCTTTTTTGAGTCAGTCCTCTCCTCCCACTTAACTCTTGCAAACACTGATTGGCTTTCTGTTGCTGTGGTTTTGCCTTTCTGGAATATCATACAAATGTAATCGCATAATAATATATATTATATATAATATATATATTATATATATAATTATATATGCAATATATATAGTACCCTTTGAGATTCTTTATCCCAACATAATGCTTTTGGGTATGGATATCTTTAGTTTTCCTACAATTTGTCCATTGGAGGACAATAAACCATTTCTGCTTTTGGAAATTATGATATAGACATTTATATACAGCTTTTTGAGTGAAGTTCATTTCTCTAGGATAAATCCCTAGGCATGGGATTGTGGGATTGTATGATATGTACTTGCATGTTTAGCTTTGTATAAAATTGCTAAACTATTTTAAAGAGTGGACTATTTTATTTCTACCAGCAAAGATTAGTCCTAGTTGCTTTGCCTGCTTGTAAGCATATGGTATTATAAAGTCTGTTTTTTATTCATTTGTTTGTTTTCTCATCTTAGTGGTATTTAGATGTAGCTATTGGATTTCCCTGGTGGCTAATGATGGTAACCACCTTTCATGGGCTTATTTTCCATCTGTATATTCTCTTTAATGAATGGATGTCCAAGTCTTTTACCCACTTTTTTCAGCTGAGTTTCTGTTTCCTTACTGTTGGGTAGTTTTGAGAATTCTTTATATACTCTGGATGCAAATAAGTCTTTTGTTATATATGACATTTGCAAATGTTCTGTCTTTATCTGAACCTTCACTTTTCTTTCTTCTAAATATTTTTCAAAACAAAAGGGTTTGCTGAAGTCAAATTTATCATTTTTATATATTTTTCATTTGATGTCATATCTAAGAAATTTTTGATGAATCTCAAATTATAAAGATTTTCTCCTTTTTGAAGTTTCCTTCAAAAACTATTCTAATCTTCCTTGACATCTACACCTATGATTCATCTTGAATTATTTTTTTAAAATAAAATCTGAGGACTTTTGCTCCATGAGGCAGATGGAACAGAAGCAAGGGCCCAGGGTTGGCAGGGCACAGATATGCAATTGTGTTAACATCATGTGTTGAAAAGGCAATGTTTTCTCCATCCCCAGAACTACAGCCCCTGGACCCTGGGAACTTCAGGCCTCCTGCACACTGGGCCCCCAGAACCACCTAATGCCACAGTTGATGTAGTACCTAAGAGATCTAGAGGCTTTGACAACCCGTACAACCATGCTTTCTAATGCTGAATAGATGTGGTATCTCACATCCCAAGGAATCAGAGCCTTGGCTGAGCTGCACCACCCCACCCTTCAGGCCAAACAGCCATGGTCCACCATTTATGCCACTAGCCCTCCACAATCCAAGTGGCTGATGTACTTTCAATCCCCAGAAAGTATAGTCATTGTTACACTGCTCCCCTTCCTCAAGAGCCCAAGCTGAAGCAGTGTCCTGATATTCCTGGGTCCTTGCTGCTACTGCATCTTGCCTCACAGAGTCTGGGATACTGCCACCTCCCACTAGACCAGAGTCTAGAGTTACCACTTGATGGTACCCCACCTCCCAGAGCCTTAGCTGCCACTCTACCTAGCAATTCTAAGTCTTGAATTGTAGTCATGCCCCAAGTGTCAGACCTCAAACCTTTGGAGCGCTTCTTCCTCAGGGCCATCCCAGTGTTGCACCTTGCTTCCCTGGGTTAGAACCACAGCTACATCCAGCCCCTGGGCCTGAGCTGCTGGTATGTACCTCAAAAAATAGATTTTATTGGGAAATACACTCATTCCTTAGAAAGTGAGCCTGCATACCAACTCTTACATGTTACACAAGACTCCAAGTCTAGGAACTCAGCTCCACAGCTGCACTGAGCATCTGTCCCCCAAGTCACAGTGCCTCTGCAGCTTCCTCTGGGCTGTGCCAGACCCAACACCAAAAGAGATCCCCTAACATAAGACTCTTCACTGTACTGAAGATAAGAATAGGAGGTCCCCTAAAAATCTATGTAGCAGCCACTCTCACTGCTACACACTCCTGTATCCTAAACCACCAAGGAACCTATAGTTATCACTGACATTGACCACACTGGTGAAGCTGCATGGATTCTGCACCACTGAACAACATGGTACTAAAGCTACTGTACCCTCCCCAACCTGTATTCTCAAGCCCGTAAGCAGATGAAATTCTCCTCCTACAAAAGCCACTCTGTAAAGTCTGCAGGATGCACACAGATCAACACAAGAAAATAAGAAACATGAAAATTCAAGGAAACACAACATCACCAAGAGAACAAAATAATTCTCTAGTAATTGATCCAAAAAGAAATGGAAATTTACAAATTTCCAGAAAGGAATTCAAAATAATAACCTTAAAATAACTCACTGAGAGCTGGGGATTTAGCTCAATGGCACCACACCTGCCTCACAAATGATCCCTCGTACCAAAAAAAAAAAAAAAAAAAGATAACTCACTGAGATACACCAGAATACAAAAAAATAATTCAAAGAAATTACAAAAACAATTTATGACCTGAACTAGAAATTTAACAAAACAATAGAAATCAATATGGAGATACCTCAAAAAACTAGGATTACAGGTCCCAATTGACCCAGCTATTCCTCTGCTGGGTATCTTCCCAAAAGAATTAAAAGAATCATACCACAGAATGAAAAGAATCATATGAATATGTGCACCCATGTTCATATCAGCACAATTTGTAATAGCTAAAACTTGGAAACAGCCTAAGTGCCCATCATCTGGAGACTGGATAAAGAAAATGCATATATATATATATATATATATATATATATATATATATATATATATATATAATGGAGCACTACTCAGCCATAAAGAATGAGAAACCAGAGAAATTTATAGCTGAATGGACGGACACTGAGGGCATACTCTTTTTTGTTGTTGTTGTTAAATTCTTTTATTGGTACATTGTAGGAATACAACACAATTACATTTCTCATTGGGAATTGTACCTTTACATAATGCATCTTGGTTCTCATTTTTTCACCATTCCTAGTTCTTCCTTCACCCCCTCCACCCTTCCCTATTTACAAAGACTTTATTTCTATTTTTTCCATTCCCTTCTTTCCTTTCCCCTGCCCCTCCAACTACCCATACCCATTTGGAACTTTTCTTCCTATTTTGCATTATCAATTATTCATTCTAATCATCGGTACATTTTAGGTATACAATATAATGGCATTCATCATTGGAAATTTGCACCTTTACATAATCTCTCTTGGTTCTTATTTTTCACCCTTGCCCAGCCCTCCCTTCAAACCCTCCAGTCCTCCCTATTTACAAAAATTTTGTTCCTATTTTTCCATTTTCTCATATTAATCCCATTCCCTTCTATCCTTTCCCCTAGCTCTCCCACTTCCTTTCCCTTTGCCCCTTTTCTTCCTATTTCACATTACCTATTATACATTTAGTCCTTATTTACACTTTCAGTTTCTCACACCAGAGAAACTATTTGGTATTTATTCATGTGTGTCCTATTTATTTCACTTAAGAGTATCACCTAAATGTGCATCCACTTAGCTATAAATGTCTCTAATTTCTCATTTTTTATGGCTGAGTAGCACTCCATTTCATTAAAAAACCACATTTTCTTTATCCAGTCTCCAGTTGATGGGCATTTGGGCTGTTTCCAAGTTTTAGCTATTACAAACTGTGCTGCTATGAACATGGGTGCACATATATCACTGTGGTATGATTCTTTTAATTCTTTGGGGAAGATCCCCAGCAGGGGAATAGTGGGGTCAAATGGGATTTCCAGTCCTAGTTCTTTGAGGTATCTCCATACTGATTTCCACAGTGCTTGCACCAGTCTACACTCCCACCAGCAGTGGAGCAGTGTTCCTCTTTCCCCACAGCCCCGCCAGCATTTGCTATTGGTTGATTTCATGATAGCAGCCATTCTTTCTGGAGTGAGGTGGAATCTCAGCCTCGTTTTCATTTGCATCTCTTGAATGACCAGTGATGTTGAACATTTGTTCATGTATTTATTTGCTATTTCTAGTTTATTGTCTGAGAAATGTCTGTTCATTTCAGACGCCCATTTTTGGATTGGGTCTTTAAATTTGGGAGGTCTGATCTTTTAAAATTCTTTATAGATTTGAGATAGTAGACCTTTGTCTGAGGAAGAGCAGGTGAAGGTTTTTTTCCCACATTGTGGGTTGTCTCTTCACACTGCTGGTGGTTTCTCTTGCTGTGCAGAAGCTTTTTAATAAGAAGGGATCCCATTTGTTGATTATTTGTGCTAGTTCACGAGCAACTGAGGCTTTGTTCATAAAATCTTTTACTACACCAATGACTTCAAGAGTTCGACCTAACCTCTGTTCCAACTGCTTCAGAGTTTCTATGTTAATATTTAGATCTTTAATCCATTTCTATTTTAGTTTAGTGCATGGTGAGAGATATAGGTCTAGTTTTAATCTTTGGCAAGTTGAAGCCCAATTTTTCCAGCACCATTTATTAAAGAGGCTATCTTTCCTCCAGTGAGGGTGTTTGGCTCCTTTATTGAAGATGAGATGGCTGAGTGTGTCTGGTTTTGTTTCTGCATCTTCTAATCTGTTCCACTGCTCCTCAGGTCTGTTTCTTTGCCAGTACCATGATGTTTTTACCACAGTAGCTTTGTAGTAGAGTTGCAGGTTGGGGATTGTGATACCCCCTGCCATGTCTCTGTTACCTAGAATTGCTTTTGCTATTCTGGGTCTCTTCTTGTTCCAAATGAATTTTTGGATTATTTTCTCAAGGTCCATGAAGTATGCTGCTGAGATCTCAATTGGAATTGCATTAAATCTATGTAGCAGTTTTGGAAGTATGGCCATTTTCACTATATTAATCCTTCCTACCCAGGAGCAGGGGATGTCTGTCCATCTTCTGATATCATCTTCAATCTCTCTTTTTAGAGAGCTATACTTTTAAGAGAAGAGGTCTTTGATTTCTTTCATTAGGATGATTCCTAGGTATTTCAGTTTTTTGGATGCTATTGTGAAAGGAATTATTTGCCCTATTTCTCTCTCAGTGAGTCTGTCATTCGTGTAGAGGAAAGCTATTGATTTTTGTGTGTTGACTTCGTAACCAGCTACTTGACTGAATTTGGTTTTGAAGTCTAGAAGACTTTTGGTGGAGTTCTTGGGGTCTTCTATATAGAGTATCATGTCATCTGCAAATAATGACAATTTGACTTCTTCATTACCTATCTTTACTGCTTTTATTTCTTTCTCTTGACTAATTGCTCTGGATAATGTTTCCAGAACTATATTGAACAAGAGTGGTGATAGTGGACATCCTTGTCTTGTTCCTGATTTTAGTGTGAAGGATTTCAGTATTTGACCATTTAGTATGATATTGGCTGTTGGTTTTTCATAGATGGCTTCTATCAGTTTGAGGTAGAGACCATCTATTCCAATTTTTTGTAGGGTTATTATCAAAAATGCATGTTGGATTTTGTCAAATGCTTTTTCTGCATCTATGGAGATAATCACATGGTTTTTGTCCTTGGCTTTCTTGATATAGTGTATTACATTGATCAATTTTTGTATATTGAACCATCCCTGCATCCCTGGGATGAATCCCACTTGATAAGGTTGTATGATCTTGATGATTTTCTGTATTCTGTTTGCCATTATCTTATTAAGGATTTTTGCATCTATGTTCATTAGTGAGATTGGCCCATAGTTCTCTTTTTCAGTTGGGTCTTTCTCTGCTTTGGGGATCAAGGTGATGATTGCTTCCAAGAATGGATTTGGGAGTATTGCTTCCCTTTCAATTTCACTGAAGAGTTTAAAGAGTAGTGGCAGCAGTTCCTCTCTAAATGTCTTGTAGAATTCAGCAGTGAAGCCATCAGGGCCTGGGCATTTCTTAGTTGAGAAATTTTTAATTACATTTTCAATTTCATTGGTTGATATAGGGTTGTTCAGAATTTTTAGGTCTTCTTCGTTCAACTTTGCTAATTCATATGTATCTAGGAATCTGTCCATTTCTTCTGTCTTGTCCATCTTATTGGCGTATAGGTTCTGGAAGTAGGTATTGATGATCCTCTGGATTTCTGCTGGGTCTGTTGTAATTTCACCCTTTTCATTCCTAATTGCATGGATTTGGGCCTTTTCTTTCCTTTTTCTGACAAGGTTGGCTAAGGGTTTGTCAATTTTGTTGATTCTTTCAAAGAACGAACTCTTGGCTTCATTGGTTTTTTGTATCATTCTCTTAGTCTCCATTGCATTGATTTCTTCTCCGATCTTTATAATTTCTGCCCCTTGTATGAACTTTGGGTTTGTCCTGCTCTTCTTTTTCTAGAAGCCTGAGGTTCAGCATCAGGTTGCTTAATTGGGCTCTCTCTGTTTTCCTAATATGTGTATTCACTGCTATGAATTTCCCTCATAAGACTGCTTTCATTGTGTCCCATAGATTCCAATATGTTGTATTGTCATTGTCATTTAATTGAAGGAACTGCCTGATTTCTTCTTTAATTTTCTCTGTGACCTATTGGTTATTCAGAAGTGTGTTGTTCAATTTGCACGTGTTTATGAAATTTTTTGAGTTTCTTTTGCTATGGATCTCCAATTTCATTGCACTATGGTCTGATAATATACAGGGGATAACTTCAATTCCTTTGCACTTACTTAAACATGTTCTGTGTGTGAGTATGTGGTCTATTTTGGAGAATGACTCATGTGCAGCTGAAAAGAATGTGCATTCTGATTTTGTGGGGTGGAATACTCTGTAAACATCTGTTAAGTTCATTTGTTCAAGAGTTTGATTGAGTTCTCATATTTCATTAGTTATTTTTAGTCTAGTTGATCTATCTATTTGTGAGAGTGGGGTGTTGAGGTCCCCCACTACAATTGTTTTAGTGCATATGTGACTTTTCATGTCCATTAGTATTTGTTTTATATAGTTGGGTGCACTAGTGTTTGGTGCATAGATATTTATGATTGTCATCTCTTCCTCTTGGACTGTTCCCTTTACAAGGATGTAGTGTCCTTCTTCATCTCTCTTAATCAGTGTTGGTTTGAAATCTACTTGATCTGCAAAGAAGATAGCTACTCCTGTTTTTTTTCGGGTTCCTGTCACATGGAGTATTGTTTTCCACCCTTTAACTTTCAGTCTATGAGTTTCCTTTTGAATTAAGTGTGTTTCTTGTATGCAGCATATTGTTGGATCTGGCTTCTTGACCCATTCTGCCAGTCTATTTCTTTTGATTGGTGAATTGAGACCATTAACATTGATGGTTATAACTGAAACATATTGACTTGTTGTTGCCATGACTTTTTCTTTTTTGGGGTTCTCCTCCTTTACATCTAATTTCTTGTCATGCCAGATGGGTTCATTCTGCTTTGCTTCCTGGGGTTGTCATCCTCAATGTCTGTTCCTAGGATATTGTGTAAAATTCTTTGGAGTGCTGGTTTGGTATTCACGAAGTTCCTAAGGTGCTCTTTGTCATGAAAGTATTTTATTTCTCCATCCATTTTGAAAGATAGTTTTGCAGGGTACATCAATCTGGGTTGGAGGCTGATTTCTTTCAGGGCTTGGAATATGTCACTCCAAGCTCTTCTTGCCTTGATGGTTTGTGTTGAGAAATCTGCTGTGATTCTGATGGACTTTTGTTTGTGATTTGCTTCTTTTCTCTAACTACTTGTAGAACTTTGTTCTTCTGTTGAGTTTCTGGAATCTTAACAATTATAAGCCTATGTGTAGTTTTTTTTGATCAAGGCTATTTGGAGTCCTATATGCCTCACTTATCTGTATGTCAAGTTCTTTTCCCCTGCTTGGAAGTTTTTTGCCATTACTTCTGTGAAGAGTTTTCTTATGTCATCTCCACTCTCTCCTGTTTTTTCATTGAGCCAATCAGTCTTATGTTATTCTTCTTTGCATCGTCTAGTATCTGCTGGATTGATTTCTCATGTTCCCTTATAATTTTGAAGCAATTTCTCTTTTCCTGGTCATTAATTGCAATATTATCTTCTATATCTGAAATTCTCTGCTCACATTGGCTCATTCTGCTGTGTAGACTTTCAGTGGAGTTTTTCATGTCCTGGAAATCTATTTGCATGTGTTTTATGGATTCCATTTGTTTCCTGTGTTGGGATTCCATCATGTTTCTCAGCTCCTCTCTAGATTTATTAATCATGTCTTCCACTAGGAGCACAATTTCTCCTGTTATCTGAGAAATTATTTCTGATTTCATTTTTTCCATATCCCCTTTTGTTGCCAGTTCAGTGGGTCCAGGTGGTTGAGTATCAGAGTGTTCCATCTCATTTCCCTTTGGGGTTGCTGTATGTGATCTGGAAGTCTGGTTTTGAGTCTTATTTATGTGTTTTCTTATTTAAACCGGGGGATGGGGCAGGGTGCTGTTGGCGCCTGTGTAGATCACCTCCTCTGAGCTGGGAGAGGTGGGACAGGGACTGGGAGCAGTGGTAGGGATGGTGGCCTGGAAGCCCCTTCCTCTGGCCCGGGAGTGGCAGGATGGAAGGTGACCCAGAAGCCCTTTCCTCTTTGCTGGGAGCAGCGGGAGGTATGGTGGCTGGGAAGCCCCTTCCTCTGGACCAGGAGCAGTGGGATGTTGGCTCAGAAGCCTCTACCTTTGGGCCAGGAGCAGCGGGAGGGATGGTGGCTGGGAAGCCCCTTCCTCTGGACCAGGAGCAGTGGGATGGTGGCTCAGAAGCCCCTACCCCTGGGCCCACAGTGGCAGGATGGATGGCAGCCTGGAAACCCCTTCCTCTGGGCTGGGAGCAGTGGGACCTGAGGGCATACTCTTAAATGAGATAAATAGGACACACATGTGTAAATACCAAATTGTTTCTCCAGTATGAGAAGCTAGAAGTGTAAATAGGATCAAAATGTGTAATTGATAATGTAAAATATGTAGAAAAGTTCTAAAGGGGTAGGGGAAGTGGGAGAGGTTGGAGAAAGGAAAGAAGGGAAAGGAAAAATATATGAGAAAAGGAAAAAAATGGAAACAAAGTCTTTGTAAAGAAGGAGAGGTGGAGGAATTGAAGGGAGGACAGGGGAATGTGGAAAAAATAACCAAGATATATCATGCAAAGTACAAGTTCCCAGTGATGAATATAACAGTATTGTATACCTAAAATGTACCAATAAACTTAATGAAAAAAAAATCAAACCAACCTGGAATTGTGAAGCTGAAGAATTTAATCTGTGAAAAATAAAAAAACTATAGAGTGTCAACACAAACTAGATCAAGCAGAAGAAAGAACGTATTAATTTGAAGATAGGTCTTTTGAAATGAACCATAGAGCAGACACTATCACTGCCATGTACTTCTGTAGCCTAAATATTTTTTTAGAATTAAAGGGACAAATACAAAGGTCTTCTCCAAGGCATATTATAATCAAACTGTCAAAAGCCTAAGACAAAAAATTTTTAAAGCACACAAAAAAAATCAAGTCATATATAAAGGACTCCCATTAAACTATCAGTGGATTTCTCAGCACAAACCTTGCAGGCCAAAAGAGAATAGGATGATATTTTCAAGTTTCTGGTAGAAAGAAACTTCCAAGCAATAATAATATACCTACCAAAGATATCCTTCAGAAATGAAAAAATAAATTATTTCCCAGATAAACAAAAATGGAAGTAATTTATTATCACCAGTATTCCTGCCCTACCAACCACAAAACAACCAGAAAACAAATAATGAAACGATAGTAGTAAATCTTCATCAATAATAACCTTAAATGTAAATGAATTAAACTGTCCAATAAAGAAAGAATGGCTGAATGGATAAAAGGAATAGCCAACTCTATATTGCCTACTAAAAGCCCATGTAAGCCTTAAGGATATACATAGGCTGAAAGTGAAGGAATGGAATAAGGTATTTCATGCAAATAATAACCGAGAGAGGAATGGTGGCCATACTTATATTTGTTAAAATAGACTTCAAGGAAAAATTTTTCACCAGAGACAAAAAAAGTAATTGTTTATTGAAAAGGAGATCAATTCATCAAAAGAACATAATAATCGTAAATATATAACTACATTCAACATCCGAGCACCTAAATACATGAAGTAAATATTAATGGACCAGAAGGGAGAAATAGATTCTAACACTAAAGTAATATAGGAAACTTCAATACTTCATGGATAGATAAATTGTACAGAAAATTAATAAGAAAATACTAGACATGTAGTACCTTGACCAAGTGAAGCTTCCTTCCAAAGCAGTTGAATATACATAATTCTCTGTTTTATGTGGAATATTCTTTCAAATAGGCCGTATGTTAGACACAAGACAGATCTTTAAAAATTTAAGAAGATTGAAATCATATCTGATATTATTTATGACCACAATGGCATAAAACTATAAATTAATAACAGGAAGAAAATTCACAAATATGTGGAAATTAAACAATGTGCTTCTGAAAAACTAATGGCTCAAAAGAAAAACCAAAAGGGAAATTTAAAACATCTTGAGATAATTGATAATGGAAATAATGTACAACATTCCAAGTCCTATACGATGCAGCAAAAGTGGTTGTAAGAGGGAAGTTTATAGCAATAAATGACTATCTTAAAAAGTAAACAAGATCCCAGATAATTAGTGTAAAATGTTCAAGGAACTAGAAAAAGGAGAACAAACTAAACTCAAATTTATCAGAAGGAAAGAAATAAAAAGCAGAACAGAAATAGAGAATAGAAAATCCATAAAAGAATCAATAAATACTAAAAGCTGTTATTTTGAAAAACAAAATGAAACTTATTGAGATAGAAAAAGAGTGAAGACTTGGGACAAAAAAATTAAAGTGAAGAAATTACAACAGAAGTCAAAGAATCATGAGAGAGTATAATGAATAATTCCATACCATCGAATTGGATAAACTATGGGAAATAGACACATTCCTAGAAAAATGCAACCTACCACAATAAAATCAGGAAGAAATAGAAAGCCTGAACACATTAGTAACAAATAAAGAGGCTAAAAAAGTACTTTAAAACACTCCAACAAAGAAAGACCCAGGATCAGATGCCTTCACAGCTGAATTCTAACTCAGATTGAGAGAAGAATTAACAGAGCTGGGTATGGTGGTACACGCCTGTAATCCCAACAGTCTGGGAGGTTGGTGCAGAAGGTTCATGAGCTTTAGCCCAGCCTAGGCAACTTAGTATTTAGTGAGATCTTGACTGAAAGTAAAAAATAAAAAGGGCTGGGAATGTAATTTAACATAAAGACCCTGTGTTCAGTCCTCATAATGCAGAGGCTTGATCTTATTAGGAGGAGATTTTTATTAAGCCAGCATTTACTTTGATACTTAAGCCAAAGACATCACACACAAAAAAGAAAACTGCTAGTTGATACCTCTGAAGAACAGTGACACAAAAAAGCTCAATAAAATATTTTAGGAAGCCGCAAAATTGATTATGTCCAAAGGATGCTGTAAGCAACACAGGCTATAAAGAGTTAAATCCCTCGATTGGCTTAATTTAAGAAGCGAGTCTGACTGAAGCTATGTGACTCACAGAAAGTTTTCATGAGCACTGCTGTAGTGCGCAGGTCAACATGACCTCCCCACTAGGGGCCACAGCTGAGACCAAAGTAATGGCCTATGAAGCTGTGGAGCTAACATGAGATAACATGTGTAGCTGAGATCAGAGTAATTTGCACCCAAATTCCATTCCCACAATTAGTGCCTTCATAGCTAGAAGGACAGGGCCAGGGATTTAGTTCAGTGGTGCCATGCCTGCCTCGCAAATGCAAGGTCCTGAGTTTGATCGCTGGTACCAAGAAAACAAACAAACAAGCAACAACAACCACAAAAAATAGCTAGAAGGAGAATGTTCTAATTACAAATATATTTTGTCTATCTTGCTTCTAATTTGAAAATGCTTTGCCTCTTCTCTTTAAAGCCTTGCCCGCGTTAGTTTCCATAGTAACGGCAAGTATCACAATCTGTGTATGTATCTCATCTCTACCCCAAATGATGAACAATAAAAGTCAGTGGATATGACTGACCAGGGTCTTTCGCTAGAGATCCAAATTGGCCATCCCAGTCCTCTCTCTTGCTCTCAGTTCTGTTTTTAGTGTATTTTTTTCTTCAATGTTGCATCACATACTGAGCAAGTGGGGACTAGAGATTTACTGCAGGAGTCTCTAGCAAAATATTAGCAAACTAAGTCCAACAACACATTAAAAAGTTTATACTTCATGACCAAGTGGGATTTATCCCTGTCATGAAAATCTGGATTAATATGTACAGATCATCACATGATATATCACATTAACAGGATGAAAGATTAAAACCATATGGCCATCTCAACAGATGTGAAAAAAGATTTTCACAAAGTTCAACACCATTTCTTTTTAAAAATTCTCAATAGTTTGGGTATACAAGAAAAGGTCCTCAACATAATAAAGGTCATTTATGAAAAACTAAGTTAACATTGTCAATTTGGAAAAAACTGAAAGCTTTTTCCAATAAGATCCAAGACAAGGCAAGAATATTCACCCTATTATCAACAATATTAGCAAGAGCAATAAAACATAATGATAAAATAAAATAAAATTAAAAATAAAAGGGATCCAAATGGGAAAGGAAGAAGTAAAATTATCTCTACTTAACAGGTGACATGATCTTATGTAAGAAAAAAACCTCAAAGATTTTACACACACACACACACACACACACATGTGCACACACAGAGTTGGAACTAATGAGTGATTTCAGCAAAGTTACAGGATGCAAATCAATGTGCAAAATTCGGTGGTATTTTTATACACAAATAACTGACCTAACTAAAAACAAATTTAAAAATCCTATCTAAAATAGAGTTTCTAAAATCCTCAAAACAAAGGAATAAATTTAACTAAGTGCAGGGAAAATCTTTACAATAAAACCTATGAGAAATTGATGAAAGAAATTAATGAGACAAAAATGAAGAGATTTCCTATGCATATGGAATAAAAGAAATAATATTGTTATAATGTCTATGATACTCAAAGAAATATACAGATTGAACACAATCTCTATCAAAAATCCCAGTGACATGCTTCACAGAAAAAGGTATTCTAAAATTTGTATGGAAATACAAAACACTCAAAATAGCCAAAATTTGCCAGGTGTAGTGGTACACACCTGAAATGCCAGCATTCAGGAGGCTGAAATAGGAGGATCGATGTGAGTTTGAGGCCAGCCTAGGCTACGTAGTGAGTTCAAGACCAGCCTGAACAACATAGTGACACTCTGTCTCAGACAAAAAACAAACAAACAAACAAAAGAATAGCCAAAATTACTCTGAGAAGGAAAAACAAAGCTGGAGGAACCACATTTCTTGATTTAAAAAATTGTGTTAAATAAACAGTAATCAAAACAGTATGGTACTAACATAATCTATACCTGTATCTATATCTATATCTATATCTATATCTATATCTATATCTATATCTGACAGAATAGAGAGCACAACGAGAAGAAAAAAATCCAAAATATACTTTAATTTTTTAAAAATTAATTTTATTGGTACATTTTAGGTATACAACATAACGACAGTCATCATTGAAAATGTGTACCTTTACATAATCTCTCTTGGTTCTTATTTTTCCCCATTTCCTGCCCTCCTGTTGACCCATCCATCCCTCCCTATTTACAAAGACTTTGTTTCCATTTTTCATTTCATTATTTTTTCGTTAATTCCATTCCCTTCTTTCCTTTCCCATACCCCTCTCACTTCCCCTTTACGCCTTTACTTCCTATTTCTCATTATCTATTATACCTCTTAGTCCTTATTTACACTTTCAGTTTCTTTGACTTGAGAAACTATTCAGTATTTACACGTGTGTCACTTAAGAGTATCACCTCAATGTGCATCCATATAGCTATAAATATCTCTAATTCCTCATACTTTATGGCTGAGTAGTACTCCATTTTATAGAAAAAACAACAACACACTTTCTTTATCCAGTCTCCAGTTGATGGGCATTTGGGCTGCATCCAAGTTTTAGCTATTACAAATTGTGCTGCTATGAACATGGGTGCACATACATCAATGGGGTATGATTCTTTTAATTCTTTGGGAAAGATACCCAGCAGGGGAATAGCTAGGTCAAATGGGACTTCCACTCCTAGTTCTTTGAGGTATCTCCATACTGATTTCCACAGTGATTGCACCAGTCTACACTCCCACCAGACATGGAGTAGTTGTTCCTCTTTCCCCACAGAGCTGCCCACAATTGTTATTGGTTGATTTCATGATAGCAGCCATTCTTTCTGGGGTGAGGTGGAATCTCTCAGCATTGTTTTCATTTGCATCTCTTGAAGGACCAGTGATGTTAAACATTTTTTTTGTGGTTGTTTGCTATATATACTTCTTTGTCTGAGAAATGTGTGTTCATTTCAGATGCCCATTTTCGGATTGGATCTTTAAATTCAGGAGGTCTGATTTTTTTTTTAAGTTCTTTATAGATTCTAGATAGTAGACCTTTGTCTGAGGAACAGCAGGTGAAAATTTTTTCCCACACTGTGGGTTGTCTCTTCACACTGTTGGTGGTTTCTCTTGCTCTACAGAAGCTTTTTTTTTTTGTACTGGGGATCAAACTCAGGATCTAGAGATTGCAAAGCAGGCAATGGAACCACTGAGCTAAATCCCCGGCCCACAGAAGCTTTTTAAAAAGAAGAGATCTCATTTGTTGATTGTGCTAGTTCAGGGGCAACTGAGGTTTTGTTCATAAAATCTTTTCCTACACCAATGTCTTCAAGAGTTCTACCTAACCTCTGTTTCAGCTGGTTCAGCATTTCTGTTTTAATATTTAGATCTTCAATCCATTTCAATTTTAGTTGAGTGCATGGTGAGAGAGATACCGAGTTTTAATCTTTAGCAAGCTGAAACTCAATTTTTCCAACACTATTTTTTAAAGAGGCTATTTTTCCTTCAGTGAGGATGCTTGGCTCCTTTGTCAAAAATGAGGTGGCTGAGTGTGTCTGGCGTTGTTTCTGCATCTTCTAATCTGTTCTATTGGTTCTCCGGTCTGTTTCTTTGCCAGTACCATGCTGTTTTTATCACAGTAACTTTGCAGTAGAGTTTCAAGTTGGGGGTTGTGATACCCCCTGCCATGTTTCTGTTACCTAGAATTGCTTTTGCTATTCTGCGTCTCTTCTTGTTCCAAATGAATTTTTGGATTGTTTTCTCAAGTTCTGGGATATATGCTGTTGGAATGTCGATTGGGATTGCACTGAATCTGTTTAGCAGTTTTGGAAGTATGGGCATTTTCACTATGTTGATCCTTCCTACCCAGGAGCAGAGGATGTCTTTCCATTTTCTGATATCATCTTCAATCTCTCTCATCAGAGTGCTATAGTTTTCAGAGAAGAGGTCTTTGATTTCTTTCCTTAGGTTGATTCCTAGATATTTCAGGTTTTTGGATGCTATTGTGAAAGGAATTCTCCGGCTTATTTCTCTCTCAGTGAGTCTGTCATTTGTGTAGAGGAAAGCTCTTGATTTTTGTGTGTTGACCTTGCATCCAGCTACTCTACTGAATTTGGTTATTCAGTCTAGAAGACTTTTGGTGGAGTTCTTGAGGTCTTCTTTATAGACTATCATGTCATCTGCAAATAATGACAATTTAACTTCATTTCCTATCTTTATTCCTTTTATTACTTTCTCTTGTCTAATTGTTGTGGCTAATGTTTCCAAAACTATATTGAACAAGAGTGGTGATAGTGGACATCCTTGTCTTGGTTCTGATTTTACTGTGAAGGATTTCAATTTTTGACCATTTAGTATGATATTTGCTGTTGGTTTTTCATAGATGACTTCTATCAGATTGAGGTAGAGACCATCTATTCCAGTTTTTGGTAGGGTTTTTATCATAAACGCATGTTGGATTTTTGTCAAATGCTTTTTCTGCATCTCTTGAGATGATCATATGGTTTTTGCCTTTGCTCTGTTAATATAGTGTTATACATTGATTGATTTACATATGTTGAACCATTCCTGCATCCCTGGGATGAATCCCACTTGGTGAGGGTGTATCATCTTCTTGATGATCTTCTGCATTCTATTTGCCAGTAACTTATTAAGGATTTTTGCATCTATGTTCATTAGTGAGATGGGCCTATAGTTCTCTTTTTCAGTTGGGTCTTTCTCTGCTTTGGGGATCAAGGTGATGCTTGCTTCCAGGAATGAATTTGGGAGTATTGCTTCCCTTTCAATTTCATTGAAGAGTTTAAACAGTAGTGGCAGTAGTCCCTCTCTAAATGTCTTGAAGAATTCAGCAATGAAGCCATCAGGACCTGGACTTTTCTTAGTTGTTAAGTTTTTAATTATGTTTTCAATTTCATTGGTTGATATTGGGTGGTCTGGAATTTTTAGGTCTTCTTCATTCAACTTTGGTAATTCATTCTTATCTAGGAATCTGTCCATATCTTCTGTGTTTTCCACCTTATTGGCGTATAGGTTCTGGAAGTAGGTATTGATGATCCTCTGGATTTCTGCTAGGTCTGTTGTAATTTCACCCTTTTCATTCCTAATTGCATGGATTTGGGCATTTTCTTTCCTTTTTCTGAGAAGATTGGCTAAGGGTTTGTCAATTTTGTTGATTCTTTCAAAGAACCAACTCTTGGCTTCATTGATTTTTTGTATCATTCTCTTAGTCTCCATTGCATTGATTTCTCCTCTGATCTTTATAATTTCCTCCCTTGTATGAGCTTTGGGGTGGTCCTGCTCTTCTTTTTCTAGAAGCTTGAGGTTCAGCATCAGATTGTTTAATTGGGCTCGTTCTGTTTTCCTAATATGCGTATTCACTGCTATGATTTTCCCTCATAAGACTGCTTTCATTGTGTCCCATAGATTCTGATATGTTGTATTGTCACTGTCATTTAATTGTAGGAACTGTCTGATTTCTTTTTAATTTTCTCTGTGACCTATTGGTTATTCAGAAGTGTGTTGTTCAATTTGCACGTGTTTATGAAATTTTTCCAGTTTCTTTTGCTATGGATCTCCAATTTCATTGCACTATGGTCTGATAATATACACGGGATAACTTCAATTCCTTTGCACTTACTTAAACATGTTCTATGATCAAGTATGTGGCCTATTTTGAAGAACAACCCATGTGGAGCTGAAAAGAATGTGTATTCTGATTTTGTGAGGTGGAACACTGTAAACATCTGTTAAGTTCATTTGTTCAATAGTTTGATTGAGTTCTAGTATTTTGTTCCTTATTTTTTGTCTAGTTGAACTATGTATTTGTGACAGTGGGTATTGACATCCCGCACGACTATTGTATTAGTGCTGATTTGATTTTTCATGTCTTTTAGTATTTGTTTTATATAGTTGGGCGCAGTATTGTTTGGTGCATATATGTTTATGATTGTCATCTCTTCCTCTCAAATTGTTCCTTTTATAAGGATGTAGTTTCCTTCTATGTCTCTCTTAATCAATGTTGGTTTGAAATCTACTTGATCTGCAAAGTGGATAGCTACTCCTGCTTTTTTTTGGTTCCTGTCGCATGCAGTATTGTTTTCCACCCCTTAACTTTCAGTCTATGAGTTTCCTTTTGAATTAAGTGTGCTTCTTAGATTCAGCATATTTTTGGATCCTGCTTCTTGACCCATTCTTCCAGTCTATTTCTTTTGATTGGTGAATTGAGACCATTAACATTGATGGTTATAACTGATACGTATTGACTTATCCTTGTCATGACTTTTTTTTGTTGTTGGGTTCTCCCCCTTTACATTTAAATTCTTTTCGTGCCTGATGGATTCATTCTGCTGTGTTTCTTGGGGTTGTGATCCTCATTGCCTTTTCCTAGGATTTTGTCCAAAAGTTTTTGGAGTGCTTGTTTGCTATTCATGAAGTTCCTATGGTGCTCTTTGTCATGAAAGTATCTTATTTCTCCATCAATTTTGAAAGATAGCTTTGCAGGGTACATCAATCTGGGTTGGAGGGTGTTTTCCTTTAGGGCTTGGAATACATCACTTTAAGCTCTTCTTGCCTTGAGAGTTTGAACTGAGGTCTGTTGTGATTCTCATGGGCTTTCCTTTATATGTGATTTGTTTCTTTTCTGTAACTGCTTGCAGTATTTTGTTCTTCTGTTGAGTTTCTGGAATCTTAACTATTATATACCTTTGTGTAGATTTTTTTGATCAAGGCTATTTGGAGTCCTATATGCCTCACTTCTCTGTATGTCAAGTTCTTTAACCCTTCTTGGAAGGTTTTCTGCCATCACTTCTGTGAACAGGTTTTTTTTATATCATTTGCAGTCTCTCCTGTTTCTTCATTGACTCAGATCAGTGTTCTGTTATTCTTCTTTGCATTGTCTAGCAACTGCTGGATTGATGTGTTGTGGTCCCTTACTATTTTAAAGAAATTTTTCTTTTCCTGGTCACTAATTGCAATCTTATCTTCTATATCTGAAATTCTATCCTCATATTGGCTCTTTCTTCTTCAGTGGCATTTTTAATATCCTGGAAATCTTTTTGGATCTGTTTTATGGATTCCATTTGTTTCCTACGTTGGGATTCCATCCTGTTCCTCCACTCTTCTATTTTTTTATCTGTGTCCTCTCTAGATTTATTAATCATGTCTTACACCATGAGCACAATCTCTGCTGTTATCTGAGAAATTATTTCTGATTTCATTTTTTCCCAGTCCTCTTTTGTTGCCAGTTCAGGGAGTCCAGGTGGTCGAGTATCAGATTGTTCCATCTCATTTTCCTTTAGGGTTGCTTTGGGTGATCTGGAAGTCTGGTTTTGAGACTTGTTTACATGTCTTCTCATTTCAGCAGGGGGTTGGGTTAGGTGTGCTGCTGGCACAGGTGTGGCTCACCTGGGCACTGGGGATGGTGGTATGGTGGCCCAGAAGGTTCACTTTCTTTGTACTGGGGGTGGCTCTGATCCTTGTTGCTGGGCTACTTTAACTAATTTTTCACAAGAACACCAAGAAAACACAATGGAAAAGGAACACTTTCTTCGATAAATGATGTTAAAATCTGGATTTTCACATAAAAATGAATGAAATCAGACCTTTATCTTATACCATAATCAACAATCAATTCAAAATGGATACAAGTAACCTTAAAGTAAGACCAGAAGCTACAAAACTTCCTGAAGAAAACAAAGAAAAAGCTCCTTGAATTGGTCTTGGCAATAAATTTTTGTATATCACTTCAAAAACTTTTTATTATATATCTGTACCATCTAGCACCATTTTATATCTTAATATACACAATAAAGTCTTTTTAATATTATAGATATTTATTGTCAGCTCCCATAGTGAACTAATTTCTTCAAGTTAAAGACTGGCTTTTATGGTGGTTTACATTTTAATTTTCAATGAAGTATGGTAAGTAAACTAATTAATTAATACATGTATTCACTCATTTATTACTTTGGATGTTGGATAGGAATGTACTAGTCCCTTCCATATAGCACTCACATTTCTCTTCCTTGCATTACATGTATTTATGTACACAGGCTATTTCACACACCAGATTCAAAATGAAACCTGACTTTTGAACTTCCATAGGATTTGATACTTTGCCACTCAATTAAATTTTGAACAAATAAATGTTAATGTATTTTTCACCCCTGTCAAAATCTTTCCAAATTTCAGACTAATTACTTCATCAGTTTTGGAGATTTTATTATGTAGCTTTTTAAATGAGGACTAAGGACAGAAGTAAAGCTTATAAAAAGTAGTGCAGGGGAATGGAGTCATAGGTATTTCTGGACCCTGCTGATTGTGTTAATGACACCAGAGCCTCTGGGAAGTTAGTTGGATTCTCTCCTCAGTGTCTCCTGAGAACATGTGTAGATGCTTCCAAGTTACATTTAGGGTGGAGGTGGAGAATGAATGGATGAATGGCATGACAGTACTATTAGGTGGTAAAAACAAAATGGCACAACCTAGATACTCAGTGAGTATCTGCTTACAGAGAATGAGTATCGTAGAATCTATCTCCATTTTTTAGGAAGTTTATTTGGTGAGAAACTTACCTCTGATGGAATATGATATGAAGGTATGCAGTACAAGAACTGTATCAGATTAATTATCAAATAGTTGTAAAATTTGCAAGGAATTAGTTCTCTCATTCAACCACTTACCAATATAAAATGCTAGTGTGTTTAGTGGTAGTGCCATTCACCATTATGGGGTATAAAGGGTCTTATTGTGTGTTCATGCACTTACTTTTATAGTGGTTCTATTTAATATGCATAGTGCTGCACTTAATTTATTCATTCAGAGACACTTCTTGAGTATTAGGCCCTATTCTGGGAATAGAGCAGTGAAGCAAACATACAGGTCATATTCTAAATTTCAGAACTAAATGATGTTGCAAGTATTTGGAAGTTATATAAAATCATTTTTGCTATGAAGAATTCTGTATTGTCATTGTTTTATAAATGTATTTGAATTTTTGTTTTTAGATAATACATAATTTGTTTTAGATATAAGAAATTAAAGTTAATAAGCTAAATTGATATTTGATTATTTTAAACAATAATAATTCATATCACAAATATATTTAATGTTTATTTAGCCTTAACCTTCATGACAGGATAATATTGTCAGTCACATAATATAAATCTCAATGTTTTGTCAGAGTCTTGCTCAAGGTTTGTAAGAGTCTTGGGCCATAGGAATATTACAATGTGTCTAAGAATGCCTTTACATTGCTCTAAACTTTCATGCTTTATGAACATTGTCAGTAGGCTAAATTAGCAGAAAGTAATTCTACTTTTTGGTATATAAGTCTGTACTGTAATGGTATTCATTTTCTCAATCAACAGATACATAAAATTCAATTATTAACAGAGGTAGTATTACATATGTCGACATAAAACTAGTCTTGTATGTGAAAAGAATTTGTTCATAAAACTGCCAAGGTGCCCACGTCACACAATGTGTATAAATCATGAGGCATCACAGCTCCACTTCTGGATGTTTAAAAAGGGTATAATAGGATGAAAATGACATATTTACTAGTGAAAGAAGTAATAATTTTACCACAAAAGGGAATAGAACAAGAATAGAAGATTCAGAATATATGTTAGGTAAGTGTAATATCACAAAAGTTTGTGATCAGAGTAAAAAGTTGAAACAGGAGAAAGGTTAGTCTGGCAGTGTTTGTCTCTCTGAATCCCTCTCTGTCAGGACTTGGCAATCGCTACAGAACCATTATCTCTAGCTGTCAAGTTGCAGAGTTCTGGGGTTAGACAGAATTCCTCCAGCAGAAATAACATGTGGTATTAATTCGATTCTCACTTGTAATTGAGAAGATTTATTCATAACCAGTTTTTAAAATCCTGAACTGATTTTTCTTCTTTACAGTAAGGTTGTATGAGTGTTCTTTCTTTTATTTTATAAAAGACCCTTGCAAAGTAATTTGAGTTATTTGATGCTTCCAGCCAAGAGTACTCTTAAATATTTTAGGAATACATCGCTTTTTGCTTTGTGTTTACAATCCAGGGACAGTTCAGCATTAATTTGGCAGGAACTGGAATGAAGATATCCAGCACAGCAAAATGGCTTGCTCAAGGGAGGTATGTCTCCGTCACAATACACAGATCTCAGGTAAGTCTTGCTGAACAAAGAGCCAGGTGAAGGGTGGCTGTGTTATGAAGTAGCTTTAAAGGTCCTCTACTTCAAATTTAAATTACACGGAGTTAGTGACTGCAGAATTATTGCATATGATGCATATATCACACAACAGCATGCAACATCATTTTGTGAAAAGAAATCAGATTCGGTCCCACGGAGCACTCTGAATCAGCCCGCTGCAGACAGGCAGGTCTGTGCATGCCCTACCGAGGTCCTGAGTCATGCAGAAGACACCAAATCACCCCATTGCAGACAGGCAGCCACCTGATTCCACATTACCAAGGCGCAGAGAACACCAGACCACCAGACCAAGGTACTGAGTCCCACTGCTCCTGGTCCAGAAGAAGGGGCTTCCTGGTCACCATCCCTCTCACTGCTCCCAGCCCAGAGTAAAGGGCTTTTGGGCCACCTTCTTTCCTGCTGCTCCCGGCCCAGAGGAAGGGGCTTCTGGGCCACCATCCCTCCCACCGCTCCCGGCCCAGAGGGAGGGGCTTCTGAGCAACCATCCCACTGCTCCTGGTCCAGAGGAAGGGGTTTTCTGGCCATCATCCCTCTGACTGCTACCAGGTCACAGGAAAGGGATTTTGGATCACCATCCCTACCACTGCTCCCGGCCCCTGTCCCACCTCACGCACCTCAGAGGAGGTAATCTGTGCAGGCGCTAACAGGCCCCCGCCCCAGTCAAAATGAGAAAACACATAAATAAGTCTCAAAACCAGACTTCCAGATCACCTACAGCAACCTCAAAGGGAAATGAGATGGAACACTCTGATACTCAACCACCTGGACCCACTGAACTGGCAACAAAAGGGAATCTGGAAAAAATGAAATCAGAAATAATTTCTCAGATAACAGGAGAAATTGTGCCCTTAGTGCAAGACATGATTAATAAATCTAGAGAGGAGCACAGGAACATGATGGAACCCCAACATAAGAAACAAATGGAATCCATAAAACACATGCAAATAGATTTCCAGGACATGAAAAACTCCATTGAAAGTCTACACAGCAGAATGAGCCAGTGTGAGGACAGAATTTCAGATATAGAAGATAAGATTGCAATTAGTGACCAGGAGAAGAAAAATTGCTTCAAAATTATAAGGGAACATGAGAAATCAATCCAGCAGCTGCTAGATGATGTAAAGAAGAATAACATAAGACTGATTAGGCTCAATGAAGAAACAGGAGAGAGTGGAGATGACATAAAAAATCTCTTCACAGAAATAATGGCAGAAAACTTCCCAAGCAGGGGAAAAGAGCTTGACATACAGATAAGTGAGGCATATAGGACTCCAAATAGCCTTGATCAAAAAAAAATCTACACATAGGCATGTAATTGTTAAGATTCCAGAAACACAACAGAAGAACAAAGTTCTCCAAGCAGTCAGAGAAAAGAAACAAATCACATACAAAGGAAAGCCCATCAGAATCACAGCAGACTTCTCAACACAAACCATCAAGGCAAGAAGAGCTTGGAGTGACATATTCCAAGCCCTAAAAGAAAACAGCCTCCAACCCAGATTGATGTACCCTGCAAAACTATCTTTCAAAATGGGTGGAGAAATAAGATACTTTCATGACAAAGAGCACCTTAGGAACTTCGTGAATACCAAACCAGCACTCCAAAGAATTTTATACAATAGCCTAGGAACAGACACTGAGGATCACAACCCCAGGAAGCAAAGCAGAATGAACCCATCTGGCATGACAAGAAATTAAATGTAAAGGGGGAGAACCCAACAAAAAGAAAAAGTCATGGCAATGACAAGTCAATACATTTCAGTTATAGCCATCAATGTTAATGGTCTCAATTCACCAATCAAAAGAAACAGACAGGCAGAATGGGTCAAGAAGCAAAATCCAACAATATGCTGCATACAAGAAACACACTTAATTCAAAAGGAAACTCATAGACTGAAAGTTAAGGGGTGGAAAACAATACTGCATGTGACAGGGACCTGAAAAAAAGCAGGAGTAGCTATCCTCTTTGCAGATCAAGTAGATTTCAAACCAACATTGATTAAGAGAGATGAAGAAGGACACTACATCCTTGTAAAGGGAAAATCCAAGAGGAAGAGATGACAATCATAAATATCTATGCACCAGACACTAGTGCACCCAACTATATAAAACAAATACTAATGGACATGAAAAGTCATATATGCACTAATACAATTGTAGTGGGGGACCTCAACACCCCACTCTCACAAATAGATAGATCAACTAGACAAAAAATAACTGAAGAAATACTAGAACTCAATCAAACTCTTGAACAAATGAACTTAACAGATGTTTACAGAGTATTTCACCCCACAAAATCAGAATGCACATTCTTCTCAGCTGCACATGGATCATTCTCAAAAATAGACCACATACTCACACATAGAACATGTTTAAGTAAGTGCAAAGGAATTAACATTATCCCCTGTATATTATCAGACCATAGTGCAATGAAATTGGAGATCCATAGCAAAAGAAACTCAAAAAATTTCATAAATGTGCAAATTGAACAACACACTTCTGAATAACCAATGGGTCACAGAGGAAATTAAAGAAGAAATCAGGCAGTTCCTTCAATTAAATGACAATGACAATACAACATATTGGAATCTATGGGACACAATGAAAGCAGTCTTACGAGGGAAATTCATAGAAGTGAATACACATATTAGGAAAAGAGAACGAGCCCAGTTAAACAACCTGATGCTGAACCTCAAGCTTCTAGAAAAAGAAGAGCAGAACAACCCCAAAGCTCATACAAGGGAGGAAATTATAAAGATCAGAGGAGAAATCAATGCAATGGAGACTAAGAGAATGATACAAAAAAATCAATGAAGCCAAGAGTCGGTTCTTCAAAAGAATCAACAAAATTGACAAACCCTTAGCCAACCTTGCCAGAAAAAGGAAAGAAAAGGCCCAAATCCATGCAATTAGGAATGAAAAGGGTGAAATTACAACAGACCCAGCAGAAATCCAGAGGATCATCAATACCTACTTCCAGAACCTATACGCCAATAAGATGGACAACGCAGAAGAAATGGACAGATTCCTAGATACATATGAATTACCAAAGTAGAATGAAGAAGACCTAAAAATTCTGAACAACCCAATATCAACCAATGAAATTGAAAATGTAATTAAAAATTTCTCAACTAAGAAATGCCCAGGCCCTGATGGCTTCACTGCTGAATTCTACAAGACATTTAGAGAGGAACTGCTGCCACTACTCTTTAAACTCTTCAGTGAAATTGAAAGGGAAGCAATACTCCCAAATCCATTCTTGGAAGCAATCATCACCTTGATCCCCAAAGCAGAGAAAGACCCAACTGAAAAAGAGAACTATAGGCCCATCTCACTAATGAACATAGATTCAAAAATCCTTAATGAGATACTGGCAAACAGAATGCAGAAGATCATCAAGAAGATCATACACCCTGATCAAGTGGGATTCATCCCAGGGATGCAGGGATGGTTCAATATATGAAAATCAATTAATGTAATATACTATATCAATAGAGCCAAGGACAAAAAACACATGATTACCTCCATAGATGCAGAAAAAGCATTTGACAAAATCCAACATGCATTTATGATAAAAACCCTACAAAAAATTGGAATAGATTGTCTCTACCTCAAACTGATAAAAGCCATCTATGAAAATCCAACAGCCAATATCATACTAAATGGTCAAATACTGAAATCCTTCACACTAAAATCAGGAACAAGACAAGGATGTCCACAGTCACCACTCTTGTTCAACATACTTCTGGAAACATTAGCCACAGCAATTAGACAAGAGAAAGAAATAAAAGGAATAAAGATAGGTAATGAAGAAGTCAAATTGTCATTATTTGCAGATGACATGATACTCTATAGAGAAGACCCCAAGAACTCCACCAAAAGTCTTCTAGACTTAATAACCAAATTCAGTCAAGTAACTGGTTACAAGGTCAACACACAAAAATCAATAGCTTTCCTCTACACCAATGACAGACTGAGAGAGAAATAGGGCAAATAATTCCTTTCACAATAGCATCCAAATAACTGAAATACCTAGGAATCATCCTAATGAAAGAAATCAAAGACCTCTTCTCTGAAAACTATGGCACTCTGAAAAGAGAGATTGAAGATGATATCAGAAAATGCACAGACATCCCCTGCTCCTGGGTAGAAAGGATTAATACAGGGAAAATGGCCATACTTCCAAAACTGCTATATAGATTTAATGCAATTCCAATTGAGATCCCAGCAGCATACTTCATAGACCTCGAGAAAACAATCCAAAAATTCATTTGGAGCAAGAAGAGACCCAGAATAGCAAAAGCAATTCTAGGTAACAGAGACATGGCAGGGGGTATCACAATCCCCAACCTGCAACTCTACTACAAAGCTACTGTGATAAAAACAGCATGGTACTGGCAAAGAAACAGACTTGAGGACCAGTGGAAGACATTAGAAGATGCAGAAACAACGCCAGACACACTCAGCCATCTCATCTTCGACAAAGGAGCCAAACACCCTCAATGGAGGAAAGATAGCCTCTTTAATAAATGGTGCTGGAAAAATTGGGCTTCAACTTGACAAAGATTAAAACTAGACCTGTATCTCTCACCAGGCACTAAACTAAAATCAAAACGGATTAAAGATCTAAATATTAAAATAGAAAGTCTGAACCAGTTGGAACAGAGTTTAGGTAGAACCCTTGAAGACATCGGTGTAGGAAAAGATTTTTTGAACAAAACCTCAGTTGCCCACGAACTAGCACAAACAATCAACAAATGGGATCTCTTCTTATTAAAAGGCTTCTGCACAGCCAGAGAAACCACCAGCAGTGTGAAGAGACAACCCACAAGGTGGGAAAAAAATCTTCGCCTGCTCTTCCTCAGACAAAGGTCTACTATCTCGAATCTATAAAGAACTTAAAAAGATCAGACCTCCCAAATTTAAACACCCAGTCCAAAAATGGGCATCTGAAATGAACAGACATTTCTCACACAAAGAAGTAGAAATAGCAAATAAATACATGAAAAAATGTTCAACATCACTGGTCATTGGAGAGATGCAAGTGAAAACAACACTGAGATTCCACTTCACTCCAGAAAGAATGGCTGCTATCATGAAATCAACCAATAACAAATGCTGGCGGGGCTGTGGGGAAAGAGGAACCCTGCTCCACTGCTGGTGGGAGTGTAGACTGGTGCAAGCACTGTGGAAATCAGTATGGAGATACCTCAAAGAACTAGGACTGGAAGTCCCATTTGACCCTGCTATTCCCCTGCTGGGGATCTTCCCCAAAGAATTAAAAGAATCATACCACAGTGATATATGTGCACCCATGTTCATAGCAGCACAGTTTGTAATAGCTAAAACTTGGAAACTGCCCAAATGCCCATCAACTGGAGACTGGATAAAGAAAATGTGGTTTTTTAATGAAATGGAGTGCTACTCAGCCATAAAAAATGAGAAATTAGAGACATTTATAGCTAAGTGGATGCACATTGAAGCAATACTCTTAAGTGAAATAAAAAAGACACACATGTGTAAATACCGAATAGTTTCTGTGGTGTGAGAAACTGAAAGTGTAAATAAGGACGAAATATATAATAGGTAATGTGAAGTAGGAAGAAAAGGGGCAAAGGGGAAGGAAGTGGGAGGGCTAGGGGAAAGGATAGAAGGGAATGGGATTAATATGAGAAAATGGAAAAATAGGAACAAAATCTTTGTAAATAGGGAGGAATGGAGGGGTTGAAGGGAGGGCTGGGCAAGGGTGTAAAATAAGAACCAAGAGAGACTATGTAAAGGTGCAAATTTCCAATGATGAATGTCATTATATTGTATACCTAAAATGTACCAATGATTAGAATGAATAATCAATAAGACAAAATAGGAAGAAAAGGTCCAAATGTGTAAGGGTAGTGGGAGGGGCAGGGGAAAGGAAAGAAGGGAAAGGAAAAATGATGAAAAGTCGAAAAAATGGAAATAGTGTTTGTAAATAGGGAAGGGTGGAGGGCGTGAAGGAAGGGCTAGGAATGGGGAAAAATGAAGAACCAAGATGCATTAGGTAAAGGTACAATTCCCAATGAGAAATGTAATTGTGTTGTATACCTACAATGTACCAATAAAAGAATTTAATACAAAAAAAAGAAATCAGATTCCTTTTTAATAAATGTGCATATATAGGTCTGTATTTATATCTATCTATGCCTATATCTATATCTGTATAGATATCATCCAACTCTCCACACATGGGCTACAGATATCATGAAACAACAAAGGTCAGGACATATAAACTTTGTTCTTCTCAAGTGTGGAGCTAATATAGACATTTCAGGAAGAGGTAATGGTTTCAACTGTACCTTAATTATTAAATATTTGTAGGGTTTAGCCTTTCAAAGTGGGAGATAAATTTTTGGTTTACTTGTCTCACCGCTTTAATGTAGTGATGGGAGTGTTGAGACCACTTTCCGTTTGACAAATATCCTTCCCTGTGTTTTCAAAAATTAGGATTATTTATTTATGTTGTACCAATATTTCCTGGGCTATCTTTATGTAGATTGCATTGTTAAATAACAGTGTAGGAAACAATGTAGATAATATTATTTTGTTATATTAAAATTATTATATTGTATTTCTATATATATTTATAACTATTTTAATAGTTTATAGTTATTTTAAATTTTTTTATTGGTACCTGTTTATAGTACATAATGATTCTATTCATTGTGGGGAGTTGGTACATGTACTTAACACATTTTAATTATTTTTACTTCCTCATTCCACACCCCCATCTCTTTCAGTAGAGTCCATTTAATTTTACTGCTGGCATGGTGTATATACCTTAATGAAGTTCCTTCCATTCCTTAGAGTCATTGTTTCTTGGCTAGTATGGCTCTATCTGTAGGCTATGAGTGCTGTCGCCATTATTGGCCGTAAGTCAGCATCAGAAACAGCCCCTGCTCACTGTAAGGTTTTGTGATTCTTCTTTCTTTTCATAAATTGACTAATGTTATACTTCTATTTATATAAACATTATTTATAAGTGAAACTCAATATTCTCATATTCAGATCCTTTCACACTATTTCTGCAGACTACAAAATTATGCCTTAATAATAATTATGCTGATATGAATCTCAGAGTATCCAATTTCCTTTTAACTTCCCTATAACCATCAATTTGAACTAACAGTGAAATGGTATGATCTTTGACCTCAGATGCAATTGTTATAGGACCCAAACTAATGATTTCAGCCATATGATTCAAAACAGTTGCTTTTTCTGCTCTGTGCACTGAGATACACACTTGCGTAATATTTTCCTGTATTTCGGCCCTTTCCTATTTCAGGATGGAACCAAAGTCTATGGTAGGTGTGGAGGGTTCTGTGGAAAGTGTGTTCCTCACATGACTACTGGTCTCCCAATTCAAGTAACATGACCATTTGGAAGAGGAAAGGATGCCCCAAAGAGAAAGGATTCTCTGGAATACGCAAATGACTGGTGCTCCGTTCTTTACTTCTCCCTCCCTGAGACTTCCATATCTAAAGGGTCTCAGCTTTCTTTTTAAGGTGCTTATTAGGAATTTAAATCACAGAAAACCATAAATATAAGCATAACTGATACATAATGAGGAACATTTTAAAAGAACATAATTTATGATAGGGGAATACAAGCATGTTTGAAGGATTATGCCAAGACAATGTCTCTGTCAACAGCTTAGACTGGACCACAATTATATTGTACCATTAAATGCACATGTAAATGTCTGCTCAGTATCCTATTATACAATGAAATGTTTATTCTATTTGATAAAATAGACTAAGTAAAAATTAGAAAAACTTTATTCAAAACTACTATAAACATTATTAAATCTGTCATGTGAATATGAAATCAATAGTTACATCAAAAAGTACATAGCCATTATACTTACTGATACAGTGTAGATACCTTGTTTAATTTTTCCTTTAATTTTAAGTGTGGATTATGGTGCTTCAACGAGAAAAAAAAAGTCCTGAAAATGTGGTACAAATTTTGTATTAAAAATTCACGCTTGCATTAAATACTAAATATAAAATTTTGTGGGTATTAGAAGGCATGATATACTATAATTTGATTTTTAAAAATCTACCTCCAATTTTATTGTACTTATAAGAGCAATATATTATTTTTATAATATTTATACAGTATTAAAACTTTATAACTATTATATATGTATATAGCTAGCCTTTTTAAAATATATTTTCTCAACATTATGTACTGTATTTTATTAACCAAACTGAAAAGTGAGAATTCTTGAAATTTTGAAGATTTTATTCTGGTAAACATAAATTTATATTTACATATATAAAGATTTTATTAGAAATATTCAAGTTATTTTATATTGGAGGTTCTCAAAGTCAGAACAAAGACATCAGTATAAAAATTAACTCTTCGGAGGGAAGTTCATAGATGTTAAGAGGTTTTTTCCCCATTGGCTAATTTAATTGTGTATTATTTAATACTATGATTTTAAAAGATAGGTTGACAAATAATATTTTTATCTATGGCTATTTGCTCTGAAAGCAAACAAACAGAATCTACTAATAGATTTTGCCAGTTAATAGTAGTATACTAGTTTTACCCACAGAGTGCCCCCCAACATTTGGTAGGGTTATATTGTATCATATAAGGTACTAAAGCAATTTTGTGCCAGTGTGGTTGAATAAACATTAGGGGATCTCTGTATCAGAAAAGAAGTATTTTGCACTATGTGCCTTAAACCAGTAACAAACATTAATATGAAGTGTGTAATATTTCCCAGAACTGTTTTCATTTGTGATTAAAATCTTATAATTTATAAACATTTAAGTAATAAATATATTTGTGTGATACATTAGCACTTTGCTTTCATTTTCCTTACATGTTTAAAAGGAATCCTTCACTACAAAGGTCTATGAGTCTAAAACCACTTCAGGAATTCCAAGAAGTTATTTAATTGTTGTAGTTGGTATGGAAACAGCTCTTGTTTGGTGGACACCCTTCTCATGACAAATGAAATATGGGTGGAAAGATTAACAAAAACTTGTAGTACCACTAAGGACTTGGTCAAGCCAACTCACATGACCGAGTCCTAAGCAATCAGTCAAAGAAAAATGTTTCCTTCTGTAGGGTGGGATAGAGGGGACACGTGGAGATAGATGAAATTGTACAATTCTCTCCCAAGGCAAAGAGCAGATCCTTGTAATACTACATCAATCCATCCTTAAGTTCCTTAGAAATTTAAATCACCATTGACAAGGTAAGAAAATTTTAGTTCATTCACAGTTTCACTGACACATAACTTGTTTTTCTTTATCTGATGGGATATAGCGTGATATTTCATTGTTTGAATTTTTAGGTTTTTGGGATTGCTAGAATGGATGGAGATTGTTTCCTATATATCAAATGGATATTTTTTCCTGATTGCTTGTTCATTGTCTTTGTCAATTTTTGTCTTAGGATTTTTTAACAGAAGGTTTTTTGGTTTGTTTTAGTCATGATCTGAATGAAAACAAGAAAAATCAAAATTCTTTGTTTGAGATTAGTATTATTTCTTTTTCCTTATAGCAGCTATTTTAAAATATTATTGCTTTACTCAAATATTTCTGCCTCCATTTTGCCCCAATTTCTTCATAGATAGCATTGTTTCTATTTTAGAGAAAGGAGGCCATTGGAAATTAATACCTTCAACTTCCTGAGTCTTTTGCCTCTCCTACCTCCTTCCCCACTGCCCCAATAGAGAAAAAGAAAGAAAGAAAAAAGAAAGCAAGCAAGAAAGAAAGATATCTAAGTAAAATAAAGCAGTCTTACGTGATTTAAAACATTTAAGAATCTTTTGTCGAAAGGCATGTTTTTATATTGTACCTTAAATTAGTTGCAAATACTAATGTGTAGTGTACTGTATAATAGTTTTCTATACTTGCTCAACATTGCAGATGAAGTACTTCTTGCATCTATTTTATCTTGTGTTTTCCTTCTTCTCTTTGAGGAGAAAAGATTTCCCTGTTCGTGTCCACAGCTAATCATTTAACGTCTTCTTTTGATTTCCTTCCTCTCTGAATTCTCCAGGACTTTTGCCCCTGTCCATAGATCGTTTTGTCTCCCTTTCATATCTCTTAGCACTTGCTTTCCCTCTTCCTTCAAAAGCCATGTTTGCCTCTCTGTCCAGTTTTAAAACAAAAAACTGTCTCATCCTCACCCCCTCTTAATAAATATTCTCTCTCCCTCCTCTCACTGTAAACTTTCAGGGAGAGTCAGTTGTTCTCACAGTCCATTCATCCTCACCTTTCATTCACACTTTGGACCATTATAACGTGGCTTAAACCTCCGTATCTCACCAATTCTGCTTCCATCAAAATCACAATAAACTCCTAATTGAAAAAAACAATTACATATTTTGAGTTCTCTTCCTCTTGATTTCTTATTAGCATTTGTGAAGGGAGGGAAATAATCCCATGAATACTAGGACTTATTTAATGGTCCAATATATGGCCTATCTTGGTACATCTACTTTAAAAGAATATTTTTCAATAACTGTATATAGTTGTCTAGTAAAGTAAATGACATCAAGTTAATTGTTACATTGTTCAAATGTTTTCTACGTATTTATTGATTTTTTTCTGGTTGCAATATTGATTGAGATAATTTTTCTAATTGTAGTATGAATTGCTATAGAATTGATAATTAATATTTTTCTAATTGTAGTATCAAATATTTTATAAGTATAGTAGAAATTTGTATATTGATTACTAATATTAGATCCTTCAACAGTAACTGTGGCTTTCTCTATTCCTCCTTTTTGTTTTGCTTTTTTCCCCCATGCATTTAGAAGCACTATTGTTAGATGAATACCTATTAATGATTTCTATATATTTTTGATGAATTGACCTTCTTGTCATTATGAAATGTTTCTATTTCTAACAATGTTTCTTGTTTTAAAATTTATATTGCCTAATATTAATATAATTATTCAAGCTTTTTCAGTTAATACTTACATGATACATCCTTTTCCATACTTTTATCTTTAACCAATATATGTCTTTACATATAAAAGTGTCTCTTTAAATAATATATGATTGTTCCAGTTTTTCATTTTAAAATCTAGTTCCACACTATTTTTCTTTTTTTTTTGTATTAAATTCTTTTATTGGTACATTGTAGGTATACAACACAATTACATTTCTCATTGGGAATTGTACCTTTACATAATGCATCTTGGTTCTCATTTTTTCACCATTCCTAGTTCTTCCTTCACCCCCTCCACCCTTCCCTATTTACAAAGACTTTATTTCCATTTTTTCCATTCCCTTCTTTCCTTTCCCCTGCCCCTCCAACTACCCATACCCATTTGGAACTTTTCTTCCTATTTTGCATTATCAATTATTCATTCTAATCATCGGTACATTTTAGGTATACAATATAATGACATTCATCATTGGAAATTTGCACCTTTACATAGTCTCTCTTGGTTCTTATTTTTCACCCTTGCCCAGCCCTCCCTTCAACCCCTCCAGTCCTCCCTATTTACAAAGATTTTGTTCCTATTTTTCCATGTTCTCATATTAATCCCATTCCCTTCTATCCTTTCCCCTAGCCCTCCCACTTCTTTCCCCTTTGCCCCTTTTCTTCCTGTTTCACATTACCTATTATACATTTAGTCCTTATTTACACTTTCAGTTTCTCACACCAGAGAAACTATTCGGTACTTACACATCACACTATTGTTCTTGAAGACTCAATTACTGATATGGTCAGATTTAAATCTACTTTCTTATTTATTGTATGGTGTTTGTCTCATACATTCTTTCTACTCTGTTTTTAATTTTCTGACTTCTTTTAAATTAATTGGTTATTTTTATTCAATTTTACAGTCTTTGCTATGTACGCTTGCTTATTTATTTATTTATTTATTTATTTATTTATTTATTTATGCTTGTGCTAGGGATTTCAGCATACATCCTTACCCTATCATAATCAACCTTAAATGTTACACATTTCAAAAACATTTCATATACATTTTTGTTTTGATTAAATGTATTTTAAAGAAGGTAATATAAAATTATACTTTATGTTTTTATACTTATCTATTGTTTTCTCCTCCTTTTGTTCTTTCCTGAAGATCTGAGTCTGAGTCCAGAAGATCTGAGAATTTCCTCCTTTGTATGAGCTTTGGGTTTGTCTTGCTCTTTTTTTCTAGGACCTTAAGATTCAGCATTAAATTGTTTATTTGAGCTCATTCTGTTTTCCTAGTGTGGGCATTCAGTGCTATGAATTTCTCTCATAGAACTGCTTTCATTGTGTCCCATAGATTCCTGTATGTTGTACTGGCATTATCATTTAATTGCAAAAGTTGTCTAATTTCTTCTTTAATTTCCTCTGTGACCCATTGGTTGTTCAGGAGGGTGTTATTCAATTTCTGTGTGTTTGTGGGAATTTTGAAGTTTCTTATGCTATTGATCTCCAGTTTAATTGCACTATGGTCTGATAATATACACGGGATAACTTCAATTCCTTTGCATTTACTTAAACATGTTTATGAACTAGTATGTAGTCTATTTTAGAGAATGACCCGTGTGCAGCTGAAAAGAATGTATATTCTGATTTTGTGGGGTGGAACACTCTGTAGACACCTATTAAGTCCATTTGTTCAAAAGCTTGGTTCAGCTCTAGTATTTTGTTGTTGATTTTGTTTTCTAGATGATCTGTCTATTTATGACAGTGGGGTATTGAGGTTCCCCACTACAATTGTATTAGTGCTTATTTGTTTTTTTATGTCCCTTAATATTTGTTTTATATACTTAGGGGCATTAGTATTTGTTGCATATATATTTATCATTGTCATCTCTTCCTTTTGGATTGTTCCCTTTACAAGGATGTAGTGACCTTCTTTGTCTCTAATTAGTTTTGGTTTGAAATTTACTTTGTAAATAAGATTACTGCCCCTGCTTTTTTTTCTGTGTTCCTGTTGCATGGAAAACTGTTTTCCATTCTTTTACTTTCAGTCTATGAATTTCTTTTTGAACTAGGTGCATTTCTTGTATACAGTATATTGTTGGATTTTGCTTCTTAATCCGTTCTGCTAGTCTGTTTCTTTTGACTGGTGAGTTGAGGCCATCAACATTGATGGTTATAACTGATATGTATTGACTTATCATTGTCATGTTATTTTCCTGTTGTTGGCTCTTTTTTATTTTTTTCCCCCTCTCCTTTTAATTTCTTGCCTTGCCTGATGGACTTGCTCTGTTGGGCCTCATGGAGTTGTGCTCTTCAATGTCTTTTTCTAGGATATTGTTTAGAATTGTTTGGAGTGCTGACTTCGTGTTCACGAAGTTTCTCAGGTCTTCTTTGTCATAGAAGTGTCTTATTTCCCCATCAATTTTGAAAGATAGTTTTGCAGGACACATCAGTCTACGTTGGAGGTTGTTTTCTTTTAGGGCTTGAAATACCTCACTTCAGGCTCTCCTGGACTTGAGGGTTTGTGTTGAAAACTCTGCTGTGATTCTGATGGGCTTTCCTTTGCTTGTGATTTGTTTCTTTTCTCTAACTGCCTGTAGTATTTTGTTCTTCTGTTGGGTTTCTGGGATCTTGATTATTATATATCTAGGTGTAGATTTTTTTATCATGTCTAGCTGGAGTCCTATATGCCTCACTTATCTGTATGTTAAATTCTTTTGCTCTGTTTGGGAAGTTTTCTGTCATTAATTCTGTGAACAATTTTTTTTTAATGTCATTTGTAATTTCTCCTGCTTTATGGGGACTCCTATCAGTCTTATATTATTCTTCTTTGTGTCATCTAGGAGCTGTTGGATTGATTTCTGATGTTCCCTTACTAGTTCTAAGAGATCTCTCTTTTCATGGTCACTGACTGCCATCCTGTCCTCTATATCTGATATTCTGTCTTCAGATTGGCTCAGTCTGTTGTGTGTTCTTTCAGTAGAATTTTTAATCTCCTGGATGTTTGTTTGAATCTGTTTCATGGATTCCATTTCTTTCCTATGTCATGATTTCCATTTCTTTCCTATGCTGGGCATTCATGACTTCCATCATGGTCCTGAACTCATCTATTTTTTTTTATCTGTTTCTGTTCGAGAGTCTCTAATCATTCTTTCATTCTGCTCACCATCTCTGTAGTTATCTGGGAAATTAATTCTGTTTTGAATTTTTCTAGAGCCTCATTCTCTTTTGTTACTTCCTGTGCTATCAGTTCAGGGTGTCCAGGTGGTTGATTATCAGACTTTTCCACCTTGTTTACTCCAGAGTTTGCCTTTGTTGAGCTGGAAGTCTGGGATTGTGCCTTACTTAAATGTCTTCTCATTTCTATTTTTGTTGTTGGTACTGTCCTTGGTTTAGTTCCTGGGTTGATACTTCAATATTACTTACTGTAGGTATCTTGTTGCTTATATTTAGAACCCTTATGGAATGATTGCTTCTCAGAGGTGTCTCCCAGATATAGCTGGTCTTAAGGTTTTGAGTTTCTAATGACCCTGGGGCAATCTCATTTTCATTATACCAGAAGGATAACTGATTAGATCAATCACAACACCTAGGCCCAGTGATACAATCAGCAGTAACAATAGTATAAAGTACAGCTTAGAAAATGACAATTTGTGGTAGTTATTAATCTAACACCTTTAACTGTGTGAATTAAATCAAAATCAAGGACGAGCCCAAAATATGTTTATAGTGAATAGCAACTTTACCCTTCAGGATGGGGGCTTAGAAGAAGTTGGGGAGGGAGGGATAGATAGAAGGATAGGGAAAGGCTAGAAATGAGGCCAGAGGACACAGGAAGATCATGCAAACTCTAGGGAACTGTTGAAGACAAGAGGAAAAGACAGAATGAAAGAACAAAGGCAAGAACAGAACAACCTATCAGCAATAGGGAAGCTAGAAACCATATTCACTTTTCTTTGAAACTAATGACAATCAGGAGAAGGAAAAAGAAAGAAAAGAAAAAGAAAGAAGAAATATGAATTAGGGCAGGAACAGGAACAAAAAGGGAGAGGAAGAACAATGTGGGAGAATGAGAGAGTGAGAGAAAGAGAGAAAAGAAAAAAGAGAAAGGAGAAAAAAATTGAAAAGAATAGAAAATAATAACTAATAATTAAAAATAAGAGAAAAAAATTTTGAAAATAAAAATGAAGGGCCTCCTTCAGGGTATGTCTCTGCTGTCACCATAGACACCATGGGCAGCAGCGTGCAGATCTAAGTCAATTTGTCTCAGCAAGCCAGCAGCAGACCCCTGAGATTCAGGCAGATTTCTGGCTACAAGGCCCAAGTTGAGCTCCCTGACCTCCTGCAGGGTTGAACTCTGCAAGGTTCTACTGAAGGTTCCAGCTGCCCTTCCTCTGAAGATAATCCAGGTTCCAATGGGAGATGGTGATCCCTCCAGCTTACCAACTACGGTGGTCTGGTGTGCCTTTATTGCAGAGATTCTCTTCACTTTTCCAGTGGGCTTTAATTTTCATCAAGGAGCCTGAGAGAGGCCCTCTTTCTGTTGTTCACTTCTGCTCTATCTTCTGGAGCTCAGGACAATGGCCTTTATGACCCCCTGTGCCTCTGGGCTGTGGATCCAGGTACAGGTGCAACCAGGAGGCTCTGTTCCTCACTGATGTGCCCCTGGCTGGGAGGCTCACAAGCTAAATTTAATGAATATTTTTTTAAAAAGAATATATCTTGGCTATCAAGTGTACCTATCAGTCCACACTTGCTGTTGCAAAAACTTTTAATTTTTTAAAATAGCCATTTTCAAACGTAGAAGTCTCACCATTACTTGCCAAAATGTAATTTTATTAAATACATATAAGATCCAATTATGTGGTACTTTGGTCCCTTAATTTTTTAAAGATAACATGATTGATTACCTTTATTTTATCCATGACTTTTTTTCCAGTAATGACTGATTTTCTATATTTGAAACTTGAAAATATACAACTGACAACAGTGGCATCTTCTGGCCACTCATAACTGTTTTTCTATATAGCAAAGAAAAAATTCCAGATGTATTTTCTTCTGCATTGTCCTGGAGAGCTCGTGACACAACTGCTTGCAATACACCAGACAAGGTCTCTTCCTGGCATCCTTACCCCCTTTTAACATGGATCACTCTTTCTATGTCCATTGTACATACATATATATCTTTGTATTTTTTACCCCTTCAATCTGAGGAAATCCTCTTTGAATATCAGAACAAATAAAGAAATTGTTTTTTATGTAATATGTATATACATGTTATATATATATTTTTTTTTTCAGTACTGAGAATTGAACTATGTATCACCAACCTACATGCACAGCCCTTTTTATTTCCTATCTGAGGCATGCCCTAAGTTGTCCAGGCTGATCTTGAACTTGCAATCCTCCTGGCTGAGCCTCCTAAGTAGCTGGTATTACAAGTGTGCACCACCACACCCAGCACATAGAATGAATCCTATTTCAAGAATCTTCATTCTGTAAAGTTCAGGAGACAGACTAGACCAGACTGTAATAGAATGGCTAGGACAAATCAACAACTTTTAAAAAATTTTTCTGCTCAGTTATAAAAGCAGAGATTTAAAATAAGCAACTCCTAAGGTACTTTTCTTCTGTGAAAGTATATCTGAATGATTTGTGTCTGATGCATTAGTTTACAGTTAGTGTTTGTTACATGGATACAGTTAATATTTAATGTGAATGAGCAAAGAGTCCTAGGGAGGGATAGATCATTAATCCACTCTTTCTACTTTAGTTATACAGAAAAATGTTCAATTCACATATATCAAAACAAGTATATGCTCCTTTCATTGTTTTATATCCAGTAGCTCATACTTTAAAAAACCTGAATTTTGATGAGTTCTGCTAGTATCCAGCTGTGTGGCCTCATAGCAAAAATCTTCACTTGAACCTCAATATTCTCAATTGCAAAACGAATAGAAGAAAAATTGCTGTGCTTTCTTTCCTAACATAAGAAGTTATGAGATTAAATGAGGTATTGCTTGTGAAAATGTTTCAAATTGTTGAAAATGCCAAATTAGCTACATCCCCTCATTTTAAATATAGAAAACTGCTTTGAAAGCATTCTAGTGACTAGAAAGGGATCAAGACTTCCATTCCACTACTTATATATGCTCTGCAATCTTGGAGAAATAACTTCACCTTTTCGAGTTTCATATTTTTCTACTACAAAATTGGAATGTTTATAAAATCTGTTTCATTTTTTGCTTCAAATATTAATATGTAAAATGTTGGCACAAAGTCAGACACATGATAAATTTTCATAAATATTTGTTCTCACTGCTGTTATCCTTATTACCTATAGAATCATGGATAATAGTTTTGTGAACTGATCATAAAGCATGCAAACATTTCATGTATGTGTGGTGGAGGTAGAGCGAATCCTTGAGCCTTCTGAAGCTCTCCTTGACTCTGCTAGACACTGCAGCCATGCTATGACCTGATCTGAATTAGGTATCACCCCTCACCATGAGAAGAATTACCCACAACCCACTTGGTGAATTAGGTCTCATTATTGGTATTATTTAGGGTTTACTATTTCTGTCTTTGCTGACCCCACCTCAGATCTTCCTCCTAAGTCTGCTCTTTCCTTTTGTGTGATTTTTCTTGTTTCAGTGTGCAGTATTAATGTCATAGGGTAATCTATCATAACACCATCTTGGAAGGGAATGTTGGGTGCATTCTAAAAGATGTCATCAAATGCATAATCCAGATGGTTGAAAAGGTGTTCTCAATGTGACATGTCTATTACAGTGCCAGCCAAGCCAGAGTGTGGCCCATTCCATTCGCAGTAACACAAAGATTCTCTTTAGAGGGGGGCTCTTCTACTCTATGATTCAATGTTGATTTTCACTTTTGGTTGTGTCTTTCCATCATTGCATAAAAGCAGACTTCTGAAGAAACTCTGTTTTGCTTTGACTAAATTAAAAAATGTAATAATGATTTCTTTATGTCTGTGCTAGAAATGGTAGATAGATATCAATATCAGAAAGTGTGCCAGTACTCTAACATTTGGCACCTAGGGTGGGCATTAATCATTCCAGACATTTCCTACTGATCAGTCTGGTTGTTTCCTCAAAACTCTTAGTATAGCTCCCCAGGTAGCCACTTTCAATATGTCACATTTGGCACATGATAGGGTATCTATCTGCTTTCTCTGAATAAGGTCTACATAACTAGAAAAAAATCAAGTTTCCTACTCCTGGGCACCAGATCACTCAACCTATAAGTAAGATTAAGTTACTGAATACCCCATCTGGGGACTTTTTAAAACCTTATAACAAAGGAAAAAGAACTACATTGCAAATGATTGTAAGACTTACCCAACATGTACAGGCAGAAGCTTGAGGCAGCATTCAAAGGGGGCTGGCTTGATTAGAATTATATAACTGTTAATAGAACATGTGATCCCCAGAGTAAAATACAAGGGAAGTCAATAAGGCTACAGCACAGCTTGCATCAGCACAAGACATTCAAAGAAGTCAAGCACTATCAGCCCTTTCCAAGTTTGGGGATCTGTGCCAGTTTTCAGACTCAACACTCTTTGAAGGTGCAGTTGGGTCTCGACCCCAGTGAGTTTATACAGCAAGAACTCCTTTATTCCTGCCCCAAAAGACCTATGGACTTTTACTCAGAAGCAGTACACTAGAGAAAAAGAAATGTCTAGCATTTAGGTGACCATTGGATGCAAGATTGAACTAATACTATTATTTAGAGACTGGTCCAAATAATAAATAGAATTATGGCTAAGTTTTGACTTCCAGTGGATCCAATATGTCCACAGTTCTACCTGGTGATAGTTGCCCATCTCTGGATGTGTAACTGGGATTGAAACACTTGGCAGTTGGTGTAGCTTCCACTTTCAGTCCTTGGTCTGTGCAGAAGGATTTGTCATAGTGGGGAGGGGGGATTACTAACTTTGCTCTTTCCAGTCTAGAAGCATTATTACATTCAAGTGATTCTAAAAAGGCCAAGGTGGTGGTCCCCATTTTAGCCCCATTTAATTCATTAATCTGTCCTTTGAAAAAACTGAATGGATCCTAAGAGATGACTGTAGACTCTCATAAAGTCAATCAAATTGAGTTTATGCAGACTTGGGACCAAATATAGTATCTTTGCTAGAGGAGATTAATATGGCCTAGGAGACATGGTCTATAGCCACTAATGTACAAAACATGTTCTTTTCTATCCCAGTAAGGAAAAAGGATTACAAACAATTCACAATCACATGGATTGGACAAAAATTACATGTATGATTTCACCTCAGGTTGTATAAACTTTATTACCTTCTTCTTTGTTGTGATCCAAGGAATATGGATAATCTGGTCATTTCATTCATCATGTTGATCTGTGACATCAATGTACATATGTAGAGCGGGGAGGATGAGCAAGAGGTGACTGGCACACAGGAGTTCTTGTTAGTATACATGTACCCAACAGAGCTGAGAAGACAGTGTAGAACACCGGGGGAGTGACACAAATATATTATTTTAGGGTTCCACTGATCAGCAGTATATTGGAACATCCCATCCTGATAAAAAATCAAAGCACTGCATCTTACAAGCACTGTGCTCCTACCACAAGAAAGGAGCACAATATCTAGTGGACTGACTATTTTACAAGTAAGAATATAGCTTTGGCCCTAATTAGGGGTATCTGACAGTCCAAAAGTTCTGTAAGTTGGGTCTAGGACAGCAAGGGGGGCTTTTCAGCTCATCCAGGCTTCGGTGCAAACAGCCCTGCCACTTCGCCTGTGGAACCCAACACACCCTATGATGTTGGGAGAATCAGTGGTGGAAAAGATGCATGTGAAATTTGTGACAAGACTTAATGGAAGAATCACAACGTAAGTTCCTGCAGTTCTGAAGCAAGGGCATGACACATGCAAAGACTTATATGTGTTTCAAAACAACTCTTCTTCTGAAGGCCATTTTACTTTGCTGCTCAAAATTAGTTTAAAGACCACTTCATTTTAATACCAAAATGTGCATAAAATAAAATAAGGGAATAAAAACATAAATAAGTACATGAAAGCAGTACTGGCCCAGACCATGCTCAAATACTGGTGAGTTGGTGCCCCACTGACGTTATGAGTCACCGTCAGTAGAGGATGCTGTTGTATCTTTTATAAAATGTTCTTCCAAAGAAAGCTTTCAAGGTCTGTGGCCTATAACAAGGGCAGGAAAAGGAAATGAAAATGAATAGCAGGGATGGGGACTTCCTGCTGGGCAAAACAAGGACTGAAAAAGCCCAGAAAACACAAGATTATAAGAAGATGGAGGCTGTGATGCCAAAACTGTCTGGAGAATAATACTCAAGGGTGATTTTTAAAGACAAAAAACCTATATAACTGAGGTATTTATATACTGTTATCTCCTCCAATATGTGATTTAGTTAATGTAAGAGCTGACCATTCCTGGATTTCTGGAAGCTTGATCTTCATTAAACAAAGTTGCTCTAATATAGCATATGGGTTAGGAAAATTCTGGATTTATTCCAATGCTTTTTTTTTCTCTGTCAACATTTAATATATTTTCCAGTTGCCTTACATTTTACTTTTATAATTTTTAATCATACATAAATTAAAATTCTCATGTTTTTGATTTTGTCTTTTTCTTTGTTATACCTTCTTTTGCTTCTAAACTGAATTAATATTTCCCCAATAAAACCGATACACATTTTCTGACAGTATCTTTATAACTAAATTTTAATAAAATTTTGGAAAAATTTTTAGAATGTGTTTTAGAATGACTACTTTGTCATCCACTCAATTCTTTTATGTAGTTGAAGCTTCTTCTGATTTCCTTTGCTATCCTACTGAATAGTTTCCATTACTTACATTTTTTTGCCCATTAAAATATTGTTGCTTTAGAATATGTATTTGGCTAGAGTATTTCACAGGGAACTGGTTGTTTTTCAGAATATATGTTTTTCATGTTTCAAAATATTATTGGAAGATTCACTGAAACTGAATTAAATCTTATTGCTTTTTGACATTCTGGTAAACTCAAGTGTATGTACAAAGATTCGTGCCACTCTCCTACTGGCTTAGTTTGTATAGTTCTTTCATTTGTATGCATGTTTACAAAACAATAATAATACATAACATAAAATAAATCATCAACCCAAACATTTGAATAGGGCTGGGAAGCACTGTTATGTGCTCATAGGGTTACAAGAGCAGGAGCAACCAACTGTGGTTGAATTCCAGGCTGAAGCTGAAGTCAGCAATGTCAGGTCAAACATCCTACGCCATTAATCTGAGCCCCAATTCTTTTCCTTGTAAATTATTTACAGCAGTGGCTCCCATATAGACAGCCTTCAATCCTGTTGGCCATTCCACATTGTTTCCCTCATCTTTTGCAATTTTCACAACAAATTTATGATGTGGATGCACAAATCATTTTTGGATTTCAACCCAGCTTTTTCTGAAGTAAAGAGCCACACTCTTCTTTGTAACCTACACCTGTGTTTCTGATGTCATCATTCATGAACATGAAGAGCACTCTTGGATCCTGGTGACATGCAGCTGCATGTCCACAGGGTTAGCAGAGAGACTGTCTGTGGGACTGCCCTATGCTAAATTTCTGTCTTTCAGACCTTGGGCCAGCATCATGTCCTGGGAGCTAAGTTGAGGTAAGACTTTTGGCCTCAGATCCAGTAAATAACAATCTAGTTCTTAACAAGATCCCTGGAAGATGAATTTCTTTGTTAGACTTTAAACTGCACTTAACAAGGGGTATGTAAACTTTTTCTCTAAGTATTTAGGTAGCAGATATTTTAGGCTTTGCAATCTCTGTTCCTTTGCACGTAAGTCTTAGAAGCACCAGATTTAACTCATCCTTTCTTCCTTCATAAGGCAGGGTGGTGTCTGATGAATTAAGGTCTCACTAGGCCTTAGGCAGTGCCTCATAGGGTCTTATTTTACCTTGGAAAGCTCCATAGGCTTCAAAGTGTCTGAAAAGAAGGTGTCTTCTAGTGAAAAAAGACCTCTGTGTGTGTATTATGCTTTGTTTTTAGATGTTCCCCCAAAGCCTTATGTAAATAAGGTGGGACCTTTTCTTGGAGATGGCTGGACCTAGAATGTGTGATGCTAGAATTGATTCATGGTGCAATGCTAGGCTCAAGGGAACTAGGATTAAGGGTGTGGGTGCTACCTGCCCTAAGCAGTCTGGTTAAGATAAAGGAAGATGCTGTTAAGATCCCTGTTGTTTTTGTTGTCTCCAGTCTGCCATGAACTACTGCCTGTCTGCCATGCCACCCTCCTTTGAGCCAGCTTATTATGGATTTAAACCTCTACAAACTGTGAGTTAAATATACCCTTTCCCATTTAACTTTGGGTGTTGGGTCTTTTGTCTCAGCAAGGACAGAAAAGTAACTAAAACAGTGTGTGAAATGAAATTAAACTGAGTGAAAATATCTGACTCCACATAAATATGAGCCACTCATTGGCAATTCTGAAGGACACCACAATATACTAAAACAAGAACCTCGATGTCAGTGTTCATAAGAACAGTGAGGGACTCTGAGCAGACTGCAGTTGCTATGAGCACAGGATCTGCCTGCAAGCTTGGGAGAGACCTGGGAGTCCTCAGAGGCTTCTTTTGCAGGCTTTAGTAAAGCAAGGGTGCCAGAGACAGCTGGGACAGCCCTGGACCAGGCAGTGTAGCAGAAACTAGACTTGGCACTTAAGCCAGAAGAGCTCCAATGAAGTCGCAAGAAGAAAAAAACCGTGGAATTTCAAATGTTTTTTTTAATTTGAGTAGCTGAATCAGATTTCTTCAAGAGTACAAAATGTCTGGATATATCCACTAGAGGTCATGCTTGAGTCTATACTAAGACCAAATTACTGTCAGAGCAATAGTTCTTAAACATTTTACTTTCAAGATCTCTTAAAACATAAACATTTAGGAAGACCACAAAGAGTTTTGGTTTAAGGTTGTCACATCTACTGATATATAGTGCATTAAAAATAAAAGCTGAGAACTTCTAAAATATTTATTTATTTTGAATACTTACAATAAATCATTACCTGTTAATATATTTTTGTGAAAATAACCATATTTTCCAAAAAAAAAGCATGGCTATTGAGAACATCTGTTGTTTAAAATCTTCTTACTGCCTGGCTTTAAACACCTGGATTCTTACATCTGCCCTGCATTCAGTGTGGTGCAGTGGCATGTATCCTGTAAGATTCCACTGCAAACTGTGAGACTATGAAAGTAGCAACAACTGTTATGTGATCTCTTGGATTCCATAAAGAATCTCATGCAGGACCCCAGTGTTTCTTGTGCCACATCTTGAAAACCATGGTTTAGAATTATGATCAAGCTAGGATTTCAGAGCAGAGGGAATAAAAATCAAAATTGATTATTTGGACATTTTCACACCTTCACAATCTGTCTCTAAATATCCTTTCTAGTATTTATCTTCATTTCTCTTCTACCTAAAATGTGAAATTAGGTTGCTGTATCAAACTACAAAATTCTCAATTGTAAACTTTTAAATTTGAAATTTTGTGTTCAGAATACTTTTACTAAAATGTTTGAATCATTTCAGCTCTTTTTCCATGGTTGAACTACAAGAAAAGAACAAGATCTATTATGCATGAATTACCAAAGTTGAACGAAGAAGACCTAAAAATTCTAAACAACCCAATATCAATCAATGAAATTGAAAATGTAATTAAACACTTACCAACTAAGAAAATCCCAGGTCCTGATGGCTTCAATGCTGAATTCTACAAGATGTTTAGAGAGGAACTACTGCCACTACTGTTTAAACTCTTCAATGAAATTGAAAGGGAAGCAAAACTCCCTTATTCATTCCTGGAAGCAAGCATCACCTTGATCCCCAAAGCAGAGAAAAACCCAACAGAAAAAGAGAGCTATAGGCCAATTTCATAATGAACATAGATGCAAAATTCCTTAATAAGATGCTGGCAAATAGAATGCAGAAGATCATCAAGAAGATCATACACCCTGATCAAGTGGGATTCATCCCAGGGATGCAGGGATGGTTCAACATACGCAAATCAATCAATGTAATAAACTATATCAATAGAGCCAAGGAAAAAAGCAATATGATCATCTCAAAGGATGCAGAAAAAGCATTTGACAAAATTCAACATGCATTTATGATTAAAACCCTACAAAAAATTGGAATAGATAGTCTCTATCTCAATCTGATAAAAGCCATCTATGAAAAACCAACAGCCAATATCATACTAAATGGTCAAAAACTGAAATCCTTCACACTTAAATCAGGAAAAAGACAAGGGTGTCCACTATCACCACTCTTGTTCATTATAGTTTTGGAAACATTAGCCATGGCAATCACACAAGAGAAAGAAATTAAAGGAATAAAGATAGGAAATGAAGATGTCAAAGTGTCATTATTTGCACATGACATGATTACTCTATATAGAAGACCCCAAGAATGCCATCAAAAGTCTTCTAGACTTAATAACCAAATTCAGTAGAGCAGCTGGATACAAGCTCAAAACATAAAAATCAATAGATTTCCTCTATACCAACAACAGACTCACTAAGAGAGAAATAGGGCAAATAATTCCTTTCACAATAGAATCCAAAAAACTGAAATACCTAGGAATCAACCTAAGGAAAGAAATCAAAGACCTCTGCTCTGAAAACTATAGCACTCTGAAAGGAGAGATTGAAGATGATATCAGAAAATGGACAGACATCCCCTGCTCCTGGGTAGGAAGGATCAACATAGTGAAAATGGCCATACTTCCAAAACTGCTATATAGATTCAATGCAATCTCAATTGAAATCTCAGCAGCATTCTTCATGAACCTTAAGAAAACAATCCAAACATTCATTTGGAACAAGAAGAGACCCAAAATAGCAAAAGCAATTCTAGGTAACAGAGACATGGCAGGGGGTATCACAGTCCCCAACTGGAAACTATATTACAAAGCTACTGTGACTAAAAACAGCACGGTACTGGCAAAGAAACAGACCTGAGGACCGGTGGAACAGATTAGAAGATGCAGAAACAACGCCAGACACACTTAGCAATCTCATTTTCAAAAAAGGAGCCAAACATCCTCACTGGAGGAAAGATAGCCTCTTTAATAAATGGTGCTGGAAAAATTGGGTTTCAACTTGCCAAAGATTAAAACTACACCTATATCTCTCACCATGCACTCAACTAAAATCAAAATGGATTAAAGATCTAAATATTAAAATAGAAATGCTGAACCAGCTCGCACAGAGGTTAGGTGGAACTCTTGAAGTCATTGGTGTAGGAAAAGATTTTATGAACAACACTTCAGTTGCCCGTGAACTAGCAAAGACAATCAACAAGTGGGATCTCTTCTTATTAAAAAGCTTCTGCCCAGCAAGAGAAACCAGCAACAGTATGAAGAGACAACCCACAAGGTGGGAAAAAATCTTCACCTGCTGTCGCTCAGACAAAGGCTTACTATCTCGAATCTATAAAGAACTTAAAAAAAATCAGATCTCCCAAATTTAAAGACCCAATCCAAAAATGGGCATCTGAAATGAACAGACATTTCTCTGACAAAGAAGTAGAAATAGCCAATGAACATATGAAAAAATGCTCAACATCACTGGTCATTTCAGAGATGCAAATGAAAACAACGCTGAGATTCCACCTTACTCCAGAAAGAATGGCTGCTATCATGAAATCAACCAGTAACAAATACAGGTGGGACTGTGGGGAAAGAAGAACCTTGCTCCACCGCTGTTGGGAGTGTAGACTGTGGAAATCAGTATGGAGATACCTCAAAGAACTAGGACTGGAAGTCCCATTTGACCCAGCTATTCCCCTGCTGGGCATCTTCCCCAAAGAATTAAAAGAATCATACCACAGTGATATATGTGCACCCATGTTCATAACATCACAATTTGTAATAGCTAAAACCTGGAAGCAGCCCAAATGCCCATCAACTAGAGACTGGATAAAGAAAACGTTTTTGAAAATAAAATGGAGTACTCCTCAGCCATAAAAAATGAGAAATTAGAGACATTTATAGGTAAATGGATGCACATTGAGGCTACACTCTTAAGTGAAATAAATAGGACACACATGTGTAAATACTGAAAAGTTTCTCTAGTGTGAGAAACTGAAAGTGTTAATAAGGACTAGAAGGTATGATAGATAATGTGAAATAGGAAGAAAAGGGGCAAAGGGGAAGGGGAAGTGGGAGGGGTAGGGGAAAGGAAAGAAGGGAATGGAATTAATATGAGAAAATGAATAAATGGAAATAAATAAAGTCTTTGTAAATAGGGAGGGACGGAGGGGTTGGAGCGAGGGGAGGTGAAGGGGAAAAAATAAGAACCAAGAGAGATTATGTAAAGGTGCAAATTTCCAATGATGAATGTCATTATATTGTATCCCTAAAATATACCAATAAAATAATATTTTAAAAAAGAAGATCTATGACAAACTGTTCATTCAAACTAGCCAAACTTCCTAAAGTCCTATACTAATTTTCTATTAGAGTAGAGAAGTTTGACATTCATCAGGACTTAAAGCTCAGCTTCAAATCTTCAGTAAGGTAACATACGTTTTTGAAATTGCATTTCTTTATTGATTTTTAACAAAAGGATAATATTTATCTTGGAAAACATTGGTTTTTTTATTCAAATAATAAAACATGATTTGTGAGGCATTGTATATGAAGTATTTTATTTGCTCCGTATAACACATGTGTTATATAACACACACACACACACACACACACACACATATATATATGTGTGTGTGTGTTATACATTATAGTTTTTTCCTTCAGATGAGAATGCTGATTTTTAAGCAATTTTTTATTTAGACATAATTTATGTAAAATAAAGTGCATAGATTTTTAATGTTCAGTTAAGTGAGTATGGATAGATGTATACACAGTTACCAATATCCTAGTCAAAATAAAGGATATACAGAAACTTTGAGTTTAATTACAGGGAGTATCTGACATACTGTAGCTCTACTGACAACTGTTTGACTTTAGAATGGTGTGAAAGTAACCTGCATTCAGTAGAAACCCTTCCTTGAATTTTGGTTTTTTCCAAGGTTAGTGGTATCTAGTACCATACTTTGCCAAGATGTTAGGCAGTAGCAGGAAACCACAGTTCCTAGTTACTCCATGTGATATCTACACTCACTGTAGTAAAATAGTTGTTGTGTGAGATGATTTTGCCCCACTGTAAGTTGATGTAAACATGTGACCTTGTTTAAGGTTGGCCTATGATGTTTGGAGGATTCTTTGTATAAAGTACATTTTCAATTTATGATAATTTCAGTTTATGATGGACTTAATCAGGACACAACCTTGTTGTAAGTCAAGGAGCATCTGTAACTTGCTCAAGACTTCCCAGCTAATCATTGAGCTGTGGCTCTGACCCTAGGCCATCTGATTTCAGGATCCACACTCTTGCCCTGTTCATCTTCTGCTGCTTTTCAATCATCCCCTGGTGTTTAGACATAGGGAAATCTTGGCTTAAAATTATGCAAATCACAACATACATGTTGTTTTATCTACATAACTAGCATATATTGCATTTATTAATTTGCCCATTTTTAAAACCAGGTTTACTGAATTAAGTAGTTTCATTTTCCTATGTAGATGCAACAAAAATAGCTTACAACAGATTATCTAATGATAAAAAAGTTCTCCTTTTTATAACCTCTTTCAACTCTGTTATTAATCATTTGAAATTTGAGACTCTTAGCTTGTTTTTCCCAAGTTCTGAGTCTATGGATGCTGATGACAGGCAGCAGTAAGTGCCTGATGGAACTGCATGACTCATAGTTTAAAAAAAAAAGACAGTTGTGGCTGATGTACCCATAAATATTTCTCTGCTTTGCATAAGAAGTTTTTACTGATACTCCTTTGTTCCTAATGGGGTTTAAAATATCATTTTATTCTGTTTCATCACTTATTTTATTTTAAAACTAAGGAGCTTCACTTTGAACAGTTTTATTTAGGGTGAGACTATTTCTGGGAAGGATTTGTAGAAATGTAAAGTATTCAACTATGTGACATATAAATATTACATCATAAACTGTGAGAAGCTGAAGATAAAAACATAATGGCACTTTGTATTTGGATTATATTATTCTTCTGAGGTGCTAAAAGCACTTTGTGTACAAATACCGAATATTTAAAGTTTAAGACTGAATTATAAATTATAACAAATATGGCACTTAGAGTAATATTTACTATTTGCTTTAAAACATATCTCACTATACAATGGCTCTGAATGTGATAAAGCAAGAATAGAAAGCTAAACAAGAGGTTTGCTCTGATCCAAGTATGCATTAGAGGTAATCGGAATATACCCCACCATTAGTATTATAGAAATATGGTGAGAAGCAAAGTAGAAAAGGCAAGGAATGGAAAGTCTGTGCAATCAAACATCAGTTTATTCTTTGATCACTTATGTGGCTCATTATTCTGCTCATTTATAAATGCTTTCTCCTCCTCCTCCTTCCTCTTCTCCTTGCTATGCAAAAGGTATAGTAAGTGAATATTTTACTAGATAGTACAAATAGGGCTCTGACATCAGATTTTTACAGTTCAGTACTAGAGACACACACAGTATGAATTAGAACAGGATTTAGTAAATGCCAAAAGCAATTCAAAACTATGTACCAGGAAGATTTAGATGCAGGCAAGGCCATGGGATTCTGAGGCAGCATTTAAACAGTGATTTAAGTCATAGGCAGGGTTACTAATGTTACATTCCTTAACAAACTGTTCTTTGAATAAATTAATGTTTTAAATTGTTAATCATAACTAATATTATATTTGAGAATTTTGGACTATATTAAAATGAAATTACCCTATAGTTTTACATTTCGCTTTCTGTCTCCCCCCTTTCCTTCTGCTGTCCATCCCTCCCCCTATTCTCTGTCTTTCTGTGTTCCTTGATCTCTCTTTCATTGTCTATCTTTTTTCTTCTTTAATTTTGGAATTGAAGTGTCTGGTTTTATTAAGTGAAATAGGAAGATTTACTTTTACTATGATCTGGGTACTATCCAAGTCATCCTGAAATTATCTGTCTGTAATATCTGAGAAAAATTAGATGTGAAACCTTCCCATACAATAGAAAAATTTAATAGCACTGGCACATGATTTTATTCCTAAATGCTTGATAACAAACTAACCTTAAGAGACATAACCGGTTTTTGTTCTCTTGAGTTTGTAGATGCATGGGAGAACTCCTTTTCTCCTAATCTTTCTTAGATCTGTGGCTACTCAGGGCAAATCCTATTCACCAGTTGTGGCAAAGTCAGAGAGAGAGATCAGAATTGCCTCATGCCATTAAGGGCATATGCTCAGATTGGTTTTTTCTCTTACTCATATATTATCAAAGAAAGTTTCATGGTCAAGCCCAAAGCCAAGAGGAGAAAATTACACGATGACCAGGAATGGATGCATGAAAAAATGAGAAATCTACTAAACAGTTTAAATCTCTTTTCTTGCAATCAGTTTATACAAGGATTCTACTCCTTTTTAGGTCAATTTTTATACAAATTTCTTCCAGGTTTTAAAAATGGCTGCCATAGATTATGAATGGTATTTGTTATGGTCTAGATCTGGAGTGTCCCTCAAATGTTTCATGTGTTCAGAGGAGAGGCTTCTGGAAGGTGACTGAATCATGAGAGTGATAAAGCTGGCCCATTGTTGGGAGGTGGGGCTGGTCAGAAGAGGCGGGAACCTGGGGGGCATGACCTGGAAGGGTTTGCTCAGCTCCTTCTTTCTCTCTCTGCTTCCTAGCTGCCTGAGGTGAGCAGCTTTCCTCCTGGCAGGCCCTTCCACTGTGTGTTCCTGCATTGGAGCTGGCTGAACTTGGACAGGAACTTCTAAACTATGAGCCAAAACAAACTTCTCCTTTAAGTTGTGGGCATTGGGTACTGTGTCTCACTAACGAGAAAAGTGACTAAGAAAGAATTCTTTTAATAATTCTCAGGTTACTTACTCTGTGATGTTCTCTCACTTCAAGATTGTATCATGACCATGGCTGGAGGTCCCATTTGACCCAGCTATTCCTCTGCTGGGTATCTTCCCAAAAGAATTAAGAGAATCATACCACAGAGATATATGTGCACCCATGTTTATAGTGGCACAGTTTGTAATAACTAAAGCTTGGAAACAGCCCAAGTGCCCATCAACTGGAAACTGGATAAAGAAGATGTGGTTTTTTTATAAAATGGAGTACTACTCAGCCATAAAGAATGAGAAACTAGAGTCATTTATAGCTAAATGGATGCATATTGAGGCCATACTCTTAAGTGAAATAAGATACACGTGTAAATACCGAATAGTTTCTCTAGTGTGAGAAACTGAAAGTGTAAATAAGGATTAAAAGGATTAATAACTAATAATTGATACTTTGAAATAGGAAAAGGTCCGAAGGGGTAGGGGTGGTGGGAGGAGATGGGGAAAGGGAAGAATGGAAAGGTAAAATTATGAGAAAAGAAAAAAATATGGAAACAACGTATGTAAATAGGGAAGGGTGGAGAGGTGAAGGGTGCACAGGTAATGGGGAAAAAATAAGAACCAAGATACATCATGTACAGGTACAAGCACCCAATGATAAATGTAAATGTATCGTATACCTAAAATGTACCAATAAAAGAATTTAAGCAAAAGAATTGTATCATTTTTGTTTTTATATTTTCCCTTTAATCAAGTTTGCTGGGGATGTTTGTTTCCATATTGGCCCCTTAAAATAATATACTTTGGTTATAATGTGATAGCCAACCTGACTCCATCTTGTGCCTCAATGCCATTTTGTACCTGTGCTTAAACAAAGTGCTTGAACATAAACAAAGCACCCAAAACCCCAACATCCTGCTTGGCAGTAAACTTGCTACAGTTTCAGGATGTTTTGTAGCTTACCAAGCGTGTGTAAAACTTCCTTGTACCCCCCCCCCCCCATTCACCTGGCATGGCTCTGCTTCTGTGAGATTCAGCTTGGTCTACTCTGAGCCCTCCCCAACTAAAAACATGATTTAAAAGGAAAAATCAAACAGCTTTCCATTGCCGAAAAACCTTTCTGGGCGCTAGCCCCACTTGACCGTCGGATATAATAAATGGATGTAAATCTGGGATTGAGCGTGGCGCATCTCTATTGTCCGAACCCATTTGTCTACGACAATAACTAGGTTTTCTTAAGTGTTTTGTGTTCTATTTTTCTTTATACAAGCTTTGTTCTTATTTGCTATTTGTGCACTTTATTTGGTTTAATTTGTTGGGTTTTTTGGTAAGTTTTATACTATGTTTCTTTTTAACATTTGAACGTATTTCAGCGTTAGCTGTTATCCCATACATTGTGGTATAATATTTTCTCCTTTTACTGAGTATAGTTTTATAATTTTAGTTTTAAGCTTATCATTTAGAAGTTTTTTAGAAGAATAATTCTTAATTTCTAGATAGTTCCATATACTGTTTTCCCATTGCCTTTTAATATTTTTATTGATGTCTGATAAAAAAAAATGTGGCCTATAAAGTTTTTACTATTGTGATCTTATCTAGGACCCCTTTATTTGAAAATAATTGATTTTATATTGATATTGGTAAAATCTAAAACTATACATTGCCTAATGTTGGACAAGAAATATTATTCTCTCTCTCTTCATACTTATCACTACACACATAGAAATATATACACATTAAACCAAATGGATTTTTAAAAAAATTTAGCTCTTTGTTTGTTTTCAACTAAGTGTATTTCACCTGGAAAAATTACATGAAAACCTAGAACTAATTTCATTTTTTTATCATGTTCTACAATGCATTCTTGGTACATATTGGTTATGAGTTTCAGTATATAAGCTCACCATCCTCTTTTAACCTTAGATTCCACTTAATCTGTTAAGATGGTCACATTTGCTTGCATTTTGTTTAATTTGCCTGAGATCATTTTTGTTTGTTCTGTTATTTTTAGGTATTATTACTTAGTCTTTAGCATATTTCATCTAAAAAATGTGCTGTTTTTTAGCCCAGTCTTCAAGTTTTTAGTTTTTAATAGGAGACTGTATCTTGGTCATTAGTTTTGCAACTATATAGTTGATGTTATTTCTGTCCACTTTATATTTCTGTATATTTCTTTTCATTTTGGCATTAGAAAAATTTCCCCTGGCTCGTTTAGAAGTTACTTCTGCCATACCACTCTAGTAGTAGTTAAGCTGTACCTTGAGGAGATGTTTCCAACAGAAGAGTGTACAAAGTGTTTGTAATGACGAAGGACATGGAATGTGAATTATCTCACCCCAAGGGGCGAGCATTCCACTTGACATCAGGAACTCCTTTGTCATTGTGAAGGAGGGCTTTATTGCTATCTCCTTCACACCTGGCTGTTCTGAGACAGACTCACCAGAAGCAACTGACATAATTAATAATAGTTCCAGCACATCCTAGAATGTTTACGATATCCAAATATTGGATAAAACAAAGATCCAATTTTCTAAAACTCAAAGCCCACCATTAGTCTTCCATTTATCTGAATGAAGTCTGTTCTTGCTCAACTTTCGTGTCCTACATTTCAATCTGTGTTATTAGAGCAGGCCTTACTTATTCTTCCTTTTCTCTTTCCTTCTTTATCTTTTTTCTTTCTTTCTTTGGTTCACGTTTTCTTAATATTTTTTGCATCTCAACCAGTATAAGGAAGAGACTGTGGCCTATCAATTAAACATATCAAAGCATATGATCATTGTTATTAATGAAAAGATTTCTCTTCCTTTAACCACTTCCATTTGGGTACCTGTTGGGCACTGATTACTAGACTCCCATTACTAGGTATTTTTTCTAGAACTCTTTATACCTTTTGTTTTTTTCTTTTCTAGCATCATGTGGATATGTAGCCTGTTACAAGCTCAACTGATTCAGTTTAGCTTTCTTCCTTTCTGCTGCTTTTTGCAATTCAAGTAGTTTTTTTAAAATGTTTATTTTGCTCTGACTCAGGAGCTTGTTAATACATTTCCCTCTCTTTCCACCAAATTTGGTACTCCATGCTAAAATAGACATATCAAATAATATGTTCAAGTGACAGTGTTTTCCACAATTGTAAATTCTCCATTTCCCCTTTCAATAACCCCAAGGTTGATTCTAAATATAGTATTTCCAGTAAATATGCTAATTCTGTATGAAAATTAAAAATGAAATTTCAACCTTCTCCAATGTTTTACAAGCCTAGCACATGTGATAGCTCAGATAACATCCTGTTTCATAGACAAGGGAAAAATCATGGAAAGTACAAACAAATTTGGCTCTTAAGATTTTACCTAAAACTCTTCTCAAACTATTCACTTTTATGAGTGTTAAAAGCTTTTTAACTTTTTTTTCTCAAGAAATCTTAGTTATATGCTCTAGTTTGTTTTAAAGATTTTTGGGCAACTGTAGATACAATTATTAAGAATACTGTAATTATATGTCAGTATAATCTAAGTTAAGAAAGAATGCTAGAAAATACAATCAAGAAATGACATTAATAAATGTCAGTTTACAGCTTTGCCAAGAGTTCAAAGCAGGGCAATTTCTTCAGGTCACAAAATTTTTCCACTATTGTGTTCTACCAGAGGCGGCTCATAAAAGACACTAGCTTATTTAGAGTCTGCACAGCTGTGGACAATACCACCCACAGCAAGGGAGCCTTTGACCAGGTGTGAGAAAGTCCTTCTGCAGTTCCCAAAGGGATTTATAAACTCCTGAGCGCTCACCACCTTCCCTGACCTGCCTGTTTTGTAGACTGACTACGAGTGTGACCTGAAGGTCACTTTCCCAGGAGCACCCTGCCTCCCATCAAACACATGTATCTGCGTCATTCTACCAAAATAAGATACGGACCTACTGCCCACCACACCAAGGCACTCTTGCTCCTGGCTATATCTCTTCCCCCAAAGACAAGCCTTTACATACATTTTTACTTCTTCAAGGTGCCTCATTGACAAATGAGATCCTTAATAATATTTTACTTCTGCCTTGTCACCCAGACACCTCTCACTTAGATTTTGGTAAAACAGCTAACGTTTTAAATTTTAGCACACTATTAGGTTTTTCCCTTTGAGAATCTATTTGAAGTATCCTGATGCAACATTAGACTGAATCATTGAAGTTGTTCATATGCAGTTATTTTAGATACATACAAATGGGAGTTTTAGATGGTTTTCTCCTATTCTCTTTGTTTTTTGTTCTCTTTTGGGACCAGCTTCTTTTATCCTGGCATCTCTATTCTGCATCATGTATTGTTGGGATTGAATCCTTCCTAGGAGCACTCTGTTCTATGAAGACATGAGTGATGTCAAAGAGTACCTTGTTGTGTGGTGGCTGAGGGCACAAACATTGGAGTCAATTTCCAGGGTTCAAGTCCCAGCTAAGCCAAACTCTAGGTGTATGATATTACACAGTTCCTGAAGTTTATCAGAATGAGAATAGTAATAGAATCCATCAGAGAGCACCGAATCCTAACCACTAGACCACCAGGGAGAGTCAGGAGAGTCCATGAGAATTGAGTTCATAGTCCTAAACTCTCTGACAAAATCAGTATTGTAGAACTATTTTAGATACAGACAGATCTTTCAATTGTCTTTCAATTCCCAGGAAGAAAACATACACAAAATAGTTACTGACAACTTCTGCCTTATCTGACCTCTAAAATTAGATGTCAAACCTTAGAGACTCCTGGAGAATGGCCCAAACAGTGACTTGCCAGCATCCTGAATGTGGTAGGAAATCTGAAGTATGTCTAAGAGGTAAACTCCATTTGCAACTCATACTCAAGGGCAAATGATTTCTCTGCTGAGGCCAAGTCAAGAATTCAAGATTTCATTAACTTAAAGGAAATGAAAATGCAAATAGAGGTCTCAGAAATTCAATGTTGTTTAAGAGTAGAAAGACAGATATAAAATTTAATTAAATAAAGATCCTATTTAGCCATTAAGTTGTAGAATGTAGAAAATTCTCTGTTCCCTGCTGTTTTGTTAGCATTGATGTCTCACTGAGTGGGTATTGGGACAGAATCCTAAGCAAATATTTACACTATTTTGAGTAGAATTCTAAGTTAGTTGTTGGGAGAAAATGAATGAAGTCAGAGAAGCAAAGAAGTTTAAGCTTTTGCAACCTTCTCTGGCATGAAACTTTAGAGATCTGATCATGGAAGATGGATTCAAGGACTGATCGATTAAGAATTTTTACTCTGAATATGGGTTTACAGAAGTGTGATGGATGGGCCATGAAAAGAAAACACAAGGAACTAAATAAGTACCAGAGAAAAAATACAGCTGCAAAAGAAAAGTTAAAGTTTAGAAAATAAAGTCAATGAGTAATTGGTTAATACACCAATTAAAAAGAGATGAAAATCAGTTTTGAGATGAAACTTGGAAGAACTGGATGTACTAGCAATCATACCTAACCAGGGATAGGCCACTCCAGATGGCATGGGAAACCAGATCCTGTGGAACTTTCTGAATTGGAGTTTACTCAAAACTGTCCAGTTTCTTTCCTTTTCTTAAAAAAGTCTTTTAAAAACAATTACCAGGGATCTGCCACTTTCAACTTTATTATTTGCTATTAGAAGGTAATGTGTATACTAATGAAAGAAAAAACATTGTGTAATAGATAAAGTTTCCCTGGAAGCTAGATGCTCAAGAATGACTACCACTGAATAATTGGGAAGATTTAGTTATGTTGAACTCACCAGTATTGAAGGGAGTTGTCTTCAGTGGAATAATGAGAGTATTTTGAACAAGTCTATGTTTAATCCACAGATTTAATAACATCTCTGGAGTTGGGAAGGTCAAGTTTTTAGGTAGGAAGTTCCATTTCTATGTATAATAGACTAAGACCTTATGAAACAAATTTTTACAAAATGTGAGCATAACACATTTTCATGTTGCCTGAAAGTACTGGGCAGTAAGCAGAAAAGAGGTCTGGTGGAGAATCCATGCTTGCTTGGAGGAGGCAACTTGGAGAGCTCCTTAAGCAGATTCCCCTCTCTACAAGTTTTATCTTGGGCTAAGTGCAGTCAAGGGGGCGCACACACACAAATGTACAATAAAACACAAAACCTAACTCTCTGTCCAAGGAAACAAGAAATATGTAGCCGTACACTATGCACCACTGAAGAGAGTAGTTTAATTTTACAAGGATAAAAACCAGAAAAGAAATTGTCAAATTCGGTCTATCTACATTTTTAAATTTACTTTTGGACTATGTAGGCCTAAAACATAGTAAAAGAAAAAGCAAGTCAGCAAAAGTCAAAAAGCTTTGTAGACTGGACCCAAGCAATGCCACTCAAAAAAAATAAAGATTTTGAAGCTCAAACCTAACTTAAAAAATCACTTGCAAAAGAAAAAAAATCAAAGAAAAATAACAGAATCCAGAATATCCACAACTTAAAACTATGTCTAGAATGTAATCCAAGATTATGCCAAATGTAAAAAAAACAAGGAAAACAAAACTTATTCTCAGGTGCAAAGAAAATCCATTGAGGTTGAGTTTAAGATTAACTGTATATCAGAAAAGAATTTTAATGTGATATTACTCCTACCTTCAAGAAAGTAAAAACAAACAAAACCTATATTTTCAATTAATGAAAATCTCAGCAGAGAAACAATAAATTCAGCAGAGAAATGGAAATTATAATAGAGGAACCAAATGAAAACCAAAACAAACTTTCTGAATTAAAGAAAACCTAAGCAAATGCAGAAATTACCATGCAACAGAAGACTAGTATCAGGGTCAAAAAGACTCAATTTATTAATGTGGTAATCCTTGCCAAAAAAAAAAACACTCCTATTTGCACTCCTATTTGAAATGTTAACAGGTTGGTTTTTTTTTTTTTTTAAGAAAAAGGCAAAAGACTTAGAATTCTTTAGGTAAGCAGAATTATGTATGCTACCTACTCACCAACTCAGCCCTCTAGAAAAGGTGGATGATGTCTAAGAAAATGTCTTTGTAAATGAAAGAACTCGCTGAATAATGTTCCTCCTGTAAATTACAAAACAGAAAGAAGGAGCCACTTCCATGCCATTAGTCCAGAGCATGTTTTAGGGATGTGTGTGTGCAGGCACATGAACATACATGCCTGCACATGTGTGTTTAAGGGAACTCTGGCACATCCATGATAGATTCCTCAAAAAAGAGGTTTAAGAGTCTATCAGAGCTGGAAAATAAATCATAGCTAATAATCCTTCTAGAGATTTGCTACATCTATTTACCTGAGGCAAAGCTCTCAGATTTACTGTAAGGTCTAAACCTATTTAATGCTGCCTTTCAGAATACAAACTGAAACTTTGGGAAAATCATTTCAGTAATATGTAAAGTTAAGAAAATTAATTTAAAAGTTTTGGAAGATTGTTATCTATGTATGGTTTCCAATTTTTCCAATGGGGAATAAAACAGCAAATTAATGGCAGGAGGATTATTTCTAGAAGCACACTTGTTAATCAGCCATTTTGTTACTGAAATAAGATTTTAAAAATACTGTGTCCATTTAAGGAGAGGAAATATAAGTAACAACTAATAATGGGAATACTAAACTGGCTGCAGGTAATGTTGAAAAGAATGTGGAGAGATTTCAAAATTACAATTATATCATAAGATTTCTTAGGGTTTGAGCTCTTTCAAGCTTTTGGGATAAAAATATTTAATTATAAAGATTCAGTTTAATTTATTCTTATTTTAATTTCTTAGTCTACAGGAAGGTTTTAAAGATCAGTAAAATAATATAAAATGTGGAAGAAGTTCAGAATGAATCACCATTGCCTTGAATAGCCAGGTTAAATAGTCAAGAATAGCCTTTGCATTGGAAATCAGAGACTAAGCAGGAAAGAGATAATATTTACATTTAATGTACTTAGCATGTTTAAACACATCATCTTTTAATTCCTATGGCTGTTGTTCAGAAGAACAGTAGTAGACTATCAAATGTGCATTGAGTTTAATGGTTACTTCACTTTTAAAAATATTATTTGGGTCATGACAACATAAAGTTCAATAGGATTCTTCTCAGCTTCTGTTTTTCCAGACTACCTTTGTACTCATTTTAGTCAAACCTCACATGGAAGCTCATATAGTGTCTAAAATAATTTTCTAGCACTTTCTCCAATGCCATGCATGTTTCTTGAGTAGGCTAGCTCTTTCCCTACTTCTTAGGAACTAGGCCCAGGACCACCTACATCAGGAACATCTGGGATTTCTGGTAAAAATCCACACTTCTAAGCCTTGCCAAAAACTCTGGCAGGGAATCTGAATTTTCAATAGACCTCCTAGAGGATATTTATGTTCACTGAATTTGAGAACCACCAAAGTATTGAATAATGCTTATGGGGCGCCTAGATGACTATTACCTATGTTCATTTATGCAAGAAAGCCAAGTAGAGGCTGTCCCATTTCATCCTTGAGCAGCATTCCTGGTTTTTAAGGGTCAGAATAGCAGAGTTAAGACCCTCTATCAGCTCTACAATAGGCCTAGCAATTAAAACACATAATGTACTAAAATATATGAAATTGCAGACAAACAACAAATAATTGTTCATATACATGACAATACATAAAAATATAAATCAATAAATATATATGTATATATCCCAAATATTCCATGGGATAAATACTAAGCCATTATGTGTTGATGATCTGAAGTTCAAAGTAACTGGCTATCTTGCACCTTTGTTTGCTAAATTCGGTTGCTCTACATTAGAATCAAATAGCTCGGATTTGAATCTGTACTTTAGTAATTGAATGACCTTGGGAAATTTACTTTTCTACATTTTAATTTCTCAAATCACAAGATGGAACAATAACAGATAACAAAGCCCCACAAAATCCTACCCCAATGGCTTATGGGGAAAATAATACTATATTTATGCTTTTTTTTTTTTTTTTTTTGGTACCGGGGATGGAACCTGGGACCTTGCGCTTGCGAGGCAGGCGCCAGAACCACTGAGCTAAATCCCCGGCCCACTATATTTATTCTTTATGGTAGTATTTCTATACATAGTGCCTAGTGCATGTTGAAAGTTCAATAAGATGTAGCTTTTATTATTATTTGCATTATTATGTTATATTTTAAGTCAAAAGAAATCCTATGCTTGGTTAACAAGTATTATTTTGTGTTAAAATTGACAATAAATTATTTTGACTCAGTACATTCATGGAACATATAAAACAGCAAATTCAATGTTCCACCTTCTGTCCACCTACTTTTTTCTTGTTTGGTTCTTTACTACCATGGTATCACTAATTTAAAAACAAAGCATGTTGGTCCTCATTTACACTTTCAGTTTCTCACACCAGAGAAACCATTCGGTACTTATACATGTGCATTGTATTTATTCCACTTAAGAGTATGTACAATAGATAACGTGAAAGCGAAAGCAAAGGTCCAAAGGGGCAGGGGAAGGGGAAGTGGGGGAAAGGGAAAGGAAAGCAGGGAAAGGAAAACAATATGAGAAAAGGAAAAAAGGGAAACAAATTCTTTGTAAATAGGGAGGGCAGAGGGGTTAAAGAGAGGGTAGGGGAATTGGGAAAAAAATAAGAACCAAGATATATCGTGTACAAGTACAAATTCCCAATGATGAATGTCATCGTACTGTACACTTAAAATGTACCAATAAACTTAATGAATAAAAAAAAAAATTTTAAGGGCCGGGGATTTAGCTCAGTGGTTCTGGCGCCTACCTCGCAAGCGCAAGGTCCCAAGTTTGATCCCCAGTACCAAAAAAAAAAAAAAAATTTAAAAAAAAGCATGTTAAATCTATTGACTTTTTTTCACTCAAAGGAGCTCCCTCTTGTAGTTGTAAGTTTTATAACTGATCCAGGAAGTATAAGCAATTCCTTATTTTTTAAAAACAGTGATATTAGACATATTCTTTCACAAAAACTGAAGTGATTATATTATATTTTTGAAGGCTGGAAAGCATTTCAACCACTGAAATTAGTATTTTCAACATTTTCATTCCAAATATTAACAGTATCACTGAACATTCATATTAAGCCTCCCATTTTTCTGTTTGCTTAGAACAATTGTTTTATTGAAGAAAACTTCCCTTCTAAATTGTTCCAATGATATTTGCAGTTGTTCAGAATCCAAAGCTCATACCAGGTAAAGTCATGTGCTTCCATTTCAACTTATTGCTCATTCCTGAAGACATTTCCTGAAAAGTCATTGCTTTTATGCTGGAAAAATGGACAAAGGTGAAATTTAATTTGGCAGTTTTGCAACATGACATACTTTTGAAGAGGTTTTTGTTTGCTTGTTTGTTTTTGGTACCAGGTATCAAACTCGGGTCCTTGCGCTTGTGCAGCAGGCAGAGAAACCACTGAGCTAAATCCCTGGCCCATGAAGAGTTTTTTAGTTCTAAACAATATTTCGGGGAAAACATTTGGTTATTTACCATGTGTTCTTTTTAGAATGTATAAACATTATGAAGAGCACATTTTAGGTTCTCAATTATTTATATACTTCTGAGTACAATCATAAAAATAACCCCAAATCAACATCTCTAAGTCTCAACCATACAATGTTGAGATAAAAAGTTACATAACTAAATGTAAACTATATGTGTGAAAAAAGCCAATCCAATATGTATGGATGTATTCAAGTACAGTAAAGATAAAAAGATGTGAAAAATATGTATTCTTATTCTTCATACCGGACAAACTAACGCTTCCTACTACAAAACAAACATTGTCCCAGTGTGTGTCATAAGAGAGACTTCAGATATAGTACCTCGTCTTTCCTTGTGGGGCTCATATTGTGTAATCTTGGCTAGCATGGCACTGAGCAGGTGTCAGAAAACTCCTTTGCATAGTCATACATTGCACAATTTTCATGTGACTTGTTCCAGCATTTTAACTTGTAAATTTGCTAATTCTTTCTCTGCTAGCATACTTCAGTTTTTATTTTTGACATATTATTCAGAATAAAAAGACAATAAAATAAGCAGATCCGAAAATGTAAAGGCAGACACTCTAAAAACGTTCATACAGAATGTAATATAATTGGAAAAGCCTCCTCTTCTAAATATGTAATTAGTTGGGGTACTTTTCCCTTTCTAAGCTATGATGCTACTATATATATGTGGCAAGAAAAACCCATTTTACTTTACAGCCTGAACATCTTTATAATACAGCTTTATGTATTAATTTAAAGTTTATGAGTAGAATAAAAAGTACTTTTCATTGCTCTTATGATTTTTTCTTTTTCATTGTTTCCTGTTAGATTTCTCTGCATATATAATGGCACATATATGTGATTCTAAAAACTATACAAAAGAAATGTCACATGTATCAAAGGGATTTTATAATCTTTGAAAACCTATACAATTTTAACCAATATATCTACTTTTAGATACAGTGTTGAATATTTTATTTCTAAAGCAATTCTATCTTGTATCATCTGTTGCATCATGTGATTTTAATAATGTCCACTTTATGAGAGTCAAGGTTAGAGGAACAGATTTCTCTTAGTTGTCTTTTCAGGGTCTTGAACATTGTAAGTCATCCATGATTCTCAATATGATTTATTGGGTTGACAACAAAACAAAACACTTCTTCAAAGTCCAAACTTATGTAAATAAAGTGTAGCATTTCAGTCTTAAGGATATCTCCATGCATTGAATTCTTTAAAACAAACCCTTTCAAGAAGTTGTTTGAGGATTTTCATCAAAACAAGAGTATCTTCTAAGCAAAGTATGTAATTACTTTGAAGGCCCGCTCTGAATTTCTTTTTTTCTTTTTTGAGACAGGGTCTCGCTATGTAGTTGAGAATGTCCTTGAACTCACTACGTAGCCCAGGCTGGTCTTGAACTTGCAGTGATCCTCCTGCCTTAGCCTCCTGAGAGCTGAGATTACAGGTGGGTGCCACCACACCTGGCTCTGTTCTGAACTTCTAAAGGAATGTTCTTAAGGAAAGGGAAGGGGTTGAGTGAAAATCTTGGCAGATAAAGTGTGAAAATAAATATTAATTTTATCTTCCATTCAAAACTTTTATTTGAACTTCTATTTACAAATAAATTGTTTTATACAGATATTGTATAATGAGAATGACTTTTTATTGATGTGGGCTTTATAGAATAAAAATATAGGAATTAGCAGCATGCCTGTCAGTTTTCTTTTTGAAGTACTTCTCAAAATTCTGAGGCATCATAACTATAAAATAAATTCTAAGGGCCTCTCTAGAAATCTCTGGCTTTGGGTCCCAGATCTGTTATATTTTATTCTCTAATCTTGGTACCATGCAGAAAAAAACATTTTTCAAGGAACCATTTTGTATTGATGGGAGAAATGGCACAGCTGTTAAAACATAAACTTTTTTTCATGGAAAAGAAAATGATTGTTAGTCTTTTTGCTTGGGAAAGAAGCTGAATAACAAAGATAGCAAAGGTGTTCTTCACAAAACACTCCTTTCTGGAGTCATTAGCTTTAAAGATAATAGCTGTTTCAGTGCTAAGAAACAAGTCAGAAAAATTTACTTCTACCCTTTAATTTCATAGAAGACAGTGCTATCTGACATTGGGAAAATATCTGACAATATCTTATGAATAAACAAGGTGGCTTCCTTTCGTACAATGAAGTTTATTTTACAAGAGCAGAGTTTGACAGGCCCAGATTGGTTTTGTTTATCCTGGTTTGAGGGAAGGGCCTTTCGCTCTGTTTCTGATAAATTTCTCCTTGTTTTCAGTTATGACAGATATTCCTTTACTATGGTATATGAAAATATTCTAGCACCAAAAAGAATATCTATCTTTATTTAAGTCTCTATTCTGTCCTTAAACACAAACAGCTGTGCATACATAACATCTGTCTCACGTCTGACCAAGGACTGCTGTCCAGGATTTCATATACACAAGTAGATGTTCCCCCTTTTTATGGGGAATCATAGCTGACATAGCAGGAGTTTCGAAACACACATACAGTTTTCAAATCTTACTTGCACAAACAAAGGTGGGTGGGGGATGATGTAGACAAACCAGGCTGGAAATTGCTGACTCTTAAGAGTCAGTACAGAATGGCTGAAGATTCCCTATTTTGATATAAAAAAACCCCACTAAACAGAGTATGTATGAAAAGACTACAACTTGAAAAATCTTTTAAAGCCAAATTTATGCTCTGGAAAAGTAAAACTTGTTCTAAAATCTTCAATAGTGCAACTTTCTGTACAATCTGGGGAAAACAACTACTGATTAAGCTCAGATGAGTGAAATGTTCCACAGATTTTTTTTGCTTTCATTATTAAAAAAAATTGAGAAGTCACAGGGCAATCAGAGATTCGAGAAGTTCCCCCACTTTAATGACAGAATTAGAAGATATATTTATTTTTATTTCATCCATTATGCTTGAATGTGTTTCTATAATAAATATGAACTATTTTTTATAAGCTGTAAAAGAATTGTTAGGAATTTCCCATAGTTTGCCTTGAGTTTGATAGATCAAAGTAATTGCAGTCACATGTGCTTTAATGATGGGATTCCTTCTGAAAAACAATTATTAGGTGATTTTGTCATTTTGCAGACATCTCAGAATGCATCTATGCACATTAAGATGGCTATGGTGTCAGGAGGCAAGATAGTTTAATGGGACTGCTATTATGTAGTCTAATATTGACTACAATATCATTATGTGATGCATACCAGTATATAAAAGAGATGGATAGGTTTTATAATATATATGCATAATTATAAAATATATTTCTAAAATATTTTTTTCTTTGTTTCACTTCATCTGGGAAAACATAAGATCATACTACCTTAGAAAATTTATATCAAAATGAAATAGGCAAATAAAAATTAGTGGCAGAATACATACTGGCAAGCAAGAAGCCAGGAAAACTTGTAAATACTACCAAATTCATTATGGTTGGTGTACTTCTAGTTATGTTGTGGTAAATGGTTCCATTTTGTTTATGATGGTAATTTATATATTAATTTTTATACCCATGAAAAAACTAAGAAATATAACTAGAGAAATTTGAAATACTTCTCACAAATTCATAATTATTTCTATTCTGATTACCAGTTCCAGATGCAAACAGCACGTATGTGTTTAATGTGCCTTCCTCCTCTCCTCATTGAAGTACAGTGAAGATGTACTAAGAGATATAAGCCCCTAACAGTACAGGGCCATCAGTGGCCCGGAGGCCATGAGGAATCCTCATTGAATGACAGATATGAAACTTAGATTTGTCTGAAGGATGAACCAATAAGGAACCTGCTCTTCCTGACTAAGCCTCCAATACCTCTGTGTTTGGACAGTTATGGAAAAAAGATAGGGCTGTGACTTGATGAATTAGCTGTGTGCTTGAAAACAAGGAATGGTTAGAAACAAGCCATTTACTAACTCCACTCTCCACTCTCTTGGCTACAAAGGCATTAATACCACGCTAAATAAATGGCTTCTTCTAAAAGAGATTTAAAGTTGTGCTAGGAGAGGTCAAGGAGGCAAGAGTGGTTAGTGGTGGTGGTTGATTCCTTTCTTAATTTGACCTGCCAGCTTCCAGCCCATACAGTGTGAAAGGAAGTAGCCAGTTAACATTGGAGATCTCACTCTGGAAGAAACAGAGATAATCCAGAGAAGAGAAAGTGACAAGCATGTGTGCATGCATACGTGTGATATCTGAAAATAGTGTGTATAGATCCTGAAGATGCAAGACTCTTTCTTCCTTTAGTATTTCAAGCCATAACTCAGCAGGGTTGGAGAGACCAACACTATAGCTCCACAAATAAAGGAGGACACATCCCTGGATAACCTCCTTACAGAATTAATAAATTACCTTTATAAAAATGATACCTGACTGAAGTACATTTCAAAATATTGAATCTGCAATATCTATGTAAAATAAGCTATAAATGCTTAGGCAAGCTCTTCTCCAAGTGACCTTAGGCAAGCTGCTTGAACTCTCTCTTCCTTGGTTTCCTCATGTTTAACACCTATAATAAAAGGATACAGCCCTAACAGGTAAGGATGAGATGAGCTAATATATTTATAGGACTTAGAAATCAAAACCCTAATCCTTAATACTCACTATATAAGTATTTGCTATTATAATTATGAAAAAAGGAAGTAGATATAGATATTGAAGAGAACTTTGAAGAGTATGAGATAAAAATGAGAATAAACACTTGCAGGAAAATGTAAACATTTCTATTTGATAAAATACAGATATGATGATATCAGAGTGAAGCAACAAGAATGAACTTGCCATATGTCCTTCTCAAGAATGGGCCAAACAGAAGTAAATGGAGGAGACCTGGAGAACCTCAGTACTATGCCCCAGTGAGAAGATGGGAAGCCTGCTTGCATCTGCGTCTACAGGGACTCCACACTACATCAAAAGTTCAGATTGGTCGACTTTTTACCATGTCATATTCTAATACTAATTTATTCTCCCACTCATTCATCCCATCACCCAACAAAGCTACACCAATTCCCTGGCTCTATATTGAAGGATCTGTGTGTCCAGCACTACACAAAACACCGAGCCTACCACAGGGAGCCTAGTCTAACCAAGAAGTTAAACATGACAGTTAATTGCAAATAAGGCTGTTGAAGGAAAAGAGTAGGGCAGAATAATTAAATTAGTGTATTTCAGTGCAGGGGTGAATAAAAGAGTGGAACAGAATAGCCTGAAGAACCAGACAAATAAACCTTTGGAAACTTGGAGTATGTGAGGAATAACTTCATAAATGGGTAGGGAAAAGAGACTGTTCAGTAGAGTTCATCAGAATAATTCACTATCCAGACTGGGAAAATTTTTTAATTCATGTTGCTATCTCATAACATGGAAAACTACATTCTACAAGATTAGTAGTAAAAGTATAAAAAATAATTCAAAATTATAAATAGGAATAGTAAGTACACATTACATTACACTGTACCTCTATAAATATAACATAGGCAACTAGTATTTGTCAACTAAAAAAGGAATTGAAACAGAAAAAGAGACATAAATGTTTGCATTTATGACCTTTAGGGAGAATTTCTTAAGTCACAGGTGTCACAAAACATTAAAAAAATCAATAAAGATGACTATATGAAAATACAAATACTCAGTAGAATCTATAAATTTGAAGAATATTTTTAGCACTTAGTCTACCTAGAAAATATAAAGAACTTTGTAAAGTATATAATGAAGTGAAAACAATAGAAAAATGGGCAAAGAGCATGAGCAGGTAATTCAGGAAAACAGATAAATATAAAAAGGGAAACCACAGAAAACTTAGGCCCTCTCTGATTATCTTGGAGACAAAATCAACTTGCACCTCTGATGGTTACTCTGATCAGTGTGCAGTGTGGGAAAACTTTCCCCCTCATTGGATTCAGGGGTCCAAGCCCAGGGCCACCAGAAACACTTCTATGGCTGTTTGGCTTGGTCCCTTCTTGCACTGTAGGGGAATTCTCGCTTTGGTGACTCTAGGGTACTTTAGTAAATATGTGTCAGAAAAAGTTTCTTATAGATTTAAGCTTGGGTTAGGTGACTGGAAGAAGGGTTTAGGACATTTGGTTTTGCTCTGAATTGAGCCCTGTCCAGAAGCGGGGTGATTGTGTAAATGGGTATTTTATTACATCTTATCTAGGAGAGAGTCTAGAACAAATCTAAAGCTATAATTGGTAAAAAAGAAGCAGCATTCATATTAGCCAGGGTGTTGGTAAGTTGGTATTTTTGTTGTTAAATAATGTTTATGTTTCTGTCTATATACAATCATGATTATATGGTATTCTTGCTTTTTGCCCTGATCTAGCATAGTCATAGATGGCCTTGTTTGAGTGAAATTATTTACTTTTAATTTCAGAGCACTAAAGCCTTTTTATAATAGGAAAAATTGGGGAACAGTTTAAATGCCCATAAATGAAGATAATGGATATAAAATAATGTAGACCTTTAAAACATACTAACCAGAATTATATTTATACAGCATACGATTTTTTAAAATGTACAAAATTATATCAATTATTAAAAACAAAGCATACAATATGTTAATAGAAATGAAAATATATCTTAATTATATATTTTCATTTATAGTATAAATATGTTATTGTGTTGAAATATTAAAAATTATGAATATAATAAGTACAGATTTAAGATAATGGTTGCATCTGAACTGACAAGGAATACACTGTGGGTTTCAACAATTTGAAATACATCATTAAAAATTTTTTTAAATCATGGTAAAAATTGTTGTTAAAACTGTGTTATGAATATATAGGTGCTCATTTTATTCTTTATGTTCAATACTTGATTTTTTTTATAATTATAGAGATTTAAATCATACTTTCAGAAACTTGCACATCAAACTCTTTTGGAGTTTCCTACCTCATTCTCTCCTTCCCTAGAGAAAATGGATCATAGCTCCCTATAATGAAAAATACTATCCTTCAAGGAAGAGTCTGTACCACTTATGCCATAATTAAATGTAGACTTTAAATAGCGTTTAAATAGAATAAGTTTCTTATCCTTGAAGTTCTTGAAGGAAAAGGAAGAAGACAAGATCCTTAAAGAATAAAAATAAAAAATAAAATAAAAAAAAAGAAGACAAGATCCTGAAGTGTAGAGTTTGATCAGTTAACTGCCAGGAATTCCAGTTGAATTATGCCTTTTAGAATTCTAACAACACATCCTGTTTATCTCATAAGCAGCTAGAAATGCCCTCCTCCCCAGTAGTAATTTTAATCCGGTTTAGGACACTTGTATATGTGATCTGAATTGTGAAATTAAGGCAATCAGGGTAGAATGTTAACTATTCTTCTGGCTGTATTCACTTTCTGGGTTTAGTTCATCTGGATATAACTTATCTACACATATTTTCAGAAAATTACAAAAACAAAATCCACTTTTATAGCAGGAAGTGTTATTTCTGTATGATTAAATCTCACTTTCTGAAATGAAATATCAGTTTTCTAAACAATATCTCTAATATGTTAATTTTTATTACCAAGATTTTAAAATGACTTTTCTTCAGTAGTAAATTATGGTTTTGTTTTGTTTTGTTTTGTTTTTTCGGTACCAGAAATCGAACTCAGGACCTTGTACTTGCGAGGCAGGTGGTGGAACCACTGAGCTAAATCCCCGGCCCAGTAGTAAATTAAGCTGAAGAAAAATAGAGTAAACTTATAAGTTGATCTGAGCCCTAATGATACTGATGATATGTCTTTTATTTTTTTTTAATTAAAGCACTTTAACTCATGTACTTTGAGTTTACTTATAAACTGATATTTTCCCTAACCTGTTGAGTATTACTGCATTATGAAAAAAATACTTAAAATCATTATGAGCTCTTTTGCAAGCTTCACTCTGAGATTGGACAGTTTTTAAGTCATTTATTAATAAAATTTCCTGAGCATGTTCAGTGTTTTTTTTTAAATGATTGTTTTGTTTTTCATAAAAACTGGAAAAATCCATGTTAAGTTTAAATTTCTAAAAAAAAAATGACACATCTGTCATGATTAATCAAACATTCACAAGAGCACTTGATTCCAAAAGATACTCTGAATGAAACAGGAAGAAAAAACGGTTATAGAAAAACTTTTGATAATATTTATTGAAAATGACTTTATTCATAGTTAAGGAAGACTTTATTCAAGAGAGACTACTGCAGTGAAAGTAAAGTAGGGAGATTAGGCTCAATTCTGAATATGACAAGGACAAATACAAATCTATAGCCAAGTAAAAGGGCAGGAGTCAGTAGGCAGAAGAATTTTAAGAGGAAACTTGAGGCTAAGGTAACCAGATTCTGGCTAACCTGAATTGACAATATTCTTGCTGAAGGCAGGCAGGGTGGTAACATAGCAAGCATGGGGATGAGGAATTTGATCAGATGTTGGGGGCACTCACAGAGGTGTTCAAGGGTTTTTGATAAATGGACGCAGCAGGATTCTCGCTAAAAGTTACAGTTCAAACCCAAGCCCAAGCCCAGTCAAAAAAAGGACACAGAAGAGCGTGACTCAAGTTTGGTCAAGGAGAATATTTGTCAGAATGTAGCTGAATAAGTGTGACAGCTTAGGCAGAAACCATGATAGTGCCTGGGATGTAATAAGATAAAAGTCTGTACTTTATAACATGCCCTATAAAATTCTTTATAAGCTGGCTATAGTGTAGACTTATACTATTTAGCCAATATCTCCTAAAACTGAGAAGGAATAAAAGTACTACCAGTGAAGCACAGTATTTCCTGGTAGTAAGTAGTCACTAGTCCCTATGGGAACCTTTGAAAGCATCCAGGTAACACTCCATTGTAAAACTCTAATGGTGGGAAAATAACACGGGACTACACTTCAGCCTGACAAGAGTAACAAACAGCCATTGTTCCTTTCATTTGTGCCTATAGTCACCAGACACTATCATAAAATGCTCAGGTTCTTGTGGTCATAGTCAAGATGTTCCTATTAGTCCTGCTCTGTAACGGCCTGGGAAGGGTGCTTCCAATAGTGCTTGATACAAAGGATCACACTAGCTTGGCTGAACACTGAAACCCAACCACACGTAAGGAGCTGAAGAGCATAGCTATCTGGAGGGGTCTGTGACATTTACAGGTCAAGAGTAAGCTCACATGATATTAAAATTGTTCATCTGCAAATATTTGATGTATTCAATCAATACATACGAGGTGGGCGTGGTTTAAAGTGAGGACACTGGGTTTACAATGAAGTTAGAATTAGAACCCAGGTTTTCCATGTACTAGCTGTGTGATTTGGAACGAGTTACTTTACTATGGCACGGTTTCCTTATCCATCTCTACAGTAGGGATAATGATAGATTTATCTCCTAATTTTGTGACAATTAAATGAAATAAAATTTTAGTCCACAGCATAGATTGTAGCATAGAAAGAGGTAAAAATACTAATTATTATTGTTTTTATTATTATTGTATCAATATAGCTTATCATACTATAGAGTGTATAATTTATATTTTAACAGGTATTGTGGAATTAATTCCAAAAGCAATTTCTTAAATTTTTACCTTAACCTGGAGACAGACCCTCGTCATTCAGTAACTCATGATGCTGCTTCTCATGAACTGATATCCCAGACAAAAACTGAAGGCTGACAACAGTGGCTACCTGGTCTTTTCTAGTACCATGGTTCATTTATGATGATGTGTGGTAGTAGCATCTCAATATTTCTCTATCTATAATTAAAAAATAATTTTTGAAAGGCCTAAGGATAGCTTTATCTATACTGTATGTTGCAAACACCTGTTGCAGAATTGTAACTTTTTCAGATCTAAGAAGAGCATTCAGTCATTTTGAGAAAATGTTATGAAGTCTTCACTTGGAATGTTTCTAAAGATAAGCAATCTTTGTCACAGTTTATAAGGGGAAAATATATCATCAAGATATTGTACATTCAAGAATGTGGTGCATGTGTTAAGGGAACTGTTAATATTCAAATGAAGTCTAGGCCTCCAGACTGTTGTTTTCTACCCGCAAAGGAAAGTGAAATTAAAACTGGGGCCAACTGTACTTTGTACCAGAAGAACAAGTCCTAAACCTATTCTGAGGCACAATTATGTTAAAAGTACAAAGCAACAGCATTTTTCTGATATGACAGAGGATGCTATACCCAAACACAACAAATATTATTTATAGACAGAATTATGAGTGAGTGTTCAGGTCAAGAACCACCTACAAGCTTGGCATGATAGTCTACAGAGTAATACCAGCTACTCAGGAGGCTGAGGCAGGAGGAACAGAAGTTCAAGGCAAACTTGAGCAATTTAGTGAGGCCCTGTCTCAAACTTTTTTTTAAGTGTGGGAAAGTTGCTGGGGATATAATTTAGCTCAGTGGCAGAGCATGTGTGAGGCCCTGGGATCAAGCGCTAGTCTGCAAAAAAATTAAAAATTAAAAGAAAATGACCACTTGTGGGTAAAAAGTCAGCACAGAATGGAAAATGAGGAAAGAAACATACATAGTTCAGCATACTTCCAGCTAGCGAAAACTTACCATATCAAGCTTGCCTTGAAGGATGGAGGATATAACAAGTAATATCCCATATTTCCCCAAAATTATTAGTCAGCAGGCCAGAGAAACTCAGTGATTGCTAAGTGTTATAGCTTGTATCTAGATGTCTCCTCAAAGCCTCATGAATTCATTGGTGGGGCTTTTCGGAGGTAGCTGGATCACAGGTGTGTGATACTGGATTCAGGTATGTGATACTGGGATTAAGAGTGTGTGATAACTAAATCAGTTCAGCATAGTTCTGGGTATGAATAATGGAAGCCCCACTCCGGGCATGGGAGACACCAATTGATAGGCTTATAGCCTCGAGGAAATATAAAGGGACAGAAAGAAAGCTGCTTTGCTGCTTCCTGCCTGCTCTGCCATGGACTGTTTTGCCTCTGTGATGACCCTTTGCTACCTACCCTGCCTTGGAACTGGCTGACTATGAACTAAAACCCCTACAAACTGTGAGCCAAAATAAATTTTTCCTCCTTTAACTTGTGGACATAGAGTAATTTGTTTCATCAATGAGAAAATAAGATACTAAGAATGGCTGTTATTCAATGAGAAGTACAGCAAGAGGGCTAATATTATGGTCTCAGGGGCCAAGCAGTGTGAGTTTAAATTCTGGCTCTAAGGGTTGCTAACTGTGTGATTAAAGACTGCCACTTAAAAATCCCTGTTTCTCCATTTTTGTAGCTATATATATGGGTGTTATGGCTCATGTTTAGATGTCTCCCCAAAGCCTCATCCGTCATAGGTGGGACTTTTTCAGAGGTGGCTGAATCTAGAGTGAGTGATTGATTCATGGTGCAATGCTTGGATTAAGTGTGCTAGAATTAAGGATGGGTGATTACTAAATCAGTCCACTGATTGGTTGGGCACCACCCTAATCCCAGTAACCTGGATAGAATATAAAAGGGTCAAAAATGCTGCTAAGTTCCCTTCCTTGCTTTGCTACCTTCTGCCTGCCATGAACTGTTTCTTCTCTGTGATGCCTGTCTGCCATGCCACCCTGCATTAGAGCCAACTGATTATGGATTGAAACCTCTACAAACTGTGAGCTAAATAAATCTTTCCTCCTTTACCTTTGGGTACTTTGTCTCAGCAATGAGAAAAGTAACCAAGACAAAGGAATAATGTTAATATCTAAATTATAGAGCTGTCATTAGTATTAAATGAGTTATCTGCAACCACATAGAATATCTTATTTGGTTAATAGCACTCAACATTAGTTATACTATTATTAGTAACCATGAAACTTAGGAAGTACTACCATACTTGATGTGTGGCAGTAGTGGAATTTTTAAAGTCAATATTTACCTAGAAAGTCTAAAAAATAGAATTGGAGGTTGATGAGTTTCTCAGTGTGATTCCATATGTATCTAGCCTTTGTCCCAATGCATTTGACAATTATAAATATTTATTTTCCTCTAAAACTTAAATATCCAAATAAAAAGATATCTTCAAACCACTTGCAGAAAGTTTTGGTAGACTGGACAATTGAATCAGATTATTTTAAAACTTTTGGAAATTTTGATGTTCCAATATTTTAAAGTTTATCATTATTATAATTTTAACATTAGTTTGGGTCTTACATTGGGTGTTGAATAGTGCCCAGGACAGAGAATCCTTATTAGAATTTCCAGCCATTCACAAGTCTTCAATGGTAACCCTGTTGATCAAGGATGACATTTATGAGGAATAGATGTTGTTTTAACAGAAGGTTTTAGTTCTTGCCTTATTTTCTTTTCCCTTCCTTAGGCTCCTTCATTGTTGAATCTACTAATGGGCTCTTAGCAGGCTTTGGCCTGTTCAGTTGTTGAGCCAAGTCTGACTGGTCAGGAAACAAAGTCAGCCAACTCTTCTGAGGGGGCTTCACAGTGAGTCACGCTGCCAGGCCCATCTTGTGCTCCAGGCCAGCATGGAGCCCTGGAGTCTGCGCAGTCACCTCAACTCTGGGCCTTCCCCTCCCCCTCCCACTCCCTCCTGGGTTAACTCAGGTTTATGCCTCTTACTCCACACCTTAGAAAACTGTGGGAGTAGTAAAGTCTTAGAAGGTCTCTAATTTTTATGTGTATATTACTGTTAATGAATCTACTGTTCTAATATGCTAGACTTGATGGTAAAATGTGTGGGGTGTGGAGTGGGGGTGATTGTGTGTGTGTATTTTAGGGTGAGGGCATGGAAAAGAAAATAGAAACCACAAATAGCTGAATAAAATGTGAGGATGTGGTTTGCTTTCAAAAGCTTGTTCAAACAAGCTCATTAGGACCTACAGATAACTTCTCTTGCATGAAATGATATAATAACCAAAAAATTGACCTAACAAAAATTAGATTTCACATAAATCTATTTTTTTTTCTGGAACAGCTTATAATTTGACATTATGCAAGAGTTCTTGAAATCTTTCTGAGCATTCTCAGTCAACAAATATTGAAATTTTTCATTATTCACTCGACTTTATTTACTCATTCACCAAGCACGTGCTCTGGATCAGGCACTGGGGAAATGAGAGGGAGTAAGGTTAACAGCACATACCTTACAGGACCGAGTGACAGAAACAAAGTTACTGAAATACAGACTAGGAGTGCACCTCTTTTGAAGGATGAACAAGACACGTAGAACATGATTTTCCTCATGGATATTTGTGGAGCACTTCTATCCACTGAAGATATGATTATGAAGGAAAAAAATTCAAAACTTCGGCCATCATAACATTTCTATTCTAGTGATGAAGAAAAGTAAAAAGCAATAATGAGCCTAGGCATTTCCGATGATGATAAATGCTGTGGAGAAAAGACAAGCCGGTAAGGGAAACAGGAGCTCCCGGGGGTGGATACAACTGAGATAGTTTGCCTAGGGAAGGATTTCTGGAAGTAAATTTGAGTCATTACCTGTGGGAAGAAAGTGAGCTCATGTCTGTCTGAAGGAAGAGGGATGCAGGCAGAACAGGGGCGCAGTGTGGCTGAAGCAAAGATGGAGGTAAGGAGGTCATAGGAGCAGACAGAAGGGCCCTGAAGAGACCAGACTGCAGAGGGCCTTTTGACCATTATAATAAATGTGACTTTTACCTGGCAAGACCAGGAACAATGCTGGAATTGATACAGTCTGATTTATACCCACACAATGTCACTTTTCTCCCTGCTTTGAGAAGAAACTGAGGAAAACCCACAAAAACACTGGTTGAATGTTTATGTATGGTTTAGGGATGGTAACCCTGCCCTCAAGGAACTGGCCAGCTAGTTATGGAGAGAAACTGGAACTGATTTTGTTCAAAACAAAACAAGACAAAACACACCAGAATGTTCAACAGGGATTACTGACCAGGCTGAAGTTCTTATTCCTCATTCTGGTGATCACCCTGACTTAGTTTGGGGATCCAACTTTCACACTCTGACCAGGGGTTTGATGGGCCCCATAGTCCAGTTAAGAAACAGAGTTGTAACCTAAACCTAAACCAATGAGCAAAGCCCATCCCTCTAGGACAGTTTCAAGGTGAGCATGTGACTTAGATCAGTCAAAACCCCAACCTAGTGGATCTGTTGCCTTGGAAACATTCTTATGGGGTGGACACAAAGGATCTGACTCTGCTGTGGCCGTCTGTGTTAACACAGGGATTTAAAATGAAACGTGCCAGCTTACTGTTTGCAGATATTTTTTGTTTGCTAAATTTGGGGCAACACACATAAGCTTTCAATTTTATAAGTCAATTTTAAAATATTTTCCTATAGTGTTCAGCAGAGCAGGAAACTGTTAAAAATAGTTTCTCAGATGGTCCTCCTTGCCAGATGGTGTTGTGTTGTGGAGAAATCAAATCAGCTGAAGACAAGAAGGACTTGAAGAAATGCTCTTGTAAATTGTGGTTCCTTGTAATATGGACCAGAGCTCAAAGAGACATCAAGCAAGAAAAGAAATCCAAACAATCAAAAGGAATATTCAGGGACTACACAAATAGGGAAACTGCTTTTCAAAATCTGACAATCTTGGACCTCCAAATGTGGAGTTTATACCACTCCTAAAGTGAAAAACTATTAAAAATACATTTTAAAAATCATTTGAATGATGGGACTTATAAAACAACTGCTATACTAATACGCCTGTCTGTTGCACATGACAAATTTAAGCTAAAATAATGGGTTATTTAACTTTTTTCCTCATTCAAATACATGTCAACATTTCTGTGTTACAAGTTAATTTATACCTACTCAATAGCTGTTTTAAAATTGTAGAATAAAATTTAAACATAACAGATTATATGTCATAGTATACTACATTATATTATTAAAAGAAAGGCTTGCAACATATTAACAGAATTTACTTGATCTAAGAACATTTGTAAATCAAGTAGCCCTCAGAAGCAGAAGAGGTTCAAGGAGCTCCACTCTGCAAGGTGGTTAGGCAGCATTCATGGACAGTAAACTGACATGAGGAATAGACACAGCTTGCCTGGTTATAGTTTGTCATTTGCTTTACTTGAGGTTAGTCTGACTAATCAGCAGCCTGTGATTGGCTGAAGCTTCTTCTGCTGTGATTGGCTGAGACTCAGCTATTTATTTCAAGAAATATACTTCTAAATTTGGCTGTGTATGTATTAAGTTAGGTTGCATTTTATTATGCGGGGACTCAAAGAATGGAGGCGATTCAGGACAAGCTTAGTTTAACAACATGTTGCAGCATTAAGATTTAATATTAATTGCAAACCATTTACTAAGTACTTTCTAGGTTTCAGAATTTTATTTGTGCTTCCTCATTCTCTCAACAATCCTTCATGTTTAAATTATTTTCTATTTTTACATAACAAAATCAAGACACAGAGAAGGCAATTCTCCAATGTCAACAGTTGGGAGATGAGAGATTCGGGGGGAGATTTTTTTTCCTAGGAACTTGCTACCAACATGTGTTACTTCATTAAATCTTTCTAGTGGCCTTTTATGAAAAAGGAAATTACATGGAATTCAATAAAGATAGAAGCAGAACTCATACCAGTCTGTCTCCACAGTCCATTGTCTTACTAGTACTGTATGTAGTTTATTGTGCTTCTACATGACTTCTGAATTTCCCACTTGACAATGTTCCTAAAGTTCAAAATATTGTAAGTTGTATGCTAGTATCTGTTTTGTTAACCCTCAGACAAGATCAAAGTAGTGCTCTTTCCCCCAACATGTCAAGATTGGAACTAAAGAACAGGGACTTCATACATCTCTCTTGAAGAACATCAGTTTCAAAGCTGAAGTGTGTTGACTCCGAGGTACATCAAGGTTTGACAGCTTTTAGATCCTTCCCTTTTCCCCACAATATTTTTGGATGGTCTGATACTTGGCTGTATATATGGTGGTTAACATTTCAAGCGTTGGAATGAGGCAGCCTTGAGCATAAATTTTAGCTTCATACTTGTTGTGTACATCTGGTCCATTGGGCCATCTTGCAGGTTTAGAAGAGATATCACCACCATAAAGGACCATATAGTTAAACCTGGTTCCCATGTGGCAATTCCTGTATTTTCCAATAGGAAATGTGAGAAAATATAGTGGCATATTCATTGAATGGAAATATTACACAGGTAGTATCAATAAATGTGAGAAAATCTAACGGGAAGTTTTATCGATCAAAATATTGAAGATATTTAAGTTTGTTTTGGATGTACAGTTTTTGTGTAAATCCTTAAAAGCAAATAGCAGAGATTAAATAATAGTACTGAACAATGCATTTTGTATTAGTAAGTACTAAATCCATTAGTATTTGTGTCTCAGTTTGAAATGGCCAGCTTATATAATGATGCATGAACAAATTCTAAACTGACAGTAGATTAAAAGACAACCCAGATGAAGTATTAAAATATTTTTTGTCAAAAAGGGTTATCCTATGTAAAGCATTTTAAAAATATTTAACCAAAGAACATCTGATTTTTCTAAGATGCACATGACTTTTTAAATTATTGGTAATATTTTATAGATTCTTGAGACGATCCAGACTGAAAAATAAATTGCAATTAAATTATTTTGCCTGTATTTTATTTTATCCATTTGCTGAAAACTTCTATAAATATTCTAAAATGAAACATCATTGTTGCCTTTTCTTTCAATCATAGCAAAAAGTAGGTTTTTTTTTTAATTAAAGGGATTATGTATGAGGCTTAATAGCTAATAAATATTAAATTCATATGCAGCTAATAGAATTGGAACCCCAAACTATGTTTAGCATAGCTTGTCTTCCCTAGCCATTTTTTATAGTAGTTGTTGTTTATAGGTTTTTTCTCTCCTTTCAAAATCTGTTATCTTTGTGGGACCAATAGACAAATTCAGAAAAGTTAAAATAAAAAAACAGAATGGTCTACTATCAGCTTCATATTTCTTAGGAATCAGAAAGCTCCAAGCTAACAAAAGAAATAACTGTGGGATTTCAGGAGTTATACAGTCCTAAAATATTTACTGAAACACTATAATGCTAAGAGTGAACAAGGTCAAGACGACCAGCTCTGGAGTCAGGAGGATGAGTAGGTTAAATTTTAATCCAAGTTCCACCACTTGTCATCCATGGATGATCTTGGGGCTATCCCATCACCAGTAGGATGAAGATAATAATGCTAACCTCATATATATTGAAAATAGTTGAGGGGACTGAATGAATGAATGCAAGAGTTAGAACAGTGCCTGCCACATTCTGAGGGTTACATAAGTCATTAGCTAATATGGTCATCAGTGTGAGGGTAGGCTGATATGACTGTTTCTTGCTTAATGCTAATGAGAGGCATTTTACAGTGCAAAATTCATATTCATCAAGGGATGATTATGTTCCAGGTACAATAATAAACATTTTGTGTTTATCCTATTATTTAATTCTTCCAATAGTATGTCGGAGAAGGTTTTATTTTTCTTGATTGAGAAGTGAAGATTTTGTAGCTTACAATGATAAAATAACTTTTCTAAAGTTTCAGCTAATAAGTGAGAAAACCAGGACTCAAACCAAATTTCTATTCATTACAGCACACTGGCCTGGTCCTTCAAGAAAATAGATCAACCACTTACTTCACAGGAAAATAGGGTAGCCCATCGCTGAATTCTGAGGACATAGTGGAGACTTGAATTCTGACTTTTGTGCTTCTGGTGCTGGTTTGTGAACAATTTAGTTAACTTTCTGTGCCTCAGAGTTCTCAAATATATAATGATGATTATATCTCAAAAATTATCTCAGAGTTGATTATATCAGAGTTGATATAAAATTTAGATAAACTATATCCAGTGCTTGATTTGTTCTAAGTGCTCATTTTTATTTGATCTGTGACAGTTGGGCAGTATACATAGTTGTCTTATTAATTTCATGTTGTTTCTAATCTTTTATCCATAAGTGTCAAAGCCAAGTTTCTAGACATTATGATCCAGACTCCAGGTGTGGTTACTTGACTAACTGAGGAGAATTAGATTTTTCATGATTTAGTTATCTGTAAAGAAGAGAACGTTCTAGCTAAGGCTGATTTTCTACTGGGTAACAACTACTACTGACATACCACTCATTAAAATATTAAAACACAGGGCTTTGGTACCAGACAGCACATGGTTGAAGGTATTGAATCTTTGGGGTCTAGGAGCATTGTCTGCAGGTAAGGGTGGCCCTGGGCAGATGCTGAAGAATATTTTTAAAAATAATTTATCAATTGATTTCTATATTAAATTTTGATTTCTAATTGTTAAAATACCCAATTATGGTATTAGGGAAATTAAGGAGCAAGAGAAGCAATGTGTCATTTAGGTTCTAAAACACTTTTTTTTTTCAAAGAAAGACATAATTTCTTCCAAGTAATCCACAATTTTAATCATTTCTTAGGCAATTTGTAGAAGTGCTGTTCAAAAAAGAAGGAGGAGTGAATCATCACAAAATATTCTAAAAATGGCAGTATAATTTAAAGTTTCTTTTTACAGAATTCACTTTTGTCTGATACTATTACCCCAGTTCACTTTTTTTTTTTTGTACCGGGGATCGAACTCAGGACCTTGCATTTGTGAGGCAGGTGTGGGCGCCACTGAGCTAAATCTCCAGCCCCCAGTTCACTTTTACTTACTAGTTTCTTCTTGATCCTGAGAACTATTTCTAATCCTGTAGAGGTTGCATTCCAACTCAGAGTCTACAAATTTATACTCACTTGATATAATTAAGAGGCAGAAAGTATAATATATATCCTTAGGTAAGAGATTCAAACCAATCTTAGAATGATCAAGTTTTCTGTACCCAAGTTTGGCCAGGTGGGCAGATCAGGCATGGTCTACCAGGTATAAAATGCCAACAAAACACAAACTTCCCCATCTTCATGGAGTTCAAGGTCTAATTTAATCTGGAGTCCAAGCTGTTGGACAGTAGCACTATAACATAGAAATAGTCACAGAGGCAGAAAGAGAGATAATTCTTTATCCTTTGGGAGGAAGGACTCCTGGGGAGATGCAGCCCAGTCTTGGAAGAAAATGTTTCTTCTTAGCAGGCAAGCATTTGAGCTATGGAAAAGGATTCTGGTCAATACAGCCATAAAATCATGAAATTATTTGAAAAATTATTCCACCACATGCCTGGATATGTGCACTTTAAAAAGTTTTTGTCTGGTTGGGTGTGGAGGTACATGCCTGTAATCCCAGTGCTTGGGAGGGTCAGACAAGCATATCTCTAGGAGTTCAAGGCCAGCTTGGCTACACAGTGAGTCCAAGGCCAGCCTGAACTACATAGGAGATCTTGTCCGGGAAGCCTTGGTATCTGCACCATCTTGATGCTTGGTTGTTTCCTCCTACCACCTTGTCTCTCTTAGTTGTAGGACTCCTTCTGTGTTGCAGCACATTGGTGCAATGTAACTTTCCTCAGGTGAGGGAGGAAAGTTGCCTTATCTTTTCACTTGGTAAAATTGCAAGCTTTGCTCCATTTGTGGAACCAAACTCCTCTAACATATCCTGGGTTAGTTAGATATGAAGGATTTTTTTTCAGTGGGCTATCGTTGGAAATAAGCTGTGCCCTGAATTATAGCAATTCCAGGCCTGAGATGAAAGGAGCCATGTGTACGAAGAGGCCTCTAAAAGATGCAGCCGGCGTTCATTTCCTCTCACTGTGGGAGACCCTGGGCCTCTACTGACTGGAGGACAACTGGAGGAGAACAACATCTCTCTGTGTGGCTTTTAAAAATAAACTGAAGTGATTTGTACATACAAATGGCATCTTAGAAAAGAGTGTGGAAAAGACAAGTTAAAAAAAGAAAGCAAACAAGACTTGAAATCCTTCCCTTTTTTCTTTTCCAACACAAAGTGTTGTCTGGAAAACTCATTTATGACTGCCTTGAATATTGACGGGGTCACCTCTTTCTCCCTCAGGTTTTGCTTTGGGATTCTAATGATATGATAAATAGTGCAGATGCAGTACAGAAAGGCTGTCATCTGGGGTGCCTGCAAGGGTAATTGAAAGCCTCCAGACCCTACAACATAAATGCGGAGAATATGTGTTTTCTATGCTAGCTACATTATTGACCACACAAATGATTCTTTGGAATCTTGAAAGGTGGAGTCAGCCTGGTCAGACTGCATTTTTGTCAAGTTTAATCAACTAATTAATGACAAAAGAATATATCCATTCATTTGGTGTTTCATTTGCATAGTTTATCAGTAGGAGATTTTTCTAGTAATTTACATACTCTACTGCTCTCATAATTAAGAGAAGAAAAATCATTAAAGCTCTATAAACAGTGGCTTCCAGCCATTGTACAGAAAAGAAATTTGAGTTTATCTAGAACATCATGATTAACAAATATATATATTTATTATTAAAAGTACTAGTCAGCAGAAATTTATGAAGTTATCTGAACTGCACATTTTAAAATATTTTTAGGTTTTCTAATTATCTTTAAATGAAATCAGTATTCATAGGTCAAGGAATTAGCTAAGATAAATTTTATGTTCAAATTAAATTTGTATCAGAATGTGTTTTTTACTCATAAAAATTCCCAAGAACATAAAAATTACCATTACAAGGCCTTTATGCTAAAATGACATATTTATAGAGGACACTGCTACAAATATTAAAATATCTAATTAAAGAATAACAACTTCAGCCAATAGCCCAGTTATATTACAACTCTGAAAAACCAATGAATATTGTTCTAAATATGTAGATAATTAAGTTTATAATTTTGAAATGATTTCTTTGAAATAAATTTTAGGTCATAGAGATGACTTTAAAAGTCAATCAACATTTAAGTGCCACTATCATTTCTGATGTTCTGCAGTAATCGTAAAACTGGTGGAACCAAGGGAAAACCTAGACAAACCCTCTAACTACACTTGCTTTTAACTACTTGATCTTACCAGCAACTGTAGAAGACAGACACCCAGCTGGAAATACACTCCTCCTATTAGCTTTGCTGTCATAACTGTTTAAGCAGTTCTATCAGGAACATAGAAGTTGTTTTCTTCTGTCTCAAACTGGCTGAAACCACCAACTCTTCAAGTGGCCACCCAGTGCGGATGCTTAGTGGGTGACCATTTGATGTAAGAGGATGGGAAACTCCACTCTTTGATCTTGCTGAAGCTCCTTTTGAATATGGATGGCTCTTATGAAGAGCTGTGAAGTTTGTTTACACACTCGCAGATCCCCATCCCCAGTTTTCTCCTTTTTCCTCTCCAACCACCTTTCCCCACGTCTCAGACCATCTTGCTTTCTTCAGTCCAGAAATACCACTAAATTTGATCCTCCAGAAGGCAGATTTGGGGTGTGGGGCTCTTGCCTTATCACAATTAGCACCTTAAAAAAAAAACCCTTGAACCAAAATACTACTTTTATTGAAAAAGATTTTGGTGTACAGTTAAAGTAGTAGTAAGTGTTTAATGAGCAATAGCATGACTATTAGACTGTTTAAATGTTGTATTTATTCAGGACAAGGAACAATGAGAAGCAATTTAGTTATTTGTAACATAAACATTAGAGTTTTTTGTGGGAGTACTTTGTTACTGACCTGCTTGCTATGTATTGTTTATTTTCATATCTGTCAGGTATTTATTTATTTTTTAAATTTTATTTTATCCCTTTCTCCCCCTCAAGCCCCCTCCCCTCCCTATGCACAAAAGTTTTGTTTCCATTTTTTCCTTCTATGTTCACTTTTTTCTTGTCCCTTCCTTCCTTCTTCCCTCCTCCCTTGCTCCCCTTCCCATTTGAACACTTTCTTCCCATTTCCCAACATCCATTATACATCTCAGTCCCTCTTTCCACTTTTGGTTTCTCACAGCAGAGAGACAATGCGGTATTTATTTTATTTTATTTTATTTTTTTCCCATTAAGTTTATTGGTACATTTTTGGTATAAAATACAGTTACATTCATCATTGGGATCTTGTACCATCACATGAGTCTCTTGGTTCTTTTTTTTTCTCCTTCCCTTGCCCACCCTTCCCTATTTGCAAAGACCTTGTTTCCATTTTTTTCCTTTTCTCATATTTTTTCTTTTCCCTTTTTTCCCTTCCCCTACTCCTCCCACTTCCCCTGCTCCTTTAGACCTTTTCCTCCTGTTACACAATATCAATGATACATTTTTCAAATTACAATATTAAGATCTAGGAGACATTACCACAGATTTTACAGAATTTAAAAGGATATAGAAAGCATATTTCAAAAATCTGTTTTGAAATAAGTTTGACAACTTCTAAGAAGTACCTTGGAAGACAAATTAATGAAACTAACTCTGGAGGAAATATAAAATTTGAATAGCACCTATTAAAGAAAGTATATTCCTAGCTTGAAACCCTACCTATATGACAACAGCAGGCTCATAAACATTTTAACTGATAAATTATATCAAAGCAGAAAAAAGAAGGAACACTTCTCCCCTCATTTTAGGAACTCAACATTGTGGTAATCCTAAAACTGGATAAAGATAATAGAAGAAAAAAGTATGAACATAGATAGAAATTTGTTTAACAAAACAAACTATTGGAAGTCAGATCTGGCAGTATGTAGAAAGTGGTTTTGTTAAAGGAATGGCAGTGTTGGTTCAGCATTGGAAGATCCACCCCCAAAAGTCATCATTTTAACAGAGGAAAGGCAAAAGCCATATGATCCTGTCACTAGTTGGAGAAAAAGCATTGGACTAAATTCTACAGTTGTTCATGGTAAAAGCTATCAGGAGACTAGAAGGAGAAAAGAAACTTCTCAACAGATTAAAGACATGTACTCCATACTTCCAGAGAGAACACCTTATATGAATGGAGAAGATGCAATGCTTTCTCCTTAAGGTGGGGAACAAGGGCAGATATGCTTACTCTTTATCTGTCCATTAAACTTTAAAACCTAGGCCCCACCAAAATAGTCTGGCAATAAAATGACACAATTAGGATAGGATTGGCAATGTAGAAGCAAAATCTTTATATGTAGATGAAATGATCATCTACAGAGAAAATACTAAGAAATCTCTAGGAGCCCCTAGAACTTGTATTTGAATTCAGCAGGATTAGAAAACACCAGGTATGTATAAAAATTCAGGTCTGTGTATACTTGCTATAAATGAAGAATTGAATATTGAAATTTAAAAGTTATGTAGGAGTACAAAGGACCTAGAAAAGTTAACCGCCCCCCACCCTCCCCCCAAAAAACAGTATTGGAAGATGTTTAGTACCTAATTTTAAGACTTCTTCTAAAGCTACAGTAATCAAGGCAGTGTTGGTGTAAGGAAAGACGTATAGATCATTGGAATAAAACAGAGAATCTAGAAATAGAACCACACCTATATGGTCCACTGAGTTTTGAAAGATTATTTAACATTAGCATTTTATAGAATGTAAACTCAATTCAAGAGCCAAGGCAAAGATAATGTCTTCAGCAAATGGCACTAGAACACCTGGTATCTGTATATAAAAAATTAACCTCAACCCTTTATTTCCATACATGAAAATAACTTGAAGGGATCTATGAACCTAAATATGAAAGCCTAAAAATATAAAACTTTAGGAAGAAATTATAAGGGAAAATGTTTATGAATTCAGGGTAGGCAAGAACTACCTAGGATACAAAAAACATGATGTATAAAAGAAAAAAATTGATAAATGAGATTCCATCAATATTTAGAACTTTAAATGACATCATTAAAATGAAAAGTAGTCCTTAAACAGACCATATTTACAATGCATATAACCTATGAGCAGAATATGTAAAGAATTCTTAGAGCTCATTAATAGACAACTCAATTAAAAAGTAGACATAAGATGATAAATAGCCAGTACAGCACAAGGAAAGTTGTGCAACTCTAGAATCCGAAAAATACTAATCAGTACAATAACAAGATTGAATTATACACTCATTAGGGAGATGAAGTTAAAAGTTTTAAAAGCATTGTCATGACTTTTTCCTTTTGTTGGATTCTCACCCTTTGCATTTAATTTGTCACGCCCAATGGATTCATTCTGCTGGGTTTCCTGGGGTTGTGATCCTCATTGTCTTTTCCTAGGGTGTTGTCTAAAATTTTTTGGAGTGCTGGTTTGGTATTCATGAAGTTCCTGAGGGGCTGTTTATCATGAAAGTATCTTATTTCTCCATCAATTTTGAAAGATAGTTTTGCAGGGTACATCAATCTGGGTTAGAGGCTGTTTTCCTTTAGGGCTTGAAATACATCACTCCAAGCTCTTCTTGCCTTGAGGGTTTGCATTGAGAAGTCTGCTGTGATTCTGATGGGCTTTCTTTTGTGTGTGATTTGTTTCTTTTCTCTCACTGCTTGTAGAATTTTGTTCTTCTGTTGGATTTCTGGAATCCTAACTATTATATGCCTATGTGTACATTTTTTTTGATCAAGGCTAGCTGGAGTCCTATATGCCTCACTTATCTGTATGTCAAGCTCTTTTCCCCTCCTTGGGAAGTTTTCTGCCATCACTTCTGTGAAGAGTTTTTTTATGTCATCTGCACTCTCTCCTGTTTCTTCATTGACTCCAGTCAGCCTTATGTTATTCTTCTTTGCATTGTCTAGCAGCTGCTGGATTGATTTCTCATGTTCCTTTACAATTTTAAAGTAATTTTTCTTTTCCTGGTCACTAATTGCAATCTTATCTTCTATATGTGAAATTCTATCCTCACACTGGTTCATTCTGCTGCGCAGACTTTCGATGGAGTTTATAATCTCCTGGAAATCTGTTTGTATCTGTTTTATGGATTCCATTTGTTTCCTATGTTGGGATTCCATCATGTTCCTCAGATCCTCTATTTTTTTATCTGTGTCCTCTCTAGATTTATTAATCCTGCCTTGCACCATGAGTGAAATCTTTGCTGTTATCTGAGTAATTATTTCTGATTTCATTTTTCCCAGATCCTCTTTTGTTGCCAGTTCAGAGAGTCCCGGTGGTTGAGTATCAGAGTGTTCCATCTCGTTTCCCTTTGGGGTTGCTGTAGGTGATCCGGAATTCTGTTTTTGAGGCTTGTTTACATGTCTTCTCATTTTCAGGGTGGGGGGGCAGTGTTTCTGGTGTCCGGGCGGCTCACCTTCTCTGCCCTAGGAGCTTAGGATGGCAGCGAGGTAGCTTCCTTCCAGGTTCTGGGACCGGCTCACCTTCTCTGCCCTAGGAGCTTGGGATCCCGGCAGGATCCTTTTCAAAGCCTGTTCTGCCTCACACCCCATGAGTCTAGTCCTCTCCACACTGATGAGGCCGCTTCTGAAGGCCCTGTGGCAGACAGCACGGTATTTAAACGTATGTGTCCGGTCATCGCCAGAGGTGGAAGTAAAATCTGGAGAAGATGAAGAAATTTTCTTTAAAGGGAGAGCCAAACTTTATCGATGGGATCGAGATGTCAGTCAGTGGAAGGAGCATGGTGCTAGAGACATTAAGATTCCCTGGCACACAATGAAGAATTATTACCGGATTCTGATGAGCAGAGACCAGGTCTTCAAAGTGTGTGCAAACCATGTTATTGCTAAAACAATGGAGTTAAAACCCTTAAGTGTTTCCAATAACGCTTTAGTCTGGACTGCCTCAGATTATGCGGATGGTGATGCAAAAGTGAAACAGCTTGCAGTGAGATTTAAAACAAAAGAAATGGCGGAGTGTTTCAGAAAAAATTTGAAGAATGTCAGCAGAATTTATTGAAACTTCAGAAAGGACAAGTATCACTGGCAGCAGAATTATCAAAGGAGACCAACCTGGTGGTGTTCTTTGATGTTTGTGCAGATGAGGAACCTCTAGGAAGAATAACCATGGAGTTACTTTCAAACATTGTTCCTCAAACTGCTGAGAGCTTCAGAGTACTGTGCACTGGAGAGAAGGGCTTTGGTTTCAAGAACTCCATTTTTCACAGAGTAATTCCAGATTTTGTTTGTCAAGGAGGAGATATCACCAAACATGATGGGACAGGAGGAAAGTCCATTTATGGAGATAAATTTGAAGATGAAAACTTTAATGTGAAGCGAACTGGCCCTGGCTTATTATCTATGGCCAATTGAGGCTGGGATACTAATAATTCTCAATATTTTATAACACTGAAAAAGGCAGAACATTTGGACTTTAAACATGTAGTGTTTAGGTTTGTTAAGGATGGCATGGATACTGTGAAAAAGATTGAATCATTTGGTTCTCCCACAGGTTCTGTTAGTCGAAGAATTAGTATCATAGAATGTGGACCACTAAAAAATCATTGTTCTTCATAGTAAATTTTATCTGTATAAGCAGTTGAATTGAAGCTTACCCACCACAGACAATATGGTAATTGTGTTCAGCTTTTGAAAATGGACATTTCCAATGTACATATGTAAAATTGCCGCTTATACCTGTTGTCACTTTTTAATGTGTTATAATTGACCTTGCATGGTGTGAAATAAAAGTTTAAACACTGATGTATTTCAGGTGTACTTGTGTTTATGTACTCCCGACATATCTGTATTAAAATGGAATAATACTAATCTTGTTAAAAGCAATAGACTTTCGCAAACTATTGAAGGAATATGATATATGCAATTTTATTTTTAATTCCTGTAAAGATGTCTGGACTTCCTGCATGGATATACTTAACGATTTGAATATAAGGACCACAACTCAGATAATTTTATTTTAGATCTGAAGTATGTATACTGGTGATCTTAATTATTGATGTGCTTATTTATGCACAGAGACTCTTTTATGAGTGGGTAGAGCCACAGAAGATAGTTAACCAAAGTGCTCTTCTGTATAATCTTTACACCTCCTGTGTAACTCAAATTAACTTTTAAGTTACCTTCTTTCTTAAAATATGTACCTGCCTGTGCCCTTCGAAGATAAATTTTAAAAACTGGTCAACTTTTCCTTAGTTTTGTGGGTTTTATTTTTCTTTTTTTGTTATCTGTCTGTACTACTTCAGAAACTTCAGCTTGGTCCTGATGATAGAATTGAATTTTTCCTTGCCGTTATTGTGATAAAGAATGGATATTTTTTAAAAGGTCTATACCATGTCCTTTGGTTAAAGATTTGCTTTATATTAGATTGTTGCAGTAACTCTTTCTGGTGAATTTTGTAGTAGAAATAAAATGACATTTGATACCACAAAATATATATATATATCTGTCCAATTTATTTCACTTAAGATTATGGTCTCAAGGTCCATCCATTTAGCTATAAATGTCTGAAGCTCATCCTTCTTTGTGGCAGAGTAGTACTTTATTGTATAAAATCTTCTTTATCCATTCGTTAATTGATGGCCGTTTGGGCTGTTTCCAAGATTTAGCTATTACAAATTGTGCTGCACCTTTTCAGTAAACTCTTTTACATAATTTGTTGTATCAGTGAACATGGTTTTGTGTGGTGGGCAAAATGAGCCTCATGAAGCAATACTGGGAGAGCAAAGGAGTTTTTCTAAAACGAAAAACATCAAGGTAAATCAGACTCTAAGGCTTTCAAATTATTTTTCTTTTTCTTTTAAGATACACATTCAAGATGGCAGATTATATTCTCAAACAATTTATACATTTATGCCTGTGTTGGCTCTTAGTGCTCTTCCCTAACTCTTGCCTGCCAAGGAAATGCTTTTTCTTTCAAAAGTAGTTAGGAGACTTCCCTTTCCTCTAAGGGTAGAGCTTGTCTTTCTTCTTGTGACTTTATAGCAATTTACAGCACTTAATAATGTAATTATGATACAGTTTTTCCAAGAACTGACATTATAAAAAAATTTCATTTTTAAATAAAATATTTTCCTAATTCATACTCCTTTTCAAGTCCAAGGAACATAGAAACATGACAACAATGAGAATTTTTTTGTGAGCTTAATGCATCTCTTTGAATTGAGCCATAAAAAATAAAATTTGACTACATATGTTTTCTTTAAAAGTATGTTCAGAAATACAATTTAGTAGTTTTTGTGAAAACCCTGTCATAATTTTCTCATATGCATCAGCACCATCTGGAATTATTTTGTTCATTGCTGTAGTCATTTTTTTCTCTCTTCCCCACCTGCACATAATCCATTCTTTGCATTCTTGTTCTTTCCTGTGTTCCAGTGCTTAACACAATGTTCACACATAATACTTGCTCAGAAATATATTTGAAATGAATATTTTGAAGGCAGATTTTAAAAAGTTTATTTCAGCAAATATTTCATTTGTGCCTAGTATCATGCCTGGCAAAGCTAAGGGACATAGACTAAAAGCTAGGTATTTTGTCACTTCTGCTAACCCAGGAAAGCCAGACATGTTGGCACTCTTGGCCTCCCTCTTTGCCCTTTCCAATATCTCTCCTGCAGGATCTCCACACCCTAGACGATTCAGCAGCAAAACAGAAACAGTACTGGCTTACAGGTGCTAAAAGGGTTGTTGGCTTCCAAATCTTGTGATCTGAGACAAGTGGCTTAGTTTCATAGATGTAGTTTCTTCACCTGAAAAAGAGAAACAAACTGTTTTTACTTTCCTGGTTGTTGGGGAAACTGAAAATAACAATAAATGTGTCTAATAAACATGTCTTAACACATCATTGGCTTCCCATAAATGGAGGCTTTTATTACTACAGTATCATGAAGGGATCTGATATCATTCATACACCAAGCCAATTTTCTTTTGAATAGTGTTTTCATAAGACCAATTTTCAAATTAATAATTGGCAAGTGGCAAGCATACTAAAATATAATATGTATCATCTTTTTAAAGGTCTGGTTCCTTTCCTTGCCTTAAGAATAAAGCAAGAGGAATCATGATGCTGGTTCCTGTTGCTCCCTGGGGTAGTGGCCAGATCCTATGGCAGGTCTGGAAGCAGTTGTCTGTCAGTAATGCCTCAGTAATAAGCTGCTGTTACGTCAGAAATGTTGTGCACCAATTCATAGTTTAAGATGTGAGGTCAACTAGCTGGCTGAGGAGGTAGCTGCCAGCACACCTAAAGCAGTCAGAAAGAATAGTCAATTCATTGTTATCCAAGAAGAAATATGAACTATATTTGACTATGTCATTTAAAAAATATCTAGAGCTGAAAGAACATCTCCAGGGTCAAGAGGCCCAGTAAATATGGGAGCTTAAATCAGCGGCAGTGTAGTAATTTTCATCACTGAATATTTTAATATCTGACAGGGCAAATTTAATTTATTGCGTGATAAGTAACAACGTCTTATTTTTTAAAATTAATTTTATTGGTACATTTAAGGTATACAATATAATGACATTCATCATTGGAAATTTGCACGTTTATTGGAATAATCCATCTTGATTCTTATTTTCCCCCTTCCCCTGCCCTCCCTTCAACCCCTCTACCCCCTCCCTATCTACAAAGACTTCGTTTCCATTTTTTCATTTTCTCATATTAATTCCATTCCCTTCTTTCCTTTCCCCTACCCCTCCCACTTCCCCTTCCCCTTCCCCTTTGCCCCTTTTCTTCCTATTTTACATTATCTATTATACCTTTTAGTCCTTATTTACACTTTCAATTTCTCACACTAGGGAAACTATTCAGTAACAACTTCTTATTTAAAACAAGCTCAGATAATAGGTTAGGTGCTTTTGGCAAAAGGATCTAAAACAATTTCAATTTCATTTCTTTTCAGTTTAAATCATCTCTCTTTTACTTCATTCCTTGATTAGACTCTCAGCAATATAATGGTGTCAAGCACATATGGTCACTAAGTTTATTAGAGACTCTGACACCCAAAGGCACATGTGGGATGACTGTGTGAGTGTGTATGTGTGCGATTCATACACAGCCACTGCTCTGATGGGGTTGGAGGCTGGGGGATTTGAGTCTACCTCATACAGGAAATTGAGATAGCTAGAAATTTATCTGCCTTTTCATCTCTTGCTTTGATGCAGCTTGGGAGCCACCATGCCTTCGGAGTTACAGGAGAACTGGAACTCTGCTTTTGTCTACTTTTTATCCAGTTCAATGTTGCTTTTTCTCCAGATTGACTAGCATTGATCGGACAATTTGGATTAAAGACTAATCCAGGTCTATTTGTGGTTGAGTCTAATTGGAGTCCAGATTGGACCTGGTTTCTTGGAACTAATATCTTCCTTGGAATCACCTAATAATGTCTTTTTTGGATCCATCCCAGAAATACAAGGCTCTCACTGATTAGAGGAGTCTCAGTGTGACTTCAGCAGAAACAGAAGACTTCAGGCTCCCAAGACTGATGGTCTAAGCCTCTCCAAAGGTAATGGGGAAGAAGTGAGTTTCAGAGTGCATTACACCCTCTGCAAATTGTTTAAAACTATGCTGTCAAATATGTGCTAGTAAACCACATATAACTGCTGTTAAAGTTAAATTTTGAATCAATTAAAACTTGAAAATTTTAATTAATTAATTAATTAAAATTCAGTTCCTTGGTCTCATGAAGAGACTTTTCACATGCTTCTAGCCATGCATCTATGTACAACACAGATATGAAACCTCTCCATCAGCAAACCCCAAAATACATATCAATTTTAACTTTGCTCTACCCATATAAGCACATATATGTGCGCCAATATTAACAATATGAGTCTTCAACTTGTATTTTACAACTGTTAATGTTAATTTAATGAAGCACAAATTCAAGACAGGAAAGATTATTTCTTGGTAAAAGTACTACTTGCAACTGGGTGTGGTGACACATACCTGTAATTTCAGCACTACAGAAGCCTGAGGCAGGAGGAACACAAGTTGAGCCCAGCCTAGGCAAGCAACTTAGCAAGAACCTCTCTCAAGATAAAAAAATAAAATAAAAAGGGCAGCAGATATAGCTCAGCATGAAGGCTCTGGGTTCAATCCTCAGTATTGAAAAAATAAGTATACATGGTTTCTTAAACCAAAAGTGCTGCACGAGCTGAATAGTATCTTAGGCTTCCAATAATCATGTGTCGAATGATTGAGTAAGTGATCCATTTTCTATACCTGCTTGGCACTTAATGCTTATTCTATAATGCCTGCAAGCTTTTTAATGCAAGCAATATTTACCATTGCCACTAGACTGAGAGGCCAGTGAAGACAATAACTGTGTCTTTTCACTTCTCCATTGTAGCCTCACCATCCTGACCATGCCTGGACTATTGTTATTGCATAATAAATATTTCCCAAATGAGTGGATGAATACCTATTAACTCTCTGTATCCCTTCATGGAGAAAAATGCCAACTTCTTGGGGTTAGTGTGGGGACTAAATGAAACAGTGTAAATTACCCGACAGGTGCCTGATGTCTGACAGGTGCTCTAATACTACTTCCTCTCTCATCCTGTGATCAATAGAAGACTGGGTTACTTGGATCCATAGGTTGCAGAGACTTATGGCCAAGCTGATAATTTCCCCAGCTCTTAGCAGTTGTTCTTCCTTTACTTTGATCAGAAGCTTGGTTTAAGTCATTAACTACAGGGAAAAAACAGTCAAGAGTTCATTTCTGTTATTTGGCAGTCAGGCAGCAGTTCTGCAAGGAAACAAAGTGCTAACTCAGAGCAGCTAGCTTCATAATTCATTCTAGAAATCTCTTCAAGTCTAAAATTCTGGCCTTTTACCAACCATCTGGTTCATTCAGCCTTCTCTTCTCCTATCAGAATTTCTGAGAGCAAAACTCTGCCAACAATTAAGTGCTGAAACCCTTCCTAGGGATTCTTAGATCTGAATTAGTATGGTAGGACCAGCTGGAGGGAGAAATCTGGAATGAATGGATTTTAGGATGAGTATTTCCAGCCTTTCTCTTTGCCCTTTTCTGGGCTTTGAAATCTCCCTCAAAACGCTACATTTGTATATTTTAGAAGTGGGAGGGATGACAACGTTCTGTGTAGCTTAGAGGCATTAGTATAAAAGCCAATTCTAAGATATACAAAGCAAAGGGGGGAAAGTAAAGGACCCTGAGTGTTTTGCAGCGTGGTTCCAAGTGTTACGGAGCACGTTGCAGTAAGTTTTAGCCGTTGCTAACGGATATTAGTAAAAGTGGAGACTGTGTGAAAAAAATCAAGTGTTGGGTTGTCCTTTGCAGAAAGTTAATAAAAAGAAGGAAGTGAAAGATTGCTCATTATTTTTAATGACTTTGCTTTCCAGCAGAGTGCCTGTATCTCCCTGCCTTTATGTTCTGCCTCCTTCCCCTTCATTACAGCACTCTCAGCTACTCCTTAGAATGTTGGCTTTGTTCTAAAGCAGAGTTCATCCAGAGGCTCCAAGTTCCAGGCTGACCAGCTATTAACTACACTTCCGGCACCAAGGTGATGATACAAAGATGAGCCCAAAACATTGTCCCCAGAGCAGTCACCCAGCCTGCTGTACTTCCTTCCCAGCAGGTCCACATCATTACAGGGATTCAGTCTTCAAATACCTCTTTGTGCTTGGTGGGTGATGTGAGTTTCAGCCATTCATAGTTCTTCTTACTTCAGTAAACTCCATACACCATTGTGTTGTTAGAAGCAGCCTACATCCTTGAACATTTCCTGTAGATATATTTGTATCTCACTAGGCTTTCTAATTTTATTACTTTGGTTTAAATATTTGCATCCATAAACTCTATCCTGCTCATTTACAGTAGGGAGCTTTCTGTGCCCACAGATAAATTATGGAAAAGTGCATAATAAATCCACTAGCAGTGAAATGAAAAAGTAATAAACAATCTTTCATTACACTACAACACTGAAAGAAGGTAAAGACTTCAGTCTAGGAATGTAAATGTTTTATAAGGCAGAACAACAATGTAAGCCCATAAATACAGAATAAGGAAACACACACAGACACACACACAACACACAAAATGAAAAATTGGCTTCAAATTCTATATTAGGTATACCTACTATCATGCTTCTCTTCCAAATAAGGGCTGGACTGGCTATGGTTTGGAAATCCCTTTGAGCTTTTGGGTTCACAAATCTGTGAGTTTGGAAAGAGGGATAAGTGCTCTGGAGAGGGTCTGGGGCAGGTAAATGACCCCTGGTCTTGAGTGTGGGTAGGAGCAGGCAATGTGGCAGCAGCATTTGCTCTGACTGAATGGATCAGAATCCCTTTGACAGTCATCAGGCAAAATCATCAGAAATTTGCCTATTTATGGGGTGTAACACTCTGTAAACATCTGTTAAATTCATTTGTTCAAGACTTTTATTGAGTGGAAATCAGTATGAAGATGTCTCAAAGAACTAGGACTGGAAGTCCCATTTGACCCAGGCATTCCCCTCCTGGGTATTGTCCCCAAAGAATTAAAAGAATCATACCACAGTGATATATGTGCACACATGTTCATAGCAGCACAATTTGTAATAGCTAAAACTTGGAAACAGCCCAAATGCCCATCAGCTGGAGACTGGACAAAGAAAATGTGGTTTTTTTATAAAATGAAGTACTACTCAGCCATAAAAAATGAGAAATTAGAGACATTTATAGCTAAATGGATGCACATTGAGGGTGAAATAAACAGGACACACATGTGTAAATACCAAATAGTTTCTCTAGTGTGAGAACCTGAAAGTGTAAATAAGGACTCAAAGGTATAATAGATACTGTGAAATAGGAAGAAAAGGGGCAAAGGGGAAGGGGAAGTGGGAGGGGTAGGGGAAAGGAAAGAAGGGAATGGGATTAATATGAGAAAATGGAAAAAAGGAAACAAAGTCTTTGTAAATAGGGCGGGATGGAGGGGTTGAAGGGAGGGCAGGGGAAGGGGGAAAATATGAGAACCAAGAGAGATTATGTGAAGGTGCAAATTTCCAATGATGAATGTCATTATTTGTATACCTAAAATGTACCAATGAAATTAATATTTTAAAAAAGGAATAAACCGACCATTTCACAGCCTGGGTGATGGGGAGGAGAAAAAAAATATAGATGATTCATATAAATATTAATTATATAACATACAGTAAATTAATAACACCTCTTTGAGTCATAGTATATGGTCTTTCTATTCTTTAGAACGTAAATTTAGAATTTATGATGCTCTTGAGCCGGAGATTTAACTCAGTGGTTCGGGCACCTGCCTCGCAAGCGCAAGTTCCTGAGTTCGTTCCTCGGTACAAAAAAAAAAAAAAAAAAGAATTTATGATGCTCTTCTAATCACTTTATATTTGTGTCACATCATAATTATCTTGGTGTCTTATATAAACTCATACCTGTTAAAGAAAAAAAAGAAAGAAATTTGCCTATTTATAAACTTAAGAAGGATCTGTGTGGTTTACTCATGTTTCTGTATGAGCATATGTATTTTTTAAACAAAATAAATGGGTCTTTTGCCAAAAGTATTCAAGCAGCACACCCTTACAAAAAGCCTTGCTAGAAATACAGTATATGTTTATTCATTAGCTGTCAGGTACTTCTGGGCTCAGTACACACACACAGAGGCTGTTTAATAACATTTATGGAGAACCGTGCTGGGGTCTATCTTGGTGCAGAAATATCCACCCTGACAAAAAACACTGTTTTGCTTGTCTTCACCCAGGAGAGGAAAATAGGATTGTCCCTGCCTTATCTAAACACTGCCACATTGTTGACCAAAAAAAATGCTCCTTATTGTCATTCTAGAAAGGGAAGAATTAAACCAGTCAGCCAATTTGAAAGAAAAATGAACATATTTTAATTTTCTCAAAGCCCAGAAGAGATTTAGCTAGTGACTCCCTTCCCAAATGATTTAACTTTGTCTCCTGACAACAGTTTAGAGTTGTTTGATCTATTTAGTTTGGAAGAGACAAACTTGATAAGCTACTGAGAAGAAAACTAATTAGGAAAGAGGTTCCAAAGGGTTCATTGGATTGCAGGAAAAATAACAAAATGAACAAAGAAAAGAAAGCAAACATTCTGTTCTGTCATCAATTGGGCTCATGCTGTGTGGGGTCGGGGTGGGGGGAGTTACCAAAGTCATTTCCCCATCTGCCAGGCCTCTCTAATTGACTTATTATTAAAATCCAAAGGAAAATCATCAAATGTGGTAATGGCATTCAAGAAGTTGGTAGTATGAGAGGGAAGAAGGATGCTTAACATCAGTGTGGACAGTGCTTAGCCACAGGAGGTAAAGAAATATCATTTAGGGGTAGAGAATTGGTTAATCACATTGGTATTTAAACTATGCTATTAAGGATTACTAATTGAGGTGCTTAATTACATTTCCATTTCAGGATGGAAGGCTCTTCTGAGCTTTGTGGTATACTTGTACAATGTTGTGTGCTTACACACCCATGGGTGACTTTATATATACACGAAAGAATGGCCTGAGAAAAGGACAAAGTGAAGAAATAAAGATTTCTGTTGCATAAATCATGGCTTGGAAGTGTAGCATTAAACAGATGAACTTTAACAGTAGATTGGCTACATTATCCTCTTAAAGACTCAGTTTGGCCATTTATAAGGGGTCACACAAACCAACTTATGGGTTAGCTATGAGCATTGAATAAGGTGATTATGTAAAGCATGTTTTATTATCTATGTAGGAACAAATATGTATTAATCTCCTTTTCATTATCCTGAGACCTCCTCTGAATAGCTATCATCTTCTACGATCTACTCAGGATGAAACAAAAATTCACAGTAAGCTATTAAACAGGAAAATTAAATTCTTACTTGAACTAAATGTCTACTGTGTCTGAATACATAAAGAAGATTGAGGGAGGGCAGAAAGATGGAGAAATATCTACTTAGTAGATCACTGGCTTTCAGTTTTGTGATCTATTATACTCTGATTATTTTGGAGGCTCTAGAGTGACACAATAGGGACATATTGCTAATAATGAACTCAGATTTAGACTAAAAATAACCTTCCAATAGCTCTCCTTTTTTTTAAATCCATTTGCTTGTCAAGATGAGCTAATAAGTTTAGAGTCTCCAGCACGAAGAGAAAATATCCAAAAATAGATAATATTAAGAGCCCTAGGGAAATAGTCTACTATGATTTACTTTCTAGATAAATTTTTTAATTTTTTAATTTACAAAAGAATTATTGCTCAATTTTCATAAAATTCTTATGGGCTTGCATATTCTATGTTAATCACAGTGAGTTCGTTTAGTCCATGTATTATGGTGGTGAATACCACAGTGCGGTGGTGAAGGGTCAGACAAGACAGAGAAACAAATGAAACAGATACTCAGGAAACCAAAGACGAGTGCATAGAAGCTAAAGACAATAATGAGTTTCATCTGAGAAAAAAGAGGGAGGTTGGGGATTTGTGCACTGAAACTCTTTTATATTTTATGTAAATCTTCACTTCATAAAAATGTTCCATTTCTAGCTCCAAAAGAATAAAATCCTAGGTTTGGTAAGTAAGGAGTAAGTGGAAATTCCACAAAGATAATTTTCTTCCTGGAACTATATAAAATTTTTAGCTGCCTTTTCTGGCAAAGAAATGTTGAATTATTTCTTTTTCATATAATATATAGCTTTCCTATGAGATAAGTCTTTAGGGAAATGAATCAACATCCTTTCCCATTTTAACAAGCTGTCCGATTATTGTATTTGTTTTGCAAATTTCATCTGGCCAGAAATGGACCAAATTAAAGAAATCAAAGTGGCATATTGCATAAAATCCCTATCAATTCAATATAAATGCAGTTCCTCACTGACTGACTCAATTCTGACTTTCCAAATCTCATCCATCAGCATTCAAAACAACTGGAGATTATTTTGATTAATTCAATCTAATGAACAGTGGCCAGTCTGGACAACACCATAGTGAGAGTTTTAATTTTCCAGCTAACTTGAAGCCATAGAAGAGGATATTTGATTTTCTGGATGAATGAAACAGAACTGGATTCTGCTTCATCTTCGCTCATTAATATCTCCATATCTCTATGTGCTTTCTGCCAAAGATTTTGCAGTACAATCTGAAATCTATCCCAAGTGCTTATTTATATTTCAACATCAGAAAATTCCATCTTGTTTGTATGATTGGTCTGTTGCTATTGCACAAATGATTTGCTTCTTTTTTCTGTCCATAATGCTGTGTGTTTTTGGTTTTTTGGGGGGTTTTTTTGGTTTTTTTTTGGTATCGGGGATCGAACTCAGGTCCTTGCACTTGCACAGCAGGTGGCGAAACCACTGAGCTAAATCCCCAGCAACAGTGCTGTGTTTTATTCCTCAGTGCTCGGCAGAATCCTCCTGGCATACGGGATCATTCTCTTGAGTTAATGTGCAAAAATAATGAGAAGTAGATAAGCAAACTACTAATAAGGAACCAACGATTCTTATCTAGAAATCTCAGCACATTTAATCCATTAGTTATATCAGAAAACTTTGTCTGCAGCTTGACTCTGTCTACACTGTAACCCAAACACCTAGAAATAGACCTGAAATACCAGTAGATACTGATAAGTACTAGTAAAATGGATGAAAGCATTGACAAAAGCTTATACATCTAATAACTTTATTTACGGTTTTGTTTCATGCCTTATCATTATATTTGTAGGTGCCCACTCCTACAAAAATGAATCATATATGGATACCAGCTAATGACCTTACTACCTAGTTGGAGATAAGAGATATAAGTAAATAAATAATAAAACCACTACCAGAAAATTACCAATAGAGAAAGGCTACAGATAGTGTCAGGAGAGTTCAGAAGAGAGATAATAATTGATCAAAAGAATCAAGAAAGTTTTTTAGAAGTAGTTGTTAATGAACAGGGCTTTGACACATAGGTTTGAGTTTATGTGATGGGAAGGGCTAGAATAAGATTTAGCAGGGACTTTAGCTGATCAGCCTGTATTCAAATTCTACCATCATCTAGTAAATTTGGCTGTGTTCCCCAGGTGAAGTTACTTAACCACTCCAGGTAAATGAGAGATGGTAATAGATTCTGTCTTACAGGGAGTTATAAGTATCCTGGTAGTTACTCTATGGATTTTCCTGATAAATATATAATGTCAGATGACAGAAACTTCTAGCAACTGGTGAGCTAGTTCTTACATAACTTGGCAGAACTTCTGCAGTAAAATGTAATGTGGAAAGTATTCAGAGAGAATCACCAACAGCATATCTCAAAAGGAAACGAGGATCAGATGGTTCTGAATGTTCAGTCTTGGGCTCTGCAAACAGCTACAGTGATGTAAAAAGGTGTTCTCTGTCCTGTGTGGACAGATCTAATCCTTAGCAGAATTCCTCTCAACTGGTGGAAGCCATTCTGACATGTGCAGCAATAGTGGCACTAAGATTCCTCATTTGGCATCCAGCACACTTGAGAATGTATAACAGGAGTGAGGAAGGGGGAAAGAGCTGAGTGGGGAGTGTATTCTTAGATTTAAAAACCTGTGAACTTCCAAAAATCTCTAATAAATACAACTTCCCTTCATACTTTATGAAACGTTTTTCAAGTAAAGGATTTATAGGAAAACTGCCTCATTTGATATTCCAAGAGACATCTACTCACAGCCAAAAGCATTTTTACTTACTCAAAACTTTCAGGGAAATGCAATCAAAATGGCATAAGACTCCTAAAACCATGGAAGACAGTTCCTCATTATCCTCTTTGAGCATAGTATGAATATTAGTCTGGTTCATTGAATTTCTTCTGATCTAAGATCTTTTTATCCAGAACTCTCCACTCCAAGCTGACCTTTCATATGAAACATAAAGACTATTTAGGTTTTGTTAGGTTCGATAACTTACTCAGGGAGATAGGCCTATGTAAGTGGAAAGTAAACGTTCTTTAAAATTTTCTTTAAAAGTAATAGCACCACAATATATTCATTTGTGTAGCTCCATATTACTCAGCAGCAATATGAGAAATGACAGTCTCCAAACAATGAGCATGTTTGTGTTGCTTTTCCTTCAGTTAAAAGAAAAAGTGAAAAATCAGAATATTACTGTTTATAGATTTAACTCTGGGAAACTGTAATTTCCTTACAGAGTGCCAGTGACATTTCCAAATAAAAATGAAACTTGCTTTAAAGCTAGATCTACTTGAATTCATGTAGCTTCTGAGCTTACTCCCCTCCCCACAAATTAAAACTGTTCTCAAAGTTGTATTATAAAAATTATCATCTTGACTTATAAAAGAGGTTTTCTTCACTTTAAAATTATTTCATTCCAATAATGCCTCTTTTCTTAGTGAAACGTATCATGTATTGCTACATCAATTTCTCAAAGAGGGATGACAAATAATTTACCTTGTATTATTAGATGTGGCTAATTTTTTTCTGCCCATAAAGAGAGAAACATTTTTGATTACAAAAACTGTTTTACTTCGAAGTAGACAAGAGAGGGCACTCATGTACTTCATATGTAATTGTGAATAAATTTTCCGGTTGTTCAGAGGAATGACTAGAGGAAAAATATTTTAAAGGGATTGGAAAATATGTAAAATTAATATTGATACAAATGTATCATTTTTATAAATAAAAGCAAGCAGAAAAAGAAATTTTGGAAGAATACCATATAAATCTCTTTAAAAGGATTGACAAATTCAAATTAAAACAGACATAAAAATCCTTTCTCCTAAACTTCATTTAATTCAATCTGAAACAACCATTTAAAAATAATACTATTTGAAAAGAATGAGAAACCTTTTCTTAAAATCAAAACTTAGCAGAAGCTACAATTTTTTACTTGAAAGGAATAATGTCCTCTGACCTATAAAATGGCATCACAATTGCAAAAATTTATAGTTTAAAAAAGGGAGGGGTCCTTGTTCCATAGTATAATCTAGTGGTCTTATGAACCACACCCTTGTGTGTAAGGGTGAGTGGGTGGAATTTAGAGGACAGTGATGCTCCTGGCCCAGACGGAAATTTGCAACAGGCTCTACCCCAGTCCTCCGTGCTTCCTCTCCTCTCCCCTCCCCTTCCCTCCTCTCTCCTCCCTTTTTCTTCTCCCCTCCCATGCTCTTCTCTCCTTTTCTCCCTCCCTCCCTCCCTTCCTTCCTTCCTCCCTCCCTCCCTCCTTCCCTCCTTTCTTCTTTCATTGAGTATTGGGGATTAAATCCAGGACCTTCCCACTAAGGGATATCCCCAGGCCTTTAGTTTTTAGATTTTGGCAGAGTGCCTCTCTAAGTCAGGAGATTGCCCAGACAGGACTCGAACTTGCAATCACCCTGCTTCAGCCTCTCACAGTGCCAGGATTACAGCCTGCACCACTAAGCCAGGCTACTTCTGTCACTCTTCACTCCCAAGATGACTGGATTTCATGTCTAGACCATTTTCCTCCAGAGGATACCAGAGCTTTACAACTGGATGGACAGTTGCTTTTCCTGAAATATTTCAGCAACCAAGAGTTAAATATGAAATCCCAGTGAAAGCCTCCAGCAAGGTTTACCTAGTGGACCTCACAAGGTAAGGCTCATCGGGGACAGTGTCCTCATCCAAAGATCAAATTGTGAGGCAAAGAGCCAGAAACAATCAGAGGCTTCAAAGCAAAGAAGGAAATCAGACTTTTTTCCTAAAAGAAAAAAGAAATGTTCATTCTAATCATTTTCACAGTATTTATTTCAGGGTAGGGAACAAGTCATAACTTTTGCTGTCTTTAAATGTGATGTCCTTATGGTCTTAAAGCTTTGACCCTCATAACATAAAACATGCAGAGCTCCCTGGGTATCACTTGTGAACAGAGCTGTTTCCTAGGGAATTTCTGTTCTCATTAAGAGTGCTTGGCACAGAGTTAGAGACATTTGTGAATTTGATCCTATCGATTATTGATCCTTACGCTATTCTCTTAAATTGTTGTAGTAATAATAGCTATTACTCCTGACATAGTATCAATGAGAAATTAAAAATTCAACTGGTCTTATTGTCAATTAGTGACATGAAAGCAAGATCCACTTATTCATTCTGTTGTCTAACAATAGGCAGTTGGAGGAAGTGAGTGAACAGAGTAGAACATTTATTGAAAGAGCTAAGTATTCAGCCATGTGGATCAAGAGAAAAAGAGATTGTAAAGAGGTTTGAGGCAGAATCCCCCTGGCACTGTATGGTGGTAATTCTTAAACTTTTTGTCTTACACTCGTGGAAATTAAGGACCCCAAACAACTTATATAAATGATAGGAAATGGGGTAGGGGATATTAAGAGACATTACTGAAAATCCTGACTGTGGATCTCCGTCTCCTGCAAGCCAGTATGATATCCGTGAGATAGGAAAGTGGGAAATGAAGACACAAAGACAGAGAGCTGAGAGAAACTGAGTCTTGGGCTGACCTAAGGTGCTCTGGGCAGCAAAGACAAAGGACTCCCCGGACATTCAGTGTTTATTCATTGCAAACGTGGGAGTGGGGAAGCTGGGCAGGCCTTGGGACACCTGTTGATAACAAGTACCAAGCAGGCAGGACTGTAGAATGAGGACACCAGCATGTGTTTGCTAAAGAAAACAAAGGGTTAATTCAGAAGGGAAGAATTTAGCTGGAGTCAGTTGACCTGGGTTGGAAATGAAATCGGCTGATTGGGCTACTTCCAGTGTAACACAGCCAAATTATGGAGGTGCAAGAAGCTTGTGCCACCAAAGCATGCTAATACTGGGCAGAGGTGTCTGCTACAATAAGTTTTATCTATCTTCATTCACTATATTAAATGTTAAAATTGAAAAACCTTGTAATAGTCACTAATTAATAAAAAACAGTAATAACCATTTTAGTCCATCAACAAATGAGAGTATGAAGAAAATTGTGATGTATTTATACAACAGAGTATTACTCAGCTAAAAAGGATACATTTGAGTTACTTGTAAGAAAATAGCTCCACCTTGGGACTGTAATGCTGAGTGAAATAAATAGGACACACAAGCAAAATATAGCATGCTTTCTATTATATGAGAAACCCCAAAAATAAATAATTTAAAGAGAAAAATAAAAGGTGATAGGAAACAGGGAGGTAGACTATGGAGATGGGAAGGGAATCTAGGAATGAAGAGAGAGTGGAGAGGAGAAGAGAAATTCAAAATGACTAAGATGTGATATGTGTCTGTACCATTTCCTCAAGAGGAATGTAATTATTATGTATCACAAACATATACTTATAAAAGAAACCAAAAGCTATAAAGATGTAACTATGTTCCCCTCAACATTAGTTATAAGAATGGAATTGTTTGACCCTTCTGAACAGCTTATGATTTAGCTTAATAGAAATTAGTTACACTGCCATATCTGCTTCTGCATTCAAGCAGGTGTGATTTATTTTGATTGAAGAACATGAAAGTTTTGATTGAAGAAAGTCTAGAGTCACATACATAGTTGGAAAAGGAAGAAGTATATTAGTCGCCTTAATTAATTGTGAATATTTATTTTGCACATACAATCAAAATGTAAAAAGCGGTACTTTCTTAAATATTAGTTGCAATATGAAATCTGAAACCATATTCATGGTTACATTGGCCTATCTTGCAACTCGAATGGATTTTTATCCATGCATGATGTTTGTAACATCACGAGCGGTTATTTGGAACATACTGGTTTATTCTTATGTAAGTCTTCCAAATGTGCACTGAAAAATATTACTATATGCTGATGAGAAAGTGAGACTTCAGGGCCACATAATCTACTAGCGTTATTACAAAAAGTGCCTGATGCCTCAGACTCCTCGGAAGTGCCCCAGAGCTTTGCTTCACAGAGGCCTATGCAGAGGCTCCTCTCCAGCCTCTTCATTACCCTTTTTCCCTCTACTATGTTAAAATTCACACAGTGCCCCTTCTGCTCTTGCAAGCACCTTGCTATCATCACTTTGGTGTTTGTTCAACTCACTATGCACTTTGCTTTTTCTCATTTCAGAACATTCAAATCTACTGAGCCCTTAGTAAACTTCCAGTTTATTTCCATTTAGATGCTACTTTTATTTTTTCCAGTTTTAGAAATCAAACCCCATGGCTTTCTACCACTGAGCTATGACCCCTGATTTTTTTCATTCAGTTTTTATTTTCAGAAAGGAGCTCAAGAAGCTCAGTTCTGGCCTGGGCTGGCCATGAAACTGCAAACCTCCTGCCTCAGGAGGAGGCCTGTGCCACCATCCCCAGCTTTGACAGTACCTTTCCTAAGAATCCTACTCTGATTTTCCTTAATTTCAGTTAATCCTCTCTCCTGGAAGTCTTCCTCAAAAAAATGACCTGCTAATCTGAAATTTCTAAAAAGGTTGAAACCCCTTTAAGGGTAAGAACCATGTCTGAACTCAAATAGTTTTTAACATTATTATATTTTTAATAAATAAGTCTTTTTTTCATTTTAAAGACAAAAACTTAAAAATAATTTTTGGAATTGGAGGTAAAAAGATGCTTTTCTGCTACATTAAGTTTTTACTTCTTTGGTATAGTATGAACTGTTGAAATAGCTTGAGTCTGTTATGTAGATCTTTTCTTTTGTTAGCAAGGAAAATCTCTTTGCTAAATCTTCCCCTTCATCAGGGCACAGTTCCTAAAAGTGTTCTCAGCCACCTCCATCCAACAGCTCTTGCTCATTCCTTTAAACACACCTAGCCCTGAAATACTTTAACATTGCCCATTTAGTAGCTTACCATACATTCCTTACCTTTCAGCCCTGGCTACTCCATATTGTTTCCCAAATCACTGAGATTCATGAGACTAGTAACCTGTCCTATGCATGGAGCCTCCCATTACATTAGTAATCGATTTTGATCAACTGACTCCTTTATCACTGGGACCACACAGTCTTATCCCCTAAAGGAATGTTGTAAAACATTTTGCCATTGATTTTGAACTTGCAGTACCACCTTCTTTTAAACTTTGACCTGGAGAACCTGTCCATACAAGAAAAGTACACTCTAGCTCAAACTCTTGAATATTCCTTGGTTAACTGAACTAGCTAGTGTCCCTAAATAATGTGTAATTTTTGGAAACATCTGAAGATGTGAGAGTTAGCTCAAAGATTCAGAAACCCAATTCAAAACAATTTAAGTGAAACCAAAATTTGTTGGCTCATACAATTGTAGAATCTATGGGTGGAGATGTTTGCATTTAAGCCTGACTTAATCCAGTCATTTAGACAATGATAGCAGCTCATTCATCTTTTGGTTCTATTTGTATTTGCAACTCTCTTCCTCTTGGCCTCTGTCTCTCCTCTTAGAGAGAGAGGCTCAGATGTATGTGTTCACAGCTCACAATCTACAAAGAAGTAACACATTGTCTCTCTAGCAGCTACATTGCAGATCTTGTGGAAGCATTCTGATACCTAGTTTAGTCCATGTGATCCTCTCTTGGATTAATCACTAAAGATGAAATATTAGAATACCAACTGTCGACTAACCCCAGTCCTGTGCCCACCGCTGTCATCCACAGGCTCGCCATAACCACCTGGGATGGGGGTTGGCAAAGGGTAATAGAAATTGAGATAGTGGCCAGAAAAACATGACAAATGTCAACTATGCCAGAATTCAGATATCACTGCAATAGTATTAAATTGGTATTTAGTCAATACATTTTAAGGTTGGATACCACCAGTTGGGGAAAATGTTGGTTATTTAAAGGAGGGGATAGTATTTGTTCTTTAAAAAAATTTACCATATTCTAACTTGGAAGAGAAGAGATATAGAGAAGGTGAATCTCTTACCTGTTCTGAATTTCAATTTCCTTTCAATACAATGAGCACACAATTATACTTTGCTCTTATAGTTATGGAGAGAAAATTAGATAATGTATTTGAAGTACCTAAAATAGATCCATTATTCTCTACTATATTATTATTTTTCCCCTCTCTTTTCCTCTACTGAAAAAGAGGAGACATGAACTGGCTGGCTTTGGGGCATTAAATGTGGAAATGTCCCCATCTGCTCTTACCCTGTCACTCTTGCTCTTTTTCAGTCAGTTTGAATCTAGGCTATAAATTAAAATCACCGGGCAGAGCACCTAAGAATCCTGATGCCTAAGCTTCATTCTAGGCAAATTAGGCCAGGATCTAAGGTGGAGATTCAATATTAGTGACTTATAAATCCCTAGTTGACACCAGTGTTGAAAACCACTTCTCGAAATTCCTCAATTCTTTTTGTATTTGATACACACATTAGCTGTGAATTATGGTGTTAATATCTATCAAGTTTTGGGTTGTTTTTGTGTGAACCTGCCTTTTACTTTCTGGATTCTGATGCTGTAATACCTGGGGCCTTGTTGGCTCAGGAGGGACTAGCCCCGGCCTTCTGGGACTATCTTAATTTCTAGAGAGAGTAAATAAACATTTTGCCTTGGAGGATACTTTTCAATTACAAACCAACTAATCCTCAGCCCACACTCAACCATGTCCTTTATCAGAATCTCATGCTCTAGATCACAATCCACTTGCTTTAATCAACTCAGAGCCCAGTTCTAGACAATGAGAAATAGACACTATACCCTAAATATGGAACATGTATTTAAACCCTCCAATTCTAAACCTGCTTGCTCTACTCTGCTTGTTCCTTCTAATAACCTACAATGAAGCCTCTGGTCTACAGTTTCATTCTCTCTCTGCCTCCTGGTGACCTGGATGTTTCTTCCTTGTGGAAACTGTAGCTGTCTTTTCAATGACAATATTTTCTTGATCTGTTGGTGACTATACTTCAAATTTCTTATGAATCTATTATCTTTAAAAGAGTTTTCTTCAAGCAGATTAGAAGCACTGTGAGGGAAAGAAGCATACATTATTACATTTTCTTGTTATCCTTGAAGTATTTAGTGTAGTGTGGTTGGTATCATTGTTCCATAAATACCTGTTACTTGATTCAGTTTAGAACCTGAGGATTTAAGATATGAGGTCTCATCAAAATATGTGGTGAATACTTAAATTTGAAATAATATTATAGTAAAAGACACATTGACATTAATCATCCTCAAAATATTCCTCCTCTCTTTGGAACACACTTTTCCCATAGTTCTTGCCACTTCTGATGCAGTTCTTGAAGTTCTCTTTCATGAGTGTCATTAACCACCTTATCATGGATATCTCAATGTTCTGAATGTATTTAAAATATTTACCTTTCACACTCATTTTGACTTTAGGGAAGAGCCAGAAGTCACACTGTGCCAGACCAGTGAATAAGGCAGATGAGGACACACTATATAATGTTTTTATTTGTCAGAAGTTGCTGGAAACTTTTGATCAACATGTGGTGATCATGAAATATGGTGAAAGTTTGAAAATTTTTATTACAATAAAAGACACATTGCTATTAATCCCCTCAAAATATTCAGAATACTTTCCACTTGCTTTAAATACACTTATCACAACATTCTTGGGAATGTGTCTTTTACTGTAACATTTTTTTAAAACTTAAACACTCACCATATCTTTCTATCATCCCTTGTATTATGTTAAACTGAAAATAATTCACTGGAAAAGCCCCAATGCTTAAACAGTATGAATTGCATCCAATTGTCTTCAGGAAAACTGGTGTAAGATAATGTGAAAGATTAACATTAGACATTTCTAATTAATCTTATCCAGTTGTTTTTTTCTTTGTAGCTCTTACTTATGGTCAAACAAAATAAAAACAAAAAACACTCAAGTAATCTTATGACTTGATGTTTTAATAGTCCTTTAAAAACAGGTTCTTACTTGCTTTGAAAATCAACTCACACAGGACACCAGGCCAAGAACAAGTTAAAACCTCTTTACCTCATTATTATGTTTAAGAGGGCCAAAGCCAGGTTAGAACCTGGAGACTTCATTAGTCCTTTGTTTAGGCACTTCCAGGTTAGTAGCCAGGTAGGTTATGAATGAGGTGACTGAGTTCTAACTCACTTTTGGCTCTAGCAAAGGAACAATGTTTAAGGTATATTAGAACATGTTATGAAAACCCCTTTTAGACATCAGTAATTCAACTCAGATATAGTTGCTTATTAAGAATAATAATTCATTCTTACCATGTTACAGGCTTAAAGCAAACCATTTTGCAGGTATTATGTCATTTCACACACACAAAGACCCAGTATGGAAGACTTTATTATTATCATTCAACAGGTGAAGAAACTGAGACTCAGGAAGGTTAAATCACTTATCCAAGGTCATACAATAAATAATTGGCAGAAACCACCTGCCTTTCTTTTGTGACATTTACTTCCAATCCCTTTTCTTAGCCGAGGCTCCTTGTTTTGAGAACACTCCTCAGGTAAGTTTGAAGCACAGCTGGATGTGAGACGCACTGATCTTTGGCAGTGTTTTATAAACCGGGTCATGACATATTTGGGTGTTATTAAGTCAGTTTGTTGGCCTGCAGCCATCATACAAAGATCAAATAGAATACAAAAATAAAAAATAAAAAGAAAGAAACTAGCTAAATATAATACATTCAGTAAGGTAGAATATTTTTCATGATGCTTTTGCTTCACTTACAATAATATATAAACATATGTGCTTACTGGACCTGGATGGACATAGGTTGATTACTGTGATTACAAGTCCAAAAGCATTTCAAAAAACACCTATCTGAGGTTATAACTTGGAAATTCAGGCCTAGCAGCGGAGACAGCGTTATTCTTAGAGGAAAGCCCCGTATTGCTGGAAACGAGCCCCTAACCAATTTCTCACCAGAGACTCTTTGATGAGGGGTGGGAGGAAATAGCTGAAAGAATGGGCCTGGCTTCTGTGATGGGAGCTGATCTATCAGAAGAGAAAGTCCCGCTCGTTGGCTTTGGTGGTTGCCTTTCTCTGCTGATCAGGCTGTGAACTTCTTGGCCAACACAGTTCATGTAGAGACATGTGACTGATTTTGACATGCTAAACCTGAGGTTATTTGCATGAAGCTGGCTTGCTATTAGTTACACTCTAATCCCCTCATGGCAATAGACAAGATGTTTCCTTATTTTTGCAGCTGCCGCTGACTCTGGTTTGAACCAAACCACTGTCAGGTGTAGAACTGACACAATTATAATTTTTAATACTAATGAAATTACTATGATTCAAGAAGGTGGCAAACTGTACCAAGTGTTGCAAATCTTTTTTTTTTCTGAGTAATATTTCTTGGTATTTGGGGACATCGCTTTCACTTTGAGCTTTACTTCGTGGGGATTTCTTTAAATTATTCCCATTGAACAAGGGCAAAGCTGAACTAACATCACTAATATAATGAAATGAGCCTAGGCTGTCAAACTTAAGGTTTAATGAGATAGCTATTACTTTAAAACAAAACAATGCCAAATGTCTTTTGTTTACTTCTTCTCAGAAGAAAGGAGAAAAATTTAAAGGATTAAAAGTAATGTTGGGCAAATATTGCTGTTGGTGTTTACCTGGAGGCTAACAAGAGTGTTGCCCAATGTTTGTCCACATTTCAAAGAAGTATATTCTGACTAGGGGCAGACAGATGCCCTCCAAGATTAGGACTAAGCAGGAGCCCCCAGGCTTCATGCACATGTCTATTCTGGCCTACTCGCTGCGTTAGTGCTTATAAATAGAACACTTCTTATTCCCAAGAAATGTTCCTATGTTGAATAGGTACCATCAAATTGAGGATTGTCAAGTGGAGACACAGTAGGCAAAAGATATCTTATTAACATAATTTGAAAATAATTTTCAAACTCAAGATATTAGGTTAAGGAGTGTAGAGGTCAAAATTAATCTGTTCTCTGCCCAAATTCCTTCCTAACCTCACCCCAGATAACATCACACAATCACTGAAGTCCCTTAATTTATTTATTCCATTCAAAATTCTATCAAGCTCTGCTAAATTAACATATGGTCCTTTGAGTTTCATATGTGATGGTGTAGTGACTGAAGACTCACTCATATGTGATTAAGTATAAATAAAGTGGGGTTAAATAGTTTCCACAGTGCCTATTTCTGGCCTTGTGCCATATCTGATAAAAATAAATTCCCTTAGGACAGTCTAATAGTCAAGGCCAGAAAAGTTTAGTTGCAAAGAATAGATTTTTAAAATCCTTATGTACTAAAAATTACATAGAGCTTTTTTAAACCACTTTTTTTCTCGCCTTTTGATTTAAATAAGCACAATAAAAATCCAAACTAGAATAGAACATTGAAAAGCAACAGTGATCCCTTTGTTGCTAAAAGTTTTTAAACATACTGAAGTTTCTTTTTTTTTTTGTATTAAATTCTTTTATTGGTACATTGCAGGTGTACAACACAATTACATTTCTCACTGGGAATTGTACCTTTACATAATGCATCTTGTTTCTTATTTTTTCCCCATTCCTAGCCCTCCCTTCACGCCCTCCACCCTTCCCTATTTACAAAGACTTTATTTCCATTTTTTCCATTTCTCATCATTTTTCCTTTCCCTTCTTTCCTTTCCCCTGCCCCTCCCACTACCCCTACCCCTTTGGACCTTTTCTTCCTACTTTGCATCATCGATTATTCATTCTAATCATTGGTACATTTTAGGTATATAAACTAATGACATTCATCATTGGAAATTTGCACCTTTACATAGTCTCTCTTGGTTCTTATTTTTCACCCTTGCCCAGCCCTCCCTTCAACCCCTCCAGTCCTCCCTATTTACAAAGATTTTGTTCCTATTTTTCCATTTTCTCATATTAATCCCATTCCCTTCTATCCTTTCCCCTAGCCCTCCCACTTCCTTCCCCTTTGCCTCTTTTCTTCCTATTTCACATTACCTATTATACATTTAGTCCTTATTTACACTTTCAGTTTCTCACACCAGAGAAACTATTCGGTATTTACACATGTGTGTCCTATTTATTTCACTTAAGAGTATGGCCTCAATGTGCATCCACTTAGCTATAAATGTCTCTAATTTCTCATTTTTTACAACTGAGTAGTACTCCATTTTATAAAAAAACCCACATATTCTTTATCCAGTCTCCAGTTGATGGGCATTTGGGCTGTTTCCAAGTTTTAGCTATTACAAACTGTGCTGCTATGAACATGGGTGCACATATATCACTGTGGTATGATTCTTTTAATTCTTTGGGGAAGATCCCCAGCAGGGGAATAGCAGGGTCAAATGGGACTTCCAGTCCTACTTCTTTGAGGTATCTCCATACTGATTTCCACAGTGCTTGCACCAGTCTACACCCCCAGCAGTAGTGGAGCAGGGTTCCTCTTTCCCCACAGCCCCGCCAGCATTTGTTATTGGTTGATTTCATGATAGCAGCCATTCTTTCTGGAGTGAAGTGGAATCTCAGCATTGTTTTCATTTGCATCTCTCGAAAGACCAGTGATGTTGAACATTTTTTCATGTATTTATTTGCTATTTCTACTTTGTCTGAGAAATGTCTGCTCACTTCAGCTGCCCATTTTTCAATTGGGTCTTTAAATTTGGGAGGTCTGATCTTTTCAAGTTCTTTATAGATTTGAGATAGTAGACCTTTGTCTGAGGAAGAGCAGGTGAAGATTTTTTCCCACATTGTGGGTTGTCTCTTCACACTGCTGGTAGTTTCTCTTGCTGTGCAGAAGCTTTTTAATAAGAAGAGATCCCATTTGTTGATTGTTTGTGCTAGTTCATGGGCAACTGAGGTTTTGTTCATAAAATCTTTTCCTACACCAATGTCTTCAAGGGTTCTACCTAACCTCTGTTCCAACTGGTTCAGACTTTCTATTGTAATATTTAGATCTTTAATCCATTTTGATTTTAGTTTAATGCCTGGTGAGAGATACAGGTCTAGTTTTAATCTTTGTCAAGTTGAAGCCCAATTTTTCCAGCACCATTTATTAAAGAGGCTATCTTTCCTCCAGTGAGGATGTTTGGCTCCTTTGTTGAAGATGAGATGGCTGAGTGTGTCTGGCGTTGTTTCTGCATCTTCTAATGTCTTCCACTGGTCCTCAAGTCTGTTTCTTTGCCAGTACCATGCTGTTTTTATCACAGTAGCTTTGTAGTAGAGTTGCAGGTTGGGGATTGTGATACCCCCTGCCATGCCTCTGTTACCTAGAATTGCTTTTGCTATTCTGGGTCTCTTCTTGTTCCAAATGAATTTTTGGACTGTTTTCTCGAGGTCTATGAAGTATGCTGCTGGGATCTCAATTGGAATTACATTAAATCTATATAGCAGTTTTGGAAGTATGGCCATTTTCACTCTATTAATCTTTCCTACCCAGGAGCAGGGGATGTCTGTCCATTTTCTGATATCATCTTCAATCTCTCTTTTCAGAGTGCCATAGTTTTCAGAGAAGAGGTCTTTGATTTCTTTCATTAGGTTGACTCCTAAGTATTTCAGTTTTTGGATGCTATTGTGAAAGGAATTATTTGCCCTATTTCTCTCTCAGTGAGTCTGTCATTGGTGTAGAGGAAAGCTATTGATTTTTGTGTGTTGACCTTGTATCCAGCTACTCTACTGAATTTGGTTATTAAGTCTAGAAGACTTTTGGTGGAGTTCTTGGGGTCTTCTGTATAGAGTATCATGTCATCTGAAAATAATGACAATTTGACTTCTTTATTACCTATCTTTATTCCTTTTGTTTCTTTCTCTTGACTAATTGCTGTGGCTAATGTTTCCAGAACTATATTGAACAAGAGTGGTGATAGTGGACATCCTTGTCTTGTTCCTGATTTGAGTGTGAAGGATTTCAGTTTTTGACCATTTAGTATGATATTGGCTGTTGGTTTTTCATAGATGGCTTCTATCAGTTTGAGGTAGAGACCATCTATTCCAATTTTTTGTAGGGTTTTTATCATAAATGCATGTTGGATTTTGTCAAATGCTTTTTCTGCATCTATGGAGATAATCATATGGATTTTGTCCTTGGCTCTATTGATATAGTGTATTACATTGATTGATTTTCGTATATTGAACCATCCCTGCATCCCTGGGATGAATCCCACTTGATCAGGTTGTATGATCTTCTTGATGATCTTCTGCATTCTGTTTGCCATTATCTTATTAAGGATTTTTGCATCTATTTTCATTAGTGAGATTGGCCTATAGTTCTCTTTTTTGGTTGGATCTTTCTCTGCTTTGGGGATCAAGGTGATGCTTGCTTCCAAGAATGGATTTGGGAGTATTGCTTCCCTTTCAATTTCACTGAAGAGTTTAAAGAGTAGTGGCAGCAGTTCCTCTCTAAATGTCTTGTAGAATTCAGCAGTGAAGCCATCAGGGACTGGGCTTTTCTTAGGTGATAAGTTTTTAATTACATTTTCAATTTCATTGGTTGATATTGGGTTGTTCATAATTTTTAGGTCTTCTTTCAACTTTGGTAATTCATATGTATCTAGGAATCTGTCCATTTCTTCTGTGTTTTCCATCTTATTGGCGTATAGGTTCTGGAAGTAGGTATTGATGATCATCTGGATTTCATCTAGGTCTGTTGTAATTTCACCCTTTTCATTCCTAATTGCATGGATTTGGGCCTTTTCTTTCCTTTTTCTGACAAGGTTGGCTAAAGGTTTGTCAATTTTGTTGATTCTTTCAAAGAACCAACTCTTGGCTTCATTGATTTTTTGTATCGTTTTCTTAGTCTCCATTGCATTGATTTCTCCTCTGATCTTTATAATTTCCTCCCTTGTATTAGCTTTGGGGTTGTCCTGCTCTTCTTTTTCTAGAAGCTTGAGGTTCAGCATCAGGTTGTTTAATTGGGCTCGTTCTGTTTTCCTAATATGTGTATTCACTGCTATGAATTTCCCTCATAAGACTGCTTTCATCGTGTCCCATAGATTCCAATATGTTGTATTGTCATTGTCATTTAATTGAAGGAACTGTCTGATTGCTTCTTTAATTTCCTCTGGGACCCATTGGTTATTCAGAAGTGTGTTGTTCAAATTCCACATGTTTATGAAATTTTTTGAGTTTCTTTTGCTATGGATCTCCAATTTCATTGCACTATGGTCTGATAATATACAGGGGATAACTTCAATTCCTTTGCACTTACTTAAACATGTTCTATGTGTGAGTATGTGGTCTATTTTTGAGAATGACCCATGTGCAGCTGAGAAGAATGTGCATTCTGATTTTGTGGGGTGGAAGACTCTGTAAACATCTGTTAAGTTCATTTGTTCAAGAGTTCGATTGAGTTCTAGTATTTCATTACTTATTTTTAGTCTAGTTGATCTATCTATTTGTGACAGTGGGGTGTTGAGGTCCCCCACTACAATTGTTTTAGTGCATATATGACTTTTCATGTCCGTTAGTATTTGTTTTATATAGTTGGGTGCACTAGTGTTTGGTGCATAGATATTTATGATTGTCATCTCTTCCTCTTGGATTCTTCCCTTTACAAGAATGTAGTGTCCTTCTTCATCTCTCTTAATCAGTGTTGGTTTGAAATCTACTTGAGGTGTAAAGAGGATAGCTACTCGTGCTTTCTTTGGGTTCCTGTCACATGGAGTATTGTTTTCCACCCTTTAACTTTCATTCTATGAGTTTCCTTTTGAATTAAGTGTGTATCTTGTATGCAGCATATTGTTGGATTTTGCTTCTTGACCTATTCTGCCAGTCTATTTCTTTTGATTGGTGAATTGAGACCATTAACATTGATGGTTATACCTGAAACGTATTGACCTGTCATTGCCATGACTTTTTCTTTTTGTTGGGTTCTCCCCCTTTACATTTAATTTCTTGTCATGCAGGATGGGTTCATCCCGCTTTGCTTCCTGGGGTTGTGATCCTCATTGTCTTTTCCTAGGGTGTTGTCTAAAATTTTTTGGAGTGCCGGTTTGGTATTCATGAAGTTCCTGAGGGGCTCTTTATCATGAAAGTATCTTATTCCTCCATTAATTTTGAAAGATAGTTTTGCAGGGTACATCAATCTGGGTTGAAGGCTGTTTTCTTTTAGGGCTTGGAATATGTCACTCCAAGCTCTTCTTGCCTTGATGGTTTGTGTTGAGAAGTCTGCTGTGATTCTGCTGGGCTTTCCTTTGTATGTGATTTGTTTCTTTTCTCTGACTGCTTGGAGAACTTTGTTCTTCTGTTGTGTTTCTGGAATCTTAATAATTATATGCCTATGTGTAGATTTTTTTTGATCAAGGCTATTTGGAGTCCTATATGCCTCACTTATCTGTATGTAAAGCTCTTTTCCCCTCCTTGGGAAGTTTTCTGCCATCATTTCTGTGAAGAGATTTTTTTATGTCATCTCCATTCTCTCCTGTTTCTTCATTGAGCCTAGTCAGTCTTATGTTATTCTTCTTTGCATCATCTAGCAGATGCTGGATTGATTTCTCATGTTCCCTTATAATTTTGAAGCAATTTTTCTTCTCCTGGTCACTAATTGCAATCTTATCTTCTATATCTGAAATTCTGTCCTCACATTGGCTCATTCTGCTGTGTAGACTTTCAATGGAGATTTTCATGTCCTTGAAATCTATTTGCATGTGTTTTATGGATTCCATTTGTTTCTTATGTTGGGATCCCATCATATTCCTGAGCTCCTCTCTAGATTTATTAATCATGTCTTGCACTAGGGGCACAATTTCTCCTGTTATGTGAGAAATTATTTCTGATTTCATTTTTTCCAGATCCCCTTTTGTTGCCAGTTCAGTGGATCCAGGTGGTTGAGTATCAGAGTGTTCCATCTCATTTCCCTTTGGGATTGCTGTAGATGATCTGGAAGTCTGGTTTTGAGACTTATTTACATGTTTTCTCATTTCAACTGGGGCAGGGGGCTGTTAGCACCTGCACGGATTACCTCCTCTGAGCTGGGTGAGGTGGGACAGGGGCTGGGAGCTCAGTAGGGATGGTGACCCAAAAGCCCTTTCCTGTGTGCTGAGGTCAGCAGGAGGGATGGTGGCTGGGAAGCCCCTTCCTCTGGACCAGGAGCAGTGGGATGGTGGCTCAGAAGGCTCTATCTCTGGGCCGGGAGCAGTGAGAGGGATGGTGGCCCAGAAGCCCCTTCCTCTGGGCCAGGAGCAGCAGGACAGAAGGTGGCCCAAAAGCTCTTTCCTCTGGGCTGGGAGCAGCGGTAGGGATGGTGACCAGGAAGTCCCTTCCTCTGGACCAGGAGCAGTGGGACAATGGCTCAGAAGCCCCTACCTCTGGGCTGGGAACAGTGGGACTCAGTACCTTGGTCTGGTGGTCTGGTGTCCTCTGTGTCTTTGTAGTGTGGAACCAGGTGGCTGCCTGTCTGCAGCGGGGTGATTGGGTGTCTTCCGTGTGACTCAGGACCTCGGTAGGGCGTTCACAGACCTTCCTGTGTGCAGCAGGCTGATTTGGCATATTCTATGAGACTGGGGACCTTGGTAGGGCGTGGGCAGACCTGCCTGTCTGCAGCAGGCTGATTTGGCATGTTCTGTGCGACTCAGGACCTCGGTAGGGCATGGGCAGACCTGCCTGTCTGCAGTGGGGTGATGAAGCTTGTATTTTTTAATCAAAATTTTATACGTCAAAATGGTAGACAATGGTAAGCAAAATTGGTGGGAGATTCTCAGATCAGTGGGTAGACAGAGTAGATGCCATTTGTTTCTTCAGCTGTGATTGCCATCATGTGTTATATGGAATTATAGATTCTAATATGTAACAAGAAAAGAGTTAAGATACACTTACTTCTTTCTCGATGTTTATTATAACAAAGCCACATGACAATTTATATTTTTAATTGAAAATCAGCCCATTCATTGCCAAATGATCTAGTTGAATGCAATAACTTGATTATGCCAGAATTAATAACTTGATTAATTGAAATTAATACCTTTGGATATAAAACCCTCATTAGACAGGGTTACTTTGCCTTCCTTACCAATAATGCAATTTGTCCATTCATTCAAACTTTATAAAAAACATATTGAGAATAAACCAAAAAAATATACAAACATTAAACTAAAATGAAATATAGTTTGTGGTATTAGAAACAAAACTTAAACAAAAATTAAAAAGCCTGAAAAAAAAACCCACTATAGATGTCAGGAATTCAAGACTAAACAGGGAAATCATGTGAAATATTTATGGCCTTGTTTGGAGTAAAATCTTCTGATAGTTACATGATTCTATTGAATTTGGTGTTTCTTGAGCAAAATTTCCTTTTGTCACTTTAATGCTTGAGTATTGCTCTAGATGTCTAGATTCTATACCTAGCTTTGATATAGTAGTTATCATACAATATTTTATTTGCTTATTTATTTGTTTGAGGGTCAGATTTCTTGAAGAGTGAAAATGCATCTTATTAACTTTTGTATTCAGTGGTGGTTACATAATATGTACTGAATGAATTTATTTATTTATTTATTAAATTTGTTAATGACTTTAAACCAATACACACATGTAGTACACATGATATACAAATATGCACACACATACATACACATATACATACATATATAATACTCTGACATTTGCAAGTAATATTACATATTTTAATAATTAATAATGGGATATCCCATAAAAGACGCTGTTCAACCAGAGGTTATATTTGTGTGTGTGTGTGTGTGTGTGTGTGTGTGTGTGTTTTGTTTTCCTAATGAGAAAAATAGCCAGCAATTTCAAGGTGCAGATGAGAACAGGAAATCCCTGTGAGATTGCAGAGGGGAGTGTTCCTTTGAAGGGATGTTCCTTTGAAGGGATGTTCCAATGGTTCGAGCAAGGGCAGTGGCTCGGTAGAATGCATGTGGGTGCCAGGAAGAAAAGGAATATGTGGATTTGACGTTTGTAAGGAGGTCTCTGCTAAAAGTATGAACTAAAAGTGATGCATGCTCTAAAGCTGCACACTATCATTCATGTGTAGTACCAAGAGGGACGTAAGGAAATGGGATCATCACTCACTGCTATGGGCAAGTGCTACCTTGCCATTGGGATTTTTAGGAGAAACAGGGAGAAATTTCCATGACAGAGAGAAACAACAAAATGGTGGCCTGGTCAGATTGGCATTTTCTTGTTGTAAGCAAAATGAAGCAAGAAACTTTTACAGCAGTCTCTAGAAATTTTAGGCAATTAAGGCATGGGTAGGAAACTGGACATCTGCTAAAAGGGCATTTAAAAACCAAAGAAATTAAAAAACAATAAAAGGACTGTGATTGTAATTGGAACTAAAGATATGAAGCTATTCTTATGGGAGTCAAATGTATGTGTTTAATTTTAGTTAAAATAGTTAGAAAAGACTAATTCCAATAGTTAAGACTAATTTTTATTTGGCTTATTATAATTTCACCTGAAGAAGGAAGAGGGAAAAAATAACAGTTTCAGAAGTGTCTTTGTGAGCAAGGTGAAAAATTCTGGGCCTAAAATATGAATTTTTAAAATATCAGATTCCTATTTTCTATGAGAGTTGATGAATCATCACTCAACTATTGGAAAACGTTTTTATTTTTTGTACTTTGGGAAGAACTCTACTGTCTGCTACAAATCTTAACTCTCTGAGACAGGAGTTAAAGACCTTGTGCTCCACAATGCATTTGACATTCCAAACTATTTTATAATAAAAGAGGAAGCAATTAATCTACAAAACGTATTCCTTAAAGAGAAAAGCACTTGTGCTTTTCTTGGGGGAGGGGTGTTTGTCAGACTCAAAGTTCAGTGCTCTGTGGATAAAATACACTTGAGCAGAAAGCGAGGAGAATGAGGAGCAGAGTTAGGGGAGAGCCTGATGGACCCCAGATGCTGCCCATCACCACTGATGCTCCTGGAGAGTGTCAAAAAATCTCCAAAATTCCAATAATCCCAACCAATGGCCCACTGCTGCCTATGAAAAACCAACGTAATGTTTACACTCAGGAGTAAAACTATTCCCATTTTCACTTCCTGTTAATTCTATCTTACTGAATGAGAGATAAAGAGAAATAAGAGAAATTCTAAATAATTTCAGAGAAAACGACATATTTGCCAAAAACAAAAACAAGGCCAGGGGTTCATGGGGCATATATTCCTCTAAGCAACACATGGACAATGTTAAATGTAAAATATTTACTCAGGCAAAAGCCCTTTGAAATACAATAACTAATCACTAAATATTTATTGAGTTATCTACTAAATTAGGGAGTAGCTAAGGTTAAATCTTACTTCTGTCCACTGTTTTCACACTGCATTTCCAAGATATCTTCAACATTCACCTTCGTGGTAAAACTTATTTGTTTATGGGTCTGTCTTTCAACTACAACTTGCAGCACAGGAGGATAAATGCTATGATTAAAAAAATACTATATTCCAATTAGCTTGTGCAGTACTATACATACAAAGTAGCTACTCAATGAATATTTGGTGATTGTCTTCAAAATTTAAAAAATGAATTAATTATTCTTATTTCCTGGCCCTATATCCACTGCTATGATTTCATGTAAAGTTATTCAAACTTTTCTTGCCTTATTTAGAGTAATATTGACTTATTCTTTAAGACTATTTTTGCCTAAAGATGTTTTTATTTTGCCTACTTTTTCTTTTTGAAAAAAGCTGCTAAAATTTACATACAATAAAATTTAACTTTTTAAAAATTCATTAAGTTTTTTGGGGTTTTTTTGTTTTTTGTTTTTTGGGGTTTTTTGGTACTGAGGATCGAACTTGGGTCCTTGTGCTTGTGAGGCAGGCGGTGAAACCACTGAGCTAAATCCCCGGCCTTCATTAAGTTTTTTTGGTACATTTTAGGTATACAATATGATGACATTCATCATTGGAAATTTGCACCTGTACGCGATATATCTTGGTTCATATTTTTTCCCCATTTCCCACTCCTCCATTCAACCCCTCAACCTCTCTATTTACAAAGACTTTGTTTCTGTTTTTTCCTTTCCTCTTATTTTTACCTTTTCCTTTTTTCCTTTTCCCCACACCTCCCACTTCCTCTTCCGTTCCCCATTGGATATTTTCTTCCTATTTCACATTATCTATTATACATTTTGGTCCTCATTTACACTTTCAGTTTCTCACACCAGAGAAATTACTTGGTATTTACATATATGTGTCCTATTTATTTCACTTAAGAGTATGGCCTCAGTGTGCATCCGTTTAGCTATAAATGTCTCTAGTTTCTCATTCTTTATGGCTGAGTAGTACTCCATTTTATATACAAAAAAAAACACCTTTTCTTCATCCAGTTAGAGTTAATGGGCAAATGGGCTGTTTCCATGTTTTAGCTATAACAAATTGTGCTGCTATGAACATGGGTGCACATATATTGCTGTATTATGATTCTTTTAATTCTTTTGGAAAGATACCCAGCAGGGAAATAGTTGGGTCAAATGGTATTTCTAGTCTTAGTTCTTTGAGGTATCTCCATATTTCCAAAGTGGTTGCATGAATCTACACTCCCACCAACAGTGGAGAAGGGCTTCTCTTTCCCCACAGCCCTGCCAGAATTTGTTGTTGGTTGTTTTCTGGACAGCATCCATTCTTTCTGGAATGAGGTGGAATCTCATCTTTGTTTTCATTTGCATCTCTCAGATGACCAGTGATGTTGGACATTTTTTCATATGTTTATTTGCTGTTTCTATTTCTTTGTCTGAGAAATGTCTGTTCATCTCAGATGCCCATTTTTCGATTGGGTCTTTAAATTTGTGAAGTCTGATTTTTTTAAAGCTCTTTGTATATTCTAGATAGCAGACCTTTGTCTGAATAATAGCTGGTAAAAACTTTTTCCCACATTGTGGGTTGTCTCTTCAGTCTGTTAAAGCTTTCTCTTTCTGTGCAGAAATATTTTAATCAGATGAGATCCAAGTTGTTGCTTCTTTGTGCTAGTTCATGTGTGACTGAGGTTTTGTTTATGACATCTTTTCCTATGCCGATGTGAAAAGTTATACCTAACCTGTCTTCCAGCAGGTTTAGTATTCTGTTTTAATATTTAGATCTTTGATCTATTTTGATTTTAGTTTAGTGCATGGTGAAAGATATGGGTCTAGTTTTAATCTTTGACGAGTCGAAATCCAGTTTTTCCAGCACCATTTATTAAAGAAGCAATCTTTTCTCCAGTGAGGGTGTTTGCCTCTTTTGTCAAAGATGAGGTGGGTGAGTTTGTCTTGAGTTGTTTCTGCATCTTCCAATCTATTCCATTGATCCTCAAGTCTGTTTCTTTGCCAGTACCATGCTGTTATTTTTTTTTATCACAATAGCTTTGTAGAATAGTTTCAAGTTGGGGATTGCGATACCCCCTACCTTTTCTTTGTTCCCTAGAATTGCTTTTGCTATTCTAGGTCTCTTCTGGTTCTAAATGAATTTTTGGATTGTTTTTCTAGTTCTATGAAATATGCTGCCGGAATTTCAATTGGGATTGCATTCAATCTATATAGCAGTTTTGGAAGTATGGCCATTTTCATTATATTGGTTCTTCCTACCCAGGAACAAGGGATGTCTTTCCATTTTCTTATATCCTCTTTGATTGCTTTTTTCAGAGTGCTATTGTTTTTACAAAATGTCTTTTCTTTCATTAGGTTGAATCTTAAGTATTTCAATTTTTTGGATACTATTGTGAAAGGAGTTGTTTCACCAGTGCCTCTTTTAGTGAGTCTATTGTTCAGCTTGTACAGGAAAGCTATGGATTTTTATGTGTTGACCTTGTATCCAGCTACTCTACTGAATTTGGTGATTAAGTCTGAAGACTTTTGGTGAAGTTCTTGGGGTCTTCTTTTTTTTATGGAATTATTTTATCCTTAATATACTTAGGAATTTAGAAGTGAGGAGCCTGAAAGAAAAACACAGGGATATGGGTGAAAGTAGCTTCGTAGTCTGGGTACCTCTGATTATATCTTGAAGCTGTAATTTTAAAAAATTACAATTTCAAAATAACAATTTCCTATCTCTTTTCTATCTTTATTGCTTCTGTCTTATATTGGAAGCAGTTTTTCAAATCTTGGCTTGTGGAACATGGTTCCTGATTAATTTCCTATGGCTATTCTCCCAACTTGCTAGTTTCTCTTCTGCTCAACATCTTCATAATGGAGTACTACAAGTCCCAGATTTTGAACCACCTCCCTCTGTCTATACTCACTCTTTTGGTGATCTTATGCAGTTTTATGGTGGTAAATACCAACCACATGCTAAGAGTCCCAAAATATGTATTTCCAGGTTTGATCTGTCTTTTGAACTATGGTTCCAGATTCATAAAAAGACCTACAATTGTCTGTCCAACAGAAATATCAAAGTTAACACATTAAAAACCAAAGATCTCGGCCATCCCAAGCTCCTAGGGCAGAGAAGCTGAGCCGGTCCCAGCACCTGGAAGGAAGCTCCCCCGCTGCCATCCCAAGCTCCTCTCTTGGGGTCTTCTATATAGAATATCATGTCATCAGCAAATAATGACAATTTGACTTTTTCATTTCCTATCTTTGTGCCTTTTATTTCTTTCTCTTCTCTAATTGCTGTGGCTAATGTTTCCAGCACTATATTGAACAGCAGTGGTGATAATGGACATCCATGTCTTGTTCCTGATTTTAGCCTGAAGGATTTCAGTTTTTGCCCATTCAGTATGATATTGGCTGTTGGTTTTTCATAGATGGCTTTTATCAGGTTGAGATAAAGACAATCTATTCCAATTTTCGGTGGGGTTTTTATCATGAATGGGCATTGGATTTTTCTGCATCTATTGAGGTGATCATATGGTTTCTGTCCTTGGCTCCATTAATATAGTATATTACATTTATTGATTTGCATATGTTGAACCATCCCTGAATCCCTGTGATGAATCCCACTTGGTCAGGATGTGTGATCTTCTTGATGATCTGCATTCTGTTTGCCAGTATCTTATTGAGGATTTCTACATGTATGTTCATTAGGGAGATTGGCCTATAGTTCTCTTTCTCAGTAGGGTCTTTCTCTGCTTTTGGAATCAAGGTGATGCTTGCTTCCAGGAATGAATTTGGGAGTATTGCTTCCCTTTCAATTTCATTGAAGAGTTTAAACAATTGTGGCAATAGTTCTTCTCTAAATGTCTTCTAGAATTCAGCAGTGAAGCCATCAGGACCCTGGCTTTTCTTCATTGGTAAGTTTTTAATTACATTTTAAATTTCATTGATTGATACTGGGTTGTTTAGAATTTTTAGGTCTTCTTCATTCAACATTGGTAATTTATATATATCTAGAAATCTGCCCATTTCTTCTAAGTTTTCCATCTTATCAGCATATAGATTCTTGAAGTAGGTATTGATGATCCTCTGGATTTCTCCTGAGTCTGTTGTAATTTCACCCTTTTCATTCCTAATTGCATGGATTTGGGCTTTTTCTTCTCTTTCTTGATAAGGTTGGCTAAGGATTTGTCAATTTCATTTATTCTTTTGAAGAACCAACTCTTCGCTTCATTGATTTTTTGTATCCTTCTCTTAGTCTCCATTACATTGATTTCTGCTCTGATCTTTATAATTTCCTCCCTTGTACAAGCTTTTTGTTTGTCCTGCTCTTCTTTTTCTAGAAACTTAAGGTTCAGCATCAGATTATTTTTTGAGCTCATTCTCTTTTCCTAATATGGGTATTTACTGCTATGAATTTTCTTCATAAGACTGTTTTCACTGTGTCCCATAGATTCCTATGTGTTGTATTAGTATTATAATTTAACTGTAGAAACTATCTAATTTTTTCTTTAATTTCCTCTGTGGCCCATTGGTTGTTCAGGAGGGTGTTGTTCGATTTCCATGTGTTTATGCAGCTCTTGTGATTTCTTTTGCTACTGATCTCCAATTTCATTGCATTATGATCTGATAATATACAGGGGATAACTTCAGTTTCTTTGCATTTACTTACACGTGTTCTATGAACAAGTATGTGTTCTATTTTGGAAAATGAACCATGCACTGCTGAAAAGAATGTCTATTCTGATTTTGTGGGGTGAAATACTGGGTAAATATCTGTTAAGTCCATTTGTTCAAGAATTTGGTTGACTTCTAGCATGTCATTTTAAATTTTTGTCTAGTTGAGTTTTGTGACAGTACGATATTGAGATCCTCTACTACTATTGTATTAGTGCTTATTTGATTTTTCATGTCTGTTAATATTTGTTTTATATAGTTGGGTGCACTAGTATTTGGTGCATATATATTTATGATTGTTACCTCTTCCTCATGGATTGTTCCCTTTACCAGGATCTAGTGGCCTTCTTTGTCTCTCTTAATTACTCTTGGTTTGAAATCCATTTTGTCTACAAATAAGATAGCTACTCCTGCTTTTTCCAGGTTCTGTCATATGGAGTATGGTTTTCTACCTTTTAACTTTCTGTCTGAATTTTTTTTTTAATTAAGTGTGTTCCTTGCATGCAGTATATTGTTGGATCTTGCTTCTTGACCCATTGTGCCAGTGTATTTCTTTTGATGGTAAATTGAGACCATGAACATTGATGATTATAACTGATATGTATTGACTTATCCTTGTCATGACCTTTTCCTGTTGTTGGATCCCCCTTACCTTTGGATTCAATTGCTTGTCTTGCCTGATGGATTCATTCTGTTGGGTTTTGTGGGGTCGTGACACTCATCGTCTTTTCTTAGGATATTGTTTAAAATTTTTTGGAGTGCTGGTTTGGTATTCATGAAGTTCCTCAGATGTTCTTTGTTGTGAAAGTATTTTATTTCTCCATCGATTTTGAAAGACAGTTTTCCAGGATACATCAATCTGGATTAGAGGTTGTTTTCTTTTAGGTCTTGAAATACTTCACTCCAGGCTCTTCTTGCCTTGAGGGTTTGTGTTGAGAAGTCTGTTGTGATTCTGATGGGCTTTCCTTTGTATGTGATTTGTTTCTTTTCTCTAACTGCTTGTAATAGTTTATTCTTTTGTTGGGGTTTCTGGAATCTTAACTATTATATGCCTCCATGTAGTTTTTTTTAATCATGGCTAGTTGGAATCCTATATACCTCACTTACCTGTATGTCAAATTATTTTTCCTTATTTGGGAAGTTTTCTGAGATTACTTCTGTGAACAGGTTTTTTATGTCATCTGCACTCTCTCCTGTTTCTTCATTGACTCTTATCAGTCTTATGTTATTCTCCTTTGCATCATCTAGCAGCTGCTGGATTGATTTCTCATGGTCCCTTACTATTTTTAAGAAATCTTTCCTTTCCTGGTCACTAACCACAATCGTGACTTCTATATCTGATTTTCTCTCCTCACATTGGCTCATTCTACTGCATAAACTTTCAATAGAGTTTTTAACCTTCTGGATATCTGTCTTATGGATTCTATTTCTTTCCTGTGCTGGGATTCCATCATGTTCCCGAGCTCCTCTATTTTTTTATCTGTGTCTTCTCTAGAGTTATCAATCATATTTTTCACTATGGTCACCATCTCTGCTGTTATCTGAGAAATTATTTCTGATTTCATTTTTTCTAGATCCTCTCATTGCCAGTTCTGGGATTCCATGTGGTTGAGTTTCAGATTGTTCCATCTCACCCCTTGGATTTCCCTTCAGAGATCTAGATATCTGGGTTTGTATCTTGTTTAGGTGTCCTCATTTCTATTTTGTGTTATTGTTGAGGTTTTTAAATTTAATTTGTTTCTTTTAAATTGCTTATTGCAAGTATCTTTATTGCTAGTAATTACAGTCCTTACAGAATGGCTACCTCTTGGACTGTCTTCCTAGTATAGTTGCCTTTGGCTTTTGAGTCTGTAATCACATTTAAATGGTCTCAGTCTTGGTATACCAGTAAAGAAACTGGCTAGTGCAATCATGTCACCTTAGTCAAACTAATGCAATCAACAACAACAATAGCATGAAACATAGCTTAGAAAATGACAAATTCTGCTAGCTATTATTCTGACACCTTTAACTACATAAACTAGGCTTGTGGTTATATATCAAAATGAAGGACAAACCCAAAATATATTTACAGTTAGTAAGCCCTTCAATATAGTGGCTTTACTCTCCTGGAAGAAGACTTAGAAGGAGTTGAGGGGGATAGAGAGATAGAAGGAGAGGTTAGAAGTAGGGCTAGAGGACACAGGAGGATCCTGTAATCTTCAGGAAACTGGTGAAGACAGGAGGAAAAGAGAGAAGGAAGAAACAGAAACAAGAACAAAACAAACTAACAGAAACAGGAAAACTAGAAACTATTTTCATACTTTTTAAACAATAAGAACAATCAAGACAATAATAGAATTGGCCAAAAATAGGAGTAAGAAAGGAGACAAGTGAAGAAGAAAAGAGAAGTAAGAGAAAAGAATAAAGAAAAAAAAGGTTCCCTTTGAGGCATGCCTCTGCTATTGCTGGTATACAACACTGGCACCAGTATGCAGGGTGGAGTCAATTAATAACAAACCAGCTGTAGTCCAGTAAGATTCAGGCTTTTTTTCTGGCTGGGAGGCTGGAACTGAGCTCCCTGACCTCCTGTGGATTAGAACTCTACAAGGTCCTACTGCAGGTTTGGGCTGCCCATGCCCTGTAGCAGGTCCAGGTTCCATGGAGGTACTGGTTCCAGCAACTCACCACTTGCTGTTGTTAGCTCTGTTTTTGTTCTCCTAGGAGGCTTCAATTTTCAACAAGAATAAGACTCAGAGAGGCCCTCTCTCTGCTGCTCACCACTGTGCCATCTTCCTGAGCTGATAGCAATGTCTCTCTGGCCCCAGGTGCCTCTGCTGCATGGATCTGGAGCCAGAGGATGCCATCATGGGCATGTGGACACCCTTGCAGGTGCAGGAAGACACCCTGAAGGGCATGGGGGGAAGCTGAACATCTCACCGGGTCGAGGAACAGGAATTTAACTTTAAAATATATATTTCAGTGAGGTTTAGAAATTGTACATGGTCATAAAGCTACCACCACAATCATGACTCAGAATTTTTCTATCACTGCAAAGTCCCCTTCTGCTGTTTGTGGTTAACTTCTTTTTCTCCTCCTCCTCCCAGGCCTGGACTTTGGAAACGCTCATATGCTTCTGTCCCTAGAATGTCGTATAAGTGAAATCATCAAGTGTATAGTACTTTCACTTAGTATAATGCTTTTGAGATTCATTTTTGTTGTTTATATCAGTAGTTTATTTCTGTTTATTGCTGAGAATTGCATTTTAGAGACTAATATAATTTATTTATCCATTTAAAGGTTGACAGACATTTTTCATTTGAGTTGTTATAGACAAAACTGCTGTGAACATTTCAGTACTTTTTTTTGTAGGAATTGTTTTTCACTTCTCTTTGATAAATAGCTAGCGGTTGGATTGCTGGGTCATATGGTAAATTAATAATACATGTTGTAAGAAACTGTCCATCTTTATTCCAAAGTAGTTATGCCATTTTACATTCCCACCAGCAACATATGAGAGTTCCAGCTGTTCTCCACCCTGTCAGCACTCAGTAGTCAGTCTTTTTTGGTTTAGTCATTTTAGGAGGTGTTAAATGCTATCTTACTTTGGGTTTAATTTACATTTTCCTAATGGCTAAGGATATTCTGCATCTTTCATACAAGCTATACCCTAAACCCTTTTTCATTCTCTATTTTGACACAAGATCTCTGTAAGTTGCCCAAACTGGCCTTGAACTTGATACCCCCCGCCTCAGTCTCCCAGAGTGCTGGGATTACAGGTGTTGCCACATCCAGCTCTGGATTACTGAATTTTAAGATTCTATATACATTCTAGAACATATCCTTTACCAGACATATATTTTGAAAATGATATTTTCTTTCAATTAGTGGATTGTCTTTCATTTTCTTAAGTGCCATTTGAAAAATAGCAAAAAAGGTGAAGTTTGGTGAAGTTCAAATGATCAGTTTTCTCTTTGTTATGGTTTTTGCCTTTTATGTACTAATAAATCTTTGCCTAATTTGAAGGGGAAAGACTTTCTCCTGTTTTCTTCTAGAAGTTTAATAATTTTAGCTTTTGCATTTAAATTTATGAACATATTTTTAGCTAGTTTCTAGGTATTTTGTGAGCTAAAAATTAAAGTTCCTCTCTTTTCCCCTTTCCCTTTCTTCTTCTTCTTCCTCTCTCTCTCTCTCTCTCTCTCTCTCTCTCTCTCTCTCTCTCTCTCTCTCTCTCTCTCTCTCTGTATATGTGTATATCCATTGTTCCGGCATAATTTGTTCAATTCATTAAATTACTTGAAACATTTGTTGAGAGTCAGTTTATCCTATATGGATGGTTCTATTTCTGATTATCTCTATTTTTTCCATCCATAAGTCTATTATTTTCCTAATACTGTAGCATATTATCCTGATTATTATCTTTATATTAAGTATGATATTAAAAAATTCTCCAACTTTGTGTTTCTCATTCAAAATTATTTGGATTATTGTATGTTCTTCACACTTACCTGTGTATTTTAGATATAATGTCAAATATAATAGTTTGCTGGGAGTTTCATTGGAATTGCATTGAATCTATATATCAAAGTATGTATAATTGACACCATAATAATATTGAGTCTTCCAATCCATGTACATGGTCTAACTCCCATTTATTTAGTAGTTTTATAATTTGTCTTAGCAATATTTTGTCATTTACCATATGCAGGTCTTCTGTATATTTTGATAAATTATCCCTTATATATTATATATCCTTATATATTATCCCTTATAAATTACATAAATTTGATATATTATTGATTAATTTCTAAATAGCATGTTACGATTTTTAAAAATTAAGTTCTTTTATTGGTACATTTTAGATTATATATTATGTTTACATTTGTCATTGGGTGCTTGTACCTGTAGATGATGTATCTTGGTTCTTATTTTTTCCCCTTTACCTGTGTGCCTTTCATCCCCTCCACCCTTCCCTATTTACATAGACTTCATTTCCATATTTTTTTCTTTTCTCATAATTTTTGCTTTCCCTTCTTTCCTTTCCCCTTCCCCTCCCATCACCCCTACCCCTTTGGACTTTTCTTCCTATTTCAAATAAATTATTCATTTTAGTCATTTTAACCCTTATTTACACTTTCAGTTTCTCATACTAGAGAAACTATTTGGTATTTACACAAGTGTGTCCTATTTATTTTACTTAAAGAGTATGGCCTCAATATGCATCCATTTAGCTATAAATGACTCTAGTTTCTCATTCTTTATGGCTGAGTAGTACTCCATTTTATAAAAAAACCACATCTTCCTTATTCAGTTTCCAGTTGATGGGCACTTGGTCTGTTTCCAAGCTTTAGCTATTACAAACTGTGCTGCTATGAACATGGGTGCATATATATCGCTGTGGTATGATTCTTTTAATTCTTTGGGGAAGATACCCAGCAGGGGAATGCCTGGGTCAAATGGGACCTCTAGTCCTAGTTCTTTGAGGTATCTCCATACTGATTTCCACAGTGATTGCACCAGTGTGCACTCCCACCAACAATGGAGAAGGGTTCCTTTCTTCCCACACTCCCGCCAGCATTTGTAACTTCCAGTTTTTGCTAGTATATAAAAATAACAGTGTTTTATATTTATCTTCCATTCTATGCACTTATTTCTCTTATTTCTTATATCGTTTTGTGAATTTTTTAGAATTTTCAACACGACAGTTTTATTTCTACCTTCCTAATCCATCTTGGACTTTCAGTATATTGCTGAATAAAAGAGATGAGTGCCAACCTCATTGATTTGTTCCTGATTATAGAAGGAAACTATTAAGTATGTTATCATCGATTTATTTTAGGTGGCTTTTATCATTTTGAGGAAATCCTTTATATTCCTAGTTTATTAAGAGCTTCTCAGATGATTTTCTGTATTTACTGAGATCATGTTTTCTTCTTTAGTTTGTTAATATAGTATATATTAACATATAGTATTGCATTGATTGATTATTTTAAAACTTACTTCTGTATTCTATTTGCTAAATTTTTCTTAAGAATTTTGCAGTTAAGTCAATAACCATACCATTCTGAATGTGCTCGCTCTCGTCTGATCTCATAAGAATTTGGTATTTATGTTCACTTTTATTAGTCTTTAGCTTTTTTTTCTTATAATGCTTTTGAGTGGTTTTGAATTTCTTGAATTTATGAACTTTGGGGGCCTCATAGAATAAGTGAGGAAGGATTCTCTCCTTTTTATAGTTTCTCATAGGGTTGTTTAAAAAAACTAAACTATTTAAGTACTACAGGAATCAACATAATAAATGTAGATGAGAATTTTGAATTTTATAATATACTTCACAAGATGTGCATTATAATGTTTCATGTAAAAATATATATGTCATAAACATTAAAATTATTAAAACATGTTATTTAAATATTTTGGTTATTATGTATTCTACAGAAATTAATTCTGAATTAAAACAACCTGGAAGAGGAACTATTCTACTTAAACAATTTAATAACAATGTTTCAAAGTCAAGCCCCACATTTCAGTGGTAAATAATGGTAAAAGGGCAAGCTATAGATAGGAGAATAAAAAATGCTGAATTTTTCATCTTCTATAAGGTGGAATTAAACTAAACTTTTTCATTATTGGATTTCAAATGTATAGAAACAAGGATAAGGAATGTTTTCATAATGCTTAATTTTTATTTGTAGAAGAGCTAAAGGCAGACCACAAAATTAGCAAATTCCTGCAGTTTAAAAGAAAATAAAAATGATTCATATGTTGTATGTACATTTGTGTGTTTCTAAATCCATCTATACATGCATACCAATGAGAAAAAAAAACTCAAGATGAGAACATAGAAGTTATGAAAAACATCAGACCATTTTACTCCTGAATTAGTGAAAAGATAATCATATAAAAATACTGATTGTGGCTTAATATCTCCCCCCCAAAACCTAAAGAATGTTAAACAACAATAATAACAGTACTCAAGAATTATCAAGCAAACAAACAAAAAAAGACAATTGTGGGGAAAAAAATCCTTAGAAAAAGACCAAACACAATTATTTTGAGTGATATTACATACCTGCCAAACTGACAAAAATGAAAAATACAGAAAATCTAAGCAGCATCATAAGTGGAGTCAAATAGAAATGTTTATGAATATATAGCCACAAAACGTAGCCTGTGAGTTAAAATATTTAAAACTTTTTATTAAAGAATAGTTTAATAAACCTTACCATCATTCAACTTCAGTAATTACTAACTCATAGCCTATATCTTCATCCTGCTCTACATAATTTTAAACAAATACAAGGAATCATGTAATTTTCATAACCAATATTCACTTGTCTCTAAATGTAATTTCAATAACATTATATTTTAACATTAATAATTATTTACTAAATATAATCAAATATCTTCTCAATTATTAAATTTTCCTGTCTCAACATGCTAAACATTTCATTTGTCCAAATCAAGAGTATTTGCAAATTGAAAAGAAAGTACCAAGTACAACCAGCAAACCAGCTACACACTCAGACTTACAGGAAAAATTCTAGGAAAAAATGTATTAAAATACTAAGAATATTTATTTCTGTGTGGCAAAATTAAAGCTTTTAAAATTATCTCTTTGTTCCATCTACCATTTTAAAATTAACAACATGCAAGAGACCATTTCAGTCATTCATTATCATCCTTAAGCTAATGATGCGTTTGTTAAGCCAGCCCAATTTTATCCAGTTAAGACTGGGTTCCAAGCTGTTACTTAACTACATCTGTCTGTTTTCCCTATTACCTTAATTTGTGAAGGATTTGTCTATGTGTAAAATACATGAAAAATTAAAAGGGCTCATTAATAAAAGAAATCATCTCTTACAGCAGTGATGGCAAACCTTTTAGGGATGAGTGCCCAAACTGCAACCCAAAACCCACTTATTTATTGTGAAGTGCCAACACTGCAACGAAACCTGTATACTGAGGATTTAGTTTAGAAAAAAAACCTCATACATCAACATCTTTTGTCTTAAAAGAACAAATAACACCTATGCCACAGTTTTCCCACCATCGTTTTACAGTATAATTTCATCCCTATATGGAATTTTAAAGCATGTTCCCATTAGCTATCATTCTCATTAAATCTAAAAATGTATTCTTTCTAACCAAATGCATCATGTTTTCAGAGTCTTTGTAAAACAGAGTCCAGAAATAAAGTGACATTAGTAAAAGGTATGTATATTTGTATTTCCATAATATTTATATTCAAGAAGCCCATTCCAGGAAACAGTCTGGAATACTCAAAGGTGTGTTTGAACCTTAGGCCTGTTTCATGTCTTGTCCCTGCTGAGCTGATGTTCCTGGATAAAACCAACTGTGCTTAAACTTCTATATTTATTTTTCTGTCTCTGGGCCCTGTCTGAAGCTTCTTATGATATGTTACAAAGATCTTCTGTGTGGACTATCTGGAGGTGTCTCTATTTTTCTGGCATTAAAAGGCAAAGTGATTTGGTGGGGAGCAGAAATTCAAATATATGTAGTTTTATGCAATGCAGGCACTGCTAATTTTCTTCCTCCTTATTGCATCCTCCCCTCCTGACTCCGCACATAACTCTTTTGTTCTTGAGGGATCACTGTTGAACCTAAATATCTAAAACCATTTTATTTCATATGAAATATGTTCAAAGTTTTGAAATACAGACACTTCAAAAAAGAACATGGAGACATAGCCCACACTGAACTTTTTTCCTTCTCTCTTTGTGCCTTAGTTGCATATTCCAAACCCTTTTCCAGGATCCTATTTTTCTGACGATACTACTCTGTTGATTGATAGTAATCTAATGTGCTGTCTTTCTAAGGTTCTTACAAATTTAAAATCTGGACTTGAATTTACATTGTATAATTAATGAAAGTCTAGTTGTAGTTTTGAGTTAGTCGCAAACTAGTTGGGGAAGAAAGGTAAGATGGGGTTGTTATATTTGAAGCAGCAGAGGGAGAATCATCTATGGTTTCCCTTAAATTACACAGTGTCTACAGTAATCAGTCACTCTGGACCTGGAGAGAGAAATACTTAGCTTAGCTGCTCCTCTAGAACACATTTTCCCTTCCATAGATTCACTTACCCTAGCCCTACAATAGGACAGAAATTTGAACATGGGGGTCTGGGTTCCATAGCCTGTTTATGTGATTGCTTATGTGTATAAACTAAGAGGCCCATGAAGGCTGCAGGCCCCAGGAATCCCTCTGCCCTGCCATAGTGCCTATAAGGAGCATTATGAGAGTGATTTCTTTGAGTTATGGCAGTGAAATTCGAGTGGAACAAGTCGACATACTTGTATTGCTCAGTTTAAAAGATCAGAAGACAGTCAACTAGAATAATTGAGGGCACACAAGAAATATGATTAAGAGGAGAAGAAGGAAGTTTGGAGAACTGTGTATTGTCAGACAGGGTAGTCCATATAACTTCCCAGCCCTGACAAGTGCAAGGTTGGTGGCTTTCCTGAGAGAGTGATGCCCAATGAATGAAGGAATGAATGAATGAATGCAATTCACGCTTTTCTGGCCTCTTTGTGTTGAATTCAATTTAGTGTTGCATTTCTTTCCAAATGTGTTTAAAGTTTGGTTGCTTTTCAACCCCTCTTCTCTTCCTGCTGCATTTCCTTGGGTTTCTCAGTTGTATTTCTCTATTGTAGTTTATTTTTATGTTCTAGTGATTTTAAATCTCAGAAAACAGTTTGAACATGGAGCAAAGTAAACATCTTCAAATATACAGATTGTAAATATTTCCACATTTAAAAATGAGATGTTTTCATGTTTTGAGTTCAAGTTACATGCAAGCTGATATAATAACCTGAATCCATAATATCCTTGTTTATACAACTGAGCTGTAAAGTTTGATATATACAGACACAGTTAGTAAAGCCTTTATGTTGGTTTGTTTCTGAAATATGATTCCTCCAGTCTGTGTATCTTGAAGGCTTGAATTTCAATCCTGAAAAATAAAACCTAAAGAGATAAATAAGATAAGAGAAAAAGTTAACTCCCCTAGAACCATCATCTCAACTGCTTTTCTTTGAGTGCAGTTTAGTGCATGCTCATCGAAGATGGAAACCTATCATGGCCTTTGAAGCTACAATGATTTTTTTAGTTTAATATGACAAATCAGAAATACTGGTTCATCAATCCTACTCCCAACCTTAACTCTTTCTTTCCCTGTCCTTCCAGGGAAAACATCGGTTTACATATACAGAAAAGACCCAAACTCATATCAACCCTATGAAATAAGGGTAAGCAAAAGACAGTGTGCCAACCCCCCAATAAAACATACAGTAATTGTGTGCTTTTTAAGCCCACTGATGTCCCCAGCCTTCATGATACTGAATGGGGACGGCAGCCCCAAAGGCTTTGATACACCCACTGTCTTTGCCTGACTAAGATTGACAGGACCTAGGTCACACAGAATTTAATCTGGGTTATTTTATGGATTTTAGTCTTTATCTAAAGTACAGTGAGAGTCTATGGAAGGATTTAAGAAAGAGAGTGATTTACACTTTCAAATCACCACAAGGGCTGCAATTTAGAGAGTTTTGTGAAACAGCAGGAAGGTGTTTCAGGCCAGTAGTAGATTGGGGTGGAAGGTGACAGTGGTGGAGCCAGACAAGCAGAGAGCATTAGAAGCTATCTAGGAGCAGGGCTGATGGAGCCACCATGAAGATCTACTGACTGTAAGTGAAGTAAAAGAATAAAATAACAGACATGTTGTTATCTAAGATCCACAAGAAAATTATTTAATCCAATCTAACATGTTTTCCCACTTAAAAAAGGAAAAAAATCTGTTGTCAGGAATAGGAGGAAGCTATAGAAAATATCAATCTTTATGCAATAACTGACCTCATATCATATAACAGAGTCTCAATTCTAAAATGCTTATTATTTCAAGATTTAATGTTTCTGAAATCAGTTGTGTCCTAAAATCAATGTAAAACAGAAAATTTGCTGGTCATCAATCAGAGGACTGTTGCATATGTTATCTTCATTGAATAGAACAAATCTGTCTTTGAGGAAGATTTCTTATTCCCTCTTATTTCCATCTTAATTTCTAGCTCAGAAAGGTAAAGTACTCTTCTAAAGTCAAATGCTCCTCTATTAATATAAACTTCTCCACTTTCCATCTCATTACCACTCTTCTGTTTAGTGAAGTCATTCAGAAGTAGATTCAAATTCTATATTTGCTCCTTATTATTATGCTACCTTGATCAGATAATTGAAGCTATAGAACTTTATTGTCCTAAAATAGGGCTGGGAGAACACCTGTGTTCTGTTTGATTAGGAGGAGCTCATGTACAAAGCATCTTACATTATAGCTGGTGCATGACAAGTGCTCAATAAATGGAAGTTATTACTATTTCACAATGATGCTCCTCCACTAAGATTGCTACAAAGAGGATAATTATATTAAATATATTGTATCTATTAATTATATTATTGTATTAAAATCAATTCACATGTACCAAACTCTGCTCACCATGTTATCACCTCAACATGTTTTCCATAAAAATTTAATTTCCTATTTCTTTTTTGTTGTTGTTGTTGTTTTGTTTTGTTTCATTTTTGGTACCGGGGATCGAACTCTGGCCCTTGTACTTGTGAGTCAGGCAGTAGAACCACTGAGCTAAATCGCCAGCCCTCCGATTTCTTATTCTAGGTAATACTGAAGACTTTCCATCATTCTTTGAATTCCTTTATCTTGTCACCATTCCAATAGCTGCCCTGTTACTAAGTCTTACTACTTTTATTTCCAAAATACAGCTTATATTTGTCTCTGTATTCATTTTTAAAATTTATCACCAACTCCTGAGCCATAATTGCAATAGCTACCTATTCTACCTATCCCTTCTTCTATTCTGTCATTATCCCCTGCCAACATATGTCCTTCTATCTATGCCCGTGCCATTTGTATACCATTCCAAACTTTCAGAGTTTTATAATAGTCAAACTTACCATTTAAGTCCTTCCATGCCCTGCTTATGTTTAACCTTTAGAATCTTCCCACTATTGTCTTACAAGGACTTTATAGCTAAATGACATCAAACTTCCAGCTAGGTCTCAAACACCTTGAACTTTCTTCTGTTTGAGTCTCAACTAATATTTTCTTCCTACCTAAACATCTCATCTCATTAAAATTACTTACTTTAGTGAGCTGAAATGTTAGTTCTTCTATGACAGTTTTTCCTTTATTCAGCCTATTTGATCAGTTGAACAAATTCCAGCATTCCTGTAAATCTTAGCAACACATTAAGTTTCCCATATACCCTTTAGCTTATAGGAATTTGTACTAAAACTTTACCATTTATATAATATCTCCCCAACTTTGGGTTATTTTAAGCATACCCTGGAAAATCAATCACTTTTTGCTTTTAAAAATGATATTTTTGGGGGGAATTTTTATCATTTATTTGGAAAAGAGGATGAATGTTTCATGGGGAATGGACAGAAATAAGTCACCATTATTCATACTGCTTGTCTCTCTAGATATTCATCTCTTGATCCTCAAATCATATCTTACATTATAAACAATAGTCAATATAATTATCTTAAGGATCACTTTAGGAAGAATTTGTTAATATTTAAGCATCTTTCTTGGAGTGTTCCTTAACCTAACAGGGGAGAACAAATTTCTTTTCCTCACCAATTGTTGGGTTCATGGCTGAGATATCTATAATAAAAGGCAGGTTAACAAGAAAAATATATACATTTATTTAATAGATTAATGTGACATGTGAAAGTTTGTAAGAAAATGAAGATCCAAAGAAACATGGAAATCTGTGTATTTTTAGGCTAAATTTGATGAAGAAGTGGATAATCATGGGGAAGTATGATTGGATAAAAGGGGATGTAATTTAATGGTAATAAACTGGGGAAACTTAGCAAACATGTTTGTTCAGATTCTTCTCTGTATTTCTGAGTCTTCTGACATAAGGATGTTTCTTTCCTCAAGGTAGAAGGTGGGTATTTCTCATAGGGGAGTCTTATGGTTCACTTCAGAGGAAGGCCAGAGAATTCTGAAAATGCCTGCTTCGGGGAGAAGGGGAAGGTAAGAGAAATCTTCCTGCTTTGGCTGTTTTCTCAAATGCATGGTGGTATACT